>NC_137440.1:29823622-31023622 GCF_964374335.1 Astatotilapia calliptera | reverse complement strand
CTCTCATTAGGGGCGAGCCATTGTCTGTCAGCAGTTAGCAACCATTTCGACTCTCTCATTACAAAACAAAGAGAGGGGAGGTAAAACAGTTTACCCACAAATCTTCCCCTGTGTGCACACTGGTTCACTCCACTTATTCAGGCGGGGAAGTAAAGCCCATCTGCTCGTTTTATAGAACTTCCCCCTCAAAACCTTCACCAGTGCACATTCATCAATTCTATTTGGCCTTAGCCAGCAGCATATTTGACCAAACACCCACCGAAACGCTCTCTTCAAAGCACGTCTCACTGAAGGCCAAGGTTGATTGAGCCGCTACTGGGTAAGGTGGCCGTTGCTTAGAATGTGAATGCAAGGTCCTTTCCTACGCATCTCCTGTTGGCTTGGCATGAATGGCTTGAGCCAAAAGGAAAAGTTGGAGCAGCACAAGCTCAGCCGTGACAGCCACAGGAGTAGCTTCACTTAAAAAGAAAAAGAATGGGCAGCTGGTCTCCTGTCCTCTCGTAATCAGGCATGAGGACAAAACATACTTACTAATAGTTAGTAAGCAAACATGCCACAACAGCTTAGGTCAATGAGATTGGTACTGAATGATAGAAACCTCAGTGTTTTGTTGCTGCATGCACCAACCATCAACCTCTCTAGCCATGCTTTCAGGCACAGGTTACAGGAATGCTGAGGTTTTTCATCTGCGCTGTGGCAGGCATTATTGCTATGACTTCTTTGAGTGGTTTCTCAATTGGGTCTGTTTGAAGGCGCAGCACAGGGGGCCAAACAAATACACATTAATCTACACTTTGTATGAATATTCAGATACAGCTGTCTGTGACACAGAGATAGCAGCTGGTGTGCTTGGGCCCCACAGATATCCCAGTGCCATGCCTGGATAGAAGCCGTGGCATCTGGGCCAAAATGGGCCCAGCCGGCTCTGGCAAACCAGGCCCAGAATCTGCCCAAATCCCAGAAGCAGGACAGGTTTAATATACAAGGGTGGTCAAAGTCAATGAAGGCCTTTAACAGCCTGAAGGAGATACACGAAGACACTTTCAGCACGTCACTATTTTGCAATGAATCTCTGTCAAATGTCTATTAACTCGCTGTCTAATGTCAGGAAGGATAAAGATGATTGCAACCTTAATCATAAAATTTCTCCAGCATCCTCTCAGGCTTGGACTTGTGTAAATCTGTGAAACTGACATTACAGTAACACAGTGTTTCCAGTGTTAGTGGAGCTAAAGGCAAGCTCCCACAGCTTTATGTGTCACATTAAATATACCACCTTGTTTTGTTTTGTTTTCTTTGAGCACATCTTGACAAAGGAGACTAAATCGAATTTATCTTAGGTGAGTCATATGGGCATTTACTTTACGTCAGCCTCTTCTTTTGATAAATCAAAGCAACAGCAGGCTGGTTTTTGAACCAACAGCTGTTTAAAACACACAACGATCACGTTTTTCATTACGGCCAAATGTCATAACCAGCTTAGTGTGGCATTTACGTTTTCCCTGATGACATGAACGCAACTTGCCCTTTTTCATTACCCGGCTTAATCTCATACTAATCCAATGATATTGCCATAATAAGTAAAACAAGTATGCTTGGAAGACAAAGCCCCGCAATGGTGACGGCGTTGGTGTGCCTGGCGTTGGCACCTCCCTTACTGTGTGCTGGCTGGCCATGACAACACAACGCCACAGTGCTGGCTGTCAGCATGCCAGGCCCCCAGAGCAGCTGCCAGGCCAAACCCATCGAGCACTAATTCAGCCAGCCACAGGGAGCCCTCCCCTCCGCAGTTTCTTCCTTCTCCAGGCCCTTCCCGTGGCTACAATCACCCCGTCATCTGTGTGCACACACCCACATTACACAATGCAGGTTTTAATTATGACAAACTTGCCAACAGCTAATAGCTCATCTTTTGAATCAAAGACTTTCTTACATAAAGGGGGTGGCCAATAATTTAATAACTCCATCTTGACAACACCTTTGTTTTTTATCGTCAACTCTCCTCTCAAAGCCAACAACACAGGAAAAGAAAAGACCCATCGCAGCTATTATTTATTTCTAAATGTTTCCATAATTGCTATAATTTATTACTCAACATGATATAAAAACAGCAAAGCTGCTCAGCATCAGAGGCTCGGGTAGGGGGGTAGAAGGGGGGTCTTGCATGAGTCATTTGCATGCTTGTCTTTGACACATGTCCACGTTCATTGCACAAATCATTAACATCCCGCTCGTTTTGTCATTATCTCCTGCGAGTGAAGGTGCACCTACGGAGCCTCAGGGACTGCGGCCAGGCCAGTTGCTCTGCGGTCGGTTAAGCGACGGCCAAAATGCGGAAACATTCAGCTGGTCTTCTGATGTGATGGAGAGCTTCTGTAGTTAAATCCTGCTGTGTCCTCGGCCCTTTGGGCTGATTGTGGTTGAAAGGCTTTTTCTACAGAGGATGAATGGAGTACTTTGGGTAAGAAAAAAACAGAAAGTATCTATTTCCATCATATTTCATCCAAAATAAAGAGCTACATTTGCACCAAAGTTAATAGAATTCATCCTCTTGCTGTCTATATGAAGCGTTGTTATGTCATAGCTGCCCCATACACTGGCTACTTATTAGACTGGACCAAAGTGGTGGACTGAAGGCTGACATTCCTAAATCCTGGCCTTTATCATCTGCTCCGTCACCTGTCACTCATCTCCTGTCTGTGCACGTCTATCCCAGCTGAAGGTCACAATATGGCTGATTCCTTTGGAGAGGCCCTCCCAGGTCCCGATGCTCCACGCCGCCTGAGTAAACATGGCGCAGCAGTTCATAAAGATGCGTATTGTGTGCCTGCATCTGTGTATGTGTGCATTTAAATGAACGTGTGCTTATTGAAGGGGGTCTTCCTGAGCAAAGCTTCCTGACTGCGGGGATACGTGCATGCCACTAGTGAGGCCGGCTGAAATATTGATGCTGTGTTTTGTTCTCATTTTCGCCTGTACTCGAGAGGCCATCTGGATAGGTCGGCCTTTCTCACGTTAAATATTAATTGTCCCGTTGAATATGACCTGGGGAGAGTAAAGGAGGGTTGCCTGTAACGTGAGAAAAAGAAAGGGAGAGGAGGGGTGGGGGAGCGGAGCACGATTCAATAGGTTTTTCCTAACAGATGGAAGACTGGCTGCAGGGATGCGGTTAGTGGCACAGTGGAACCTGATATCTGACTGTATGCCTCCCTGCCTATAAATACAAAAGGATTACATGTGGTTACATTAATAATGAAAATCATATTATTCTGTTGACACGTGTCTACACAACCTGTCGTGGCGCGGTCAGAACTGCTGATGCTGCTCATCAGTCTGGTTCTTTGTAGTGCAGCTACTCAGGTAAGACCAGCTGATTGTGTTGTTTCAACAAGCCAATCAAACAAGTCGCTTCTGGCCAAGTCTGCCACCCCAGGCTAAACAAAGTCCCAGAGGAAAGCAGTAGCAGGATTAAGCCGAGAGGAAAAATTTAAACAGCTCACAAACAATCTGATTACTGATGAGCCACTGGTCCAAACTCTGATTAGCTTTCCTTCTTTTTCAGCGCTGAGCTATATCTCCCATGATCTGAGTGAGCACTTAGTCAGCAAACATGATGATCAATTTTAATGACGTGTTACAACAGCAAAGGTTTTCATTCAACTGTCCTTTCACTTTTAATAATTAACAAGGGCCTATTAATTATGAACAAATCCTCGAGCCTAACCCCGATCAGGAGGGAAGGTGTTGTCCAGGTCGTGTCATTTTCAGTTGTAAGCTGGTGGGGTGGGAAGGAGGACAAACACCTTTGTTTCTGGTACTCTCACAACAGCGCCTGAAGCTCTGGTGATCAATAATGCAGCTCGGCACGTGTCTGGGTGGCTTCCTTGCCGTCTTTGAATAATGTATGCAGTTTGTAAAAGTGTGACTTTTAAAGTGCTCATCATTGTTCAGTGAGTGAACCATTTCCATTACACCTTCAGGCCTCGTGGCTCGTACTGCTCAGTCAAAACAATAAATGGTCTTGCGCGGTTGAGATCTCCATTTTCGGATGCAAAATCAACACAGCTGGACATCCTAAAGTTTGTGTTTATGTCTGTGCGCTACCTTTCCGACTTTTAGTCTAAAATTAGCTCGGCCGCATCCTGCTGTGATGCTGAAGGTGCAGTCATCTTTCCTCTCTGAAGGACATAACACTGTCTGAAGTTTGTGGGTGGAGGGGAGGGGAGGCCGAGGGGGAGGGAGGAAACGGTGACTACCGTGTGACAAGCGCGCAGTTCCTTCCTCAGAGGCCTGAGAAACAGGAAGTGCTGCACATAAGGCATTATTGTGACGGAGAGGAAATGCAAGGTCCTCTAAAATAAGAGCTCCAATCTGGTGGTCAATGACAGGAGCCTGTCCTCCATGGCCCCTCGGAGACCTGTATATCCCCCCCCAACAAACTACAACCCCTCCACAACTTCACTGCTGATTGACGCAGATAAATATAGAGGGGAGCAAGCTCCAGTCACATTATATGGAATGAATCCTCTCTCGCTGTGGGATGGGATTTAAGAGCAGCAGCTCAAAGATAACATCACACAAATCGGTATTAAGATGATGCGATAACCCTTTTGTTCCTTGCTGAAACCTCGCGTACACAGACCGAGTAACGGGAGCGTTTCAGAGGGCTGAAAGAGGCATATGGGTACGATCCACCCTGTTGCAGGGTGGTTGCTACGAGAGAAGCAGGGCTTTGTGTCAGGCTGCCTCCCAGTTAATTAAAATCCTACATTATCTGTTTCATGCTTTCAATTAGAAAGCTTTGGAAAGGGCCCAAGCCTCTGCATGTAGATAACCATAGCAATAAGATGTGATTAATACTGGTGGGGGGCTTGCTCTGCAGAAATGCCCTGCTGTTGTGTCCATGGCTTGTTTTGATCTCTGGCAAAAATGGCTGCACAAAATCTGCAAGGCATGTCAAGCAGCAAATTAACAGGATAACATCATCTTTTTTCTGTTATTACAAAATATGGCAGGTGCTGACCACCTGTGATCAAAGCACGTCTAAAACAGCAGCAATGACTGAAGATACAGAGAATCTGTATCCCTCTCTGTGTTCCTTCTGCACCAAGTCTAATGTTTCCCCCCCCTTTTATTATTATCAGTAATCAAAAGAAGTGTCAGCCAGCAATGTTTTTGCTCAATTAACAGCAGATCCATCAGTGCCTGTTTCTGCATTTCACAATCAATTAACTGCAACACAGGCTGTACAGGCAATCAATCACGCTAAGTTTAGCACATTAATGAGGTTGTGGAGTTGTCTGGGTGTACTTGGTGTTCCACCAGCCAAACCCATCATTTCTCGTCACACATGACATATTGTGACATGCTATCAGAGCATAATGTGTGCGATAAAAAGGGGGTCAACTACGACTTAAAACACAAGATGAAACATTTAGTTGTATTAAACAATAAGAACTCCTGTATATTTTTATTTTTCCAGAAACATAAATGACAAATGTCAAACAAATCTTTGCAAAACAAAACAAACAAACAAAGAACATTTACTGCCACCTACTGGCCATGCTAAGGAATTACACAGTGGAAAAGAGTAAACATTTGTGATGACTACTTTAATATCTGAATGATTGGCTCAGTGAAGATGAGATAGGCTGGGGACTTAATGTAAATTCTTCTCCACTCAAACCACAAACATCTTTAGGTGGGTTACTTTCCAAGGCCAGGTTCTGACATTTTATTCTGGAAAGGAGTCGCTTTCACACTACACTGATGTTTGAAGTCCCCAGCACTCTCAATGGGGATCTGAGTGGGTGGTAAGTGGAGAAGGAAGCCTCTTCCTCTTCCTAAGAAAGGAAAAGTGCCGGTGGATGGCTGCTCTTTCCCAAAGAGCCTTCCTCTTCCCATGAGATCCATTCGTACTCCTGCATCCCCTCTGCTCATACCTGCTGACAGAGAACAGTTGATGGACTCTTTATTGGTGAGGTCTGACACAGTGGCAGGAGCAGGATCCCGAGCATCCACAGCAGGCCCACTGGTGACCCTCAAAGGGCTAGTTGCAGACTGGTTAACAAGAAGCTCCTGTGATGATGGTGAAGGAGATTCTACACTTGCAGGTTCAGACACATCTGGATGGTTTTTCCTTTGGTCTTCTTCTACAGCAGGTGAGGCCTGGGATGAAGACTGAGGTTTGGGGCTAAAGCGAGCCAGCAGACCCTGCTCTGTGAGTGGATAGTGACTGGAAGCCCACTCGTGCCTCTCGCGACGCATTACCTCCAGCTGCCTCAGCTCTCTGGGCAACTCCAACACACTTTCCTGTGGATACAAACAGTTGATTGGGACGGTTACTGCTAACCTTTAAACTTCTGCAAACCTCACATGTCAATTAAATACTCAAAGCAGTTTAAATCTGTGCAATGCTTGAGTAAAGAAAACGCCAGATTTAAGACCTTTACAGACACACACAATTAGCCCGCTGTGATCTGTGGAGTTATATTTCAATCTGAAATCCTGCAACACATTAGAGCTGATAAAAGGAAAAGCAAAATGTTTATTTTTGGCATTTATTTTTAACTTTTTCACATAAAGTTATATTAGCTATATTAGCCATTTCGCATGCAACGCAGGGTACTGTAAGAACAATTGAATGAAAAGTGTTGACCATGACTTGTGGACTTACCAATAACTGGTAAGGACAACCTTACCACGCTGGTCTACAATAACATTTATTTAATGATGCATAAGTCTGCGTGAGTGCAGATCATTAATATGTAGACACAACCGAGAAGACTGCATTTATCTCATGTGCTTTTGTGAATTGCACAGCTTAAAAATCATCTGAGAATTGCATCATATCGCATAGACCCTGTTTCTTACCTCAGCTATCATCTCTTTCCTTATTATTCCCAATCTGGAAGAGAAATCTCTCTCAGACATCTTGTACAAGGGCAGAGGGCAGAATCGACACTTTAAAAGATGGATGTGGGTTCTATGTTTGAAAATTCTCCCAGTTGTATAGAACTCTATAGGAAAGCAGCCCTCGGATCTTGCTCTGTGAGCTCACCAAACACTTTACTGATGACTATATTGGCTCACTCACTACTTTCGAATCATGCTGAATAAAATATAAAATCCACTTTGTGAATTCTGAGCATTATTTAGCCACCGTTATCAGCAATCACTGAGACATCAAAGTGGCCACGTCCGTCTTATACACTTTCTAAGAGACAGGCCCATACTCTGTGTTTTACTGATGACGGAGGAAAGAACCAAACATACAAATGTGCAGTTACATCTCACTAGAATCAATGCCATACATTTTTACCAGATATGAAAATACTGTACATAACATGCAGAAATGTCTTTCTGTGTGTTACTGACGTGGGAGTGTGTGAATGAAGCAGTGAAGGATAACGTAAACCTGTCCCACGCGTGAATGACAGGAAGCTGTCACTTTAACAGACTGATGAAGCCAGCAGTGTTGACTAAATCATGCGCGTTTCTATCATGTTGCCCGACTTTTGACTGGAGCAAAAAACTGAAAAGGATTATTTCTTTGAAGACAGCTAATTGTTTCTTAATTACCCACCATGCCAACATGCGCCAGTTCATCGGGCTGGTAATGGCTGCTGCTGAGGTAGGAATCAACCAGAGCCATGTAGTCTCTCATGAGCGTGTCCAGCAGCACCAGTCTGAACGGCTGTAGGTGGATCACTGATAGAGCCATCACCTTCAGCAGGGGTAACGGACAAGGCCGCATGTGCCACATCTTGCTTTCTTCCTGTAAAAACATAAGCCTGTTATAGCACCAAATACCTATACAGCACAAGAAAAAAATACCCTGGATAGGTCTGTGTGGTGTACCTTAGTGAACTGTGACTTCATCTGAAGAGACAAAAGCTGGGAGGGGGGCACCCTCAGATGCAGACTTAACACCTCGTGGAGAGTACTGACTCTGTCAGGAAGGAAACCTCCCGTCTCTGAGTAGAAGCACATGACATCTGCCACCTAAAATATTTAAAGAAGACAAAAAAAATGATTTCAATCAAACAGACAAAACAGAGACACATAAAATGAAAAGAACAATATGGATAATTTAGAGAATAATCTAAAGATTAGCAATAATGTGCATACTGCGCACGTACCTGAGTGTCAAAGACATTTGCCAGCTTTACTCCAAACTGAGCGATCAGACATCCAGCAATGGCTCTGCAGTCATGGATGACCTATAACAAATATCAAACCAATATGCTACGGTAATCATAATCACTGCCATAATTTTAAGAGAGCTTCTAATGCAGTTATTTGTCACCTTTAAAATGTCCTTGCTCTCCAGGATCATAGCGAGGCCATTCTTAAAAGCCCGGGCTCCGAGTAACAGGACATCAAATAGGTATACTTTGTTTTTAGTGGCAATCTAGAAGAATTAGGTTTAAGTTATTTTCCTTTTTCTGTCCTCATGATGGAGAAGGAACAAAAAACCAAAAGACTGACGACCTTCTCACCTGCAGCCAACACAGTCGTCCATTCTTAAATACCTCAACTCCTTCTGCTCCCACACCGATCACGTGCTGTTTCTTGATGTGCATTATCTAACACATTTGGATACGGTACATGGGTCAAAGAAATCTGAGTCATTTAAACAGTAGAAAGCAAACATCAAATCAACTCACAGTAGGTCCGAACTTCTCATGAAACTCATCAACAACTACGTAGTTGATGTACTCTTCATCCTCCTCGTCATCATCTGCAAAAAGAAAAAGAAAAATCCTCTCAAAAGTGAGACGTTCAAAACAAATGTGTAGCTCAGGGTTGTCTAACTCACGTTACCTAGTGGGCCGGACAACCTTGTGTCAATGCGAACGGCACATGTAACCCCCGAGACGACTCAATATGAGCAAAAAAGGGTAATTTCAACACTACGTCAAATTCTTTCTGCACAATAAAGAAATGCTGTTGTAATAAAGGAAAATAATCCTGTCAGGACAGCTTTTTTGGCTTAATTTGTAAGAAACAAACAACTGTGTTTTCACAACTGCATAAAATTATAGAAAAGAATCTGGTACCAGATATTCCTTTAATTATAAAATTTAAAGTTTTCAATAATTTACTTTGATTTTTTTTTCTTTACCGTGGGTAGAAAACAAGCAAACATGTAGTTTAGGTGTTCATCTATTACTTAATTACTTTGGTGTAGTATAAATGACCATTAGCATACAGGCCTCCTTCATATTTTCCAAAGCTTTCCAAAGCCCATTCAGGACCCCGGGCCTTAGGTTTGACACCCCTGGTGTAACTGGTTCATCATTAGCTTTAGTGGAATAAATGAACTCACCCAATGTGCCTGTCTTCCTGTATGGCTGAAACTTTGCTACATCCAAGTGGTCCTCTGGTCTGTGATGGTGAATATTTCTGTGCACAGTTTTGTACATTGAAATTGATTACAAGCCAGGACAAAAGGCATTCTCACCAAAAGTGGCACCTCATGCATGTCTTACTTACTCACGGTCACCGTTCCCATCACTGCTAAATTCCACTGTTGAATTAATTATATAAAAAGTCAAGCCAGATATCAGAATGGACAATGAAAGAATACTGTGCAGCTTGGTACAAACCTGTTCAGGTATTACTTTTCATGAGTGAACTCACCATTCAGAATCTGATGGCCAAAGAAAATGTTTGTTCCGGGAAACCTCCAGCCATCACTACTGACAACTGCAACAAACCAGAAACCCCAACTATCTTTCCAAGACACTAATATAAAGTATTTAGCAGTTTTACTCTCTTATATTACAGAAAGAATTCATAAATAAAGTACAACATTAATTAAAAACATCTAACCGTCCGCCAAAATCAAAGCTTTGTTGGGGTAAATACGTTTCACGACCCCGAAGAACGATGAAGTCTTGAGGATCAATTTGATTCTCGCTCCCTTGAAGTAAGTCAGTAGTTTTACATCATCCACAACCATTTTAAATCATGTACGAGCTGTTTCAAGCGAATAAAACAGTGTATTTGTTGATTTGGAGATATCCTTATCCCCAATCACCGGTTAGCGGCTAGGCTGTTAGCTGCTTGCGATTAGCGCGCTGGCCGGGAATGTTGCGTTCATGAGCTCGTCGTTACTTAATTGTTCGAGCGCCTTGACTCCATAAAAAAACATCACCAGATAAAAAACAACTAACACAGTTTTTAAAATTACATTTACGGCTATCGGAAACTTTGCGTAAAGCAACAAACCGATTTTTTTTTTAAATTTTATTTCTGACTGTAGGGACGCTCTCTGGGATTAAAAAATGTTTTTGTTTCCCATGACAAATGAAGGTAACTCCACGAGTCAGTTATGGGTCGTGCTTACGTATTTCCAACATTTTAAAACAAGGATGACAGAGTATTGAGGGCAACGAGTGCCAAAATTATTATTATAATTTTTTTTATTTAATTAAAATGGGAAATTATTAATTAATTTAATATATAAATAAATGATTACAATTATGTTATCATCATTTAAACCACTTGATAAATTATTTAGTACTTTATTTCCATTTTTTATTAATTAATGACCCATTTAATTCACTATTTAACAATTCAGTTGTTAAATTCACTCGTGACCCTCCATAATCACGAGTTCAGCTCAATTTTCGTCAAATGAGCATAAAAACCTCGACAAAAACAGCTGCTACAGAGGTTGGTGGTCAGACCCAAGTTCAATTAATCTCCCTGCTGAAGGGAAACTGTGATTTGAAGAAAAGAGCTTGCACAAAAAGTACTGTCTTCTCCTGGATGGTGATTGATGTATTTGTACAAAAGATGCTGAGGCTAATTTCCAGTACCTGCAAAAGGACATCATCCTCTCAGCTGGACAGCAGATGATTCAATATATCCACCAGGGGGTGTCCACAGCTCAACTATTGAGTTAACGGCTGCAGGTCCAAGGTATTTGACTCTTTCTTCCTTGAATGTGACACTCTGTGACATCATTTACACCAGTGACCACTGACTACCAGAATAGCAACATAGCCTACTTGATGTACTGTGTGACTGTCGGTGTCTTATTTTCTTTAATCATCAAATGTCATTTTCATGTTTCAAAATTTGCACATTCACTTGGAGTGCATGGCAATCAACAGATATACCTAAATTTATCACATGTCTGAAACAGTGCAGCTTATCAAAGAAAAGTACCTGGCATGTGTTTAAAAGGCTACCATTTTCTTTCACATCAGGATCCTTTTTCTGTTTGTTTAAGGTTGGGTGGAGACTCAGAGAGCAGCAGTATTTTCAAGTAATAGAAAATTAGTGTGTGTGTGTGTGTGTGTTTTATCTCAAGCAGCACATTTCTACAAGTAGCACTGGGATAAGATGAGTGAGAAGTTTGCTTCAGAAGTGCACTTAGATGCATGGGGGCAAGTTGTAAAGGTATCACCAAGCAGTCCGATAACAGCAGAGACACAAAAAAGGGTGCAGATACACTATCTTATCACAAGCAGCCAGCTGGTCTTTACACATATTCTCATGACTTCACTCTGCATGAGCTCAAACTAACACATGAACCCAAGCTGCTGGTCATCTGTAGATGGCATGCATGTAGTCGTCTATTCAAAGGGAGGATATTCCGGTGTGCAGGAAGCAGAAAACCTTTTGACCTGAGTAATCCTGGGTGTGTGAGTGAGAACAATGGACCAGTGTGTTAATTTTCACATTTAAAATAGCCCAACTAACACACACATACACACACACAGAAAAGTACAAATCATTTTTTTTAAGATTATAGATAATTAGATTAAACCTGCACAGTTAAACTGAATACAGACAAATACATAATAACTGGATTTCAAAACCTTTTATACTCATACCTGTCGTCTGGCCAATGGGGGAGGCTCATGTGTTTAAATCCGTTGATGTGGAGTTAATAGCGCTTTGATGCCAGTCGAATTCACTCAGTCAAGGGGCATGATTCACATTGCAAGTGACGTTGATGAACACGAAAAAATCTCTTGTCATGAACAAGCATTACAGAAGGAAACAATAATCATCCACTAAGATGTTTTTAAACTCCCCCTTTTCAGGTTCAGGCGTGCACCTTCCCCTCACAGCCATGCTGACTAAAGGGAACTACGTACAGGGAGTGGAGATAGGTTTCATGACAGAGATGCCTCAGCTTTTCTTACATCACAGTCTTCACAGATGTGTATGCATCCTTCTTTTATGGTGTTGTGAAAATTCAAATGCAAAGCTCCAGAGCTGATTTAGTATGATTTGGATGATCATTTGTTTATCTGTTTATGACAGGGGGTAGAACTAGAGGATCAAACTTCTCCAGGCTTTCTTCTTACCTTTAACTTGCCAGCTGGCCTGAGTGTAATTTAGAAACCAACTCAGGTACATCCATTTCTCACTTGAGGAAAAATATCTCAGAAATGGGCTTCAGTTTAAAATTAATGAGACTATTTTCAATTTAAAACGTTCAGATCTCATATAATCGTGGCCTCTGGAGTAAAATGTGAGCAGCCATAATCCCCATATCTACGTTTGGATGAAGGTGATAAGACTTCCTAAAGCTCCTGAAAGATTTCAGGAAACATCTTCTTTGGACCACCTACAGCACAATAACACAATCCCTGATTTAAGCTGTAGTGGTAATGGAACCTGCAACCTCTGTTATCTGTTAAAGGAAGATCCACCCTTTCCTGTTGTGCAGAATGAACAAACAACATCTTTTAGTAAACCAAAGGAAGAATCACATTACGCAGTGATTATCCAGAATGTACTCATATTAAAGGGATATTTTAACCTCTGGTTATGTGAATATAATGTGAATTGTTATGGAATAGCAGGAAAATGTGAAAATTAAAAAAATAAAAATAATATGTGATCAAGTTCTAAATCATTGATAGAGTGCCAAAAGATAATAGGAACATGTGCTTTTCATTTTCTTGGATGGAATGACTTCAACGAGCCCCCCCCCCCCGCGCCGCTTCCGTGATTAAAATCTTCAAGTATAAATCTAGAGCACGACTTTTGACGCAAGTATAATGACTAGTGAAGCGCGGAGTCCACTCCGTGTGAGTGACAAGCCCGACAGCAGCAGCACGGCCGCCCACTCACAGACAGGCTGGGTGAATCTTAATTGTGTAACGTTCATTGACGAGTCAGCACAATGCTTGTGAGACCGCGGAGGCGCACCGAGCCCAGCAGAGCGATGTAATGCTCCCATCGAGGAGGACACAGATGGACAGCCTAGTTCAACCGCTCGTCGCCCAGTACCTCGCAATGGGATGTCAGTCAAAAGAAAACCAAAACGAAAGTATAACATCAGAGGAAAAGGGCAGAGACGAAGCGTAAGTCGGCTCATCTTTTTGTGCTTTTACTGAGGAGTTTCTGGTTGGTTTTCTCTGGTGAAAACGTGGGCACCTGATCGAAGGTATAGGAAGGTTAATCCTACTATCAGCTATTTGTTAATAGTAAATGTGGAATTTTGGCCAAAATGGTGTCAAAAACTGATGCTTTCCACTTGTTATTGCGCACAAGCGTGTTCAAGTTCACCCACTTCTCTGCGGCCAGACCTGCTACGCTTGAAGCGCTTACATGCGTAAAACTGTTCCATTTGTAAGCTCTTTGCTCTGGTCACTCGAGAGTTTTATGTGGATGTCCGCAATCAGCCGGTATTTCCCCAAGTTAAAGGAAGGAAATGAGAACAATGAATAGCAAAACACACCACGGGGGTTTCTTAAGTGTAAATAACACCTTCGAGTTGTGTGACTGTGGGACAAATCCTTTCATGCGTGTGGGCTAATAACCCGTGCTCTCGTAAAATCATGGTTTAAGGAGTGTGCATGTACAGTCATACATGTTAATAGCAAAAGGAGAAAGGCACACTTTCACTGCAGTTAACCCTCCTGTACCTCCTCCGCCCTTCACTGTTCTTCTTGTGTTGGTGTTTCTCAAGGAGAGTGACTCAAGGATGCACCTCCAGGTCTAGAGTTTCTCCTCCAGGTCGGCCTCACAGGTTCCACAAACCTAGCCCGGCCCATACCCCGCCGAGTAAATCAGTAATGCCTCTGGGACACCTCACCAAGGGCGCAACCTGGGAGGAGCTCATCCAAGCCTGCCTGCAGTCTTTTGGTAAGTTAGCGCTGACCTTCTTGGCTGGTTTGTTTTACAAGGTGAAGTCCTGCAGTGAACAAAAGACTCCAGAGGGTGTTTGTGCTCTATGGTTGTGTAACAGGTTATGCAGTCCTTCGGATATCAGAAGACATTAAACCTTCAGGTTAAGCGAGATCACAGAATGTTGTAGCTTAAGGAGTCTGTTTTTCTCACCACTTTCTCTCACCAGCAACAAGTTTAGGCAGGCCTCTAAAGAAAGAAGGGAGTGCCTCGTGTTGGAAAGTAAAAAAGTGATTTCTTACCAAGGCTGACTTTATTTTTGTTTAGTGTAAGATTTCATGGTTTGAAGATAAAGTCTCTTGTCGGTCTGATTTTGTGCCTTAATGTTGAGGGACACGGTGTTTGAGGCTTGCTAATTTTTTAGAAATGCTTTTTGCTGCACTCTATTAATTGTGCATTAATATTTCACTGGCTGCATGATATATAGAGGGCGTACTTAAATGAAAGAACAGCACAGCAGTGATTGTGTAGGCTATAGTTGGATCAATCAAGCAGATATCATTGGCTTCATCGAGTTGTCTGGAGTGCTCTTTGAGTTATGGTGATTGCATCTCTGAAGAGACAAGCTTTCAAACTGCCGTTGCCTGGTTACGCAAATGCAGCAAGAGCAGTGGAGAAGTGTTACAATGGACTGCACATAAAATGACATCTCATAACTACATTCATCTGCAGAGATGCAGGTATTAATCACAGTCGGCTTCCCGTTGGCAGGATACAGAATCAGTGGGAGGGGTTTTAGCCCTATAGACCCCGTACGCTTGAAAGTTACACCCTCAGTGTGTGACAGTGTCTCTCTGTCAGGATAATGTGTTATGACTGGGGTTTTCCTTGCACAGCCTCTCCTGATAAAATGCATCACAGTTCTGGTCCTCTTGACTCACATCACAGGGGACCCCTAAGGTCCTCGAGTCCTGCCACCTTTTCAAATGTGAGAGTGCACGTAAGAGCTATTTGAAGGATTACCGGATGGCAGCTTCAAGCCTGGCTGAGCTGAAAGGTCAGATCCCTGAACGGTAGTCCTCAGATGCTGACCAACCTTTGAAATGCAGAGCACTGCGAGGTGTGGATCAATAGCTGTTGACATCATCTTTCTCCTTGGACCGCTCAGAACACACCCATATTTTTTTTTCTGTTTTTGTTCTTGCTTTCTTTTTTGTTTATTACAGTACTGCTTGCATTTAATTTGCCTCTTTTTTGCAAATTTGGCAAAATATTTATAAGCCAATAGAATAAGACGCGCTATATAAGTCAAGAAACAGTGGTGGGGTTTTTTGGCCTGATGGAAAGTCTCAATCTTCACAGCTGTGAAGAAAACAACACTTTGTTTATTGCATAAGAATATTTTTATTTTTGTATTTATTTACCCATCTACTCCCACATAAATGCGGGTGCAGATGTTTCAGTATTTATTTAATTTTAATGTTTTTGTTGCAATGTATCTACTGCTTGGACACTTCATTAACTAACATCAAATCCCAATTTGTAGCTATGTAACATTAATGGTTATTTAGCCATGACATTTAGCTTTTTTTTAAAATTCATTACAACTGGCTTTCTGTTAAAATGTGTTAATTTTGCTTGCTCATGACTTTACATAACTACATATTGCATACAGATCACAACATCTATTTCACATCTTTTGCTGTTAGATAACGGTTTAAGTTACTCTTTCATTTTTAAGCTGTTTATATTCAGAGAGCTTTAGCCTTTAGTTTATTTAACCACTTAAATCCACTTTTAATTCATCCTTTTCTATTTGTTTATATGCAGTTTTTTTTTTTTTTTACTTTACTTTCTCCATCTAAGTAGTTTTTTTTTTGTTTATTTGTTTGCTTTTTTCCTGCTTGGGAATTACTGTTGTAAAGCACGAATGGAAACAGTGTTGTCAACACAGTTTCACAGAGTCCGAAATATTATGGAAGATTTTGCCCAGAGTACATAGAGATGGCAATCTGACTCGGGTTCTTCTAAAACAAAAGGACCGTCCAATCTGATAGCCTCTGTCAAAACAAGGAAACATGACGTGCATGTTTGGATCGGCCGATGAATGTCGAAGATAACCTTAAAAGTAGGCCACCGGCCGCATGCCCACTGCAGTGTTTATCATCATTCGCCGGGCAGCAGCTTTCCTAATGTTCCAGTCACTAACAGCCAGTCCGGAGGGGATTTCCTCCCACAATTAACCCTGCACAGGGAGGGTTAGTGGTTGGAAAGTTGTGAAAAAAGTATGGCGTAATTGTTTGCCTTATGGAGACTCACAGCCTCCTGCTGTGCTTTATTTTACAGTAGGTCTGACTCTGAGTGTTAGTAAGTTAAGAGAGTATTAACTGATAATTTGATTAAAGCAATCTTATTATATTTGTGTTTACCAGAAATGCCAAGAAGGAGTGGGAATTGTTCTGCATGCATATGTCTTAACTTTAACTGCACCAAATTTTTGCAACCTGTATCACATGTGTCATTTTATAAGCAGCCCTGTGTTTTTCTTGTCTCTTTTACTCTCTTAATGACTTGGAGGGTAAGGTCACTGACATTCGCTGGGTTTAGATGGCAGAGCCTGCGTGTTACAAACACAAACACACCAGATGCAGGATATGAGGGATGGATTAGTCAGCTGCGGCAGCAGTGGCAAGTTGCTTACAGATAACAAAGATTAGAAAACATGTTGCCATGGCGTCCAAGGTATTTCCAAGGTGATATTGTTTAAAAGTGGGTCCTCAGACGCCTGATATCCTTGATGGTGTAAAGACACTGGCAAAGCTTAAAGGGAAACAGCACGCAGCTTGAGACTTCGCAAATGTTGTTCTTAAGGTTTTCAGCCCATTTTCAGGGACCACAGGGGAAGAAAGACACAAATAGTCTAGAGCTGCTATTAAATTCACTTCCTTTTTACGTCAACCGCAAATTTACGGAACAATACAGTCATTTTTGAATTTGTGCTGAAGATGAGTGGTTTGTTTGAGTGTGTGGGAAAATCACTTTTTGTGCTCATCTTGTCCGATATTAATAGGTCATTGATAAGAAATTTGTCTTTCTTTTCGCGGTTTCGAGATGTCAGTCATAGCGTGGAGTCAGACGAGCATTATAAGGAAAGGTGGTCTGCATACAAAGAGAGGAAGTCAGATACATGCAAGGAAAAAGGAAGCCAAAAAAAAAGGTAGTGAGACAGGCGAGCAGCAGAAGTAAACACAATCAGAGGAAAAGGTAAGCGTTCAACGGAAAGGTAATGGCACGAGAATGTGGGCATAAGTTTAAGCTAACTGTCTCTTGTAAAGTGATGAAAATGTCTATGCTGGATTTATGTAGTACAAAATAAATGAAGAAGGAGGAGGGTATTTCTTTAACATTATTGATGCATAGACCCTCATCCCACCAACATATCTAGCATGCAAGACTATTGGCTGGGGATAGGGTGGCCAAGCGTCTCATATTATTCTGGACTTTACAGCACCTTTATCTCTTGTTCAGCATGCTGACATAATGTCCCACATTTTGATTGGCTCCAGTTTGCGAAGTGAACAAATATTATAGGAAATGAGGGGCTTATGTATGTGTGCATCGCTGCTGAAACTCAAAGATACCACACAGAAAAGTAGCTGAAATAACAATTTGCAGTTTTAGCAGATGCTGCAAGAGAAAAAGCAGAAGACGCAAGAGCACAAAGACTGTTACGTGAGTCTATAAACACAAAGTTTCACTTGAGTAAAGTTGTGAAAACACTGAAATACAATATTTGGTCTTCACATTATATGAATGCAAAATCTATATAGCTTGCAAAATTTGTGTGTTTATTCTGTTAGTTCACAATATCAAAATTTCAAACTCCCCCCTCAGCTTGGCCTGCATTTCCCCACATAAATATACATTTTGATCCAGATTTATTTGCTGTAAGCAAGAAACATCATGGCAACATGTTATTCTGTTTGCCTTCAAAACATCATCAGCTATGCGATTAACTTTCTGTGAGAAAACTGTGTGATGGATCTGAAAACCACATTTGAGTTAAACATGATGCGAAACCAAAAGGGGGTTTATCTTAGTACTAGTAGCGGCTTCTGTATTTAAAAAATACACACATATACACACACACGTATATGTATGTATATATATATGTATGTATGTATGTGTGTGTGTGTGTACGGTGGCCCTGAGAGGCCAAACGGAGTGCATATATACCATCTTTGAGTCATTTGATATTCAAAACCCACCAGCCCCCCAAAAAAGCAACAAAAACCATGCCACAAACTCCCATCTGATCTCTGATAATCAAACAACAACAGCAACAAAAGCAGCTCTAATAGTACATTTTAATGTGATGTGTTCTGGTTGATTGTATTTGATGAAAGGCAGGCAGAAGAATTCTCACCATCAGAGCAGGTTTTATCTGAGAGGGTGGCGTGTGTTTTTGTAAACCTCCTCCTCTTTACAGCGGCGACGCCTAACTCGAGCACGTGTGCGTTCGTTTTCTTTTGCAGACGCAAACGGATGTGTAAACGGGAACGGCCACTTGCTGAACATCACCCTGACCATGCACCGTCACCTCATCTCCTCCGGTGATCTGCTGGACAAACTCGTCTTTTTATATCCTTTGTGGAGTGCATCATAAAAGCTTTGGGGGGGGGCTGCTGTCACAAGGCAGGGACGTGATTCAAACAAATCAGCGGCCAATTCTGGGCAGAAAATGTAGACCAAGATCAGACCACTTGTTCTGCCGTGTGCTGCTTTCATTTGGTTGTCAACAGCAACACGCTGTCAAGTTCATACTTGGCTCACAATGCAGCCTGTAGCTGTCAGTGTGTAAAATGTGATAGGAAAGTGGCAGTTCGTGTTTGCTCCTCCTGTCAGACATTTTAGATTTTGTACATCAGTTGCTTTCAGTGTGCAACTTTCCTCTATTCTGAGCTGGTGTATTCAATAGCGGGGAGTCTATTACCTTTCAGCATTTTGGTCTCTTTCAGAATGTTTGGTTCAGTGCTTTTTTATTTTCTCTGCTTCACACCAAAAAAAACCCATGTTTTTTTAATGCCTTGTGACTTGTGGGGAGGATCTATAATCTCAGCTTTCATTCAGGAAACAGCAGTGGCATCACAAAGCCCCTCAGAGGAGCTTATCAGCCCCACGGTGAGAAAGCCTTGTGGTTTCAGGTGTTAATTACCTCTGCCTCTTTCACATACAAGTTCTCTCCAGCTATATATAAACACAGACCCTCCACTGCCTAAAGAGCCCCCCGCTCGCGCAGACCCACGTCAATGCACGCACGGCCGAATGGGCCTCTCTGCTATTTTTAACCCTCTCGTTCTGTGCCCGAGACCCAAAAGGATGCATCAAATAAATACAGTGTGTGGGTTAGGATCAGGGAAGAGGCACAGGGGGCCATTAACAGTCTTCATCACAGTCTGGCCTTGGAATTGCGTGGGCACTTCTTCTGCTCCTATGACGCAATTAGCCTTTTTATGTGCTTCACCGCAATCTCGTTCCTGCCAGCGCAGAGCTATACAGTCGGTTGGATATAAATTCACAGGGCGGTGTTTTTCTGAGCAACATGTGCTAAAAGGAAGGCAGAGTGACCTCCGTAATAAATAATAGCCTTTCGAGCTGACAGCACTGTTTAAACTGCCGCACGTTTAAAGATCCGTCGCAAAACAGTTTTTCTACAATATACGAGGCACCGATTCTGCGGTTTCTTTGTGCATTATGTTGTTCTCTTACCTCTGTAAGCCAGAATGATTCATTCCGTGATGCTCATCGGGAGTTTTGCTTCATGCAGTCGCCTCCTCCCACATTAACAAATGTCACCTGTGTTTGCCTTTTCAGTTTAGTTTTTTTTTATTAATGACTTTGTTTGCTGGAAAGAAGTTGCACAGTCACATCAACCATATGTTCATTATTTACTCCAGAAAAAAATTGTCTAGAATAACTTGCTGGCAAGACAAGCAGCAGTGAATCCAAGCTTTAACTTTCATATTCATCAGGTTTATGCTCATGTCACTTGCTCCTTAACTGAAGTCCTCACGTTTAAAACGGCAGTAGACAGCGAGCAGCCAGCAGAGTGCCAGAGGATATGCTACCTCATCAGGTCAGTCCCACAAATACACCGACTCAGAGTTCAATTTGGCTTGTTTTTACATCTCATTCACACTGTTATCATTCTTTACTCTTACAGGCACTGGATCCAGGAATTCTGGATGATGTTCCGGTTGCACCACAGCTTGTCAGACAGCCTGGATGAGTTTCGGGATCTGATCCGAGAGCACGGACAGGAGCGACTTTGCTCTCTCCTAGAGACCAAATGGATGTAAGTGTTAATCTCCGGCCAGCTGGCCAACTGAGACATTAGGTCTACAGAACTCTCGGTTGCTTGTTGCAGTCATAAAAGTACTGAAATCAGTCACGATCAAGAATAGAGACTCTCACTATGAAGAACACAGACCCGTAGTAAGCATGCTAAATCTTCCATTTTTTATTGTTGTTGTTTTTTATCATTTAGGTTGCTGTGATGAAACTGGACTGCACAGTTTTAAGTTAAATACTCAGATTGATGCTGCAGCTAACTATAATTATATTTAGAGAATAATCTGCCAATTAATAATTAGTGATGCAAAGAGTTGTTTTATATATAATGTGAGAAATATCAGTTTCACGCATATCACATGCTTTATTGTGTCTGATCAACAGCCCAATACTAAAGCAGCAACATTAATAAAAGTGGTAGATACTTACATTTGTTAAGCTAAAATCATTGAACTGTAGAATTAAAAGATTAAAACTCCAAACTGCACGTTTTGTAGCTGCACCATTTTTCTCTCCAGGAAGTGACCGCAAATAAATGTAATGAAACGCTCTGTGGGAGACTTCCATGAATCAACAAACAAAGAAATCCATTTGCAGCTTTTCAGTCTATGAAGTTTTGCTGCTACATAACCTTTCTTCTGATGCATTCACGTTTTGTTTCGTTGTGTACTCCAGAACCGAACGAGACTGGTCGTGGAAAGCCAGCCAGAAGATTAAAGCTAACAGCAGTAAAAAGAGGAAGGTGTCGCTCCTTTTTGACCACCTGGAGCCCATTGAGTTGGCCGAGCATCTCACCTACCTTGAATTTAAATCCTTCTGCAGAATATCAGTGAGTATAAACACACACCAACTTAAAAGAACAAGCGCACCTGTTTGTAGCTTATCATTAACACTTTGCTGTTTTGTTTTTGTTCTCTGTTTTTTTTTTTTTAATTACATTTACTAAGAACCATTAAGTGTTTCCTCCTGACAGGAAATGCTTTGCAGTTTCCGTGCAGCGGTTTATGCTCCTGTCTCTGCTCTCTTTGCCAGTTTGTAGACTATCAGCATTACATCCGCAGCTGCTGCATGAAGGACATCCCCGTGATGGAGCGTTCCATTGCGCTGTGTAACGGTGTCTCCCAGTGGGTTCAGCTGATGGTGCTAAGCCGGCCAACCGCTCAGCTGAGAGCTGAGGTTTTCACTAAGTTTATCCACGTTGCACAGGTAGTGGTTAAATCAACCCCCACTTCCACTACACATATACTTTCTGTGCTTACATTTCCTCTTCGCTTAAATCTATGTGCGGTTGTTCCAGCACCTTATCTAACTAGTGTTAATATGACTTTTGTCTCACTCTGAAAGCCCCTCACATGTTAGTAATTGTGTAATGCATATTCAGAGAGCTTGTAGTGATTCTCAGGAGCTGTGCTGCAGGCTTTTAGGGTATCCAAATATCTTACCGATAGAAAAATATTATCTGAATGCAAGCTAATGAAGTCACCAAGTGGAACACTCTTAAACAATGAGGACTTTGTAGGAGAAGAAAAGCAGGAAATGACTCGTGAGTGTAGTCTCTGATCAGAGCTGGCTTGTTAAAACCACTCCAACGTGAAGCTGTGTGCAGCCTGCTGAGAAGTGATACACTGGCTTTGGGGAGCCGTTAGGCAGGCTTGTACTCTGGAGGACCTCTTGCAACACTAATGCACCAGTCTGCTGCTGCTCACTGCTGTCAACCTCGAAACCCACGGGTGTGGAAACGAATTTCACACCATAATGCTCCAGTGACAGCAAGAACTGGAGAATTTATAAAAAATAAGAGAGGGAAAAGCATTTCCAAAAAAAGAGCGAACCATCAGAGTGCAGTAAGAAAAAGCCAACGATCTAAGTGGCTTATGTAATGCCACTGTTGTGGATTATATAACCAAGGCTACCTGAAACAAGTTTAATTGCGCGTTTATAAGTGTGTGTGTGTGCGTGAATGGACTGACGTGTGTTTCTTGTGCGTGTCCGCCAGAGTCTGCACCTTATGCACAACTACAACACACTAATGGCGGTGGTGGGAGGCCTATGTCACAGCTCAATCTCCAGACTGAAAGACACCACGTCGCACGTACCGAGTGAAGTCACTAAGGTAAAGGGTAACTGGCAACGCGATGTCCAGTTCATTTAGAGTCAAGGATCAAAATACTGGAGAAAAATAACTGTAGCACAATGATAAAAATGATTTCATTCCCCAGGTACTGAACGAGATGACAGACCTGCTGTCCTCTTGCAGAAACTATGACAACTACAGACAAGCTTACAACAAGTGTACAGGTTTTAAAATCCCCATCCTGGGTGTCCACCTCAAAGACCTGATCTCAGTCAATGAGGCCATGTCGGATTATGTCGAGGACAACAAGGTGAACGTCCAGAAGCTCCAGGCCCTGTACAACCACATCAACGAGCTGATCCAACTCCAGCAGATCCCACCCAGGCTGGATGCCAACAAGGACCTGGTTCACCTGTTGACGGTAGCGAACTGCTCGCGGCGACTTTGGGTTCATTTGAAATTGTTATGCAGCTTCATGTGATTCAGCAAGTAGCGCTGAACACATACAAAGATGCAAATGAGTGCAGCATGTGGATTGTCTTTTTCTCGTGTGGGTGTGATTAGAGTCTATGATCTATGAGTGTGTGGGTGACAAGCTGAATGTGAATGAGAGTGAGTTCAGATTGCTGTATTGTTGTATTATCTGAGTGCAGTGTGCTAATCCTACTTGAATGACAGCATGCCCGTGAAGAGATAATAATTACCCCGCAACCTGAATTCACCTTCACCAAAACATGTTTCAAGGAGAAATCTAGAGACCTTTTTCTCATTCTGTTTACCTTCCATGCAGCAATAAGTGGCTTTTTAATGTCTTGCAGCTATCCTTGGATCTTTACTACTCTGAGGATGAGATTTATGAACTGTCGTATGCACGGGAACCCAAGAACTGCAAAGCACCTGTGAGTGATAGCAACAGACACGATTTAAGTAAACATTTGTTTACCAGCTGGAAAAATTCAGCATATCAACAAACTAATAGATTGTCTTGGAAAGCAGGATTATTCACTCTCTTTCTTTAGAGAGAGCAGCTGTTTATCTTGGCCTAATGCAAAGAGACAGAAACAGCAAGCCTTTCACCTCTTTGGGACCTGAGATTGGTTAAGCAAAAGTGTAATGATGCTTAACGGAAGCAAAGGCTTATTTGCTTTCTCTCAGAGATGAGAATATAGATTTCACTGTCTCTTGTGTGTGCTAAAAATGAAGCAATTACTTAGTCTGAAGACTGAAAATAAGAAAGTGCCTAGCCTGACATCCGTGCAACATTGTTGAAAGTGAATTTTTATGCTTTTGTTAAACTGACTAACTTAAGCGCAGTAATTAGCCTGTAATGTCTTGGTTGTTTCACCCATGCACTCAGAAAAAGAGTCTTTGCCCTCATAATCGTACCTACGTAACAGATTTAAATGGAATTAAATTGCTTAAAGTTGTCGTCATTTGGGCCTTATTTTATGGAGTGTATGATAACTGAAACTCCTTTGGTCAGATGTTATTTTGCATATCTCCTGAGACTTAGTTTTCTTTTTTTTTAATCAGCCAGCCACACCTTCTAGACCTCCCGTGTTTGTGGACTGGGCATCAGGAGTGGCTCCTAAACCCGATCCTCGAACCATCAGCAAACACGTGCAAAGAATGGTCGATGTAAGCGCTTCCCTTTTTCAAGCCTCCACAGTTTTCAAGCCTCCTTATTTCAACTATTCTCTTGCATGATGCCATCCTGACAGCCTGCCTTCCCCGCTATTGTTCGCTAACAACTGAGCAACAATGCTTTTTATTTGTTGTCATTCGCAGTCCGTGTTCAAGAACTACGACCACGACGAGAACGGCTTCATTAATCAGGAGGACTTTGAGAAAATCGCTGCTAGCTTTCCGTTTTCCTTCTGTGTCATGGACAAAGAGAAGTGAGTCTCTTGACAGGTCATGTATTCGCTCAGAGGCTATTTATGACTTCAGGGGAGAGGAAGCAAAAGTGGCATTTGTAGATGTGTAGTGGCGAGTTTAGCAACCGGAAACATAAAATAGCTGCGGAATTAACCATAAAGCTGCCGCTAAATGTGTACATGAAAACCAGCACAACTGATAGGCAACCGGTGCTGTAAAAAACATTGTCACTAAGTGGTATATGTTTTTTTTTACAACCACTGGGCAGATGAGTGGGTGTAGCCATCTATAAATATGGAGAGACATTAATGAAAATTTTTTAAAAAACCTACAAAAATAACATGTAAATTATTACTATTAATAGATTTTTAGTATATCAGGCTCTTTTGCAATCATCCTGTATCACAGCTCTGTTTCCTCTTTTAAACATCAGCTTACAATATATGTGTTGTGGTTTTTTCAGGGAAGGCCAAGTCAGCAGAGAGGAGATCACAGCTTATTTTATGCGGGCCAGTGTCATCTGCTCCAAGCTGGGCCTTGGCTTTGTCCACAACTTCCAGGAGACCACTTACATGAAACCCACCTTTTGTGACAACTGCTCAGGATTTGTAAGGAAACACAAACCTCCTTGGTGCTGTTTTCTAAAAAAAAATGTCATTTGGGTTTTGCTCTTTTATGTTTAGTCACATAAATGTTGTTCTCTCTCTTTTCTCTCACAGTTATGGGGTGTCATCAAGCAAGGCTACAGATGCAAAGGTGAATATGGTGATCTCTCTCGTGTAACTTTGGTATCTCTGGCCAAATGTCAGTTAACTCAAATACTTGGAGAGGTACACTCTGTCTTGTGGGGAGCAGGTGAAATGGAGTGTGGTTTTTTGTTGCGTTGCATGTTGCTAGTTGAACCTTGCAGCACATGACAGAAAGAGACTGCACTGAGAACCACAATTTTCTTCCCCCTCCCCCGTCCTTCTAAAGATCTGAGAACTATTTGTTTGCTTGACAGTAAGCATGCAAAAACAAGAGTCTGAGAGTTGCATTTGCAGAACAGATAGTGTTCAAAGAGAAGTGAGAAGTCAGTTTATTGAAGCTAGATCAACTTCGGTTCCTGTTGTGACATGTCGTGCATTCTTTTGGGCCTGCACAGACTGCGGGATGAACTGCCACAAGCTGTGCAAGGACCAGGTGGCGTTTGAGTGCAAGAAGAACACCAAAGTGACCAACGCCACTGACAGTCCGACCCCGAGCTCCACGCCGGTCACCACAGGCACTTCAGAGGGTGGGTTGTGTTGATGGGGTACACCCGCATTCAGTACTGTTAATCACGCCATGCTTTTCTTGCACATGTTACCGCACAATCTCACCTCAAATATGTAGACAATAACAAATACCCGGCATGGAGTAATCACTAATTTTCTGTATCATGTGCCATCTTCTGGCGGAAAGTTTTTAAGCCACTTGTTCATTGGTGAGACAGTTTTTGTTTCCTGTAATCACTGCCTCCGACACTGCACAGAAAATAAAGTTGTTTTTTTCTCATCTGTGCCAAAAAGAGTTTGCAATAGCTGTAAGAAAAAACAATTCTTGAACGCAAGGTCAGGTCTGCTGTGAGGGTGATTTCCCTCCATCTATCGCTAGGAACAGTTTCACTTACAGTAAAACTCAAGCTGCCCACCGGCTTTAAAAATGCTTCTATATTCGGAGCAGAAAAACTTTCGTTTTTGCTTATTATAGGCTGACTAACTAAGAGACTCAGGCTCTTTCAAAATTAGTCTTTCTGACGTACTGTTTTGTCATATGGTGTGATAACTGATCTGAGCCATTTTCTTTAAGGATCACTGATTGCTCTTTAGGCATAAAAGTTACTTTAAAGAGGAGCTTTTTAGTTAATAACATGAAATAAAAGAAACCAAAGAATGTTTTAAACTATGAGGGTAATCAAAGTTACATTTCAAAATATGTCCAAATCTACTACAATTATTTATAATATTACGAGGATGAAGATCCATTTTACTGTAGTTCAAATGGTAAATGGGCGATCTTCTACTCGCACACTCAAAGCACTTTGTAAAACATGCCTCATTCAACTATTCACACCCATTCATTCTACGCCTTTTCTAGTGCTTTATATCTAGCATTTACATCCATTCACATGCATTCACATTCTAAAGAACGCATCTTAGAGCAACTTGGGGTTCAGGATCGTATTCAGGGATACTTTGGTATGCAGACTGGAGCAGCCAGAGATCAAACCTCCAACCTTCCAATTAGTAGATGACCTGCTCTACCTCCTGAGCTACAGCCACCACATAATTGGTAATATACACTCTCTGGCCACTTTATAAGGTACACTAGCAGTTCCCACTAGTGGTTTGGCCTTTTTATTGCATAGATTCAACTAGGTGCTAGAAACATTGCTCAGAGGTTTAGGTCCATTATTTGCATGATAGTGTCACACAGCTGCTGCAGATGTGTCGGTTTCATATACATCATGCAAAGCTCCCGTTGAGCCACATTGCAGTAGGGGCTTTATGGGACCTTTGGGCAGCAGAAGACCGCTCCTTTTATGCCCATCTGCTTGTATTTGTATGCAGAAGAGCACGTGTTTTGCATTTAAAACATATTTGTGATAAGTGAACAGGTGTGCCTAGTAACGTGGCAAGTGAGACAAATCTCTGTTTAATATTGTGAACAAGACAGTGTCTGGAACAATGAATACCAATATTAAAGTCAATACGTGGTCTAAAAGTAAGTTTAGAGTCAGTGCAATGTAAATATTTTTCTGCTTTCTGAAGGGGAAAATATTCAGGCTATGGCAAAAGATTTTAGTTAAAGGTTTGTCTTTACGCTAAAGAGCATAGAGTAAGTTTTTTTGATCTACAAAGCAATAATTTGTTAGCTGAGAACCAGGTTTGAAGAGTTTTAAAGTCAAAGTGCAGAACTGTTGAGGTTGTAAAACAGAGGTCTTTGATGTATAGACAATAGTGTCATCTGCGTAAAGTTGCGTAGAGTAATTAGTTGAATAGAATACAAAAAGAAGTGGTGCTAGGATAGAAACTAGCAGCACCCCTTGCTGCTGAGTAATCAGATCCGATTTGCACCCACTTAAAAACTGCACGCTGCTTTCTGTTGCACAAATAGGACTTAAACCACATCAATGCCTGTTGGGAAAGAACAATAGCATGGAGATTGTCAGTGAGAAGATGCTGATGAACCAAGTCAAACGCATTGGTAAGCTTTGTAAGACAACCGTGATCAGCAAAAAGGAATCATTAGACAATTTTAGCCCTTTTATTTTAGTTGTATCATATTTCATACATGAGCTTTTGAGATCTCTACATCATCAACGTGATTTTTATTTTTGTTTTTTTGAAAAATGTGTTGTATACAATCAGACACAAGCAGTGCTACTGTGAGCAATAAATTGCACAAAAATGTTGGATGTAGCTCATGGTTCAGGTTTTACAGGGCTATGAGAACAATAGCTATTTCCGTCTGTTAATGTGCATTTTGAAATGAACAGAAATAATTACTAAGCGTGTCCCTCTGCCCAGGTTCAGAAGAATGTCCTTTCCCCTACCCTCCGGATGACAGGAGAGACTGGAGCCCGGACTCCCCAGTCACTTCCAGTTCGAGGCCTAGGAGAGTCCATAGCCATACCCAGACAGATGGACCTGAAGTATCGCCCACCTCAGCTTCTCTCTTAGTCCCAGCAACACCCACCCTCACCTCATGTCCCAGCCCAATACCCCAAAGAAAACAGCGATACTGTGCCAAATGGGAAAACAGAGCTTCTGTTGTGCAAAAGCCTAAAGAGCCAGAGGAGGAGAGCAAACCTACCTACGAAACTCTGGAACTGGTGAGTATCACACTATGAATTATACTCTACTTTTATGCACCATATCGCCCACTTGTTATTTTAATATAAGGTTTCTTTAACAGGAGAACCAGAAGCTCCGTAAAGCTAATGAGACACTACGTAAGAAACTAAAAGAGACAGAGCGGGAGGTGGAGATACTAAAGACATTGCTGAAGAGGCACGCTCTCCACCCAGTGGAGGAGGACTCCTCCTCTTAGACTTATACATACACTGATGCTTCAGCAAGGGGACTGGTGCTGCCTCCGTGTGGCAGCAGGTATGAATCCTGATTTGATCATGAACAGTGCAAGTATTTATCAGTATAATGAGATGAAGATAACATGATATAAAGGAGAAAACGCTGCACAAGTTGTTTTTATCAAGGAAGGAAAATCTGTGTGTCACCAATAATAAGGTTAAGGAATTTCTTTAAAGGTGGTGGATTTTTTAAAGCTAAATACGGTGCAATTTAACAACTTGTTGTTTTTTTTTAAATGCACATTTATCCAAATTACTTTTTAGTGGGAAGATGGTTTTAAAAAAGGCTTTTTTAAATTGCAAATCTGAAGTAAACAGGACAAGCCCCTTTAATGTTTTCAGCAGCTTAGAAAGGTGACAATCAGTAGCTTGAGCATTACTTAATTTATTTAGCTAGTGTGCAAACACAAGGCATCATTGAATGAAGGAATGCAGTATTTTTAGAGGGGGAAAAGGCATTTGCAGAATGTGTTTGATCAATTCTTGATCAGTTAATGAGCTTAGCTATTTATGTTAAACATAAAATGGAAATCAAAGGCTGCAGTAAAATGTGTGAGCAGCGGAAAAGGTCATCAAAAAGTGCATGTCGTTACTAGCAATGACAGGAACCCACTGAGCTTAGAGCAGCAGAATGAAAGTTGTACAGATTGCTTTATATTGTTTTCACTGCTCGTTTCAATGCACAACATGCTTCTGTCAATATTTATTGTGTGAAACACTACACACTTCATAAGAACAGTGAGATATCGGAACATTTTGTACAGTATAGTGGTACTTTCATGGAGTTATTTATGCTTATGTTGGCTTCATATTGATACTTAAAAAATGGCTGGTGCAGCCATGCTATTTTGATGTAGTGTGGCCCATCGTGTGAGTGTTGTACTGTGAGCTGAGATATGTGTTTGTGATGTACATGTAATGTATTGTAAATACAACGTATACACTGTGCCGTTGTACTCATGTCGAGGTTCATCCTATTTCTCAGTATTGTTCTCTTATTGTTCTAATAAATAATTCATATTCTATAGTAAACATTTTCCTGTGTTACTCAGTGTGACCACCGGGAGTCACCAAAGCATCACCATAAGAAGGTTTTCAGATTCATTTTAGTGATTGCTGGTTTTCAGTTTCTAAACATAGAGGTATATTCTGTGAATGCTCGAGTTAGCTGTTGTATGTCTATTTCTAAGAATGTGCCCTGCAAATAATATGAGTGGTAGTTAACTTCAATAACATCCTTTTTAATGCTAGGTTTAAAATATATCGTTTTTAACAACATCCACTACTAGTTAAAATAAGTAGCACATCTCCAACACATTGTTTTGCAAGAATCCACAGACTTGTGCTGAAACAAACCGTTAAAGACAGCATGTATCACCCCGTCTGCCAACTGTGCCAATCTGGCCTGTCCCTAGAGCTTTGCTGCAGGTAATGAGTCTGACTCCACAGTACATGTTGGCCAGTAGATAATGAGAGGGCAACTGTCTGCTGTTGCAGGAGGAAGGACTCAAACGAAGGACCTAATAATTCTCTTTTTTTGTCACTGCTCACTGCAAACAGCAGGTGATTTATACACTACTATATTCCCGGTGCTGTGATTCAGCATGTCTATATTTCTATAGCTGTATTTCATCAGATAAGAAGGCAGCTATCTGAAAGTATAAAGCATTTCCACATATATTGCATCTGTATTGTTGCCTGGACCAGGATAGCTTCTTAGGCACAGCAGCAGTTCCCAAGCCTAGCCTTGTGGTGACAGCTAATTTACTTTTATTTGAATGTGACATCCAGCTGCTGGGGAGTAGCTCCTCGAGTCTACCAGGCTCCATGCACACTAATGCTGAATAATTTCCAATACCATGGCTGGCTGAGAGAAAGTGACAGAAAGAACACGTGTTAAACTTGAGAGAAAATGTCATCTCAAAGGCTGCTTTTTTTCAATCAAGGCTGTGATAAAAGCTTGAGAGGAGAAATGTCTTTGCCCCGGTGTGCTAAAGTAGTCGTCAAAAAGATAAATATATCAGACACAAATCCATTTACAAACCCAACAGAGACTGTAAACATAACACATTGTGGTGCATTTAAGTCTGAAAGAGACCACAAGACACATGTAGGCTAAGTGATACAGAGTATGACTTCCTTCTACGTACACTAAGATCAAAATATGACCAACCAATTAAAGCAGGCAGACTGAAATGATTTATCACCCAGACATCAGTTGCCACTAGGTGTGAATGTGCGAGTGAATGTGAGTGCGAATGGTTGTCTGTCCCTGTGTGTTGGCCCTGCGACAGACTGGCGACCTGTCCAGGGTGTACCCCGCCTCTCGCCCTATGACAGCTGGGATAGGCTCCAGCGCCCCCCGCGTCCCTGGAAAGGATAAGCGGAAGCGAATGGATGGGACATCAGTTGCTGTGTACTTGGGGGAATTGGGCCATTGTGAGATATCCATAAGTTAACTTAATGTGCTAAGTCTAATGAACACACTCTCTAAAACTAATCAGACAAAGATGTGAGCAGACCATTTTATGTCCCCCCTGACAGCATGCAGAAAACACATCGGGAGCACACACAGGGGACTTTCCTTTCAAACACGAACAAGCGCCACCGCCGCAGTGCCTGTAGGATACAGGAACACCACAGCCAAACTCAGCTCCACATATTCCCTTGATTATTAAACAGAGTTCATCAAGTTCTAATGATGGCCAAAGGACCATTGTGGAAGAGCAGAGAGAGAGAGAAACCCCAAGTGAAGGTGCAGGAAAGGCAGAGAAAGACACGTTTTTTCTAAGGAATCTTCCAGAGGTGGCTTTAAAACTGAAGCTGTGGTTACATTTTTTAATTAACCTTGATGATAGCGGAGGAGTGTAACGGGAGAAGAGAAGTGGAGGAGTTCTGCTCTGCAAAGGCAAACAGTACTGCTCAGCTGCCTCCCCCTCTTTCCAACCTTTGTCAGTGAAACCTAAAACAGTCAGTTTTAGGTTTCTAATGCAAGCTAATGCACCTATGAGCTCAAGGTAAACACAGAATAGCAAGAGAAGAGTTATGTCTGAACCTGATATGAAGGTAATGAATGTGTGGGCACCACTGTGTGTGCATTTACACAGAGAGAAACATCAGGCTGCCCTTTCTGGGCGCACACACACACACACACACACAATGCAACCTATGGGTGAGGAAATTCATATCCTGTAAATATCCAGTGGAGTGGCTTCATATTATTCATCTTGCTGGCATACCAGCAAGGCGGCTTTGGAATAGGCATATATTTTCGAGGCTTAGAAAAAGAGGCACAGTGACAGAATGGTGTGTGTGAAAAGCCAAAAAATACATAATTCCTCTTGGTTGTTTTGTGTTTGCAGTGCATTCCTGCAACTTGTAACCTAGAGCATCAGTGATCTGCATCACAAGGAAAAGACTTAGGTGCTGTTTAGGTGATGTGAGATGTACACGCTTCACCAGTGCAGCTGCCAGTATGATTTATGATAGATATTCACTCCCCTGTTGTTCCCTAAGGCGTACTTTGGTGCAAAGTGAGAGTGGTATAAACAAAAAAAGAAACTCTAAAAGTTATAATTGCCCCGAAACAAACACTTTTATATTGGCTCACATCTGTGTGAAATTGAAAAGCAGATTGTTGGCAAATCTATGTCTTGTTTTAAGCTGCTCAATACAAAGATGCCAAAAAACAAGAGACATCTGAAGGCAAACACTGATGGTTATATAGCATCTAACAGAACAAGTACTTCAAAGACAGCCTGGAGAAAACGCAGATTACCGTAACTGATGAAAAAATGAAACCAGGTGGTGATTTTAAAAAAAGAAGAAGAAGAGAAATCACAGGTACAGGGAGTGCAGAATTATCAGGCAAAGGAGTATTTTGTCCACATCATCCTCTTCATGCATGTTGTCTTACTCCAAGCTGTATAGGCTCGAAAGCCTACTACCAATTAAGCATATTAGGTGATGTGCATCTCTGTAATGAGAAGGGGTGTGGTCTAATGACATCAACACCCTATATCAGGTGTGCATAATTATTAGGCAACGTCCTTTCCTTTGGCAAAATGGGTCAAAAGAAGGACTTGACAGGCTCAGAAAAGTCAAAAACAGTGAGATATCTTGCAGAGGGATGCAGCAGTCTCAAAATTGCAGAACTTCTGAAGCGTGATCATCGAACAATCAAGCGTTTCATTCAAAATAGTCAACAGGGTCGCAAGAAGCGTGTGGAAAAACCAAGGCGCAAAATAACTGCCCATGAACTGAGAAAAGTCAAGCGTGCAGCTGCCAAGATGCCACTTGCCACCAGTTTGGCCATATTTCAGAGCTCCAACATCACTGGAGTGCCCAAAAGCACAAGGTGTGCAATACTCAGAGACATGGCCAAGGTAAGAAAGGCTGAAAGACGACCACCACTGAACAAGACACACAAGCTGAAACGTCAAGACTGGGCCAAGAAACATCTCAAGACTGGTTTTTCTAAGGTTTTATGGACTGATGACATGAGAGTGAGTCTTGATGGGCCAGATGGATGGGCCCGTGGCTGGATTGGTAAAGGGCAGAGAGCTCCAGTCCGACTCAGACGCCAGCAAGGTGGAGGTGGAGTACTGGTTTGGACTGGTATCATCAAAGATGAGCTTGTGGGGCCTTTTCGGGTTGAGGATGGAGTCAAGCTCAACTCCCAGTCCTACTGCCAGTTTCTGGAAGACACCTTCTTCAAGCAGTGGTACAGGAAGAAGTCTGCATCCTTCAAGAAAAACATGATTTTCATGCAGGACAATGCTCCATCACACGCGTCCAAGTACTCCACAGCGTGGCTGCAAGAAAGGATATAAAAGAAGAAAAACTAATGACATGGCCTCCTTGTTCACCTGATCTGAACCCCATTGAGAACCTGTGGTCCATCATCAAATGTGAGATTTACAAGGAGGGAAAACAGTACACCTCTCTGAACAGTGTCTGGGAGGCTGTGGTTGCTGCTGCACGCAATGTTGATGGTGAACAGATCAAAACACTGACAGAATCCATGGATGGCAGGCTTTTGAGTGTCCTTGCAAAGAAAGGTGGCTATATTGGTCGCTGATTTGTTTTTGTTTTTGAATGTCAGAAATGTATATTTGTGAATGTGGAGATGTTATATTGGTGTCACTGGTAAAAATAAATCATTGAAATGGGTATATATTTGTTTTTTGTTAAGTTGCCTAATAATTATGCACAGTAATAGTCACCTGCACACACAGATATCCCCCTAAAATAGCTAAAACTACAAACAAACTAAAAACTACTTCCAAAAACATTCAGCTTTGATATTAATGAGTTTTTTGGGTTCATTGAGAACATGGTTGTTGTTCAATAATAACATTATTCCTCAAAAATACTACTTGCCTAATAATTCTGCACTAACTGTATATGAGAGATGAGAGAACAGATGTTGCAGTGCTGGGGCAACCAGAAATGCTCTCAAAAGTCAGCAGAACTCCTTGGCAAAATCAAGGAAAGTGAAGCAAAGCATGGCTGCAGCAAATGCAAAGCAACATACAAGCTCTGAATATAGAGCATAAATGGGAGATAGAGGTAGGAAGGGAGTGAGTTCCTCCCAGTGGGAATTGCTTATGAAGGTGAGACAGAACAAATCAAGCAGCTGTCTAAGCCAGTCTCCACCTGGACTTTTGAATTCAACATCCCCTCTGAGCAGGGAGTCACAGTGGGAGTTCCCACGTGTGACAGCAGCCTTCTCTCTATTAATGCAAAAGCCATAAATGCTTTATATACGACTAAAATGAGAAATCACTTGTCTTTGTTTGTGATACTGTGGACAGCTTGTGTTTTGCAGGATACATAATAAAGACTCACTAAACTATAAAGCACTTCATATTTCATTTCGATGCTATTTCGTGTTTATTAATACATCGAAACCAGGGGTGCTCAAAAACAGCTGAGCTATAATAAGAATTGGAGAAAATCTAATAATACAGTTTACCATTACTATAAACTACAACATGAACTCTAGAGTAATTAAAAAAATACTACAACCAGATTTGTGAGGCCGTATTTAGGGATGCTCTAACAGAGGCAGATTGAATGTGATTAGGTACTCCATTTGAGCTCTCAAAGCCATTCATTCAAATGCCTTTTTCTACAACAAAGAACTTTTAACATTACGTTCACACATTCACACAAGGGTTCAGGATACTTTAACATGCCGACTACAAAAGCCGGGGACCAAGCCATCAACCTTCCAGTTAATAGACAATCTGCTCTAGATCCTGAGCCAGGGGAGGTTAAAAGATGTGGCAACTGACAGCAACATCAGAAAAAAGGAGCAGACTGAAATGATAGAGAAACACCAGGGGCTGACAGAACAACCAGAAAAGACTGGAATAGATGAAGAGTGAAGACCAGTGCTATAAACAGCCCAAACTGGGAGAAAGGCACAGCACCATGAGGAAAAAAAGTGCAGTCCACAGGAAAAACTAAGACACTGTTTAAAAACGGTTAAATTCTCAGGCCTCTGGTACAAGATCTGATCCTGAAGACACAAATAGAAGCCCCACACATCGATATGTTTGGTGGAGTAAAGGTGAGGCTTTGAAACCCAAAAGCACCGTACCAGCTGTGAAGCACAGTGTTGGTAACATCATGCTCTGAATCTGTTTTGTACAAAGTGGATGGACCTCCAAATACTTTAGCCTCACCTCAAATGAGCAGGTAGAGGGTGAAACTTGGATACAATGAAGTGAATCCCAAACAAAACTGATTTTCCAGTTGATAAAGCAGGTTGACACTAGCTTCTGAAGTGCTTCTCCCAGAGCCGTCAAATCAGTTGTGAAAATTTGCAGGCTGCACTCAAAGGCTGAATCACTGCCAGGAAGCCAACCAAGTAAAATGAACTCAACCAAATTTTAAGAAGAGTAATCAAATATCCAGAACTACCGCAGAAGCTTATTGATGCCTGCCGAAAACATCTGGTCGAAATGCAACTTGCTAAGAGTCATTTAACCAAATATTAGTGGGGGTGTATCTATATACTTGAGACTGTATGTCTACTTTTAACCCTGTGTGTCTTTTAGAAAATCTGAAATAAATTCAAACTTGTGCAACCAATTCTTGTATTTCAAAGCCATTAAAGATGTAGGCTTCCACTCTGAAAAAAGCTCTTCAAAGAAATAATTTAAAGCCCCAAATTACTATAACGTTCATTGCCATAATGAGTTGATGTAAACTTCTGACCAAAACTGTGGTGAGCACGAGTCACGAGTCATGAGTCAGCAGAGTTAAATAAATAAATATTTCATAATTTAATAATTAGGCCTCTTGACCTAACCAGTGGCATTGGAAAAGCTAAGCAGCAATTGCAATTTATAATGTTTAAAAGACTGTTATTGCGTGTAGCATTGATGATATCGGACAAGAATTTAATTATTTAAATTTGAAACATCTGCCCGATTACTTAAGCTGACTTGGAAATTTGCTGCAGCTTCTTCAGAGATGTGATTAAAGGATCAGCCAACATGCATCTGAAACCATCAAAATGACCACACACGAGACCCCACAAGGAAAAGCCATCATCAACTGAAATTTGCCTCTGGCTCTGATGTTAACCTCTAGAGCCTTAACTTTGCCCTTTGTGAAATTGATTGGCTTGGGAATAGATTTATACACTGAGGCCATATTCAGACCAAATATTACCCTTTAGATGTATCCAAAACAAATTATATATCATGTTTAACAAATTTCCCTGGGCAGTCTGCCCCACTGATTTCCCTGCTATTTCTCTGCCCCTCCATGCTCCTGTAATCCTCTGTCCCCTGCTCCCGTTTTGTTGGCCATTCATCTAAACCCTTGGCTTGCCGGTCACTGGGTCCGTCTCTCATGTGTCCATGATTGTTTTACAAATGTTTTTTGTATCCTTTTGTAATTTGCTTCCCTTGTGCTCATTATTTCTCACCCATGTCTTTTTACTTGCCCTTGGTTTTTGTCATCACCCTACCTCTTCCACCGTTCCTTAGTCAGACTGTCTGTGTTGCCTTGTGATTGTTGCTGTTTACAATAAAGACGTATCTTTCTAGTAGGTTTTCAATATAGTTGCATGAATTTACTACTATGTAATATGCTATATTAAAACAGTGCTTACTTTAAGCGAATATTTCCTCTAATACCGACAGGGCTTTATTTGAGATAGCTGCTGCACTCAATTTGCATATTCCAGCTTGTACACAACATATTGGCACAGTGAATCTTTAAACAATCATTGCTTGCTCCAGAATGTGCTTTCCAGCAGCAGGAGATTCATTGTAGATTTCATAGTTGCAGGCAAATTAAATAACCGGAACACTGTTTTTACACCTAATCAAGCACTATGTGATAGTACATAAAATGGATCATCAGCAGTAACTGCTCCATGGCCACTGAATGCATCCCTTTAGGAAGTGAAAGTAGAAATTGTATTTATTAGTCTACTATTAAAGAAAGGATACAATCTGGAAGCAAGTTGCACATTTTAAAGGGATCTCTCTGTGATTTTATTCTCTAATTAGGCAGCAGTTTGGGGGTGGGATAGGGGCTTTTTTCAGGCTTTTGATTGAACATCACGACCCAGGAACTTCACCGAGCCTGTAATGTTCCCTTCAGCACATGATACGTTAATGCTACAATCAAACCAAATTAGTTTCAGATTTCAGGGACGAGGGAGCGCTAACGTGATCATTTGTTAAACAGAGTTTCGCTCCGTTGCAGGAATGTGCTAGAAGTTTGTTTGTTGCTGCACAGACTGAGAGACTATCCATTTACTGGCACCATCAGCGGCACCTCTCCGTGAAGGCTGGCTGAAATAGCCAAAAGACTTTAATGAAGGCCAGCAGGCTGTTTAAAAGCCTTTTAGCTACTGTTGATCACCCACCCACGCCTGTTGCATTCTCCATTGACCTTAGATGTAAGGACATGTCCAGGTGCATGGCACAGTCTACCTTAAATGCCTTGAGGTGACATCTGAACCTGGTGCATCATAACAGCACAAAACCATTAATATCACTTACTGCTCAGAGGCATGCATCACTTAAAGGTCAGAAGCAGAGGTCTTTCTATCATTCATGTGACACATCTGCTTTCTTTGAAGGTCAGATACCCAGAAAAAAGTGGAGAGGAGGAGGCTGCATTGTCACACTGGAGGAAATAGAAACATTTATAAAGCCAACAAACTTGATTGTGTTGGCGCAGCACAAAAGGCAAAGAGAGATTTTGATATATATGCAAGGTGGTGATCTGTGCTAACAGCGTCAAAGCCAGACACAATCACATGATCCAGCTTTATTATTTGTCACATTTCTGATGCTGTATTTCACAATAATCACTATCCAGGATCGCCTTGTTGATCCCTCAAGTCAGTAGTGCAAAAACGCAAGTTAATTCGGGTCAACTTGAGAGAAGTTAAACACCTCACGCACAGCTCTCTGCCATCTGCAAGCATCCGGCCCAAAGGGACCAGCCAACTGTTCAGATTAATGTGATTTGATGCTTTCCTCCTTGCACGAGTCCCCGGAGAGTGACCATTAGCAGCGTAACCACTTTTCCTTCAGAGCAGGATAATGGGAAGTGAACGATGGTCATCTTTTTTTCTTGATGCTAATAATTGGAGTGGGTTTAATCGGCAGTAAAAGCAGACATATCCGTATTGTTTAAGAGCCATGCGTATATATTTCTATAACAATTTAATGTCTTCCAGTCGAACCGCAAGATTGAGAAATATGACCGAATCACGACCTTCATCTGCATGAGGGGAGGACCACGGATAATCTGAACAGACAGCGCTGCCACAGCTCTTCATTTATACATCCCATCGCCCGGGAACCTTTCTCCTGACATGTCAGAAACCTCAAAATCTCAAATCCCAGGGGACTCCATGAATGGTTGCACAACATCAGGCATGGACCACGTCAACTCCAGAATTTGGGATATTTTGATGAGTGACGATATGAAGGCACGCATCACCAGGAGTGTCCCACTTTTACCAGCCCAACTGGAATACTTTTTTTGTGACCGCCTGGTTAAAGATGTTATTCTTTGGACTTAGCAGTGTTGCAATTACTTGCAAGAGCTCCTTACACATACTTTTAAACTGGGGAAGGAAGTGGACAATGAGAGAGGGAAAAACAAAAATAATGAGCAAAAACAAGGTCACAATGCAACCACCATCGTTTAGAGGATCACTGGAAGAACTTTGTGGCCTTGTTATTTTTTGGAATGCACTCAGAGCATCATTAAATATATCTAAATATGCATTTTAATATCAGTTATGTAACGAAGGCGCTACTCTAAGTTAAAAAAAATCAGTAAAAACATGTAATAATCTCACTTAAATGTGGACTTTGAACTACTTTAAATACATTTAAATATGCACTTTAATTCTAATTCTAATTCAAAGTTATTACTTTACAAGATTTCTGAATAACAATAAAAGAAAACTTTTGTGGAAATAGATGGTACTTTTTTGTCATCTCTTCTCATCATTCTGAGACTCTAGTGTTGCTTGGATAGTGGTGCCATCACACATATGAACACTATTACTTTGTGAGTGTTGAGTGGAATATCATATCAGTCCTTTCTCCTTGGGTAAGAGCTTTTAATTTTCCTTTCTTTGATAATTTGGTGCAGAACAATCAATTATTTCATCACTTAACAAAGCAAATTATGCTTTGTCATGAAGATCAAATACACCTGAAAGAAAAAAAAGTCTCGTCTGCTGTCTCTGTGATTTCCTGTTTCTCTCACGCTTGCTTGCCAATGCAACTTGGCGAGCAAGCCTGCAGTTACTGGAACATTTGCATGGAACTATGACATTTAGTAGATGTAGTTTTAACATCAGCTGCAGTGTGCACGGGTTCGTTTTTCCAAATTAGATCTGTGCATATACATACAACACTTCTGCAATATAATATGTCAGATGTAGGAAACATATGTCAAAATATTGTGATAATGGCGGCGTTTCTGGTGCATCAGTTGTAGTAACCCAGAAAACCCATGTGTTTCCTCGACAGGTTCACCCTCTCTCCTTCCTCTTCCTTAGTAACCATGGTTACCTTGGGTGTCACATTGTCAACCTATTTTAAGAAACTATCGGCCCCTATATAGAGTACCACACACATACACAAACACACACACACACACCTTGTAGGAGGAAACCACCCTATTTGTCATGCTTTTGGTTATGCACTGTGTAACACTAGCTAATCTCTTTATGGTGCATGCAGTGTGAATACATCACCAGGCCGTGTTAAGTTCATTGTACAAGACACTCATTAAGATAATGCAATTTACTACAGCCATTCCTTTCTCCATCAAGACTGAGTGCAGTAACTTTATTTAGTACTTGAGGCTAATCTAAACATATGCACATGTTAGCAGGTATTAGCTCAACTATGTATTTAAACCTAATTTTGCCAGTCAAGTGGGAAAGTGGAACCTGCTTCATTCTCCCCTTTTACTCTAAGAAAATGTGTTTGAGACCATTAACTGATCAGGAAAGTGTTTACTGAGGTCACAGATTGGACCAGCTGAGAGTATTTTTCCACTTCCACTATAATTGAAACCAGAAGAGCAACCCCCCCTGTCAGTCTTTAGAAAGATTGCAGATTTAAGGCACTTCTGACACTGGCTAGACTTTTCAGACTGGCAAGTGTCATCCATCTTTCATATCCCAGGTATTGAAATATCTCAACTAGTATAGCAATAGATCTTCATGAAAATGAAAGCAGACATTCACTGTACTGAAACGACACAGTAGCCTCACATCTAATAGGTCAAAGTTACTACCCAGAGTGACAATAATATCATGAAATCCAGTAAAAAGTTGCTTTTTTAAAATCCTGGATGAATTTAACAAATGCGTTTGCAGGCTTTCTTGCCTTGGCAACTATTAGTTTTAACATGATTGGATTTGTCACAGGCAATTTCTCTGTTAAGACTTGCACTAACTTTAAGTAACTGTCTGAGGTTCAGCTAAATGCATGCACAATGGAGCCGTGGACATACTTTAAGGTCTGTGCTAATTAACACTGGCATGCTGTAAAATGAGATGGTCAACAAGGGAAGCATTACCTCAGCTAAAATTCAACATGTGAGCCTCATCACTGTGATCATGTTAGATTCTCAGTGTGTATCATTTAAACTTATTGGCCGTTGTGTCAGGTGATTTCAAGCAAAACGCTATCAAATGGACATAAACCAGAAGCAGTGATTTCAATTAGAAATACATCACTGATTCAGCACAAAAATCACAAATCTAACTAAGATAACTTTTTATATCCTGCACCTCAGCAGCAAATTGCTTCTATTCAGTTGAAAATGTCCTTGAAAATGAAGGGAGAGTCCCTGGGTTTTCCAGCTATCAGTAAACATCAGTATCCAGCAGCTCCCTGTGTGTGTTATTCGCTTGCAAAGCCAAAATCTACATGAGACTTTCTTCCTGACAGTTTGCAGTGCCACAATGAAACACCATGTACACCTTTGGCTCAATGTCATGTGAAAAAATAGGTCATTATGAAATGAATGAGAGATTAAAGAGGACCTGATTAAATCTCCATCAAAGCCATCACTCAGCATAATGAGCACTTCAATAAAATATGTATACTTCCAGAAGTTCCTAGTGTTTAACTGACTTAACTTTAGTGTCCAGCATCTCTGGAGTCACAAGTTCATTTTCCATTACCCTTAATAAATCTGTAAGTGGGTGCACGGGCCAGACTTCTGGGCATATATTTATTCACAAACGTGGATCTTCAGCTCAGAATTTGGACCAAACGGGAGAAGAAAAAAACAACACCTCCTCTGTGGTTTAGCATGCTCTGATTGCTCCAATTGTGGTTGTGAGGTTCTCATTACATCCTGCAGATCGCCTCCATTCCTCTCTTGATGTCGAGAATAAACAACACAGACACTGGATGTGGCAACTCTGGCCTTGAATGCAGGAAAAAAAATGCATTTCAATGAATTATGCACAGCTAGACATCTATTTTTCAGCCTAACAAGGAAAAGCAATGTCAATTATGGTGCAGACATGTTGTCACATATCATCCACAGTCACATCAGCTCGTGCAGAAGCTTTCGGTAATTGTTCTCCCAATGACATTCTATCTTATGTGAGAAAAAATTCTTCACAAACTGTGTCAGGGTCGTGTTGAACGTATTGCCAACATACATCGTATTAGCTTAATTATTGCTGTCCTAATTACAGCATCCTGCATGTGCAATAAGATCATGACCTCACTGAAAAGACAAATACCAGCTGGATCCCTTTACATTGCTTTTCAGGGCTCTGTTGCTGCAGACAGCTGTTGCGAGGTAGATGACCAAAATGATGTAGTAGAGGAGACCGGTCATTTAATGAGCCTTGGACCAGAGTGCTCCGATGGATGAGCTGTTACAGAAAGCACTTCCTTCATCTTAGATCCTGATGATCAGTCTTCTCCCAGGGGTTACACGCATGTGCACTGATTCTCTTAAAAGGCTGTCCAAGTCAACGCACATCCTGTGGCGCGGCGCTCAGATGTCATTGACACAGAAAACGATCGTGTGGCAGAGCATCGTGGATTTCTGGCAGGGTGTTAAGCCATATTCGTCCTGTGGAAACAAGACTCACGTCTCCTGCGGGTGCATTAGAGGCTTTTGAAAATGAAAGGCTGGCTAGCGCTCACAAACAAGTAGTCCTATCCTGATCTTTTGACACCCACAGGAATCCCTGGGTTATATTGTTTATTTGTCACAACACCAGCCAAAGTGACAGCGCGCGCTGAAAATAGCTTTTTAAATAAGGGCAGCCACAGCAGTCTGGCAGGGCTCAGATAATAAACCCTCCTGAAATTACAGCTCAGAGAAGAACATTAAAGAGGAACATTAGGGAGTGTGTGGCTATTGATCCAAATCAGTGGAGGAGTTTTATGGTGCATGCATAATATAAGCTTCATGAAATGAAATAATTAGTTTTACAGTTTTTGTTCCAGCAGAATATGGCTTTCAGCTACATTAGATTGCAGAACGTGATGAAATCTATGACAACCTTTACATCAGCATTTTAGTTTGAGTGTTTGCTGCACACCAAAAGATTTCATATATATGACAGAAGCTGTAATACAAAGTTTATCTGGGACACTGAATCTACCCAAGCATTCGATTTTCTTAAATACAGTCCTGATCAAATGAAAGCACTGTAATAGAGCCGAGGAGATCAGCTAGTTAAGATAAAGTAGAAATGAGTCCTTCTTAAACTTCATTAGTAATATCTATGTATGTGCTACAAGATCTTTTTGCATTTTAATCTGTGCAACTTTGGTTTTGTGTTAAAGATGAGTCACTTAACACCAAATCATCAACTACTGATCACCTAGATCTATGCAGTTTGTCTGTTTCATAACTTTTCTTTTCTTTCAGATGAAAATGCATTGAGTCCACTCTTTAAGAGTGCTGAGGGTGGGGCCTTAGCAATTAGATTAAAATGCCAAAACACTCCGAGGAGCTGAGGAAAACTGCACAATCCAGTATTATTTTCTTTTGGGCTCGTCACTGAAAGTAACTCCTTTTGCATTTCACACATTCATTTCATCATTTCATCAATAGACTTCAGTGATGTGCCCTCCAGCAGGTTCTTCAGTCAGGGATTGTGAGGTGGGGTTGCAGTGACAGGTGCAAACACCAGGTAACTGACATGATGCAATGAGACAGGGCAATGAGTCACTACCGCCCTCAGCGAGCTCCCTTGCCTTAACCTGCAGCCGCTCCTGAACGATTACCTATTTATAACCCTTCCGCATGAGTCCCACAACCCCTGACAGACGGTGGAGTCTGCTTTCGAACTGAGCTCTCTTTTGCACAGAAGCATATTGAAGTTGTAATGCTAATTCATGAGCTGTTTAATAAACGCTTTAGTGTATGATCTTAAAAAGTGGAAAGCTGTAACATATGCTGGGTGGTCCCATGACAAATGAGGGACAGCAGCTCTGACAGAGGCAGGCATGCATAATTGGTAATTCTCCTTTTTAGACTGATGGGATAGAGTAACAGTGAGTAAAACCACATCTCTGCAAGTCATACAGCGCACTGTCATGCCTGGCTGACTCATCACCTGGAATACCTGCAAATACACTCAGAAGGATTAACAGTGTGTAGTTCATTAGGAGAGATCCAAATAAAAAATCATCTGAGGTATCGGTTCTTGGAAACCCTTAAATCCCTGTAAAGAAGCAGTGTCAGTACTTAATAGCATTTTTTTTGTGAATCCAAGCGAACAATGAACAAAGCTGTGATTTTTGATTTTCTATTTTGTTGTCTTTTCCTTCACAGCTCGGACTTCTGGCACAGCATCACTGCATTAGAGCAAATCCATCATATTAATGATCCTGAGGCCACTTCATTATTCACAGAGAAGCAGCTCTGCTGTCCAAATAAATTATCATTGGTGTTCCATTAATGGAAGTTTTCAAATCTAGGCACAGTGATGCCATTAATCTGCACAGTGCGTCTCTCTCTCTAGAGGACAGTTGGCTACTGTACCGGTGCCAGCGATCTGTGAAGATGAGAAACTCCCCACTGTCCTCATTCAGGTTCCGTCTGCTGGATGAAGTCCAATTATAAGTGACGTTAACTGCTGCGACTCCAGACTGGATCTCTCCCAAGTTGCACACTTTGCATTTGTTATGCGCCACTAAAGGGAAGCGTGCTCGCAGGTGAAGGGTAGAGCCACAAAGTGGTGATTCTGTCTCAAATTGTGGATGACAAACTCCGACCTTTCCCCTCCTGATGGAGCGCTTTCAGCTAATTCGACACATATTGCATTTGTGTGTTAGATAATTGCAAAAGCCAAAAGCCTCTGCGGGTCTCTTGGGATTTCCAGCGCATCCATTCCCACTGCGCCGGCACGCAGACGCGGGCCAGCTTCCAGACACACACTGTTAATATTCTGATTGAACATTTGTGGAGGGACCTTGAGAAGTCACATACTCCGCAACTTTCTAACGCTTTAATGAAATTGCTTCTCATAATGTTGGCATTCACTGACTATTATGTTTTTCATTATGACAACCTTCCGTGGGAGTCAAGCTCATTTTCATTTTCTCTGGATGTAAGAGGGCAGTAAATCCATTTCCTTTAATGCTCTGCACCATGTGGATTTATTATCAAACCCAACAAATACTAAAGTAAATTTCTATAATATGGCTCGCTGAAATTAATTTGCCTGATAGGTCACTTTATGGTAAATAAATGGACCTTTTATTTAACAAAAAAAAGGGGAGAGGGGGGCTTGTGTTGTGTCTTAATGCTATCTGCTTCTTTAAAAGAAAACATCTCTATCTGAGGCCTTCATAGATTAATGTACTCTTTTTTTCTGACCATGACAGGACACAACTCTGTTATGTGCTTCCTGGCCAGCTCATTCCACCCTGAATATGGTGTGAGTATGAGGCAGTATTTACCTGCAGCTTTACTCGCTTCTGTGAGTTCACAAGTCTGAGGCTTGCATTATGCCTCCGGGGCTGGAAGGAGCTCCAATCTGTGTTCCTGCCAAAACCTTCACCATATGCAGAGCCTCCTCCTGCTCCTGCACCTGAATCTGGCACTGCAGGAAGTGAAGTCCTGCTGTTTTCCTCGAACTGACTTCTCTGTGCATGATGACTTTCTCACACAGCACCTAATGTCTACAATAAAGACTGGGAGCAGAAAAATGGGCGGTAAAATAACCACAAATATGAACTAGTTCACACTTGTAATGAAGAGAAGTAGGACTGTTGGTCTGAAACACTGCAGTAAATACACAAACATGTCTAAATTAAGCAATCTGTCAAGTACTAACAGTCAGTATGGTTTATTTTTGCCTCTTACTAATCCCATGGGCTGTTTCTGTGGTCAGAGGTGCTCTGCTGGCATAGACCTTGCAAAAGTGCTTAATCAAACATGAAATAACACACAGAATGGTCACGTGGGAAAAGCCGCTTAAATCCTCAACCCCCCCACCCCCTTTCTTCGCAGAAGCCAGCTAGGCCAGATCAAATTAAGTGGTTTGATACTTTCTCTGCCAATCGGATTAAGCTGATTAATTCTCAAAAGTGTTTAAATGATTAAAGCTGGTTAATGGGCCTTAGGAAAGTTCACGGTGTCAGAGTCGGCTCCGATATCAAACACAGGTGAAGGAGAATCAATACAAAAAGGTAAATGTGAAAACCTATAATCGCTTTTACCTTTGCTCCCCCCCCCCTCTCTCTCTTTTTTTTGCCAATTAACAGCACACACATATCTGCATATTCAGCTCTAATTATCTTTTATGTTTCTTGAAATTTGATGACTCTAAAGGTGGTGGTGGTGGGGGGGGGGGGGTGCTTGACAAATAGCGCATCTGCCATGTAGTGACACAGTGCCTAAATATAGAGCGGAAAATGGAGCAGAAGAAAGGGACACAGAGAAAACCATAAATATTCACAGTCCATCTAAAGAAGACTGGCAAAAGCGCCCTCTAAAGAGAAATCTTGTCTTGTCATAAACCATGCTTAATGTGCCCCCATTGAGCTTGACTGGTTTTCCTCAAGATTTCATATTTTACATGTTTCCTCTCTTGATTTTTTTTTCTTTCGGGAGGGGTGGGTCATTTTGAATCAGATCCTCATTAGACAATGTTCCTTTTTCCTGCAGTGAATGAAAGTGAAGGGAGAGAATGAGAAGGAGAGAGACAGAGAACAAGAAATAAAGAAAGAAGGAGGAGAAGGAGGAAGGAAACTGTTACAGGTTCCGCCTCGCCCCTTCACCCCCTCTTCTAATATACTCGTCTCCTGAGGGAGTGGTATCCATCACAGAGATGGCTGGGCTGTTATGCCATGTCGCCTCGTGCATGTGAACACAAGGTGACTCTAAAAGAGAAGCAGCTCATGTGAGCCCAGTCTTATGAATGCAGCCCCATGTTTCCCCCATAAAGTGTCCATCAGCGCCTTAATGCATCTCCCAGTGAAAGTGACAGAGCCTGGGCTCGCACATTATTAACTCCAGACATTTTTATGAGCCTGTGGAACAGAGTGCTCCTTCTGAATAAGATATGTGTCCGGTGTTCAATGGCACTATATCAGTCTTTTACTTTTTGCCACAGCATGATGTCCCCTGATAGACAGATTTAAGTGTGTTTTTCATGCCCCTAAACTACAGACTGAGTCCCTGTAAATGCTATAGCTCCTCTGATCAGTATAATTATTATATTATTCTAGAGTATGATCTGATTCCCATTTTTCCTGTGTGTAATCTATTATGTTACCAATTTGCCTGCATGGGAAATACATCTACATGAATGTTATGCAAGCTGTGTTTACCATGATAAATTGCAGTATGTAATCAAGAGCAGCTCCTGGGAGTGGGGTGAAAGGCACATCCAAATTGGCAGTCTCATGATAAATGCATGGGATTTGTCTAAAATATTAATCAAATCTAAATGTGCAATGAATTTGATAGTGGCTTACTCCTGGGCTATATTTGGAACCAGTTCAGAGCCGTGCTGGGACAGGAGACAATAAAATTAAATTGGCAAATCTTCTCGAAACTAGTGATACAGCTGGACTCATGCGAAGAATGGGAAACCCTAAAAATTAATGTAGCAGAAGGAAAGCTTTACAAAAATGTTTCCGTGTTGTGTTTTTATCTTTAGTGGGCGCTCTCAGCGAGAATAACACCTAATCGTTTCACTGTGAAGATGCGAAAGTTAGAAGCAGGGCGATCATTTCACGATACAAATCAGATGCGTTTGCAAAGTGGGAATGGTGGCTCACGTGATCACACATTTCAGAGGCTATATTAAGAACCTGATTCGAAAAGGACTCTTATGCAACAATGCAAAATAGAACCGCTGGGAGGAGGCGTAGAAGAAAGAAAAAAGAAGAAAACCGGCCGACACTTTAAATGCTGAATAGAGTTAGACGACCAAGCAAGAGGGAAGTTTAGAAATGTCAAATCCTTAGTCGGTAATAGAGTTCACGCAGCCAATCACTTGGCTGGAGTCAGCTCAGCCTCCGTTGGAGTTGTTTGGAGCCCGAGCCTCGGTGAGATACTGTGCGTAAAATCTGCCTTAAACGCAGCAGCGGCACTGTCACAGCATCCAGAGTCCATTCTCTCACACACGGACTTACTTCCGTTTGAAGGGGAGCTGTTGTTGTTGCTACGATGGCAGTTTTGCGAAAACTGTTAATGTGAAGTGGGAAGGTGGGTCCACTGCTCCGTCTACCTCGACTCAGTTGCGTCGAGGAATGATGCTGAGCAAACCTGCCGGAGGATTTTCAACTACAGGTAAGATGACCGTCGATGTTTAGCTGCTGGTTGCCACAATATGTTCTTAGGCTGCTGTTCTAGGATAGATGTATATCTGAGAGTAGTAGAGTGGGAACAAATAGGAAATTCCCTCCATTGTACGTTGAAAATTAAGTTTTCCAATTTTACGTGAAGCGGACGCACCACAATAGGGGAAATATATTGTGCCTTTGTTTGTGTTTGTGGCTAAGAAAGTGTCATGTATGAATAACCCATAGCAGATTAAACAAAGACAAGGTAGATAGACAGAGGGACAGAGGTGGTCATTAATAATCGCGGAGTCCAAGACTCTCATGTGCTAAGTGCACTCATTCCAGAGTCTGATGAATTATTTGTGGATGTGAGATGTGATTTTTGTTGTCTAATGTAGTGTGTAATGGAATTCCTTGTTATCTGAAGAGCGGCTCAGGCACAGGAGCATATGAGGATGGACACAGTGTTGAAGATACTGAGCTGAGTGTTGTGCGCGTGTACATATGTGTGAGTGTGTGGGCTCACATTCAGCCACTGGCCCACATTATTCATGCTTCCCCACGGCAAATAACTGTGAAAGCTACTGTGGATGCATGAGCTTTTTATTTTTTTAATCATAGGAGGTCAAAGGCTCCAAAGTTCTCCTGTAAATCTGCATGTGTTTAAGGACCGCTGTCTCTGACGGCCAGGAAGTCACTGCATATGGAGGAAATAATGCATCTCTTACAACACCCTCTGCCTGTTTTATTGTTTACTGTTTGTGGAGACTGTCAGAGGCAGCCAGAGAAGTCTAAAGGGTGTAGTTTATGCCACACTGTATACTATTATTTTCAATATAGATAGATAGATAGATAGATAGATAGATAGATAGATAGATAGATAGATAGATATTTTGCCAAACTCATGTATTTCTGTATGCCATTATGCTCCACTCAGTCACCTTCCAGACCTCAAAAATCAAAATCTCTGGGCAAAATCACAATCGCATCCAAATGTGCTTGTGCATTTCCATCCCTGCAGCTTGTTTCTCAGTTTTCAGACTTTCAACTAAACAAACACATGACATAACTCGGACTTATTTTCATAACATAATGCAGCCCCTTTATCTCATTTCGCCATTAGTCACGGGATGAAAAAAATGAATTTGATGGACGAGGTCCACAGGGATTGACCGTTTTGCAAAACAAAGTAGTGTATTTGCTTAACCCCAAATCTGGACACGCTCATATCACAGAGCCTCTCATTGGTGGACTGGTTGCCTTAGTGACTGCCTTTCCTGACAGCGTTCTTGTTTTTGTTGTTGTGTTTTTTTAATTGCTATTATTTTACATAAAGCAGTCATTTATTATTATTATTATTTTATCTTCTACTCATTAGTCCCACTCTTCAGCTGCATTTGAACATCCAGGCGGAGTCGAGGAGGCCACTTCAGACTTGTCAAATTAGTATGCACCGCGAAATACAGCACCAACTATCATCCTTTCTCCACGTATTCATTATAGGAAGCTGTGACACGTGGAAGATATTTTTTCACTAAATGTTTATATAAAACTGGAGGGGGGGGGGTGTGAGATGCAACAGTTGAACATACACCAGATGGTGATTTTTATGGCTCAGACTGGTGAGAGCTTAGGAGAGGAATCCTGATTGTCAAACAAGATGAAATATTTCCTGCATTAGAAATCTGTTCTAGAGGGCACATTTTCATGCTTAGATCAAACTGGAGACCTATACCACACCTAGATTAACTCTATATTCCCTAGAATGTGCTGTGATTAGACTTGACTTCTTTGACTTTTTTTTCAGCTGCCAGACTGCCCGATATTCTCTGGACTCCATCCTTTGATCCACAAGACGTTTGAACCAGCCCTCATGGAGAGCCTCAGCGAGCTCCAGAACCCCCTGCTGGACAAAACCAGCAGTCATGCAGTTCCTAACGACTACCAGGGCTACCAGTGTGACTACCCGAGCCAGCCTTATCAGGACAGCCTAATTGGCTACTACTGCACTGGGGCCAATGGCAAACATAAGGCTCAGCAATTCTTGGATGCCACCTCTCTCCATTTGGCAGTGGAGGCCTTCTACAGGCCCAGCTTCATCCTGTGCAAGGACGACATCAGCCTTCATAGCAAGGACTCGAAAAGCGAGAGCTTTGAAACCACTTTCACAGAGAGTAAGGCGTCAGATGGCGTTTCCACGGAAAACACAGTGGATAGCGCGCAAGAGGAGAAGGATGCCAAGATACAGACGGTATCCTATGAGGTGGAGGAGGAGCAGCAAGGTCCTGAGTATGAGGTCAGAGGTCACATGAAAGGAAAACATGAATATGTCGTCTGCATAAATGGCAGGGCACCATGCTTTATAGGCATGTTATCCATAGCTCCAAGCATCTGATGCAACATGAGGAAGTCTGTGTTATTAAGTTATTAGAGAAATAATAAACTTATAATTCTTCATTTTTTATACAAGGCATACAGGAATGATTACTGTAGCCATACATGCATAAGCAGCAGACCGAAGCAAGAACCGTTTGGCAGTGTTGACAGAGTAATTGAATATTGAGTCACTATATGAAATTAAATGCGTTTCAACACTTGCTTGTAACTGTCAGGGCCAGCTTTCAGCAGAAAATGAGTCACGGTGCTGTAGTGATGCTTATTATTTCATTTGCTGTTCTATTAGATTGTCGGCGTGATTCACGCGCATTTCTCACTCTTTTCTGCAAATGGTCAATCTGCTTGTGACTCTTTGAAATGCGGTGCGGGGTAATTGTTCGCTTTTGTCTTATAATTACATTCCAAGAAAATGACACATCTGATTTTTATCTATTTTGCAATTTTTCCCCTCTTTTTTGGGGTTAATATAGTCACAAAAAAGATAACATGACAGCAAAAAAGAGCAAAGTCTTTTCAGAAGTGGTGAAAATCTAATTTCACCCAGGGAGGCTTGTGAAGTACTCAGGGCTCTGAGCTGGCAGAGGAAGAAGTATAGCACCCTTACCGAGCTGATGATCACGCCAGCTCCTGTCACTCGGAGGCCTGGCAGATAGATTGAGACATAGCAGCAACTGCCATTAATGCCATAAGTAATGTCGTGCTTTAACGGTGTTAAGCGAGGCTGTGCTGATTCATGGCCGTCAGAGCAGGTGAGCCCGGAGCCAAAGTTATTCCATGTCAATTCAAAAGCGCAAATGAATGTGATTAACAGTGCTCTGATAAAAAGCTGGCTTTCCAAATGGAATATGAGACCTTTTGCACCTACATTTCTTTACTTTCTCCTCCTGCCTTTGTGTTTGTGCGTGCATCCGTGTGCCGCAGCGCTAATATTCGAGTCATGCCGACTCAGAGAAACTGTGATTAAGAGGATTTTTACAGCTATGGGAATATAAATAAGAGAAACAGAGCAGCAGCTGGGGAAGGTCCATATAGTTCCAAAATTACCCATATATTGTCTGTGGCAGCTGTGTTTACACATTTTCCCTTCACAGTTGCATGTTGCTGCAGGCCTTGTGTACAATCAGCAACAGAGAGGGGGGGAAAAACGTAGACCAAGTCTCTGGCAGGTGATGTTTGACATTTGGGTGATACAGACAAAATAAATTGCAGGTAACAAAGTAACAAGACCCTGTGCATGATGCCACTGTGATTGCCCCTGCTAACTAGGTGCACAGATACGTGCATATGTGTGTGTGTGTGTGTGCGCGCCCCGGTGTTGAGTCGTCTGTCCCCTTCAGACATTAACAAGGACTAGGAGAGAGCTGTGACAGGGCTGTTAAAGGCACTGAGCCTCGGCGGACCCCCATCCGTTATACTGGCAGACCAGACTGGGAGCGTGTTCCCAGCCGACCGGACTCTGTGTCAGGCAAGCTGTCAGTAAGACTGAATGCAGCAGTCACTCAGAACTGTTATCAGTTCTTGCTACGGAGATAAAAGGAGATTACTGCTGTTTGTACTCACCAGTTTATTCATGTGATGTCAGATTATGCAGTTACCACCAGCTGCTGTTTTGATAGATCGTACCCGTCTGTCTAGGTGGACAGTGTTCATAAAGCAGATAAGAGAGAGCTTCGTAATCTCTTTCTTGGCAAAGGTATTTGTTTGTAAACTCTTTGGACCCCCCGCTGACCTCTAAATAAGGTTTCTGAGCAGAAATCCTCTGAATATAGCTCAAAGTTATTACATTGCATCCAGTGTTTTGGTTAATTCGGATGCGATCAGACGCTAGAAAATAGTTTAGAATATTCTGTGAAATGTGGCTATTTACAAGTATGGTTCCTTTTTCTCTTGCTTGCCTCACTGCCTGTTCCTTAATTACCTCTAAAATGGTCGGTTCAGTTCCCGCCTTACACATCGATTTCTGTTTTTGCACTTTCCTTTTTCCCTGCTTTGATTGATCCGAAGGCAGGAAGACTAACAAATGAAACCTTGCTCCTGTGGGGGCTGTTTATTTAGACAAACATCCTCTCCATGTCTGGGACAGCTAAGAGAAGTAAGGCCACCTTCTCTTAAAGGTCACCTGTGTAGTAGTCACATTGCCATCGTTGCTGCAGGCTCGGTGTGCCCATGTGGCCTAAGTGGCATTCAGATCTATCACTCATTAGCTCCCGTGGCCCTGACTTTCAAGGTACGATGCGTTCAACAGGCTCCTGTTGTACACCTCATAAGATGCCTGGTGCATTAAGGAAAGATGGTGGAGGTCTCTCAGAGTGTAAAAGCAATTTAGCACATAAATGACGCTCTGTCCTGTCACCTTGCAATGATGGAACAATCCGTTAATCCTGTGTTATCTGTCAGACCGCTCATGTGTGTTGACAGAGGCACCAAATCCTCTCTGGCTGACTGAGCACATCCTGTCCTGGGCGGTTGTAGAAAAGGTTAGATACAGTAGAGAGGGAGCATGAGATGTCAAGCTACGACACCATAAAGCTGTCCAAAGTACACCTGGCTTTTTATACGTCAGCCATACTCTGTTATTATGTTTATATATAAGGTTCCACATCCGTTCTTTTTCTGACTTTTAATTTTTCTGTATAAAATCAACGTCTTCCAGAGTGACAGCTCCAGTGACAGTGAGAGTGAGGACAACTTCATTGTGCTGCCCCCTCGGGACTACTTGGGCCTCGCCATCTTCTCCATGCTCTGCTGCTTCTGGCCCTTGGGCATCGTTGCCTTTTACTACTCTCACAAGGTAAAGGCCCAGAGATCTCAAGGATGTCATCAACTCTTATTACACTGCATTCTATTTAAGGTCAGTGAGCACAAGCGTTCAGACAAGTGCAGCCGCAGCCCATTTTCCACCCTGTGACCCTCCTTGCAGTTGTTTCAGATGATTGGCTATGTAAATTAAACAGATTCGGCCCACTTGTCAGTCACCTGTGTTCACTTTGGGAAACCATTAACTCTAAGGTTTTGGTTCACAGTGCGCTCCTGTGTGAGCGACCGACTGCCATTATATTGTTTTTTTAACTTGTTTTGCTCATAGCTGAGAACTCATTTGCAATTATAGCAGCACCTTTGGTTGGTCTTATGGTTAGCATCCTGCTGGTCTAAAAAACCATTAGCTTCAAGCCCTCTCACCTCAAACGCAGCACAGTGTTTCTCTGTAGTTTTGAAACACAATAATTGCAGAGACAATTATACCAGAACAGAAAATAATGTGTCAAAAGAATAAATAAAGGCCAGCCTCATTTTTGATAGGAAACCAAAACACCCAAACAACACATTTGTCACTGTCAGAGGGATAATGACCTAATTGCCATGGTAACTAATGGCTCCCTGAGAGCATTTCTTGTTTTCTCTCTTTTAACTGTGGCTTTACACCTACTCAGACACTCGGTGCTGATGAGTAACACACCAGCTCATTTCACTCTCTGCTTTGTTTTGTCAGACTGGCAAGGCCGTTGCAAAGGGAGACTTCTCCAGAGCAGGGATGAGCTCCAGAAGAGCCCTATTCCTGGCTGCACTTTCCATTACCATTGGAACAGGGATGTATGTGGGGGTGGTTGTGGCCCTCATAGCCTACCTGTCCAAGCCTGGACATGTATAGCACTAGGACCACATGCTTGGAGGGTGGAGACGGTAGACATAAAGATGAAAGGAAGGGAAAGGGTGGACAGATATTTGCCTCTCCTGAAGGTGTGCGTCATTGTCGAAGCTGGCTCTCTGCAAAAGCAGAAGCTATATGAAGAGAAAGAACAGAAGGAGAGCAAGAGAAGAAAATATGTGTGGATGGAGTATTACTTGGACAGCATATTGATCTGGATTGAATCTTTATTTCTGGAATGCAACACTCCCGATCCCTCTATAAAAACACAAAAAGACAGTGCTGAGAAAGATGACTACTCTTCCACAAAGACTGTGCTACACTTATCTAAGAAAAAAATGAACTCATAGAGTATGACACTACCTACCTTTTATCACATTAATCATTTACAGCATTTTTATTTGACCTTTACATTCAGTGTACTATCTGTCCTTACTGTTGCAGATTGTGTATTATTCTCTTTGTAAATGAATTTCTTGGAAAAACAGTCAGCCAATGGATTTCTGGGTGATTGTTCATTTAAGGAATACTCGAAAGGGATCCAGTTAGTAAGACGTGATAAGTGGACCCGTGACAGAAAGACAACAAATGTGTCAAGTGTACACAAAGATGCCAAGCAGTGGACTAGAAATTTATTAGTGTCTATTGTGAACTGTAAATTTAGTCAATAAATATATTTGGCATGAATAATTAAACACTCTAATGTCTCATATTCCCTTATTCAATTTTCTTTGACAGGTGCGCCTCAGAGCAGGGATAGTTCTGCACTGGCATGGGGCTAGGAAAAAAGCAAGTAATTAACTGAACTCCAGATTATAATTTGATTAAAAAAAAACAAAATTAAAAACCCCATTCACAACACAAAGTTTCACATATTAAGGGATGTGTTTATGTACAAAATCCCAGTGGACCAAAAGCTCAGAGTTAGCTTAGACTGTCTCAGCTGCTTGATTTCTGTTTCTAGATGTGAACACAGCACCTGCTGTTCAGACACACTGTTTATGATGGGCAGCCAATCACGACAAAGTTGGTTTAACTGGAAGGGAACTAAAATGGTTTGTTTCAGAGACAGAATGGACTGAGGGGAGAGTCTTGCACTACAGCTGAACAGCTAAATGGCTAAAGGGGTTAGCTAAAAGTATTGAATGATGGAAAGTTGCAGCAGTTAGTTGGGCTAAAATAGTTAGCAGTGAACAATAAAGACTTAAACTACTTAAGCTACATTTGACATAGCTGTTGACGAAAGGTGATTGATAAGCAAAGCTTAAACTAATAACTAAACTGATGAAAGATTAGCAATAGCTATGGTTGGTAAATGGACTCATTCTTACACCGCTTATCTACTTTATCTGTGTTCTCAAAGCGTTTTATACAACATGCCTCGTTAACGCATTCATCCAAGCACTTGTTCTTTCTATCTAACATTCACACCCTAATGTATGCATCAGAGAGAAACTGGAGACTGGAGCGGCCATGGATCAAACCACCAATCTTCTGATTAGATGACCTGCCTTACCCCTGTGAGCTGACGGCTACCTCAATGTAATCAACAAACAGACAAAACTATTGGTTGGAAAAATGTAATGGTAAAATGGCTCAAACATCCAAGCTAGTCATAGTGAAAAATTTTGCATCAAAACCTACAACACTACGCAAAAGTCTTGAATCACAGCATGTAAGGCAGCCTGAACTCTATGAAGTCTTCAGAAACAGATCTCCAGGCTTCTTGAACGACATTTAAAGCTCTTCTTTGTCAATATGATCCCACACTGCTTCAATAATGTTGAGATCAGGCTGTGGGGAGGCCATCAATTTTCCATCAATTTTGACAAGATGTTCAGCGTCACTGATTGAAATGCAGCCCCAAACCATGACAGTGTTTTACAGATGGCTTTAGATGCTCACTGTTGTACCTCTCATGATTTCGTCAGTACATATTGACAATGAGTTTGTCAAAAATGTAACATTTTTATTCATCAATCCATAAGAACTGTTGCCACTGATTTGCAGTTCAGTTCTTGTGTAATTTGATATACCTCAGCCATTTCACTCCATTTCCTAAAATGACACACTGCACTCTTGAGAGATATGCCAAGTCTTGACATCGACCCTTCAACTGTTTGATGAGGTTTCAGCAAAAAGTAGATTGGATCTGAAGGGCCAGATACATCTCTCAGGTTCTGTGCCATGTCTTAGCAGAATTGTTTTTCCTGTTTCTTAAGGACATGACTTTCAGATACTGCCCATCTGCTGTGGAAAGGTTTTTAAGCCTTCGTGCTTTTATTCAGTTTCCTCAATTGGTTTCTTTTCGGACACACGGCACACTGTGCCAAGAGATGACAAATTTTCAGCTAATAGCTCTTTGGGAATCACCTTGTTGGCACATTAATACTATTTTATGCATGTCCAACAATGCTGTCTTTGAGATTTTTCATAGATTCAACTTAAGAAATGGGAGCAAATTATGTCGCTGCTAGCAACACAGTGCCTTAAGACACAATTTATATTTACGTGAATACACAATGCTGGTTCATCCTTTGAGATAGTTACACTTTGACAAAATTAACAACTTTTTTTTTTTTCAAAGAAGTGATCCAAGGTAATTTATTCTGTCTTTTATGAACCGGCATTCTGAATGTATGAGATTATGTTGTTACAACGTGAAAAATGTTTACCGTTTCTGCAGCAGATGTATTTTTAATGTAGTCTGCAACGTCTGTTAAAACAGCTCCAAGTCTCGGTTGATGGAGGCTTCCTTGGCTTATTTATAAGGCTGTCAAGGTACATCAGAGAACAAAGGTTGGAAACAAGTAAACGGGACACCGATTGTGTGGTTTGCAAAGCCTGTCAAAGCTTATTGTCGACCACGGAGCATTAGATTGACCACTTACTGTTGCAGGCACAAGCCAGTGCAGTCACTGGCTTGTCTCTTCACTGTCGTTTGGCATCACTCACTGTCGGGGCTCGAGGTGACTTCAGCTGCCAGAATGCTGTGAGCAGGAACAGGAACAGTGCCTACACTCTGAAGTCAGAATGTCAAAACAAAATTAGACCAGCGCTTCACTCGGCTCGAAAACTTGGAACCACCACCACGCACGTCCTGTTCTCTTGCCCCACCTGCCATGCATACAGTTCATTAGCCTCAGAGTAATAGCTGTCAGGTTCAACTCTGCAGACAGCATAGCCAAGAAGCAGGAGAAAACAGATCACAACAAACAAATGTAGTAGACACTAATATTTAAATGCTAAGAATCCTACTCATCATAAAATCAATTCAGGCAAATATCTGGCACATTAATGAAAAAATTTCTTGAGTCATATGAAGCACACACAGTCCTGCAACAGACAAATTGTGCACATGATGTTGCTTTAAAGCAGCAGCACAGGTAACCACTTCATATAATAAATCCTGCCTTATCAGCAAAGCGTTTACTGAGGTCATAAATCAGAGTGCATTTTAATTTTCCACATAGAATTCCACATCCTTTTGCCCCCCATTCCCAGTCATTAGAAAGGATTCACGTTCAAGGCACTTCTTTAATAGCTTCAGACACTGAGACTGCATCCACCTTTCACATTCAGGTGCTGAAGCGAACAATAAAAAGAGGAACAGAAGAAGCGAAAATGGATGAACAACTAAAATAAGTCTCAAACTGGCCCTCAGCTGCTGTCCAAACCTTTGTGGAACCAAATACAGGAAGACAGAGGCCTAGCTGGCTTTCCACTGCCAGACAAGCAAGTAACAGCAGCTGGCCATGTCCCACACTGCAGAACATGTTAGCCTGTGTTTGCAAAATCTTGTTTGCTCATCAAGACTGTATTGGACAGGCACAACATGAAGTAAGGACATTTGTGTTTGTGTAGATTATATCTTTGTTGAAACAATGTATCTTGGCAATATCACTGGAAAGCTTATTTATATCCACTTAAATGGTGATGTTACGGGTCCCAGATGTGAAGACCACAATAACAAAAAGAATACAAATCTGTAAAAATAAAGGTAGAGTCTCAGAGAAAGAATCACAGGAGCACTCGTGTCTTTTCCCGAATTGCATCTGAGAGGACAGGAAGTTGGTCCGCTCTAGGCAACCGCGGGCGAACGACTACAGTGTCAACAGTTCCGCTTATTATTTCTCACTTTTACTCTCCTCAATTGTTATGGACTACACGTAATGAATGTAAAATAATAATTGTCTTAATTGCTGACATATGTTTTTCTTAAAAATAATAAAATTTACCAAAATGTGGTAGCACATTTGTGTTCACCACACGCTCCCCAACAGCAAAAGTGGCTCCTGACACTTAACTTGAATTATAAAAAAACCCTTTAAACTAACAAAGTCTCTTTACAGAAGTCCCTGGAATATTCCTGTTGCCCAGGTGTCCTTAGACTTCAGGCATTCTTCTTCCTGAGATTTCTGTTCGATTCAATAGCAAGGAACAACATATGAAACAGGTAAGTAAGGGCTAAGGGTGAGGGGAGAGGGGTAGGGGGGTTGGGAGTAGAGAAGAGGGTAGTAGAGGGAAGGATATGGCGAAGGCTGGACGTTGATGGTGTTCACCGCAGGATGAGCCTGATAGGCTGGTTGACCCAAGGATGGGTAGGTGAAGAATGTGGTGGGACGTCTCTGCCTGCTGGACTGCCTAAGATGAGATGGTGGCTCTGGATGGATGTCATCCCCTGGCTCCACCCTGGGTTGCGGCTCTGGGTCAGGAACCTCTACTGGATCAGGACTGGACTCAGTGACGTCAACTTCTTCTTGAACCTGAGGCATCTCCTGATCGTCACTTAGTTGAGGTAGGTCTGGGTCTCTTAACACAATTAGATCCTCTTCCGGAACCATGGCACTTTTTTTTCTAGGTTGGACACGAGCCCTTAAGACTTGTCCTAGTTCACTTGGACCAGAGCTCCGTTGCGCTCCACTTGGAACTGGTGTGACTGGAGAATGGCCCCCTCGAGGGTATCTGGGTACACCAAGCCAGTACAATGGCTCACCCTCTTCCGAGTCAGTTGTGTCAGGGTTCGGCTCTGGTGTCATTGGTCTTCCGGTGGACTTCTTGTTTCTCTTGTGTGGTCTTGTAGCCTGACTTTGGATAATGTCCACTGGCAAGTCATTTACTTGTAACAACAAGTTCCTGTGCAAGGTGCGAACAGGACGGCCTCCCGCCTCTGGACTCACTTTGTAGACGGGGTTGTCGCCCACTTGCTCCCTCACAATGTAGACCGTTTGCTCCCAGTAGGGTCTCAGTTTGCCAGGGCCGCCCCTTTCACTCAGGTTTCGTACCAGTACTCGGTCTCCTGCCTGTAGCATTACTCCTTTGCATCTTTTGTCATAGTTTGCTTTGCCTTTGGAACTTGACTGTTGACTGTTTGCATTTGCAATGCGGTATGCTTCTGTCATCTTCCCTTTCCATCTTTCTGCATACCCATGTGGTGTCTCAGTGTTGTTTTCTGCCATGAGACCAAAGAGAAGGTCTACTGGAAGACGAGGGTGTCGACCATACAAGAGGTAGTACGGAGAGAAGCCAGTCGATTCATGCTTGGTACAATTGTAAGCATGGATAACATGGGGTAGATGTTCCTTCCAATTTTGTTTCTCCTTTTCTCCCAGTGTACGCAGCATCTGTAACAGGGTGCGATTCAGTCTTTCAGTAGGGTTGCATTGGGGATGGTAGCGGGATGTCCTTGAGTGACCAACTGATTCTCGAACTCGCGACCCTGGTCGTGGTGGAGCTTGGAGGGGTAGCCGAATTTGGGAATGTAGTCATTGAAGAGGCGGTCTGCCGCAGTCTTTGCGGCCTTATTCTTGGTGGGATACGCTTGTGCGAACCTGGTAAAATGGTCTACAACAACCAGTATATATTCAAACCCACCTTTACAAGACTCTAAGTGCAGGAAGTCAATGCAAACAAGCTCAAGAGGGGAGCTGGACGTTACCCATGGGTGCTCTCTCGTGTGTCGTTGGCTTCTTCTGGTTGATGCACTGACACTTCCTTGTGACGTACTCTTCAATTTCTCTCTTCATGAAAGGCCAATAGAACCGCTCTCGAGCCAGGTTCAAGACTTTCTCCACGCCGACATGGCCCATGTTGTTGTGGAGGTGTGTGAGAGCTACCTGTCTGTAGAGAGTAGGTAGGACCAGCTGCTTGCGTCCTGTAGTCTTTCTATAGAGAAGGTCATTCTCCATGTGCAGCCGACTCCACTCTCTCAACAGTCTCTTTGTGTTAGTGTCAGCCTTGTCATCTTCTGTTGGTCTTATGTCCTTCTCTACCATGTCAATGACTTTTCCGATTGCTGGATCTGCTCTCTGTGATTGTACAAGTTGGTCATGACTGATTGACTGTAGGGGTTCTTTGATGGGTAGGTTTGGTGCGGTGAGGTTAAGGGCTGCAATCCATGCTACGTCTCCTTGCTTCGCTCTTCTGCTCCCTTCCCAAACTGCACATACGGCTTCCTCCGACAGTTCCTCTGAGCACTCTCCCATGAACCTCTCAATTTCAAGTGGGCAACGTGACAGCACATCTGCATCAATGTTTACTTTTCCCGGCCGATATTTGATGTCGAAGTGGAAATCTGCCAATTGTCCGACCCAACGGTGTCCAACTGCATTGAGCTTTGCTGTGCTGAGGACATATGTCAAGGGATTGTTATCTGTAAAAATGGTGAAATGTGGAGCATAGTAGAGGTAATCCTTAAACTTGTCACAAACTGCCCACTTGAGGGCGAGAAACTCTAGTTTTCCGCTGTGGAAGTGGTAGTTTTGTTCAGCAGGTGTGAGCGTGCGAGACCCGTACCCAATCACTCTCATCTTGCCTTGTTGGTTCTGATATAGGACGGCACCAAGGCCCCTCTGGGATGCGTCCGTGGGCAATATAAAAGGGCGGGTGAAATCAGGGTACGCTAACACTGGTGGCTGAGTGAGCATGTCGATCAAGCGCTCAAGGATCTCTTGGTGTTCTTTGTTCCACTGTATCAGGGCTCGAGAAGGCTGCTGAGTGTGTTTTGCTCTGCCTCTAGTTGGCTTTGGTGGCAGTGTGTTGGACGGGACTTGGAGCAAGTCATACAACGGTTTGGCTATGCGGGAGAAGTCCTGCACATACGTCCGATAGTAGCTTAGGAATCCCAGAAGCTGCCTGACTTCTCCGACGGTCTGTGGCCTTTTGTGTTTGAGTGCCTGTACTGCCTCGGTATCTTTGGGGTCCACCTTTACTCCATCTGCAGATACCAATCGGCCGACATAGCGAACCTCTTTACGGAACAGCTCACACTTCTCGGGTTTTAGCTTTACACCATGCCGTTGTAGGGCTTGGAGGACTTTCTGTAGCACTTGGACATGTTCGTCAAACGACTTGGAAAAACAAAGCACGTCGTCAAGGTAAGGGATACAGCACTCGTCTCTGAGGGTGTCAAGCATTTCTTCCATGCTCTGTTGGAAGGCTGCTGGGGCATTAGACAGTCCAAAGGGTATCCTCACCCATTCGTAGAGGCCCCACGGGGTAGTGAATGCCGTCAGGTACCTTGAGCCTTCTGCGATGAAACCTTGATGATAAGCTTTACCCTGATCCAGGATCGAGAACCAGCTGTAACCACCTAGCGAGTCTGTGAGATCCTGGATCCGGGGAGTGGGTGTCGGTCTGGCACAGTCTTGTTGTTTAAGAGACGGTAATCGATGCACAAACGTAAAGACCCATCCTTCTTCCTTACGCAAATGACTGGAGCAGCATACGGCGACTGTGACTTCACTACCCATCCCTTGACAATCAGCTCTTGAATATACTCCTTTACTTCCCTGTAGAGGGGTTTAGGGATAGAAGCATAGGCCCTCTGGACTGGTGTATCATCTTTGAGCCTGATTTCCATTTGTAGTGAAGGGATACAGCCTATGTCTGTGCTGCTACGAGAGAACGCCTCACACTCTTCCCTTAACACCTTTTCAACTGACTTCTGTTGGTCCGGACTCAGGTGGCTAAGATCAACTGGGGGTAGCCATGACTCAGTGGACAGTTCAGAAACAGGGGTGGCTGCGCTTACCTCAGCTATGGTGATGGGGCTCTGTGTGGGTTGAGTCAGCTCTGGTGTGTTTGTGGGTCGGTCTGCCTCAATAACTTTAGCGACATGTTGAATAGTACCCAGGGTTGTTCTCTTCGGTAGAATTATTTCATGTTTGGAGTGGTTAGAGATGGGGACCTTAACAAATGGCCTTTGAGGGTTGTTGATCTCCAGGAGCCCTTCCCCAACACTCAGGTGTCTCAAGGCAGTGTTCTCGTCGGGTTCGTACAGCACCAGGGGGTCACAAATGTCAAAACTTTGGGGTACTCTGCACCACACTTGGACTGCTTTTCCAGCAGGAATGGTCACATTGCTCTTCCCAATTCTCACTGTGGCTGGGTCACATTCTGCTCTTTGTGGTACTTGTATGAAGTTTACCATAGCCATCACTTGCTCTTCGTCTGTACCAAAAGCTTTGCGTAGGAGACTATACAATAAAGCACTGGCCTCTCGGTCTGACTCTTGTGTTTGGATAATGGCGCCAAGCACGTTCGCTCCCAGGAGGGGCTGAGGGAGTGACAGCTTACTGACAAGGAAAGGGGCTTGCACAGTAAGATTGGGATCTTCGTGACCAGCAAGAGTGACTGTAAGTTCAACCCACCCATCATAAGGAACTGCTTGTCCGTTAACCGCATAAACTTCAAGTCCATCATTTAACAGCTCTTGGAGGGGTCTCACCTGATAGTTAGGAATAAACCGCTGAACCCACTGTCTGTCCACTAAACTCACTTGTGAGCCAGAATCAAATAACACTGTCACTGGATAGCCACCAATCAAACACTTGAGGAGGCTTTTCTTTCCAACTAGGGGGACTTTACAGCTGTTTGGTGTTAAACTTTGGCAAGAGGTTACCTGTTGCTTTCTCTGGTCTCGCTTTGGCTGCCTTCTTTTTAGCTTACTGCGACGTCTTGCACACTCAGTAGTAAGCTGTGCAGAGGAAGACCTTACTGGCTGGGACTGTGACTCTGCGCCGGCCTCTGGCTGTCCCTCGACAGAGACCGATTCCAGTTTCCCTGAGTTTTGGTCCGCTTTAAACATCCCACCGCTCGGTGTCCTGACTCGCAGCATACAAAGCAATGACTACAGTCCTGCAAGTTCTGTTCAGTACACTTTGGACAAAGGAACGCTTTCTTTTGAGGAGGTCTGTTGGGGTTGGCTGGGGTTTGGAAAAGCGGGTTGGGAGGTGGTTGTGGGGACAGCTGGCAAGGCTTTTCCTCCTGTTGTTTAATTAGGCTGGCGACCATGTTAGTTAGAGTCTCTACTTGGGCGGCGAGTTGTTTGATTGTTGGTGAGGATTGTTCTTTGGCTATCTTGTTGTTTGCTTCGATCCCAGCACTTTGGGCTTGTGCACTCTTTTGGCGGGCGACTTGGCCTAACCTTCGCTGGTGTTCATTTTCATCACTGATAATCTTTGTGACCTCACTAAGAATCTCTTCGTCAGTGACATTGTTGTTTGAGGTGAGAGGTCTTAGTCTTTGTCGCAAGTCTGCGTACTTAGCCCCCAGGCCTTGATAGATTGTGTGGAGGAAAACTTCCTGGACGGTTCTTGGGTCATAGGAGATCTCAGTGTTGGCCTGCTTCGACTGAAAAATAAGCTTCTGTTTAAGTCCAATCATGCGATACAGAAACTGCTGGGGCGTCTCTTGTTCACTTTGTCTAGCACACATTAACTCCTGGAGCATTTCAGTTGTCGCTTTTTCTCCGAGATGAGACCTCAGAAAGCCCTGAAGTTCATGGAGAGACAGGTCATCTTTGAGCATTAACATGTCCCGGAAAGTGCCAGGCTTCACAATTCTCAACACACCTCGAACAATTTCAGCCTCCACAAATCCTTCTTTAACTCCTTCATTAATCTGCTTGGTGAGACTGTTGTAGCTGATTTCGGAACTGTTGTCTCCAATCTGTCCTCCAAACACTTTGAATTCTCTGCGTGGCAAGTACGAAAGGTCTCTTACAGTGACTGGCTGCTTAGGGCTAATCTGTATGATTGGTTGTGGTTGCAAATTGCTCTGCTGGCGTGCTACAGCAGGTGACCGGGCCCTTACAGTTCCACATAGTCTTAGCCTCTCACCCAGTGTCTCATACGCTTTCCTCAACTCCTCTAACTGTTGTATTTCTGCGTTTGCATAGGGGGGTTTGGTGATATATCTGGTGGATCTTCCGGCGGTTGTGGGTCTAGCACGGTATTGGATGGTTGTGGACTGGGCATGGCATGTACTTCATTCTCACCAGCTGTTTGCACGGCAGGATTACTTCCTTGGATGACTAGATTAATCAAATCATTCAGCGTCAACAAATGACTCATGCCCTCATCTTCAAGTTGCAATAGTGTATTTGACTGCATGTAGGAGGTGATATAGTCCATACAACCTTCTTTATCATCCTGACTGAGCTGTGTAGTGTCTTTGTTTTCTGATGCGAGGCTCTTAGCGAGTTCGAAGAGGTCTTGACCTTGGAGTGAAAACAAGCGTCTCCTGATATTCCAGGCGAGTTCCTTTCTCTCGGTCGACATGTTGTATGTATTTCTGATTATCCTTCAGCTCGATAGTGACTAGGATGCGTCACACTCCCCTCACTGCAGTACAGTTCCACGTCGAGGCAAAGGTCCCCTTTTCACCTCACTACCTGGACACCTACTCGCTGGCTTGGCTGGAGTAACGGCCTTGTCACAATTGTGTCGTGGTTCTGGTATCACTGGATCTGCCCTCGACGACTGTAGAGGAGAGATCCCGGACGAGCCCCCACAGTTTGTTACGGGTCCCAGATGTGAAGACCACAATAACAAAAAGAATACAAATCTGTAAAAATAAAGGTAGAGTCTCAGAGAAAGAATCACAGGAGCACTCGTGTCTTTTCCCGAATTGCATCTCTTATTTCAGATCAACAAATATAATTTACATCCAGTGCTTTCACTTGTCAGATATGCTCAATAACTGTAAAAGGTAAATAAAAGGCATTTGGCAAATATATGCATCTATGGTCATTACATTTCTCCAGTTTACACTGTTAATCACACTATTCCTTCACTCATTTACATCAGCAGTGCAGATACCATATAATGCCTTAACTGTCTTATTGCTCTCTCACATATAGGGCAAACTCAAAATAGCTTATCCACAAATCCGATATAAGTGCATAAATCTTACTAGATTAGACAAAACACACCTGGATGTATTACTTTGCAATGTAACAACATAAATGTACATTCATTCTCAGCTTATTCTTAACATTTCCACATCACTTGAACCATAAAGTGTATATAAGATATTTTAATCTCAAATAATCTGATGTCAGGGCCTTTACAGTTAAATTGGAGCACCACACACACATATTTGCTTGTTAAATGGAGTTTACCCAGTTTAAATACATCCCGCGGGCTGGCGAACTCTCGCGGTAACTCTCGCGATAACTCGCGGCAACTCTCGCGAGACTTGGGGCTGCGCGGCTCGGCTTTACCACCGCTGCGGTGCCGCGCTTCAGTAATTTTCAACTAAACCCCACTTAAGGTTACATCGGCGGTGTCAACATAACTCTCAGTAAACACCGAAGTAGAACAAGGCACAAAACCCTCATACACTGTATTTTTAAGACGATACTGACCTGTAAAAATAAAGGTAGAGTCTCAGAGAAAGAATCACAGGAGCACTCGTGTCTTTTCCCGAATTGCATCTGAGAGGACAGGAAGTTGGTCCGCTCTAGGCAACCGCGGGCGAACGACTACAGTGTCAACAGTTCCGCTTATTATTTCTCACTTTTACTCTCCTCAATTGTTATGGACTACACGTAATGAATGTAAAATAATAATTGTCTTAATTGCTGACATATGTTTTTCTTAAAAATAATAAAATTTACCAAAATGTGGTAGCACATTTGTGTTCACCACAGTGACACATTTGTAAGGAAAATGCGTTTGTGGGTTGAGCAGCAGAGTTGAGCATGTGGGTTGCACCCATGAAGAACTTGGTCAAATCTTCAAGATTTATTGCCAAGATGCATTGCTACAACATAGAAATCATTGATACAAATGCAAATGTTCTTACTTTATGTTGTGCTACGTTTATATACATACCTGTTTGTCTTGAATTAAGGCAAAGGAATGCCTATGTTACTATTTTAAGCACAAATAAGAAGAGTGACTATTGACCTCTGTTTGTTTTATACATATATATATACATGTATGTACACCCCATTCTGTATCAGATAGACTAGATAGCAAGTCTTACAGGAAGCCTGCACCTTTTCTAAATTCATCTGCTTTCTCTTTTTCAGCTTCTCCCCGAGCAAGTTTCTAATGCATGAAATGTGGCTTGATGGGGGAGACGGGGGCGAAAGTGCCGCTCTCATCAATGGGAGCTGTATGGGGTGCTGAAGTGGGCTCACTCTGAGAGAAAGTGCAGCGTTGCATGTGTTTTCTCTCCCTCAATAGATAGGAAGCTTCACCCACGCCTGCTAGCTCACTCACAGCATCCATAGCAAGCTCAGACCACCAGAAGCAAACTGATTTTATTAGTCATCCACCCCCACGTGAATAAAAACTTTCCAAGAGGCAGCAGGTTGAACGTGTACTTCTTCAAATATTGCAGCGAACATGTGAGCTGCACTGTAAGCATCACTGTATGCAATCCAGGCTTTTCGTTTTGAAAGGACACTACATTCTTTGTACCGAGTTTCTAAGTATAATCGCATCTATAATTATCCAATTTTGTCGAGTCACACCCCCACCTTGTCACATCACATCATGAAAATAGACTGAATGCGTCTTGTACGCAGAACTAAAGTGGGACAATCACATTTCTAGAAGAATAACAGTGATGAATGAGCTGCAACAAAAAGCCCAATAAACTGGAATGGAGTGGAAACACAAACACACATTAAAGCTGAGTGCTGCATAAATAGCGAGCATCATCACGCAACTGAAAGGCATTTTCAGATTATCATCACCGCTTTAATAAATACTTGTCACCTCTTCCTGCTCACAACTAGACGACCGACGAGTAGGCGATATCTTTAGTGGCTGAAGTGGTTGCGAGAAAGAGCGATACCTGCTATCTTTTATTACAGATGTTGTGATTTTTCCCCCTTCTTTTTATTGACCTATTGAAGAAAAAAATTGTGGACATTTCTCTTTTGAAAAAGAAATAAGACTCAACAGAAACCACAATCTAAACTTACCATTCAAAGGGACGTTGTAAATGAGGAAGTAGACATTGTGACCTGAGATGTGGCGGTTATCTCATTAAAGTGGCAAAACCTCTTTGCTTGGTGTTGTGTGACGGATCTTTAATCAAAAGCACATAGTTCAGCTGGTAGATTATAGACTCTTTCATTCTGTCTGAAGTTCATCAGCTTTCATGTAGACAGATAAATGTAAAAATTTTATCTATATTTGATTATTCCGGAGACATTTTTTAGGTCAAAAAAAGCTCCAATGACTTCTCTGGAATGGGTAAAACTAAACTGATGTCTGAAACCTCAGAGATTTCAGCTGTTTATATGCAGACACAAGAAGCAAAGAGCGGCATAGTCCTCAGTCAGCATTTCGACATTGCCAGCAGTTTTTGATGGTGCCATTCAAGCACATTCAGATTCAAATGTAAAAGCTTTTTTTCTTCCTCTCTTTACTGAAATGTGTTTATTTATATTCCATTTGTATTTATTTTACAGACTGATGTCCTCCCTGTAGGATTTGAAAACCCCACACACATACACACTCTTTAAGAATATTCTGGGACATGCTCCAACCTCCCACAATGCCGCATTAAATAGGTAGATACTGGAAATGGATGGAAGAATTTATTTATTAAAATACTGCAGGAGGAAACACGTAACAGCCAGAAAATATAATTTTTTTATTTTATTTATGAGATAAAGAATTTATCAAAAGGAATCCCAAATCTTAGAGATTAAAGTTGCTGTCTGTCACTGACAAAGTTATAAAGAAGAGTTTTTTTGTTTGTTTGTTTTTTTGGCTGGCAGGGTCCCTTTTAACTTGAGATACATTTTGGCAGCTCATTCTAAATATATTTATTAAATATAAGAACAGGAGGATTAACAATCCACAGCATATGCCAGGAGAGAAATACTCTGATTGCTTAATTAAACGATGCATTTTTTTATTTATGTTTTTACATAAACACACAGCCACTTTAATAGTTACATATTACAAATATGTAATCAGCCTTTTATCTACTGGAGCCATCCCTGGGGTTACAAAGAAATGTCTGTAAAAAAGATCAATTGTCTAAAGAGTGACACTTCTTGTTGATGCAAGGGGTCAGAGGAGAATGACCAAAACTAATTCAACCTAACAGGAAGGCAACAGTAATGCAAATAACCACTCTATATAGGCAATGCATGCAGAAGAGCATCTCTGAATGCATAACATGTTGTACTTTAGAGCAGGTGAGCTACAGCTGCAGAAGACCACACAGGTTGTCAACTAAGAACAAGAAACTGAGATGTTGAGGCTATGATTCAAATGGGCTCGTCACAATTGGACAACAGAAGTTTGGATAAACATTGTATGGTCGATGAGTAAACAACATGAAAGCATGGATCCATCCTCCCTTGTATAAATTGTTCAGGCTGCTGCTGCTGGTGCTACTGCTGATGGTGTAAAGGTGGCAAATCTGCAGCAACTGTGTGCTGCTGTCATGTCAACATGGACTATAATCTCCGAGGAATGTTTCCGGCTCCTTGTTGAGTCTGTGCCGTGAAAACTTGAGACAGTTCTGAAGACAATATAGGGGGACCAACACTGTACCAGCAATGTGTCCTCAAAGGCATAAAATAATCTCCGATCACTGAACTTAAAACTGTGTTTGCTGCTGAATATATGCAAGTCCAAAGAGAACCTTCTGATTTTAAGTGCTGGGTTACAGTATTGTAGTTATGGCAAAAAGAAAGCACATCCTACATCAGTTCTAAGGTACTTTTCAGACTATCATAAAAATAATCATTGGTGGGTCTTAAAAGTAGGTTGAAATCAGATGGACAGCACATGACATATTAGACCGTGCCATTATTTATTTATCAAAAATTAAACCAAAATGCAGAAATAATGTCTGAAAAACTAAGCACACCTTAACTGCTTCGATAGGAATTAGGAGGATAAGTAGCAGCCAGCTGCTGCTAACCAGTCACATCTGATTAACTGATCATCAGCAAACAAGTATGAATGCCTCCATAAAAGCACAAGCTTTAGTTTGCAGTATATTGAGGTGTGTGTTCATTTGGTGCCGAGAAGCAAAGACATCAGCGCTTGTCTAAGAGAAGCAATTGCTGCTGCCCATCTGTCTGGGAAAGGTTATATAGTCATTTCTGAACAATTTAAAGTCCATCATTCAGTGAGAAAGATGATTCACAAGTGAGCAAGAAGTGACCCAGGAGTGGTCATCCCAGGAAATTCACCCCAAGGTGAAGGAGTGCTATGCTTCTGTGTCTGTAATGGACTGAAACAAAGCTATGACATGTATCAATTATAATATCAAAACTTTTTTATTTGCACCCCTTTAAAAAAGTCATATCAAATATTCAGTGCAATAAGTTATGAACATGAACCAGGGACGTTTACTAAAGTATCATATATGAGTACAGTTGAGTTTACATTAAAGTTCTTTCAGGGTTTTACTTCATTAGACTTCACAGGGAAATGACACTAGATTTTGTGACATCATTGAGTAATTTATTCGTCTGTTTTTCCTCTTTTGGTTGTTTAACTAGTACTTTGCAACATTTCTAGCTTTTAAAATGAAGCACAGTCATTTTGAGTCCTTTTAAAATACAATCTTATGAAAATACCCAGTGTAATATTCCATAATAAAACACGCACACATACATCTCAAGTACTTTATTTCAGTAGAGTTTTGAGGTACTTCTACAGTACTTTATTTTTCCACTTTATACTGTTTCATGGGTCTGCTTCATTATTTTTCAGAGAGAAATATTGTACTTGTCACGCCACTACATTTTTTAACACTACACCGGCTGTTCTTTTAAGCTGTTGGTTTACGACCTTTCCTACCTTTGAAACGAAGCAGCAAATGAGTATTTTTACTCATTTGCTGCTCTGATTATTTCATTTCAGTGAATTTAAGGGATTTAAAGAGGTTACCATATTCAGTGTTTCATTTTGGTGTTTCCTGTATATAAAGGTACTTGTTTTCTGGGCTCTGAACTGCAATGTGTGGGAAACAATGTTACACAACATTGATATTTTGGTGGCATAGCCCACCTTTACTTCAATTCAGTTCAATTCAGTTTTATTTAAATAGCACCCTATCACAACAACAGTCACCTCAAGGAGCTTTAAGGTAAAGATCCTACAATAATACAGAGGAAAGTCCAACAATGAGACTGTGAGCAAGCACTTGGCGACAGTGGGAAGGAAAAACTTCCTTTCAATAGGAAGAAACCTCCAGCAGAACCAGGCTCACCTAATCATTCACACTGTAACCTACGGTCCTTGTAATTGAGATCCATGTAACTTAGTAGGAAAAATCTGTATTCCAAACAGGTGTTCCAAGGCACTTTTTAGTATGCATCAGGAAATAAAGACATCCCCACAACTCTTAGCACAACACTTGTCAGCATCCGTTTCTGTAAACCCATCTGTCTTCTCTTCTCTCCCTCCCTTCAAACCCCACTTTCACATCAGCGTTAAGCTCATCTTTGAAGCATTTCACACATTCATGCTTATCTGCCCTCGCACCTTTGTCGCACAGCAACATGCCTCCCTCTCTGTGGCGCCGGCATTTGCCAGGATGCACACTGGATTGATAAGGGCCTCGCAGTCTCATCTTCTGGCTTCACTTATCACCCTTGAGCAACAAGGGAGCACGGTCTATGCATTCATGGTTCTCTTCATTGATAAGAACAGACTGGACACTTTTTTCCCTCTTTTTTGCCTCTTTGCTCAGAGCATTCCTCAAAACTGCTGTCTTATGCCAGCCAAAGCATTTAATACAGCTCTAAGATAAGACTCTAGAAGATGTGATGGTTTTTAATTGCAACCTGAGTGCCTGACACCTTACGGGTAGTGGTAATGTAATTTTCCTAGACAAGAAATATGAAGCAGCAAGTAATAAAAGCCAATAATATCATTTTAACGTAAACAGAGTCTAACACAGTTTATGTCTGCCCAGATGACTGGAGCTGGCATCTGAAACTATCTACAGATGGCCTGCTGAAAATACCAAGCACCGAAGGCTGGAGGGCGGCTGCAGTGGATGGCTGCTGGTGTCATGCCACACATCATAAATCTTTCTGGGACAAGCAGTCAAGTCCAACTTCAAGAGATAACTGATATCCATTAGTAGAGTAGGCAGCAGTGACAAAGAGCAGTCTTTGTCTGTAGCACTCAGATGAGACAGAGGACACACATCCAGAGACAAAGAACTCCCATCATGCTGCTTTAATCGGGCTATAAATCTGACACACAGCATTTAGAGAAATTTGAAATCCAGCAGTGTGTTTTATGCAAGGGAAATGTGTGTATAACATTTTTGAAGGAGAAACATTGTGAAAAAATCATTCTCTCTTGCTTAATTTCACAATGTTGATGCTATAGGAAATGTCAACAGGTGAGCAGGTGAGGAAACATAATGAAATGTTCTTGTTTTTTACACCAGCTACTCATAAATCTGCTATACTGGGGAGACAATAGAGGATTATTCAATGCAGCAGACGTCAACAACAGATTAATCAAATGATTTGAGGGTTAAAGAAGCATAATTATTGCACAAAGAGACTAATATATCATGCAGACACTCAGCACACTGATTTCAGTGAAATTTAAATATTAAAGAGATAATAATTCTAATCCAGAGACTTGTAAGAGACAGCCAGCTGGGTCAGTGTGGCTTTCCAAAAAAAAAGAAAAAAGAACCTTGGAGATGAAATCAGTCCCCGGGCAGCACAGATCATTTAGCCACAGTATCAATTCCATCTCCATTAACCCACAGCAGACAGCCTCATCACAGAGAGCACCAGAAGACTGACAAGAGATGACAAATATTGATCAAGATATCAGATCCTGTCTGCTCAGAAGCTTGTTATACGACCCTTTTTCTCTTCATCCTGACAGATATGAATCGATGATAAGATGGAAATGATTTTCTTGGATTTTTGTACATGGACAGGATTTTGTGAAATATGTAATTGAGAAGCTGTGTTTTAATTAAATTTACATGGACATACGTGAACTCAGGGCTTTTGATTTTAAATGCTCAAGATTGAAGCTCAAGACTGCCACCGTGTGGCCAGAATAATCGATTTCTTTATCAACCCAGAGCATTTTACATTTTATGGTATATCAGATAGAGTGCAAATACTCTACCTATCTATGTTAACAGACTGTATATGCACACTGTTTGTATTTATAAATGTTATGTTAGTGTATAGTATGTGGGAAAATAAAATACCAGTGCATGAATACGTGCACAAATCATGGCACACATGCTTTTGCTATGGTTATGGGCATATAACGATTATTTTATGAGATGTGGATTGATCGTTCAGATTAAAAAGGAAAACAAAAAAGAGAGAAATGGAAATTTTGCAAGTTTGCAGACAACTCAGCCATGTGCTGATAATGAAATCTCCTGAGCAGATATTGAGTTTTCACCTGGAGCTTTATTATTTCCTATTAGTATTATTGTCTGTTTTAAATCTAGCTTGTGGCGAAACCTTCATGCACAAGAGAAAGGCATGTTATTCATCACACGAAGAATCACTTGAGGTGAGAGTTTTGACTTCTTTAGTTGTGCAGTGGCTTTATTTCTATGGTTTGGGGTTTTATTGTTAACTCCTGCTTGTGTGCTGACATTTGAACCACATACTTTGCAATTTCTAAACCCACCAGAGAACCTGTCATCATGTTCTCAAATAAAGATGTAATGAAAAGCCATCTGCTCAGCCAGATGCTCAGGTTTTTGATTGTACTGATAGGGTTATGCAGCAGGGGGCAGAACAGCACCACATTTCATTACACTGCGGTTTATCTATATCTCCGTTTGATTTCAAGTCTGCGTAAAACTGGAGCCAAGAGGCTTCCAAAATGATCTGTATGCACTTAATCTCACTCATAAAGTCATATCGCTCAGAACCCCATCAAAAAGAAATTGAATGTTAATATTGCATTAGTCAGAAATCTTTCCATAAAGCTCCCCCAGATATCACTTTGCATGGATTGAGATGATCTTATCATGGTCTTCAACAAGCAGACTGCCCATCAAAAGGGATACTGTGAATTACCTCCTCATATCCAATGTAAACAGCTTGATCTTCACCAAATCTGGTCTATAATAACCTTCTATTTCACTCTCAGAGGATTAAATAGCTTTGCACTTTAGAGGAATAATCCTAGCTCTGTATATGTCTTGGCCTCAATAACTGAAACGGGCTGAGGGTATGTGCAGTAGATGTGTATGTATATTGCCATTCATTACGCTCACTCGATTTCTTCTTCAAGGATGGTGCAGTAAGGAGGATGCAGTTTAATGTGATGTTTATTTTCAGCTTTAAATTCTTCAGAATAGTAAGAAAGAGGAAGATTGAGAAGGAGAGAGAGAGATAGCAACTTGTAAGAGTTCAAGAGTTTAACTTCAGGGCGCTTTAGGAAAGACAGGAACCATCAATCGCCAATTAAGTACTGTTAATTGGTTGGCAGTTGCCTCTTATTGGCACCACAGAAGAAGTCATGAGACCACCAGCAGGGTTTATCCTCTGAGGATCATGAATGTCAGTGCAACATTTGATTGCAGTTCATCCAACAGTTTGTTGAGACCAGCAGAAGGGTATAAAGCTAAAATAAGATATCATTTAGTGATACATAAACTGGAAACATATGTCTAGGTTAGCAAAGGATACGAAATAAGATTAGCTTGAAACCAGTAATGGTTCTTGTGAGCATGAAATGTATCTGCTGCAGTGTCCCTTAATGCTAGATCTATCAGGTCTGAAGATTATTCTGCAGCTGGTTATTTTTATGCTCTGCCCTGAAAATATAGCAGGAACAAATATCACAAATGATGACATCTGAAATATCTTTCTAAGGTTATAATCAAGAATTAAACCTTCCTTAACATTGCTGCTCACAAATTAACTCATCAGTGGAGAAGAATCTTCTTAACATCAACATTTCCTGCTATCCTGGCACATCCCAGAGCATTTTTACCCATCATTGTTGATTGTATGTATACTTATCTCTGTCAACAAAGTAATTAACAACCTTTTCCCTATCGACTGACATCATGATTTCGAACTGAGAGCCATTCACTCTGGGGCCACACTGAGCATAGTCATCCCTTGCCTTTTGAAATTGCTCTCTGTTTAATTGGAATGGAACTCAGTTGTTCAACTCATTAAGAAGCCCCATTAGAAAGTGTGTGAAATGTGATATGGATTATAGCTAATGCGACCACGTAGATGTGTTGTAAAGCTGAATTCAAATGCCCTGATAGAAAGTTTTATAAACAGCCGGGGGAGAAATGAAGATTACCAACAAATGAAGCTGTTAGACTTTGGCTAAGTATTCAGATAAGAGGATGAAAGAGCTTGAGTGTTGGATGCTAACAGCATCTATTGAAGTGATTTGAAATCAGGCTAAGGTCATCCTGCTTCACTCTCTTCTCCTGTCCCAAAAGCTCTGGTTCCCCTAGTTTAATCTGAAATTGAAGGCTCTCAACTGCGACAGATTATGGGGGGCTAACCCAAGCATGTAGCCAGGGGCGGTCTCCTAATGAGCCCAGCCAGCAGAGCAGCAAGTGACAGCAAGCAGCTACTCCAGCAAGGAGGGGGTCTTCAATGCCATTCAATAGTTAGAGCAACAGGGTGGTAATCGAATCATTTAAAGCAAAAGAACTGACACCAAAACCCGCATTTAATAAACAGTGATTTCTATTTTATGCTTTGTATTTTGAGTGATACATATTTTGAAATGAAAACACAAACATTTTTAAGACTACATGAAAACATATTTCAAATTTGTGTCTTTAGTGGGAGCGATTAATATATCAATTATTTACAGCACGATATAGGACAACATTTACTTTCTTTCTCTTGAAAGAGTTCTGTCGGTGGGGCGCCTCTTATCTAAAACGCCAGCACTTAGTAACTGTACAAGCAAAGGTTAAAATGAAATGCAGACTTTGACACACTGACTGCTCGTTGCAAGTACTTCATGTTGCACTGGATGAAATTCTGCTCATCTGGCTGTCTCTATATAATTGCGGGATCTATATACAGGGATATTTCTCACTCTTGCTCTTTTCAACCTTTCTATATGATCAAGCAACAGCTGTATGTTTTGAAGTGAATCAGGGAGGGGGGGAAAGTGCATTTGCATCTTGTGTGCAGCAGCAAACCAGATGAGTTTTCTCCTTAAAGGAGTCCAGATGCAGACCATCTGCAGGACAGTGAGTCATACCAGGTAGGTCCATGCTTAAAGCAGCCAGACCACTGGGTTCACTCGTGAAAACAAGAGTCCTCAGCGAATTCGACAGTCTCTATGGACTTTTTTGCTCCTCTGGTGAACTCAGGGGGTCGCTGGCCTTCTCCTCGGCTTCCTGTCTCTCCGGTTTGCCCTCCAACTGTCTGTCATGAGAAACTGTTCCCAGCACTTTGGCACTGTGCTCCTGTGCCTTGGCCCTGAGCGCGGCAATGCTGTTCTCTCTCAGTTCCTCTTTAGAAATGACGGACTTGCCTTCTGACCTCTTCTCCTCCGCCTCGGCGTCTTCTGCCCTCTGAGAGCTCGGCTGCTGGGGTGCATCGTCCTTTCCTGACGGCGGGGGTGCTCCAGCCTCCACGGACTTTTTGTGCATCCCTGCAAAGAGTTGCGGGTATTCAGATTTAGAATAGCGTCTGTTGATTGGTAAGCCATCCTGGACTGAAAATAGCAAGCAAAAACAGTTGCGGTTTAGAAAATAATGTTTAAATGGACAGTGGCAATGCATGACCAGGGTACTGGATGAAAAATATTTTGCATGCTGATTTCAATTTAGGAAATATATTAGTTTTAAAAGGTCATGCTTAGGGGGGAAAGGGAACAAGACACGGGGTACTTGTGGAAAGTCAGAATAAATGCATTAATCTCAGCTTGTTAACTCAATGAAGTGCAACCTCTGATTATTTAAAATTATGATTACTCAGCCATCACTAACTGACTGAACTGTGCAGCTAAGATGTGCTTTACATCTACAAAAATGGATGAATTAGAAAAACAAAAGCGGAAAAATCAGTAAAAGTAAAACAAAAGCCTCACCAAGCAGCCAGGGGGCGCAGGACTCCATGATACCATCCTTTGCAGACTTGAGGATGGACTCTGGCAGAGGGATTGAATGCCTCACCATGGCTCCATACAGTCCATATTCAGCCATCACTGTGCTGCGACCCCAGCATTTCTCCCTCTTCCTCCACTTGGCCCTCCGGTTCTGAAACCACACCTGTAACACAGGAAGAAGTTCCCCAGTTTTTAGCTATATCGCTTAAGTCATCATATTCATCAGATTTCAGGTCACTGCAGCAGAGGCCAAAATACGTGCAAGAGATTCAATTTGATTCATTCAAATAACCTTTTAATTTTGAATGAATAGTTTTTGGAAACAGCCGAGATGGACTTGAATAGTGTTGGGGCTTTTGATTACTGTTACAGAGGATATTGGGAATGAGTTTTCAGTAATTTGGGAACCACAAGAAGAGGAAATCAGAGGAGTTTCACCGTGGCAGACTGTTTCACAATGGCAATCTTATTGAATCTGCTGCATTATGTGCAAGATGCAACAATTTGTATCCTAACCAGGTTTGGGCTTTTTTGATGGATCGTCTGCATATCTTCTAAGCCACCGATGAGAGCAAATATTGAGGAAAAAATCGGTTTGAGTTGTGTTTATCCAGCCAAAACGTGCTGTTAGTCCAATAATAAACGCTTAACGATGACAAAGAAATTCTAATTCAAACGTTTCCAGAAGGGATCATCAAACCCTCCTAAAATGTAACTAATTAATCCATTCCATCCACTTACTGCCATTTTAGGCTTTTCTAAAAGCACCCTTTTAGAAATGTTAAGCCTAGTCTTAGCTATTTTAAAGATGATCCATTTAGGAATCCAGTGCGATTCAAAGTGACTTAAGATAACAACTTAAGTCCTGTTTTGCTTGAGTCCATTGATTTCCCATAGCCTGCAGGCTCCAGGTGTAACAGATCTCTGCCTCCTGTCACTGCTTATCGCAAACTACCTGGTGGCATTATAGATGGTGTGACACAACAAGACACTTCACTTGGCTACAGCCAGCAAACTGCTTAAAGCCCGGAGTGTCTGTGTGTGCGCTGAGAGAAAGAGAGAGGCCAAATTGATTGTATAGCACAACACAGGATTGTTAAGCACTCAGCTTAGGCACCTCTGGCTCTGAGAGAGGAGGAAGGTGGGGGGGCAGAAAGAAGACTCGAGCGAGGACAGATTTTAAATCGAAAGCGATCAAATCGTTTTCAAGCTTTTTTATTAGATTTTTTTCTTCTGGTAATTCTGATGGATAACCCTTATTTCATACAAGATACTTTTTTTAATGAGAAATTGCTTATGTGCCCCTTAAAAAGAAGCCAGTGTGTAAGCCGCGAGGAGGAGCGACCCAGGGGCACGCCGAGGCTGATTGAAAAATAAGTTAATTTCAGGCCCAATCGATGGTGGGCAGGCGGGCAAATATCACGGGAAATTAAACTACCGGGACTCGTGGGATCAGCGCTATTGACCCATGCTAATAAATTCAATGTAGTTATTTCATTTGAACTCCCTGCGTCTCTCTCCAAGCAGCAGCAGCAGCCAGCCTCCCGAGCTCGTCTGATTTAACTAATTACACTCAATGAGAAAATTGGGTGTTAATTTTATTTAGGATGGGAGCAGGGTTATTTATTTATTTCCTTTTATTATTTATTCCAGGCCCTACTGTTGCAGCCCGGTAATGAGAACGAGATTAAAAGGCACCCCGGCAGATGGATGGTCCAGGTCACACTGCAATCTTCTTCCGCCTTGATAGCTTGATTAGGTCGTTAGCGGCTCCTTCTCTGAGAACAAATTGTTTCACATCCAACTGCGCCTGATGAGAGATTATCTGTCCTGGCGAGGATGCTGGAGGAGAGCAGTCTTTGTTCAGACGGGAGGAGGAGGAAGAGGAGGAAGGGGAGGAGGAAGGGGGGCCCCATCGCTGATCGATTTGCTGGGGCTCACTTAGACCATCGTCCCTTTAACATCAGAGCAGCATCAGGGGCAGCTGGCGGCCTCCACTCAAATATTACAGCGGGTTATTAGCACTGATGGAAAGGTGAAGGATGAGCGAAGCGCATTCGCCCGAACAGGTGCATATTCATGAGGAGAGCGATTAGAATATTCACACAAATCATTACGGCAGATGAGTTCAGAACGAACCCGGTTTTAAAGAGACTGTTGCTTATTTTTTCAGAATGGCCCACAAAGCCCAGATGCGCTGTTTAAAAATGTAAAATTAGATCGAATCCTTTGAATACAACGAAATGAATGTGAAACACTATGAGATACTTTCACTCTGCTGTTGCTTTGATTAGCCTGTTGTTCGTATGTGCAAAGCAACTGTACGAAAAAAATATGTACAAATAAAACTATGCTTCAAATGAAGCATTCCTTTATATTTTAAATGAATAATATGAAACGTCGCATTTTTACAGGCACAACTGGGCAAAAGTAGATTGAAATAACCGAACAACTTTATACTTCATATAAAATAAAATAAAATTCTTTGAACAGCAAAAAAAAAAAAGAAAAATTGGAAAAGCTCCATGGTCTTTTTTTCTAATTCAATAAATATTCATAATTTTTTTATAATTTCTTATTATAATTATCAGGGGTTTTTATACCTGTATCCTGTCTTCAGGTAGCTCTGTTTTCATGGCCAGCATCTCTCGGGCATAAACATCCGGGTAGTGCGCTTCATTAAATGCCTTTTCTAGCTCCTCCAGCTGATACGAGGTGAATATGGTCCTGTGGAAACGGGTTAAATACAGGCGAGAAATATATATTAATGTGCTTTGAAAACAAAAAACACACGCACACGCAAAAACCCGATTTTTTTCTTTCTGACAAACTAATGAATACATGTGCATGTTTTAACACACACAATTTGCACTGGAGAAAAGCTAAAAAGGCGTTCAGCTTTAAGTGCCAGTTTTAATAACTTAAATAAAAACTAATCATAACATTACCCTGTTTTTCAGATAATTTTTTTTTCAATTTGCCTAGATGGCAATAATTTGAGAAAATAAAAGCTCACGTGCAGTAAATCCTTATGTGCACAGTTGTGAGTGCCAAAGAAAGAGTAAGACCAAAAATTAGAAATTAAAAATGTAAGAATAACAGCCACTGTGCATTTTATTTTATTTTATTAAGTTGAACAAAGGGATGTTGTATTAACATGAAATTTAACATTTTCATCATTTTTCCCCCTGAAATCCAGAAATCAGCACTAACCGGTGGCGTCTTTTCTTCCTTTTCTTGCTCTGACTTACTGACGACTTGGAGAGTTTTCGTTCATTAGAAGACAAATCTTCAGAGTCTGAGAAGAAGACGTAATGTTAAATGAAATTAAAAGATCAGAGCAAATGTTTGCAACGACACAGCACAGGTTTAAATAAACCTGTCACAGCCTAAAACATTCCAGTTCAAACACGATACTAATACTACTATTACTATTATTATTATTATTATTATTATTATTATTATTATTATTAATAATAATAATAATAATAATAATAATAATAATAATAATAATAATAATAATAATAATAATAATAATAATTATAATAATAATAATGATGATGATGATGAGGAGGAGGAGGAGGAGGAGGAAATGGAAGAAATCTGGAATCTGTCTTAATCCACAGTAACACAGTGAGTGGAAATGCGATAATAATATAACTGCTGTAATAATTTCACGGCTATGAATCATTAGAAAGTGACTGCAGATCACCTGAGCTGGCAGACTGGCTGGTGTCCAGCGGGCCCACGGACCTGCTGTGGGGCTGCAGGTGAACATCTTGCCCGTCAGACAGCACAGTCTCCAAAAACGCTGGCTGGCTGTAAAACGATGGAATCCCACCAGGGCCGATTAATCCCATCCCGACACCCACGCCGGCGGGGCCCAGCATGGACCTGGCGGCGATAAGGTGCGCCCCGGCCGGCAGCGAGGCCAGTGGGCTCCTCGGGGCTGCGGATGGCTCCTTATTCAGACCCAGTATCTCTTGGATGCCGAAGCCGGTGCACCTGGGCGGTGGATTGGTCGCGCCGCTCTTCGGCTGGTGGCTGTTACTCCCTCCATTAACACCCAGAGAGGTTTTCTCCGATAGATTTAAACTTTCCGACAACACGGAGCCCTGTTTCCCCGTCATAGTGTCTCCGATGTTCCTTGAAAGGCCTGTTTCTTATCACGGCGTCTAACAGGACGGTCCCCAGTGCATGATCCTCTGCGTAACACACAAGAGCCCTTTAGAAAATGGTCCTTTTATCCAACAGGTCCATCCCAACAAGAGGCAGAACCAGCAGCCAATCAGCTGCAAGGATTCGGGATTCCTGTGGATCATGGATGCATTATACGCCCTCCCGAATGGATATCTGTGTTTTCCTGAGGACTGCGTGGATAAATGAAGACTAGATCCGAGGTAAAGAGGAACAAGCGATCTTTAAGTTTGCAATCTGTTGGAAGAAATATGAACAATGAGCGATGGAACAGATACACACACACACACACACACACACACACACACACACACACACACACACACACAAAGCCAGTTCTCTCTGCCCAACCACTGGCTCATAGGAGTGGATAATTGATCTCCAGATGCTGTGGGAAACTCATCACACGCAAATCAAAGGCCCTCCCAAAAACGACAGCTGGACGACATGGACACAGTCTGCGCTGCACGGTCCTGCACAGCGTTAATCCCACAGCAGCAGCAGACTACACAGATTATAAACCACAGGGGGATTTTTCTTGGAGGATGTGGGAAATTAAACAGAATATGAGCAACGAACACACAAAATAATACAAAACTAACAAGAAACTCCCACAGCATGTTTTTTTGTTTTATAATAATAATAATAATAATAATAATAATAATAATAATAATAATAATAATAATAATAATAATAATAATAATAATAATAAATTATAATAATAATAAATTATAACATAATAATTTCATTCATTTTATTGCAATAACACAACAAAAGAAAAAATGTTTCTTTGCGTTACGGTTTTAATGACCTTTATCTTTATTATTATTATTAAAGATGCGGACCAAAATGTTAAAAATAAAAAATCTTATAAGGATAATTTAACAGTTTTCTTTTAAAAAAAATACTTATGATACATTTATTTGGAAAGCACAGAGGACAGGGATTTGCCCGCTGTGTGCAGAGATGATGCAAATGTTTTTCATTTACTTTCTTTACTGAGGTAAACGTGCCAGTATTATGCAAAAAAGCAATCTGTGTGGTAAAATCAGCATCGTCACAGGTATATCATTCTAATTAAAACCTGTGGGAATGAGTCATGTGGGTGGTGAAAGCGTGGGTCTCCGTTATGGAAAGAAGAGTCTGGTGGAGCTCAGAGCCTCAGCTGATCAAGACTTTAAAATTTGACTATTAAGAAGGAGAAAAAAATATTTATTGCAATCAGTGGTTGGCCAGTTGAAACTAATTAGGCCCTATTTGGTGGAAATTCTATTAATGACGAAGTCAATGTTATTAGGATATGCTAATGGCACATCGGCCTGCTGGGATCGAGTCATTTATTAACAAGGAAGAGTGCGAGTCACAGGGACATGGCAACTACAGGGAACTTAGTTCCCTCCCTCTCACTCAATCATCACTCCTGTTGCAATCTATACGTTTTTTTCTTCTCTTCTCATGATTTTGTCGGTAGTAGGATGGTTCCTCCTTTGTGTTTACTTTTATTAGTCCATCTCCTCTGAAAACTGGTCCGTGCGGATTTACATGCAGAAGAGAGGATGACTAATAAGGCTCGAGATTAAGGGAAGATTTAGTTCAGTCATTCGTGTAGATTAGGTTGCCCATCAAAGACCTGCAGGATCTAACGCATGTAGATTAAAAAGAAAACAGCTGTTGGATTTGATTGTTTTTTTCAGTTTGTTTATTTACCCCCCCCCCCCCCTCCCCCTCCGAGAACGCACATACACACACACCCTACATCATTTCTTTTCTTCCCCCCGCTCTTCGTGCTTCCGTGCTGCGTGTCCTCAAACATTTGGAAATGAAAGCAGCTTTCAGAGAGGAGTGGCCTGCAGAAGGTGAGGCTCTGCTAAAACAGCTGTGAGATTTAAAATGTTAAAAATAAAAAGGCCAATGCAGCGTATTTACGGGAAGGTCACACACACACACACACACACACACACACACACACACACACACACACACACTGGTGAATGGATAAGTCACATGGACTGCCTGTGGCTTTCTTTTGAGGTGTCCAATCTGACTGTTGTCAAACTGTTCAAAAAACAAAACAGAAACGTCTTATGCAAGAGGTGTGGGTGCTCAATCAGTTTGAATCCTCGGTGTTGAAACAAGGTGCAGGCAACTTGATGACAGCGCACATGTAGCGCCGAGTCAGGGAGGGGGGGGGGGGGGGACTACTAAAGCTCAGCCAAAAGCCTCTGCTTTCCCAAAGCACTTCCAGGGCATGATGTTATGCGATGCCCTCCTCCCCTCTCCTCCTCCCCCGGTATACTGAAATAGTTTGCAAGCCCCGCAGCTTTCTCATGGCTCCTCCACAATGGCATGTTTGGTAGCTGCCCGTCGGCATTGCTTAATTAGGCGAGGAGTTGATTAATTTGCACTAATTGACAGCTAATTTAAGGACTCGGGGCACATCGGATTGACGTTTGTCGGGGCACAGAGGCTACGTGAGGTCAGGGCAACGCACTGCGGATGGATGGAGTGGTTCTCTTTTTTTTCTCCCTCCATATGGATGACCAGCTCTGCGGGGACTGACCCGTTTCTCGAAGAGACTGCTTGGCTGGACTGAGGCTATACGGGTGACAGGAAGCCACAGTGCGTACACCATATTGAGGATGTCAGCTCGTTTAACACGTCAGCGCTCAGCAGACTGATCAATGTTCGCCAGTCAGCATCAACAGGTGTCTACATTCAGCCAGTCCCACAGACGGCAGGGGCACTTCAAATGGGCACAGTTGTTGCACTGAATGCATAAATGCGGGAAATGCAGACACACTGACTTTAAAATAATGCACTTTTTTATAATGTGTATAAGTTCTGCAACAGCCTACGATTAGAATCACAACATCGTCAAATGCACTCTGTAGAGCATAAATAAAAGAATGCATAATCTAAGCTTCTGCACTTTAATATGAATAGAATTTGCATGATTTCAACCAATCCCCTCACAAACTATTAACTTGTCCTGTTTTGATATAACATTATTACACGTTTTTGTGTGGGGGCTTTCACAGATAATATGAAAGTAGTTTTTAATATTTATATCTAGAGGGACTTCACCTTTTAGCAAACTAGGAAGTGTAATGCGCTTTAAAGTTATTGAATGCATTAATAAACGAAGGCCTTCCGAAAAGAGAATAGAGACGATAAAACTGGAAACACTCAGTTTATTTTTTGTGGCTTTAAAATATCTACAAATTATCAGTAAATGTTTTAACTTCATAAAGCCACCGCGTCACAAGTCATTGGTGACACTTGGTGGGATCAGATCTAAAAAATAATTCTTCAGTTTGATCCCTGGTTTTATTTCTAATGTTTCTCAGCACCCGAATGACAAACTCCAGCTTAAGAAGCGTGCACAGGCCTTCAGCTTCTTGAGGCCATAAATAAAGACGGGCTGGGCTTCTTTTCTGTCCACGCTTTGCGTCAGCGGCTCGCCAGACTGCGCGTCCCAGGACACTTCAGTAAGAAACACGGACAAAGCCAAAGTGCTGCATGAATACATATTTTCGGAGGGGTGAGCCAGGGTCCGTGTAGGTCACGAGGGGTGAAGCCAGTGAGGCAATGGCGGCCTCTGTCCGTGTGAATCGGAAAGACGACTGGGGGCTTATTACCGGCCTGGGGAGAAGTGTAACTTGTTGGGAGTGAGCGGCCAGAGCCCCTGCGGCATCTCCAGCCGAGAACAGTCCGAGGCATTGTCTTACCTAATTATGGCGGATGGACTTCTTTTTGTTTCCCATTCGGCATGCCTGTCTGATTCTCTTTTTGCCCGACCGCTAGCTCCGACAACGTTGAAGTGTGCTAATTAGAAAAGAAATGGTCCTAGTAATTATGTCAACTCTTATTAACGGCGATGACAATGAGCAATATTATTTTTACTCAATGTTTTGTGTAGGAGACCCTGCTTCCAATGCTCATTAAAAAGAAAACATGCCCCGATAGCCGAGAAAGTACTCCCACGTCGGAGCTCCTTACATGTCCACAGCAGAGAGGTGCTGCACTCTGTGGAGTGGCAGAGGCATGAAGTTATTGCCCTAATTAAAAGAAGTTGAACAGTCTCTAAAAACTTTTGCATCACTACAGTTGGCTCCTTTGGCTGCAAACGTAATCAAGTCACAGGAGACTTAAATTCTTAAAAAAAAAAAAAAAAAAAAAGCAAAGATCTTTTCATTTTAATAGTTTATTAAATAATTTCACAAACTGAAAAAAAGTTTCATGTTCAAAAGTATGAATAATTAGGGAACATTTAATCAAGGTAGATCTACAAGTCAGAGAGAAATCCAGAGAAAAGCAACAACTTTCAAAAAAAAAGAAAAAGATTATTTAGAGAACAGCAGTTGTACAGAGGAGTCTGATGAGAAGACATCAGCAATGTTAGTGAGCATTTTGCTCTATTTAATCAGAATGCAGTCCTTGAACTTGACTGTGAATGTCTGAACATGTTCATAGCGTACTGGTGAATGCAACGACTGCAATCACTGTGAAATCCAAACAAAAAGATAAATCACTTCTTGGGCTTCTCCAAGATGTTTAGGAACTTTCCTCTGGTCATTTCTCTGGCTGGAAAACAAGAAAACACATATTTTAGATAAACTACAGCACAGTGTCAGAGACCTTTCAACAGTCTTCTTAGTAAGTTGTTAAAATCAGAAACAAATCAGTCTTGTGCAACACTTGGTTACAGCTCTAACAACTTCAGAAAAGCTTGTTAGTAATGCACAGCATGTATTTAATATCTCCAGTGTCACATCGGGAGGCAATTTATACAAACATCTGTTCATCCAGGACATGAAAATCAACATAAAATTGAGACGTAACTACCAAAGAGTCTTGTGATTACAAAATTGTTGGCTCGCTGTAGTGAGGTACAGGTACTTAGACCTATGCATGTATAAAAGTATTAATGTGTATGTGATTTAAGAAGCAAAAATGATTACAGGTTATGAATAGTGACAGACACTAACAGAAACATAATACTCATTCAAGTATTAAGATGAATAATTGAGTGAGTGAAGGCTTCATTGTTAGGGTTGCGCAATGAACTTAGTAGTTGCCAGCCTAGAGGTCCCATTGATAAATGTACAGGGCTGTGACAGGTCATCCTCCCCAAGAAATATTACATTATTCAGACAAGATGCACACTGTCCTAAAAAACTATGAGTTGCTAGTTTAGTTAAAACTCTGGATACAACTGTTTTAAATCTGTTGGTTTTCTTCCCTTTTTTCTTATAATTTAACTCTGTGGAAGCTGATGCTTCAGATGAGAAGAAATTTAAACATAATACACAGTGAGTGCAGCAGCCTCACTTGCTATTAAAATGTTATGTTATTAAGGGGCGGCCAATCAGAAAGAAGGGGAGAATTGAGGAAAGAAGAGAAGAGCCCAGTAAGGAGGATTATTTTCAACTCTGAAAATAGAATAAAATGTGAAAATTAAAAAAAAAAGAGGTGGAAAAGAGCATAATAGATCCTTCTATATTGTATCTACAGGAGATGAGTCTTCATACCGTTTAGATTTTCCATTATAACAGAGTGTAAGCTATTTAATTTGAAATGTGTATAATGAACAGCAATTTTATCACATCCACACACTAATAAAAGACCAACCCTACCAACACAGTCGCTTACTGTCACTATAGCACCAGATAAAGAAATGTATTCAAGTGGGATTCAGTGAACAAGGTTTTGCCAGCATCTTGGCACCGAGTCTTGAAAGATGAATGCTGAAGATCCTTTGTTAAAATGGCTTTCTCTGGGAGACCAATCATTGCTGAGGCTTTTCTATCAAAGACAAACCCGAGTGTGAATATAGAGACTACAGACAGTTTCCTGCAGCATCATCATAAACCCCACAGAGGCACCTTCTTGGTACAGTAATGACTCTACTCGAGATAAGAAGACGATCAGCCTCTCTGCTTCAACTACAGATTTTAAAAAGCACAAAGCTTAGATCGCCTTCTTTACTGTTACAAATGTTGTACATCAGACAAATAAATGATGACAGAGCAGCAGACAGCACTTATTTTAAATGGGCTTTAAGCACAAAGTCGCCCACCTTCATAACGCCTGTTTGGTGTCTGCGTGTGCTGGTGCAGAGGGGCCCCGCCTCCTCTGTCCAATGTGGCTAATGAAAAAGCCAGGGCAGTTAGTAATTTAGATGAGTTGCCCAGGGTGGAATGATAATGGTGCATCTGGGCGTGGGGGCCATGTCACCTTGAGGTGTCCATCATTAGGTTGAAGATGATGCTAACTGGAATGGGATGGGTTCATTTTCCAATTTTCCATCTCTTCAAATCACCCTAAACGGAGTCATCAACGGACCTCTGGCCACGCATAGGATTCTTTAGATTGAAGTGAAGCCATCAAAATTAGGCAAGGGAAAGCAATTACACTGGGATGACCCTTAAACTGGCAGAAAGATGGTGTCACTATTATTTGAAGCAGCATCAGAAGGAACGGTAAAAGGGCAGCAGTTAATATTTGCATTTTTAACATGAAATGCTTCTCTCCTTCTTATTATCAATTTCTCCAACCCGTGACGAGCTCAACCTGTAAAACAGATCAAAGATAGCAGTGCCTCTCCTGAGATTACGCGCCCTGCTGAATGTCTCATTAATTACGGTTCACTTCAGCCTCCCCTTTCTCAGATAGAAACTCAAATATCTAATATCATAACATTAAAGACATTAAAGTTATGAAATAGTAATGTGGGATTTATTTTCATAAAACGAGAAGTGCTGGCAGCGTGCGGGGCTCTGTGTGTTAGTGATAAAGTTTTTAAAAAATGCAAAGCGAGAACAAACTGTAACTAAATATACTGTCACTGTCTGCAGACAGACCACAGGCTCTGTCCAGCTGAAACTGAAAGTACCTTAACCTAAAAGATAACAAAAGCCAGTATGATGTTTGAAAAAAGTTAACAAAATCTGAGAATATCCACAAAAACTGTCTGTATTTTTTCTCTTTTTATTTCTCTGTCATTTTTTCTCTTATTTTTGGTTCCAAACAGCTTAACACTCCTCATATGTTTTAACAATGCAGTAGCCCAAGCAGTTTCATAAAAATCCTCTATTAAAACAAGTTCTAAAAGTATTTTTAAGACTTTAGTTGAAGCTTTTTGCATCTGCAGTATAAAACAAGAGAGCTACTACTACTATTGCTATTATTTTAAAGGATTTGGCTCTTTTGCATCAGCAATGTTACTCTGCAATTCCACTGAAAATTTACAGCACTGTTACAGCTGCAGCCTCCAGCATGCTTCTGTAATATACTCATGTACAGAATTTTTATAAATGCTCAGAGATATGACAGCTACAATGTACAGAAAAAACAGCAACGTAGTAGAGTCTATGGCCTTAAATGCGGTGCAGCATTCTGCTGTTCATGCAACAGGGATAATAAAAATTATGCCTATTTGTGGAGTGATGATATATTCAAGTAAAGTACAAAATCTCTCAGTCACACAGTTCAATTCAATTTTATTTTTTAGCGCCAACATACAACAAGAGTGACCTGAACGTAATGACATTACAATATTAGAGAGTAAACTCCAACAATCAGATATAAGCGAGCACTTGGTGACAGTGAGAAGGAAGAACTCCCTTTTAACAGGAAGAGACCTCCATCAGAACAAGGTTCAGGACAGAGCAGCCAGATGCCATGACTGGTTGGGGGTTGAGGGGAAAGACAAGACAAAAACTATTGCAAGGGAAGATATATGTTAACAGCTGTCTGCAGTGGTTATCTAGTTAGTGCACAATAATCACACTTTTTATTGCAGGACTGAGTAGACTAGACATAAATAAAATTTTGAAGAGAGCCTTTGTCTTCTCCCATTCAGACTGCATTTGCACGTCAATGGCTGTGTCCCAATTCAGGGTCTGCAGCCTTAAAGGCCGCATTTTAAGGCCGATTATGTCACAGCGACGCGACGAAGGCTGTCCCAATTCAAGGGCTGCTCGAAATGCGGCCCTCAAATGCGTCCTTCATTTCCCTGAATTTTAAGGACGTGGCAGTGTAGACTTCGTGACCCAACGTATCCCAGAATGCATAGCGCGGCGCTGGGTGTGGATAATTTTGCCGGAAAAAAACGGCGGATGAGGGGCGGCCGAAGAGTAAACTTTAAACTTTAAGTAAGTACTGAATATTATGTCACTTATTTATGTGCAAATGTTTAATAACGAAGAACATTAAAACATTCCTGTTGGCCACATGTCTGCAAAGTTATGTGACGTTAGTGACGTTTGTACTAACTTGGTTTTACAGCCTTTACTTTAAAATATACGCCGTTCAATAGCTGAGCTTAATCTCACAGAGAATGATCAAAGCTCATGTAGGAACAAACAAATGAACAAAAGATTTTGTCCTTCATTTCTGTCAAACACAGCTGTATGACACGTTTCCAGCTGTTAGTATCATGGTTGCTAGGCAACCTGGGCAGCGCAACGGAGGCTAGAGCGTCCCATTTCACAAGCCTCGCACTTCCGGCCTTAGCGGTCTTTAAGTACGCGGCCCTTGTGGGCCGTTAAGGCTGCAGACCCTGAATTGGGATACAGCCAGTGTTTTCTACTTCGTATCCATGTTCTCTTTTCCCTGTAACTCATTTTGGATTTGAGCCCAGCATCCATGTTTACAAAGTATAGACGGACCAAAGTGGTACCCTCACAACCCAAAAATCACACATAGATTGCCATATACTGTAAACACACTCAGACGAAATTATGTATCTCAGATAAAATGTAACAATAAGTGGTTGATCTTAATTACAATGTTTATTTTGCTGGATCTGTCTTTTCGAGATTTTCTATGACTGATCAAAAGAGACTCCAATAGCTGTTCATTTTTGGAAAATAAACAAAAGAGCATTACTACAGAAAACCTGACTCACTCAAAAGCTTGCTGACCAACGCACACAAACACATACACACAGGCTTTGTCATACACCCGAAGAGATCAGATCAATACTGATTAGGGAGACTTAGAGATTTGTTTAGTTGATTAGAAAGGTCAATCACTAATTTTGCACTAAGTTAATCAGCATCTTGTTACGACTACCATCCATACTAAATGGCACCTCATGGATTCTGCAGGCCATCGCCTTGTCCTGTTGATTTGTTACCATCTAATTATCATTTAGCCCTAATGGCCACAGATTCCATCATCATATGTTATGGTAGGTTATCAAACACAGCCACAACATACAATATATTTCAATTTTACCTAAATTAAACATTCCCCTTGGCTTGATTTGCAAATTTAAAAAAAATAATAAGAAATTGTACCTTATCAGCCCCATACCCTCTGGATGTGGATTTTGGCTCTGATTTGGTCCACTGAAACAATGGAGATTAACCTATATCTGCAAGCGGCTAAGTATGCCAGGAAATATGCCCTTTGAAGTATCAGAGCCTGCACTGTTGCAACCCAAATGTTGCTGCAATTTTCTGCTCCACACTGGTAAATCATCCTCACTTGCCAAATCCCATGTGGACGAAAGGAAAATGCAGAGGAAACGCAGTGGTGTAACATCTCACTTTCCTCTCATTTACAACAAGTGATCTGCGTGCCATTGTAACAGCCCCCCTCCTACCAATCCCCTGTGTATAAAATGAGAGTAATCATCACTTTGCCCAACCCAAATCCCCCCCCCCCCCCCCACCACCACCCAAATGACATGCTCCCAGTGAGCTCCCCGATGCCTGTTAGAAGCCAGGACCGATGACCACCTGGGTTAACTGAAGTCGCAGACCCCAAGTCTGACGGACCCGATTCACTTTCATTAAGCGTTAAGAGGACTTATCTGACCCTCAATGACCATCGCCGAGAGGTGCTCAGCTATTACGGGGTGTAAGCTTTATTTAATGGATTTAACATCCACTTTCACTGCCCTTGTCCCCAGGGATGAGGGAGACACAGAGGAAATGACACACACAAACACTCAAGCATGGAAGGACTTGGAGGCACACATATTCATCCAACGCACCCGCTGAACACCCCCGCCTTGCTACACATACACCTGACGCTCATGTTTGTGTTCAAAATTCAATTACCCACTTATTGATACTTCACAGGGATATTTAAGATGCAGACACGAGCTGTGATTTCCCAGGGGAGCCACTGGTTCCTCTTTATGTCCCAACCGAGAGAGGCCCACCCCTCCTCCTCCTCCACCTCCAATGCATTTTCGCCCGGCTGACACACACACACACACACACACACACACACACACACACACACACACACACACACACACACACACACACACACACACCAAAACAAACACATCTGCACCTCCCAACCCCTGCCCCAGCCTATGCCTGTTCAAGAGGTGTCCTTATTAATAGGCAATCAGTCAAAAATCATTCATTAAAAAGCCTAAAAGGTTTTACACCCGCACTATGATTAGCTGGGAAAGAAAATCCAATGAATTCCTAATGCCTTTATGGAAATGAGGTGTCATTTCCGATCTGCTCAGGGAGGCAGCAGCAGGCAGGCAGGACTGAGGAGCAGTGAGTATGTGTGTTTGTGTGTTAGCTCTGCCTCTCTCACACAGCCCCAACACTGATTCTTGTATAAGATATGACGAAGCTCTGTCAGATACAGCTGCAACATGCTTACCATGGAAGGAGATGCTCATGTCAGCCTTTTGCAATATGTCTGTTGAACTACTTAAGAGTTTTCAAGATGATGAATGATGACGTGTATAATTATTAGTGCTAGTTATGAAATAAAACCCATCCATATTTTAGCAATGCCTGTGCGGGAGCCAATTTCAGAAAGCTAATAACAGAAAGCCTACAGGTACTAAGTGCTTAAGATGATTAAGAAGGTAAGAATTGAACCATCCTAGATGCTTATTTTACTTTCAGCACACATGAGGTGCCACTGTGAATGAGATGCACCACAATGCTGCCATTCATTCTAACTATGAGACCAAAGAAAAGCAGGGGACAGGTAAAAAGGCTAGCACAGGGAACTAGCAGAGGTTAGGAGGAGGAGGAAGAGTGGTAGCGGTGGTGGGGAGGTATCCTCTGTTCCTCATTCAGCTGTTGTCAGCTGAGGTACTTCATAACCACCCGCCCTGCGGTCAGCCCGCCCTGATGGATTGATGGAGGCACATTAGCACTAGTGGGGCCCAGTGAATGCAATCATATTCAGCAGCGGCATGCTTCTAATAGGCCGGAGATTGATCCTAAGGGTGTGGAGGAGGTGGTGGTGGATGAAGCCCCATTAGGAGCTGTCAAAGCAGGGTGACCTTCAGTCTCACCTTCACACAAGAAGATGCAACAGAGTTGGCCGGGGTATGTGCTGGGTGGCATCATGGCAGGAGAGAGGTAACGCAGGGTGCAACAGAAGCCACGACATATGATTGCACACCCAGAAGGCAACGAGTCGTGTCGTTTTTCTTTTTTTGGAATCGAATTATAAGTGATATTTTTCCTTACAATTTTTATAACAATGTGGAGATGACAAAATTATTTTGATTAGTTCTAGCGCCTGGCAAAATTTTGAGGGAGGAAAATATATTTAGGGTTAACTTTAAAACTTTAAAAGGGTGCATGTTCTGAATATATTATAGTAACCACTGCTGAGAAACATCTGATGTCACTGTTATAAGTTCATGAAAACACTCAACAACCACAACAACAACAAATTTTCTGTTGTTCTGTGTAATATGAATCTTCAATAACAACAACTAATGACACATTCTAGGGAAGACATGTTAAATGGCAGTCAGTTGAGGCCACAAGTGTGAGAGTGCAAAATCCCACCAGCTCCAGCAGCCGTGTTACCAGTCGTGTCAGTAGCTGAGGCCCTTCAGTGCATCCCAAAGGAACACTCAGCTTTCAATTACCTCCAATAACAGCACTTATCAGAGTCCTCAGCTTTCCCTAGAGACCACAGGCTTGATGCCCACGCTCAGTGGCCCACGACAGGGGTATTCATCATGGGGCGGAGTAACAGATGGGGCCTGAGGAATAGGCACGCGCCAAACCCTCTGGGACTAACTGGGCCAGCATCACACAGCCCTTTTTTAGGGTTGCTTGTGGGAGGAGGCTGTGTCCTTATCCCCCTCATATCCATGTTACATACATATGTACAAATATTAGAAAAAGCAAAAACCTACACTAATTCTGCTTAAGCGCATTCTAGGAAAAGGGACATTTCTGGTTCAAATCTCCTTTCTCACTGCAGTATGGTGGGCGGGTTTTCACTACTTGATTGTGCTCTGCCATTAACCAGCTCCAACTTTAATGGTCCACATGTTGAAGGGGGGAGGGCAGTAAATCCTGTCCTCTGCCCTCGCTCTGCCATGCCTCTGCGGAGTATGTTTACGGGTACTGAAGAGTGCACAAACATGATGAAAAAGTAGCTGAGATTTACAAGGCCTCCCCTGACAGCCCGGAAAAGGAGAAAATTAAACCAGAGAGCATTAAACAGGCACCGATTACAGGGCTGCTCTGACACCAATAATAACCGTCATTGCGTCCCGTCATCCCGGGGTACATGACATGATTGCAAAGCCTGCAGTCCTGCACCTATGACAGCTAACATCTTTATACCAGCCAGATTACATGCTTCTCCTGGTTTAGGCAAAGGCTGGGAGATCAGACATTTTTCAACTAAATAGATTTTAAAGTTATGGCTTATGCAACTAAAGCACAGGCACCCTGTTAATATTTATGTACCGACAGACATTTGTAGATGAGAGCATTGTAGCAAATCTTTGCCATTAAAATCACTCAACCATCTAAAAATCTCACATTGTTAGACAGTTGAACATGTGCTGCTTTCAAATTTTTATCAAAGCCTATCCATATTATTTTTTGCATTATTTGGCTCAGATTGTCTTTATTGACTCTTACAAAGTACTGCACTTCTAGTGTAATTGAGCCAAAATCTGACCATTTTGCCCTTAGGTGGTAATTTAATTGAGTTAGCAAACTTTCCATGTATATTTGTAAGCATAAAAAAATGCTAAGGTTGTATTGCCATGACAGGGGTATATCACAGTTTTTCACCACTTGCATGCTTCTAAACTGGAAAAATTAAAACCGATTTTTCTCTTCGGGAAATATGAGCACTTAGCTACATCTCTCTAATCCACACTCCACAAGGATTATGACAATGGTGGCACTGGGGGAATGGATTAAAAATAGATTTTGCATCCATCAAATGCTTAGGCATTTGTCTCCTCTGGGCGTACTTTTCTTTCTTACCATTCAAGTTTACCAATATTACCCTAAATACGGTATTTAAGGCGTTGAGGTCAACATGCTTGCTGTTAGACACAAGCTTTGGGAGTTGAAGTTACATTTTCATTTTTTTTTCTGTCTTTGGACAAAAGCATACAGGCCCACGTGAACTTAAATCTATTAGGATTTCTCAGTGTTATGATTCTTAAAGATGCTGGGAAGTTACTTCTTCCAGACAGAGAAGCAAAACCCAAGAGAGGCCTATGAGCACCATCTAGTGGTAACATGTGACCACATCCTTTTCGCACTCTCAGTGATTTTAAAGGTATAAAGGCTGGATTATCTGTACACTGGCATGTGTGTGCTGTTTGTGTACTTACACTCCTCTAAGCCCAGTTGGTATGCTAGATTCTGAAGTCCTTTGACCTTCTCCATCAGGTTGGCTGTGGTCAGGCTACCCAGCTCTACAGAAGGATAACAAGACCCATAATAAAAGCGCTAACCTAACTTCAGCAAAATGTTAACCATTTTGACAGGATTATATATTAAGTCTGCTTCTGTCCACCAGTCTTTCTGTTTAACACCAACTGTAACAAGTAAATTGAAAAATCTGTCTGGAAAAAACCCCATAATTTTAGCTATTTGGACCAACCTTTCAACATTTCAATATCCTCACTCTCCAGATCTGACATCCATTTTGGAGGTGAATTGCAGATGGGCTGTGATAAAGAGTTACAGATCACACATCATGAAGTGTGACAAGCCTATTTATGTTTCTAATGTGTAACTCAAACTCAGCCATATTAAATCTAACTCACAGTTTTACAAGATGCAGCAAATTCTGCGACTCCAGGCACTGTATGAGAGATCAGAGAATAATAAAGTTTATGCATAATAAAAGCTACGGTAACCAGTCACATAGGAGCAGGAGATAAACTTACACTGCTCTGGCCACAAGTCTGGTGACGCTCTATCCAACTTCTCAAAACTCAGCAATGACGACTCAAAATCATCACCTATCAAGACAAAGAAAACAAATTAGAGCCAGTAGATTTATGTTCCTACTGTAACCATGAGGGACGAACTGTGGGCGACGAATACAAGAATGACATTGTGGATGCAAGTGGCAAAATGATGCTTCAGCGTTTTCTTAGAGCTAATATTCCTCTGCATCAGAAGGAGCCACCTCAGGCATCTGACGAGCTAGGCACTAAATAGATGGATGGATTTTTACAGAGTAAAAACATCTTTATAAAAAAAAAAAATCTTTCACCCAGTGACAGTTGTGATAGGGTCCATTCTCCCTGCAACACTGAATAATCCTGAATAAGTGGTTTTTAGATACTTGTTAAACTGTAGCCAGCAGGGTTTAAGTGTCTCTGTTATGAGGAGGGAATTTTGTCAGCATGATTCGGGTTCACTTGTTCAGAAAAACATGGGTCTCCTAAAATCAATACATAGCTGTGTTTAATAATCACCTTTATCATATAATTAAAAACAATTCTATTTTGATTATAGAATAACAATGGTCCCATCTATATCAGATTCTATGGTACTCACAGTCACTAAACCTTATTTTGGACTGATAAGTCACAAGGCGCTCCATTAAAAAATAACAGATAAGGATCTATGTTTAGCAAGAATGGTGTTTCAGTGAAATTACAGGGATGTAATAGCCTTAAGAATTAACATAGAATTAAGTTGTCTATGTATACTTACAGCATGTCACAATTATATAAAAAGTGGAAAATGCTGGGCTGTTTACCAGCTTTCCAACAATGTATTTCACAAACTTTCACAAACACTGATTGACTGTGCACCATTATCTGCTCAGCAGTAACATGACCTGCACACAGTATCAGAATCAGAATCAGAATACTTTATTGATCCCTGGGGGAAATTATTTTTTGTTACAGTGCTCCATTTTAAACCAACATTAAGACAAGACAGACAATACGCTAACTAAGAATAGTACAATATATACATATATATACATACATACATACATAAGTCACTTATAAATAAATATTTGGAAAAGAAACATGTGTAGTTGTAGCAGCAAACAGTGTGTTAAGTGGATGCGTTGTACAGGGAGATGGCCACAGGCAGGAATGATTTCCTGTGTCGTTCAGTGGTGCTTTTCGGTAATCTCAGTCTCTCACTGAACGAGCTCCTGTGACTGACCAACATGTCATGGAGTCGGTGGGAGGTGTTATCCAACATTGTCTTTATCTTGGACAGCATCCGCCTCTCCGACACCACCTTGAGGGAGTCCAGCTCCATCCCCACAACATTGCTGGCCTTACGGATCAGTTTATTAAGTCTGTTGGCATCTGCGACCCTCAGCCTGCTCCCCCAGCATGCAACAGCATAGAGGATCGCACTGGCCACCACAGACTCATAGAAAATCCTCAGCATTTTCTGGCAGATGTTGAAGGACCTCAGTCGCCTCAAAAAATAGAGACGACTCTGGCCCTTCCTGTAAAGTGCTGTGGTGTTTTTAGCCCAGTCCAGTCCAGTAGTGACAATACAGGCAGAAAATTGGGTCAGAGCCAATCTGTTGGGCAAATTGTGTGATAACACCTTATTTTAACAGCCTTGGGCATCTTCTTCCATGTTTAATGTCATGTACAGTACAGTGCAAAAGTCTTGAGCCACCCATCATTTCTTTGCATTTTCCTTCCACTGAGCCAGACTTTGACCAGTGTTGGCTAGTAGTTTTTCTTTGGCCATTTGTTACTTTCCCCCTTATTTTCCACCTTATGATTAATAGCTGACCATTTTCAGAGGATTGTTTGTCAAACCACTTAACACTGATTTATGAATTCATTCAAGCATACAAAAGCACTAAACTCAAGAGGTATTAGGCACTTTGTTACTAGCAGCCAATTGCAAAACATAATTTTCTCTAATTTCTTCAGTTGAATCTACAAAGAAATGACAAATATAACACGGACTGAAAATATAAAATAGCATTTCGCACATCAAGGAACCCAAAGAGCTATTACCCCCAAACCTGGCATATTTACAGAATGCAATGTGCATCTGAGGAAAATGTCAAAGTATGTCAAATTACACAAAGACTAGATTGGATGGATTGCAATGTTAAATTTTGGGTCAAATTACTCTCAATTTGTATGGATGAAATCACGAGAGAGGTACAACAGTGAGTGTCTACAGTCATCTGTAAAACACACGGTGCTTTACTGTTAAACATACAAGATGATCAATTTCAAGTACACAGCTTCCAGTAATAAGAATAACGAGATGTACAACACAGAAAAAAAACGTTGGGAAAAAAAAGAAGAAAGCAATACAACCAAAACAAAAACATTACACTTGTTATGAAACTGGTCTAAGGAGGGATGATTTAACCTGTTAGTAGTACAGCAGTAACTAACAGCTAATATTTTAGCTAGCAGGATGCACAGCTTCAGCTCTGCGAGTCAGACTACACGAAAGAATTCAAGCTTGCTACCCGCTCTTCTTCCCCATTTACTGGACCGAACACCGGGGCTAGTGAGGGCTTTAGCCAACGGAAAAACATGTCCAAACAGCAAAAATACGGCACTAACATGCGTATTCTGTCGTCTGTGGGTCTTCAAATAAAACAGGATTATAGTTCTTAACGGTTTAATGTGCTTAAAGATCTCAATTTTACATTTTATACACAGCGTCGCAGGGTAAAGAATTAGAATTTACCTCCATTTGGAGACGCCATCTTCACAATAATCACGTGATAAACGACAGCCAATGGCAGCGGCAGCAGCAGCTCTGACAGTTGACGAGTGTATGTGGTGTACTTCAGAAACACGCCACCAGGCGGCCCGCCGGTTTATTGTTATATCCAGCATTAAGTTCAAGTCAGAAAAAAATAGAACGAACATTAAGTAACTGACGGTTATATTTGGGTCGGGGTGACTTCGGTTCCTACATTTAAACTAACAATATAACTTTGGGAGCACAGGAATATGTTTATACACCTGCAACCAAAGCAATGTATTATATTATATGTAATTCTTTTCAAGGGGACCAATATCAAGCTGTTGCAGTGTTACTTTTTATGTTTTTACATGGATATTACTGGAATGATCTTTTGAACTCTATGACTTTTATCAGATTTCTAAACATTTCTGAGCTTTTGGGGATATCTCAAGTAGTCAATCATATTTTAATTATCAACACTGAAAATACCATGTCTAGTAAAGACATGCTTCATGTTATTGTACAGAACATAAAAACAATTTAAAGGTTTCCTTCAACTTCAAAAATGTAGAAAACTTTACATGTATAGATACAGAATGCAGTATCACTGTTTATTGATCACATTAAAATGTAAACAGAGTCGGTAATAGTCTTACATAGTATAAAAATAGTGTGTAACACACAGCACTAATGGCTAAATACAGTACCAAAATACTAAGTAATGAGTAAAATCAGAAAATCCCTAATCAAAATACAGTCTAATAGTTTCTAACTGTACAAAATTTAAAAACGAAAATCAGGGAGATGTAGCATTTAAACCTTTAAAACTTACTTTTTAAAAACTTTTTCCTTTCAGGCACTTTAGCTTATTGTTTTTAATTACAGTACACGTTAAATCTAGGAACAGAAGTTGTGATGTTAGTTAAGGCCTCTCAGAGACAAAGTTAAGATTCCCACTTACACCACAATCGGGCTTTCACATTGCATTGAGTTAGGTCTGCCTTAACAAGCATTCTTCATGCATGATAGACAACGTCAGGTGCAAATGCTGTGACACAAATACTAAGACACGTAGAATTTCAGTCAGTACCTTTTAAGAATCACTTCTTTGTGCAAACACTACTCTGTCAGTTTTAAGTCCCTTATACTCAGAACAGGTGCAAGTCACATCATTAGTGTCATCTTCCTGCAAAGCAGACTAGAACTCCCAGGAGTCCATCCACTTCAGATCAGCCATGGCGCTGCCCGGCTCGTGTGCTAGTGGACCCGTCATGCCATAGGACAGCGGATGAAACAGGTAGAAACTGACAGACAGTGAATGGATCAAAGTCAGTTACACTAAGTAGATGAAATACTTCCATTCTTGTGCTAAAATGGGCTATGAGATCTAAAGTCACAGCAGCAAGAAGTTCAGTGTAATTATTCTTTTAATATTTAGTAAGAATTAGCAGAGAAGCTTCTTTCTGAGAGCCAGATGAGAAGGTTGTAATCCTATTAGAATATCTGTATGATAGTCCATCCAAACTTGAAAACTGTATTAAATCTACATGATATACATGACAATATATAGCATATTAAGAGCACCTGCTTCCTTTAACTTAAATGATTTATCAATCATGATGGGCTGTAGGTATTAATCTTGTCATTAACTCTCAACAAAACAATAACAATCCTTTAATAATTCATAATCTTTTCATCCACAGCAAACAGAGTCTGCTACAAGAACTTCATGGCTAATTAAACCATTAGGACCATCAAGAGCATCAATCAAAGTATAAAACAATAGTTGGACTATCATAAGGAACTACATTATGTAGCAGATACCTCACAGTAATGATAGGCTGTTTCTGACAGTGTTAAGAACAAGCTGATTCTTCATAGTACTCAGCTCACCTGTAAAGAATACTAAACAGAAGCAGCAGCTGCCCAGCTCGCTGGAACCAATAGGAATAAGGTGGGTGGAGTAGAAGGTCAGCACTTCTGAAAAGGATGTCTAACGTCAGTCCTGGAGGAAAAAAATACAATTATTTAACCAAAATTGCAAAAACTGTCTGTCAAGTATGCAAAACTGAGATAACTGTGTCCTAAACACTGTCGACTCTAATGCAAGCCATTAAGTGAAGTAAGCTGTAAGTGAAGTATTGGCGACACTTTCACCCACCAAACCTGCTGAAAAAAGGTTCTTATGTGTGGCTTCTACTTCACTTCTGTACCCCTGCACTCCCCTCTACACGTTATAGTTGGAATACAGAAATCCAGCACAGTTTGGTACCTGTTAACATGCTGCTGAAGAGCATTGCAGGGAAGTAGTGGTGAAAGTAGAGGATACGACCCATGGTAAAAAAAGGTGCATAATGCAGGAGCCAACCGAGCATCAGCAGTCCACCTCCTCTCACAAGCACAAGAGAATGCTCTGAATCACAGGACAATAACGCTTTACTTAAAGTCACGATGCAAACACATACTGTTAAGGCACCATTATTTACCATACCTATTCTTTGTTGGCCCAATGAAAAACCTCTTTGGGTGGCTATGGAAGCCACCGCCACCATGGTGAGATACAACCCCAAACTGGCCAGATTTATCCACCACACCACCTGAAAACCATTTTCACCATGAGGACACTGATCTGCTGGTTAAATGAGATTGTAAGCATAAAACTTAAAAACAAACTTACAGGGTTCCCCAGCAGGTAAACGCGGTACTCTGTCGCATTTACTCCTGAAAACCTCAAGCCCTTCACGGAAAGAAATTACATGAAGTTAAAAGATATTTAAAAAATAATTTTATTTATTTATATTTAAAGCACCTGGTAGTTGATTGGCCAGTGCCAAGGTTTGGAATTCATCTCATTGTCTTTGGGTTTTAAGCCACTATTTCCCTAAAAGACAATAAAATAAAATGAAAAAAAAATGAAGATGCACTTTCTTTTAAAGCAGATGAGCTTATTTATTCTCTTATTATTACTTACTCTAAACATAACAATATGGGACTCCAGTAAGATTTCCAGAAAATTGGGCTTCAGCACAGACAGACTAATGTTGGGTACTGCCAGAACACACAATACACAACATGTTAGCTGCTGTCTGACATCAAGAAGTGCAAACACAAAATAGGAATGAATGAATTAATCATACATTTTGGATTAATATGGTCCTCAATGTTCCACTGAGAGCTTGGGGTCTCCTTCAAGTAGGGACTACAGGTCACCTCTATTTGTTCCCAGCCCCTAAACAGAAACAACACTTGTAGTGCGTTTTGATCGGTTGTGTACAAAGTCATCTCAAATTTAAAAGTATGCTCGTTTTACCACTTTGGAAGAGTTTTGCCAGAGGAGTAAAGCACACAGCCGGTAGCTCGATGTAGAAAGCGAACTTTGCTGCGCAGCACCTTTACTGGGTCACCCTTCCGACCTCCGCACACCTCCACCTGCCACAGGTCATTGGCGTCCCCTGTGCCATTCTAAGAACAGACCAAAAATAATTTTAGTGTTGGGGTACAGAACACCCATAAAACCCCAAAACAGAATATGCAATAAATCTGTCGAGTCCAACTGAATCTGTATTTTTAGTGCAGATGTTATGTTAAAGCCTTCCTTACAATGCCATAACCTGTAACCTGGAAGTGCTTCTTGGTCAGAGGCGCCTCATGGAGGTGACTGTGAAGGTTACGAGTTGTCCTGAAAGAAAAACACACACACAAAGAGATTTGGGATAGAACTGAGACTGAATCACTTTAAATAAAATGTGCATTTTTCTTGTCACTCATAATACTTACTCTTTATGCTCCAGTCGAACGATATCACCATGGCGAACAAGATCAGGGTTGCCAGATTGAGCTTATTAAAAAAACAAAACCCCAAAACAATAGATATGAACAATAAAACAACAACTCTTTATCCCAGCTGGATTTTAACATTGTATTTGGCAACATTGTTAAATATATCAACGTCAGTTCCTCACAATTATTATCTTGTTGTCTGTGAACCACCCACAAGTTGTTGTAGTCCTTATGGAGGTAGGCTGTCACCTGTAAGCAAAGAAATTATAAGAAAACAAAGTTTAAAAAAACAAAGAAACTACAAATATAAATATATAAAATATTTCAGTTTTCAACAAGTAGCCTGACCTGCTGCTGCCTTGCGCCAACTCCTTCTGGGTATAAGTGCCAATGAGAGTGCAAATAACCTCCAGCAATACGGAGGTTTTTTATCGTAACGGTAGAGCCAAATGCCAGGTCTGCATGAGAAAATCAACAAATCATAGGATCACTACCATCGTCAGAAAATGTAAATTAATAAATTAAACTTTTTTTTGTTATGTCTCACATAACCACATAATGCACACAATCAAAAAAATTTTAAATAGCTAAGAGACTTAATAAAGTCCAATTATTTTACTGTTAAACAATTAATTTGCATTTAATAATATTTATATTATAATAATAATAATAATGGATTGGATGTATATAGCGCTTTTCAAGGCACCCAAAGCGCTTTACAACACCACTATTCATTCACTCTCACATTCACACACTGGTGGAGGCAGCTACAGTTGTAGCCACAGCTGCCCTGGGGCAGACTGACAGAAGCGAGGCTGCCATATCGCGCCATCGGCCCCTCTGGCCAACACCAGTAGGCAAGTAGGGTAAAGTGTCTTGCCCAAGGACACAACGGCCAGGACAGAGAGCCCAGGGATCGAACCGGCAACCTTCCGGTTACAGATGCGATTCCCAACCCCCTGAGCCACGGTCGCCCCAATCTGTAATCTTACAGAACATATTTCTTTATATTTTGCTTCGAAGGAGCAAGACTTTGTTGCAATGCAGTTCCTTATTTTAAAAGTGCTCTTCTAAAAGTCTTTCTTTGGATATCGGCTGCTTTTTCACTCAGTTTCAGTCCAGTCCTCGTCTCTGATCACAGCAATATTTTTTGTCTGTTAAGCCACTTAAGAATCAATTTTAAATTGTTTCTTTAGGCACACTGTTAGTAGAACTCTGGTACAATAACATGCCATTTGTTTCCATTTATTTAGCAAAGATAACACAATTTGACAGGCACAAAATTATTGCACCAAGGTGATTCCCAAAGTAAAAGTGGAAAACCTGGCATACATCATGTGAAGTGTGCCGTAAAAATAATTGAGGAAACTGGACAAGTGGAGGACAAAAGAAGAAATGCCAGGTCTAAAAACTAACTGTAGGAGAGCAACAGCATCTAAAAGTCATGTCCTTAAGAAATGCATTTAGTCAAAGCTGTTAGGTTTGCTTTTGCACTGATCCTGAGAATGAGACCGATCTGTCTTCCCACAGCCTTTCCCGAAACCAAACCATACAGTTAGAGGAAAGCACAAAATGAAAACAGAACTTATCAGTGAGAGAAACAGAACCCAAATTGCTGTCTCCAAGTCTTCTGTGATTTATGCCACCGCAAATATCACAAACATAAATTTGTGTGATGCAATGTAGTATTGCAACGGCTTCGACTTTGTAATACAGACTCGGACTGCGTTCTACAAACAAATGATCAAACAATTAGTAAATAATGATTAGTAATCAATATATCATTTGACATTTACGGTAAATAACTATTAACAATTGCTGAATTAACGATAGATTTCCCATTTATCAGCAACAGTTGATGTCAAGGTGTTACATCATGGAAACAAGTAAAATAATTACATTTATTCAGAGTGTCTATTGAAATGTTTTGAAAAGTAACAAGTGGTCCTTGCACCAACCGCTTAAGGGATTAAACCCTTGATAGTGAAATCCTTATAAAACTTTCCCAGGACAGTAAAATGTAAGCAAATCTTTCAGCCCATCTGGCTATCATATTAGAGGAATGTCTACGTTTCTCTTTGACCTCTTTTTCCACTTTCTGAGTAGCGTTTAAGTAAACACAGCTGCAGTGACATTTGGTTTTATTTAGAGCTCTGTTTGCAACTCACACTCAGGCATAGATGCATTGTGTAGGTTGTTCCCAATTAGACGAGACTGAAAGGCCGAACTGAAGAAACCATCTCCTGGTCCACTGGCAAGAAAAAAAACATAATGATTACTCACATAATACGGTGAATGTCAACATATGTGTACTTATTAAACACCCATTCTCACCTTTTGTTCAGCACAACAAAGTGGACAGCAAATATTGTAACATAGAGGATGACGGGAAGCAGGATGAGTGCAAAAGCCCGAGCAAGAAAGTGCTTTGCAATGTCCACCTGGTGCCAGGAAACATGAAGAAAAGGGCGGTCAAACCTCCAATAACCACTAACGATATCGGCACCAGTAAGCTTAGTAATATCCTGCTGTTTACCAGCGAGAGACTCATATCTCCCAGAAGTCTCCATAGGTCCCAGATTGTGTTCAGTCCCACCAGGATGATGACAAACAGACCCACAAACTTTACCCCCAAAGCCCCAGCAAGGTTTATACCAGTAAGTACCAACCAAAGCCACCAGGAGGCACTGAAGGACCTGGAAAAAGAAGAAAGAAAAGAAAAGATTCAGTAGGGAAGAAGGAAAGTAGTTAATATTATTAACAGGCCATAGTGAACCTTTCACCTTTGACAAACAGATTCTATTGGTGTCCTACCTATATCTCTGCTGGTTGAATTTCACCATACTCAGCACTGCTGCCATGATGAAAAACATGAGTATAGGGTCTAACAGGATGTACTGGGAGATGGTGATGCAGCCAGTGTCTGTCAGAAAGGTGTTGAACATATTGATTCACCTCAACATACACAGTAATCAAAGGAGGTATCAGCTGAAAAGGAAGACGATGACCGGGATGGAAAATCATTTTTAAGTCACTCTGAGTCAGAGTCATAGTGTAGTCATTTCTTCACTGCTTACATACTGTTCGTATGTGTAAGAAATCCATAGCAACTTTCATCATAAGACAATTAAATGATGATTTACCAAATATGAGCAAGGTAGCAGCGATGATAGCAGCGGTGCAGGAGTTAGACAGCTCCAGCACTATAAGGTAGGCAAAGATGGGGAGGAAGGAGCCCAGCGTGGCGCAAAACTGCAGGAAAGGAGGAAGAACAAACAAATCAGCACCTTAAATTCATTTCTTAGGTATTTCTTACATTTGTCTATTAAAACTGTATCGGCAATCAATTAGGAAATTCCATGTCGACTGCATACATGCTTCCAGTCTGACAATCTCTGAGACATTTCTTCATAAAGAAACTACCAATTGTGAGCTTTCTAATATTTTAAGTTTGCATATAAAATATACATATTTTGTGATGAAGTTAGGGGCATTATACATTTTCCCCAAACTAATTTTTTAAATATTTACATTTTTCTTTATAAGCACAGCCCCAGAGGGTACATTTCAATACTTGTGAAATTGACAGACTTTATGAAAAAGAGCATACATTTAGTATGGTGGTTAGCAATACCTCACAGAAAGAACGTTGGGTTCAAATCGACCATCCTACTGGGACCTTTCTGAGTGGAGTTTGCATGTTTTCCAGGTACTTTGGCTTCCTCCCACAATCCAGAAAGATACAGTTTGTGGGGTTAGGTTAACTGGTGATTACGCAGAAAATGCACTTCAGAAAAGGCCCCTGGGATCAGCACAAAAAGTCTTTTTTTGTATTAACATGCAAACTAATTTCAATTCAATTCAATAAAAATTTAATTTAGCAGATTTACTGTTAAGAATCATATCATAAACCAGGATTTTTTAATCAGGGAAATCAGAGAGTGTCAGACAGGGAATTCTTATATTTGGTCAATTCATGTTTTGACCCAAAAAGCAGTTTTCCAAGTGTGACAAGCAGCATACCCCTCTCATCCCCCAGTAGTTTTGGTTTTCATATTTATCTCCTGGCTTTATGAAAGGAAAGGTGCCATCGTAGCCACTCATGTAACCAGCCAGCCCTATCAGCATCTGCAACAGAGTGTCAAAGGTCAACAGGTACGGGACTGAAGAGCCTTGCATGAAGACAGACCAAAGACATACTCTGCCATCTCACCTTCCCAAGAGGAGGGTGGACATCAAAGAAGAAGGTCCTGTTGATGTAGTAGCTCCCCATTTTTCCAAAGTGAGTCTCATCCCAGCTGAAAGACCCAAATCACTCATCTTGTAAACAAGACTCAAAGTAAGCATTGCTTCATGGAGTAAATGTCACTCACCACACATGAGGGGGCTCAGTTATCATGTAGAGGCGTGTAGAAAAAGACAGCCCTGCCACCAGCATTAGCAGCACTTTGCTTGGAGACTCAATGCTTTCTCGAGCCAAAAACTGACCAGATGGTCCGTTTGAGGACTGTGTGTCACCTCCTGCTAAGTGTCCAGCAGTTTGACTGTTCTTGTCCTTGGACACAGGAGTGAATGTGGTCTGAAAGCTCTTTTCTGGTGTGGGGCATGTTTTCCTGTTCCGTAGTGCTAAGGTGTTCCACTTTGGAGTGCATTCTGCTTTTGCCATTAGGAAAATAATCCTCTAATACAAACGACTAGATCCCTTTCCCACCAGGTAAATCAGTATTTGGGTGATACTACCTAACCATATGATATGTGGTGATACCTAACTGCGCTGTCAGGGGGCGAGGAGCTAGACTCAGCACGGATATAAATAGGAAGAAACGTTTGAACAGCTAGCAGCACTTCTCAAAGCTGTGTGTCAAAACAGGCGATACAGACAGTGAACGTCACACCTACTCTACTCAACAAATTACAACACATGATATCAGTTACACTGCCCCCAACTTAATGACAAATTTCTTCAATAACCCCCCTCTCTAACTTTCTAGCTAAGTACGCCGCTGGTCCAATGGCGACATTTAGAACGATATTAGCTAGGAGCTAACAGTCTACAATTACTGCTTAATTAATCAGTGGTTTTACATTAGGAGGAGCCCGGCACCTTACGGGAGGTTGTAGCTCGAGTCAATGAAACACGTTTGAGACACGCTGGCTTCTAGGAGATGTATTTCTGTGTAATACATCCACGTATTTATGTGGACGATGGATGATGAAAGAATAAACTAAATTTCCCAAAATCCTTCTTCTTCTTCTTCTTCTTCTTCTTCTTCAGTCAAGTTTAACGGCAGCTTGCATCCAAAACTGTTGCATTACTGCCATCTCCTGGCTGTTAACCGTCCGTCACTCCTGAACCCTCAGATCCTCATGATGAGACCAGTACTTCTCAAAAAACGAAAAACCACCACTTTCCCTTCACCACGACTTAACTTTTTAACCACTTGTTCAAACGTAAGTTCCTCCCAAAATCCTTCTGGGATGCCGTAGGGATACCTACGGATCCCTGAAAGGGTCATGTTGGCATGTTAGGAATTTTTCTTTGAGATTTTTCTAAAATATTGTTTGTTAATATTGTTTAATATTGTGTTTGTACATTTCCGTTTTCCTTAATACACTCATGGTATACTCACCAGATCAGGGAGCCGCTTTTTAGACTGCGAATAAACGCATTTAAAATTTGGCCAATGTGGAAAGGCGTGAATACGTTGGTGTAGTTCAGAAGTAAGCCCACTAGAGGGAAATATAGTATAATAAGTACGTTTAATTAATAAGAGAACATCTCACGGTAGATTTTGTTAACACAGTATGCACTTGCTGACCCCACACTCGTTAGCCTAGTGGATACACATTTTTTAGGAACTGGATTTGGTCCATCACTGATCAGTCTTGCGCTGCAATGTTGAATCATTTTTCTTTGACATTTTAAGCGTTTAATTTACCACAGTTTGAAGAAAAACGGTCAGCATGTTTGTGTGTGTTCATATCTGTCAACCCCTGCATTTAAAACAAGTGTATTAATTTAAATAAAATGTTATTTTGTCATAGATCATCCTAACAAATAGTTGTCAAAACAAAAGGAAAAGTATTATCTTTATTTAGCTTTATTTTGTATTTTTAAACGTAGTTTAAGAAATTTGTAGAAACAGGTGCAAATTGTAGGCTTTTGTTATGTTTTGAGTACAATTATTTTTTATTATTTTTTATTTACGTGGCTATAGCTATATATGGGTAGGATTCAATTGATTACTTAATAAAATTCGATTAAATGTTTAGTAATAAAAATCTAGAGGGTTTTTTTTGTTTTCCAGAAAATAGTAATACTCATTCAGGAACATGTATTCATATTGTTATAACTTGTTACTGTAATATACGTATATATCATTCTTTATATAAAACTTTGGCCTTCAGATCAATCTTTTGACCCTGAAGCTGAGGTCAGAGGTCAAATGTGACAAGATAATTTTTATTGTTTTATGTTGCTTTCTATATGTTGACAGGACACAACATACGTGTAAGAATCTGTCATGGTCTGCGACTCCGTGTTTATGTTTAGTTTATTAGTATTCTGTGGTTTTGGTTACCTTGGGTGTTTGTACTCTTCTGTTTCATGGTTCATGTTCCTATGTTCTGTGTCCCCCAGTCTGTGTTAAGTTGGTGTGTTATGTCATTGCGTGTATGTGTTTCCTGTTTTATTGTGAAGGTCTGCGTCTTATGTGAGTGTTTTCAGTTTGCCTCCCTAGTCTCGTCACGTTAATCACTCCCAGCTGTGTTCCCCACCTGTGTGTAATCTCCCTGTGTTCTCTGAGTGTTTTTAAGTTGTGTCTTCTGTCATAGTAGTTGCTATTTCGTCTGTGTTGTTTCCCCTCGGTCTCCCTGCGTCTCTCCACGTGTATTTCCCCGGACCTCCCTGCATCTTCGTTTCTGGTTTGTTTTGTTAGTTTTACCCAGTTTAGGTTTTCCTGTTTCACCATCACCCACACCATTGCTGTTTGTATTTTCTTTTGTTTAATAAATACTCATCTGCACCAGAGCTGCCGCATTTTGGGTCCTATCTCCTATTCCACACGTCTGCCACCCGCGGTCGTGACAGAATCATAGTCATCACAGTATTTATCGAAGTCATAAGGCTTTTTGTCCATTTTTGACCAATAAATCATTGAGCTGACCCTGAAGACCTTGGTGGGTGTAAGCCAGATTTTAATGGATTTTAAACATCACATCATTCTACACCCCTGCAAAGTTTCTCAAGCCTTTTTGAGCTAATGTGTTTACAGACAGAAAGAATGGCGTGCACGCAAATGCTACCAAAAACGTAACCTCCTTAGCAGAAGTAATAAAAAAATCAAAATAACTCTGCTTCAATTTATATGGCTTCTCAAACAAATTTACTTTAATAATAATTCAGTAACATCAGTAGTTCCTAATAAGGCTTAATTTATTTCAGAGGGGAAAACACTGACATTTGTGGAAAAGAAAGAAATCCTACACGTGTTTAACGACAAGATGTGTTTCTGCATCAATACTTTTACTTCAGAATGATTTGAAAGCTTATAGTACAATTAAACTCTATTTTAAAAATATAAAATAAGTTATTAGTTTTTATTTATTGATTGAAATTGTTCCAACAATTACCACCAAACATATCATGATTACAAAATAATATGCCCATGATTGGTGTAGATACTTTAACCACACTGTTTGGGAACCTCACAGCTTTGTGTAGCAATAAGCCCTAATGACTTTAATGATCATCATTTGTATATTGCATACTAAAACAAACTTACTGTTCTTGTTTTATCCCAGTAAACTCCCCAAATTACTCTGCGCGTATACACATGATGAATGCAATGTGTGTTGGGTGCTATTTGTCAAAGTAAATTATCAAACGTGTAGATCTTTTTTTATGTTTTATTTTGATGACTGATAGTGATTACAGTCAAGAGGTAAACAAAATGAATGAGCATGATGTTTCCACTGACCACAGCTTTACATTTATCTCAGGTTATTTGTGGTTTTGAAAGATTTTAAATATTCTTTTAGTTCTTTTAATTCTTAAAGTTATGGTTCAGGTGATGATTTAACCAGAAGAGAATAGTGGATGTAGAAAACAACACAAAATATTTATACAACTGTAGGTTTATAGGCTGGGGAAGCAGGTTAATGGCAAAATGTAGTCATCCTCCAGACTCTGAATTAGACTTTAATGTTTCTGTGTTGCTGCAATTTCATCCTGAAAATACAAGACTACAAGGCACGTGTGGTTACTCAGAAACCAGAAAGCTGATACTGTCTATGATACATTCATGACATAAGGATCCACCAGAGACTAAAGCTCACAACGACTAATATTTAGCTGTAAAGTTGTGATGTGCAGAAGTGGGTGCTCGCCTTCCAAAAGCATCGTCTTTGCAATGGAGGAGTCAGAATGTCTGTAATTAGAACAGTGCTGCCACTTCCAAAAAATATAATTCATTGTCTGCTCCACAGGGCAGGGTATTCACACAGTTCCTCTGGTACAGTGTCAGCCACTCTCCTCATACATAAAAAGAAATGCTTTAAAAAACATTTTTACAGACATATAAATCTACAAAAAGCTATAATGACAGATATTTCTTACATTTTATGTTTTATGTTGAACAAAATATTTGTTGTGCTATAATGCAATGAGAGAATATATAACAAAAATAATACATAGTACTAGATCTGTACAAAATATACCAAACCTCTCCAACAAATGAAGCCTTTGTCTTTACATGTGTTCAGAGATGCAGACATGGGAAGTGTCTGGATGTGAGATTCGAAACCAAATATGTTATGTGTGGAAAAAGAAATCCTTTTGCCTGTTTGATGTGGTTGCATGAAACAAATTTGCCCTCGCACACTTTCAAAGCCAACAAAGAGAATCAACGCTGTGATCGTCTACTGTAAAACAAGCTTAATACTGTTAATAAGAAAGGTACTGTTTTCCTACATTGCTGCTGATATCGCATGAAAATGGAGTCAAACATAAGAAGACAGGTTCTATACGCTCACTGTCCATTTCATTAGGTACAACTGTTTATCTGCTCCTTAATGGAACTTGCTAATCGGCCAATTACATGGCAGCGACTCTACAATTTAGTAAATAGACCTGGTCATAACGAGTTGATGAAGATCAAAGTACGCATCAGATGCTGCTGAGATTTTTCCCACATGACCATCTGTAGGTTTTAGAAGAAGGGTCTATGTACATGTTAAACCTTGAATCAGATTGGCTACGGCAGCAAACGACCAGACTGGGCGCTAGGCCTGTCAGGTTCACCAAAATTGGACAAACAAAGATTGGAAAAACGCTGCCTGGTCTGATGAGTCTCCGTTTCTGCCATGACATTTAGATGGCTGGGTCAGAATTTGGAATAATCAACATGAAAGCATGGATCATTGGTTCTGGTGGTGGTGGTGTAATGGTGTGAGGGATATTTTCTTGGCACATTTCTACTCCTGAGAACTGAGAGAAAAAAAATCTTTTAGTTGAACTTTTTTTGTGATTTGTTTGTCCACTACAGAGGACATAAATGAACAAGCTGGGTCTCAGGAGCATAAGCAGAGATCCCACCTGGGCTCATTAGTACCAAATAAGTCCACCAAAGTATTGTTGCTGATCATGTCCATCCCTTTATGACCACTGTGTATCTTCAGATGGCTGCATCCAGCAGGAAAATACTCTGTGTCACAAAGTTCTAATCATCTCAAACTGGTTTCTTCAACATGAAAATGAGATCACTGCACTTAAACTGACCAAAATCTCTGCTGAATGTTTCCAGGACCTTGTTAAATCTATGCCACAAATAATTAAGGCAGTTCTGAAGGCAAAAGGGGGCCCAAACCAGTACTAGCAAGGTACACCTAATGATCTGGTCAGTGAGAGTACATCACAATGCTTTCCATGTGTCACACAGATCATCTTATACATCTACAGTCTCTCCATGCCCACATAAAGGGTGAAGCTGGTATTATGGAAGCTTCGCTGCTTTGACCTCCCAGTTCTCAGTCCAGAGCTTCTTCAACGGCAGCTTGTAGGTCATCTTAAAGGAAGACAGCTGTGGGAAAAGTTCCGTGTTGAATTTCTGTTTAGTCCAATGTAACTGAGACTGAGAAATTGATGAGAGGTTTGACAGTGATGAGCATCCCGATATACAGTATGGCTGATTTCTGATGACATTCCTTCTTTTACAAAATACATTTATTATTTCCCCACACTGTCTCTGACATCAATTACCGAGACAAGTAAAACGAGACGAATCAAGTACGCCATCTGAAATATTTTGCTTTCTTAGTTAGCAGAGGCCCGTCATGTAAATGAAATAAATAACACACAAAAAGAGAAGGTGATAGAGAAAATAAAGTGGAAATATATATATCTGCATATCAAATTGCCTGGGCTTACTGAATAAAAAAAGTCCACAAAATCCCTTTAAGGCAAATGGATATTTGGAGAATGCTAAATCCCATGTAATACATTCACTGCACAATTCCTGGTCCTCTTGAATGTGTGTGAGGGGGATATAATGCATCCTGTGCTGAATGCAAGTGTGTGTTTTCTATATGTACATGTGTCAGTATGTGTGCGTGTGGTATGTAGGGAAACGAGACTGGACGTTTCAGCATTACTGTTGGAGGTTTAGAGTCAAGCCCTGGGGGAAAATGGGCAGAGAAGCCGGCACTCCAACATACTCAGTTTCCTGCCTCCCTAAGCCTAGACTCTGGGATCGCCGGGATGCATTTGTGTGGCTTGGCGGAGGCCACGAAGCCCGGCAAGCAGGTGCATTTGTACGATCCCTCTGTGTTTGTGCACTCCCCGTTCTGACACAAAGGCACTTTGTCGCTGATGTCCTCACACTCGTTTATGTCTGAGGAGAAAGGACACAGCATGAGTTAGTCAGCAGGGAGAATCCCAGAAGGAAAAGCTGCCTATCTGCTGCTGAGGGGTCACCTCAAAATTATAATTCTTCCCTTTCCCGTCCTTTCCATGTTAAACTCCAACAAATTTGAGTTCTGTTCTAACTTTTCATCGTGATAAATGATCACATCAGAAACTATGATTTAAACACATGAAAATACTTTTGATAATTACTTGTTTTTCAAGAAAATAAATCAAACAGCTAATAGTTCTCAAATGTGAGGATTAGGTGCTTGCCTTTCTCTTGAAGTATTGTTCGACTCACATCATACAGTACACAAATCAGTGAATGCATCAGGGGTAATTTGGGGTTCAGCTTCCTGCCAAGGACACTCGATATGTGGACTGGAGGAGGTGGGGATCAAACCACCAACCTTCTGATAAGTGGACAGCTCATCCTATCTCCTCAGCCGTAGCTGCTCAACAAGTGACCAACACAAGTGTTTTAATTACTTTCACAAAGGTTTGCTGTTGGAGTTACTTTCCCTCAACACGATAAACGTGTTGCATAGAATCTCATATATCTTTAATCAAACATGCCGTCATGTTGCGTGTCAGCTGGACAGGATCTGCACTCGATTTCCCAGCCATCTTGAGAGCCGGACTTCTAAGAATGATGGTAAAATTAACAATCCACTGGATTGTGTTTCCTTTTGGCCTTCAACAGGTTGTTCTTTCTCTTTTCCAGCATGGGAGGTCTGATTGTCATTTCATAGCAGTCAATCTCAAATGACCCTCTTTGTGTTTATGTCATGTTCTGCTGGGGAAACGCTAGCGGTGAGATTTATAAAAGGAGGCAGGGCATGAGTTGCATAGCTCCCACATGTTTCCACGGTTTTCAATGACTTTTCTTGGGAAAACTGGCTAACCTTGAAGTCGATAAGCCTGTAGCGGACACAATCTTGCAATCATAGAATTTCATTACTAAAAGACAGACTCTGTTTTCTTACAAAACAAACAAAGTACATTTATAAAAAATATCTCATGTAACACACAAGTGGCTAAGATTCAAGGCCTCCTTGCTCTTGGCAGTGTACAACCAGGGAATGTCAAACCAAAGGGTAACACACGATGGTTTTGTGGAGTACACGGCTTTCATTAGTTTCCCATAAAACATAAGTTAATGCAAGGTTGTTAAATTTAAAGCTTCTCCTTGAGGGCAAAGATTTACTGCATGAAGAGTTAACCTACTGGCTCCAGAAGTTTGAAACATGAAAGCAGAGTTCACTGTGGTTTGTTTTCAAGATTCAGCACCATATTTTTAAATGAGATATGATGTTATATGAAGTGACTGATTCTCCTATTGATCCAAGGAAGCCCCTGAACATTCTTTATTAGGAAAACATGATCTAAATGTGGGCAGCCTACTGAGAAGGCCCCTAAAGATGCTGCAGGAAAAACCCACCTATACAGGCCATCTTGTCTAGATCAAGTTCATAACCGTCTAAGCAGTCGCAGGTGTAGCCCTCTCGCACTCGAACGCAGCGACCGTTTTCACACCCATTCAGGATTCCACATTCCTCCGCCCGGAGACCTTCAAAACCTTCATAGCGTTCTGATTGGACAAATATACAGACAGACATGATATTGTTGCAACATTTATTTAAAGAAAATATTTTCAAACTCTCATAATGCTAGATGTCAGTTGACCTGTTAGGACATCCAGTCCACTAATGGGTCATTTGATATCCTCGTTCACAAAACTAATATAAAATATTCTGGCTTATACGTTGCTGTACAAAAGTTTTGAGCCACCCGTCATTTCTTTACATCCTAGTTCTAAGGAGCCAGACTTATCTTGTACTTGAGCTACAGTTTTCCAGGCTTTTAAAGGTCTTTCAAAGATTTTCTTTGGACATTGGCTGCTTTTTCACTCATTTTCACCCCAGTCCTTAACCATTTTCTCAGCAATGTTTAAGCCATTTAACACTGATCCATCGATCATTCAAGATTAAAAAAGCACCAAACTTGAGGGATGAACTAGTGTTGTGTCTACACTTAAGAGACAACTTAGCAAAGAACCAATTTTAGGTCATTTCTTCAGCCATTTTGCTACTATTAACCCTTTCAACAACACATCATTTGCTCTAATTTCTGTTATTGAATCTGCATAAAATTTTAAATATAATGATGTTTGACAGCATAAAATTGTATTGTAATTGCACCAACAAGGTGACTTACAAAGAGCTATTAGATGAAAAACTGACATGTATTGGAATGGTGTGCGGTGTGTCTTTAAAACAAAAAAATGATCTACAGCAGATGAAGAGTGTTTGTAAGCTACGTCTTTAAGAAACTGGACAAATTTCTCAATGAAGCCTTATCAGGAAAGGTCTCATTCAAAGGGTGGCTATCAAAAGGCCATTCTTAAGGAAGGGAAAGAAGGAGAAATGTCTGAAGTATCCAAAATGACACAGTGATTGGGCTGATAATCAGAGATAACAGGTCTTATGGAGTAAAGAATCCAAATGAGAAATTTTGGGTTCAACTTGTCAAAATGTACAAAGGAGATGACAGTAGAGAGGTACAGCAGTGAGTGTCTACAGGCATCTGTGATCATCTTGGGATCTTGTCACAACTGTTAGAATTATGAACAATAGATCAGATTTGATCCACCATGCAATACTATCTGGTTTGACACTATCTCTACTTTCAAGATCAGGCTTCAAACTTTCCTTTTTGCTAAAGCATATAGTTAGGGCTGGACCAGGTGATCCTAAATCCTCCCTTAGTTATGATGCAATAGACGTAGGCTGCCGGGGGATTCCCATGATGCATTGAGTTTTTCCTTTCCAGTCACCTTTCTCACTCACTATGTGTTAACAGACCTCTCTGCACTGAATCATATCTGTTATTAACCTCTGTCTCTCTTCCACAGCATGTCTTTATCCTGTCTTCCTTCTCTCACCCCAACCGGTCGCAGCAGATGGCCCCGCCCCTCCCTGAGCCTGGTTCTGCCGGAGGTTTCTTCCTGTTAAAAGGGAGTTTTTCCTTCCCACTGTCGCCAAAGTGCTTGCTCATAGGGGGTCATATGATTGTTGGGTTTTTCTCTGTATCTATGAAGCGCCTTGAGGCGACTTTTGTTGTGATTTGGCGCTATATAAATAAAATTGAATTGAATTGGAAACAGCTTCATTCTTAAGCATGACAATAATCCTAAACACACTGCCAATACAGTAAAAACATACCTGGATAGAAAAACACAGAATGGAATACTGTCAGTCATTGATCTCCCCAGAGCCAAGAGCTCAACATTATTGAAGCGGTGTGGGATCACCAAAGAAGAGCTTTGAATGTCCTTCAAAAAGCCTGGAGAACTATTCCTGAAGACTACTTAAGCAATTACAGGAAGCTGCCTAAGAGAGTTCAGGCTGCGTTCAAGAATAGAGGTGCACATACTAAATACTGACTTTCAGGCTTGTTAGAAGTGTACAAGCTGCTAAGTTTCTCCCTAATATGCTATATATCCATGTATGTTTGCACAATTTAATAAACTGATGTACTGATTTCCTAGCAAAACATAAAGAAAGCAGGGTGTGGCTCAAGACTTTTGCACAGTACTGTAGCTGCTGTATATATTAAAGCTACTTTGAATCCCAGGTAGGTATATTTGCCTATACCTGATAAGCTTATGAAATATTATGTTAAACTACTAAAACAGAACACAACTGCATGCATATAGTCACCAGCATATGGATCCACTCGCTGCGGCTGGTACTCTCTCGGCTGCACACTGGGCACACGGACGGGGACGTGGAGGGGTGGCTGTTGAATGCCGTAGTAGTTCTCACCTTCAGAAATATCATAGGGTCCACCAGCACCGCCGTAATGATCCCAGTATGGAGGGCCAAAATGTTCTGCAGGGTCATCTATCCCCTCAACACCGTACTCATATCCTATTCGCTCTCGCAGACTATCTGAACTTCCTCTTACGTTGCACATTACTGCATAGTCAGCTGTACACAGCAGCAAACAAGGGATAGAAATGATCATTTACTTTTGAAATCAAATGGAAAATTACAAAATCATTACTGTATGAATACGCTATGCTATGAACATGGTACATAGATTCATTATGAAACTAAAAAATCACTATCTTATCTGATTCCTGCTTCTCACCAGAGTCTTTCCTGGGACAGAGGGCACAGTGTTCACTCCAGGCAACACCGTGCAGGCAGCAACACTCAGTGTATGTAGTTCTGCGATCTGATAGCGGTTTGGCACACATGTTGTCACCCTCGAGTTGCTGCCAGCAAATATCCACGTGCACGTCATCTTCTGAGTCCACAACTTCTGGGATGTACAATGAGAAGGGTTTAAGAGAAAAAATAAGAGAATCAGAAAAATATCACTTTAAGAGTCAGCTAACCAAGTTATACTTTTTCTTTGAATATCCAAGAAGAATAAATTGTCAAAAAAAAAAAATAGAATCGGTTTGTGTGTGTGTGTCACACCCTCTGTGGTGTTGAGATCAATGCAGCGTCGCCGTGTGCTGTCGAGAACCAACGGAGGACTGCAGAAACAGTTGAATGACCCGGCCGTGTTCACACACACCCCGTTCTCGCAGACATTTCCAAATGCACACTCATCATAATCTTAAAAAAATTAGTGCAAAGAGACTCAGACGTCACCAAAATCATTGCATTTTAGCACATTAGCATGGTAATACAAAGCAGACCACGAATGAGACCATACATTTATACATACACCATACATAATAGGTAATAAAAAAAAGACTTTCTTACCCACACACTCAAGCCGGATGTTATCGTAGAAGAAGCCGGAGCGACAGTAGCAAGTATACGTAGAAAAGAGATTTGAACACTGCCCATTCTTACAGATGTCGGGCCCAAAAATCTCACATTCATTTGCATCTAAGGGGCAAAGACAGAGAGAGCTGCGTCATGTGCGTCACGTTGCGATGTGTGAGCTGAAAAAGTTTCAAATCCTGACCCTGTGCTAGAACTGTCATTCGCTTCTTTTTTTAAAAGCTGCAATTACAGTAAATACTCAGGTATAGAGGCACGTTTACCATGAGGCCGGTCCATCTGGCTTTAAAAGTTGCTGCAGGTGAAAATAAAACATTTCACCTTTTTGTGCCATTAAAAATGCTGTTGACAGCCAGTCCTAACCCCTGATGCACTTATTGTATACATTTGAAAATCCTGACTTCCTTCTCAAGTTATTGCACAAGATTTTCAGAAAACCTGACCCTGTGACCCTGACTCCGAGGTCAAGGTTACTAATATTAACTAACTAAGGTGACATCTTTTTTAGAGATTTTCAGAATACTTGACTCAAGGCCTCCATTATTTAACCTGGTGTCTTTCTCGAGTTATCACATTTGCAAACTTGGGAGTCCATGCTGCATGCCCAACCCCAGTGTGAGAACAAAACCCCATCGTGCTTTAACGGCTGAGGGGTTAAAACAGGGAAAATCTACAAAACGAGGTAGCATTTACAAGCGAAGAGTGTGTACCTATGTAAGCCCGTTGCTCATCTCCAAAACTTTGTACAGAGGAAACAGGCAAGGGTAGTAATCCACTGCCGTAAGGGCACAGCTGTTTGTAATCATCTGAAAAACAAAGACAAGCAGATTAACAAAACACAGAAAAACGCTGTTCTAATATTACAATATGTTCACTTTATTCCGATAATAAAGCTCTTGTTGTACCACTTCCTTGGACGGGACAGGCGTGGATTTCACAGTTGTCGCCCCAGCCTGCTCCAGCCGTGCAGCAGCACTCCTGCTTGGTGGTGTTGTGAGACAAGACGTTGTCGCAGAAGTTTGCGTCATTCAGATTATAATAGCACTCCCTCCTCTCCTCTGCCGAAGTGGGGAATGCAGGAATGGGTTTGGTGTCCCTCTCAGCTGTAGGTGAACAAAGAATAAAGCAGGTGAGGCGATGTCAGAGATCACGGTCGTGAAAGCATCTGTGGATTTAGTCACGGTCTGGTGTTTGAGGAAGGAAAAATGCTCTCTGATACAGCTTTTTGAAGTCATACCTCACTACACAGACGAGCTCTCCAGGAAGCTAAAGTTACAATAAATCCTAACCTTGAGGTGCACATCATCACACCGTAACAGCGTCAAAGGGCCTCCGCTCTTTCATCCGTCCACATCCCTTCAGCAGGTAGTGCATTACCCTCGCCTGCCACTGCTGAGCCTGCTCATTTGTCCAAAGGCATGGGCTCAGGCATTTCACCGTTAAGCTGCTGGCTTAGCCAAATGGAAACACTGGCATGTGAGTCAACACACCATTCAGTCTCACATGATTGATTAACACACGTCGAAAGCAAACAGTGGAATGTGGCAGAAAGGTACACAAAGGCATAACTGGGGTTTAGAGCCCAGGCAGAAGAAAAAACATCCCCGCTGAGGGCACGTAGCTTAATAATGTAAATACCCCCAATTTGTGTACACATGTGCCTATCAAACTGGGAATGTGATGATATTTCCATGACTCAAAAGGCTTTAGTCATCCTGAAATTACACTGCATTACATATCTTTAACCTCTGCACTTTCCGATTATTTTAGCACAAGAGCACAGAGCAATGTGTCTTTAGCTCTAATTGCTAATAGCTACACCTTATCCCTGTTTGTCTTGGTGGGGAAATGGGTTTACGGTAACTAAGGCCCCAGGGCATTTGCTTGGCTCCGATCGAGAAGTTACTTCATCGTTTGTCTGGCGGATTAGGCTGATACAAATTTTTGCGGGAAACCCACCCAACCATAACCCCAGCCTGTAAAGAAAAAAAAAAGGAAACACGCAGGTCAAAAGATACTCTAAGAGATGTGGAGTAAGCCATGTCCACCTAGTCGCCCTTGTTTGGATAATGAGAGACGGCTCATTAAATCAGGGAAAACTTCGTCTCCCAATGACGGGATTGAGTTCTAGTCCTGCTCTATTACCCATGGAACGGCACTGGCTGGTGCGGGGATCAAATTCCTCATTGTCGTTGGGGCAGATGCACAGGAAGCTGCCATCGAAGTTCTCACACAGGGCCTCCCCACACAGCGCCAAGCTCATCTCGCACTCATTCACGTCTGAGAAAAGCAGGAGAGGAAGCTTTAGGTCAGTAAAGGATCGGGAACATGCACACGGTTGTCAGAAGAGTACTTGATATTCAAATGAAAGAAAAGTCCTTCATGCATTTCTTTATAAAACTATCTTACATCTATTCTTACATCTATCTATCTTAAGAAAGATTTGACTTTTTACAAATAGATGATAAATGTAAATTTTTATTGTTTAATAACCAGCCAATAAATTCTCAGCTGGAGGATGTAGTTTTTACCATGAGTGTTAACAGTATATGTGTTAGAAAGTCTTTCATTTGCAGATTTGTACACAAAAGATGTACTTTTAAGATTTAGACTATGAGAGTGCATACGTGGAAGTGGTTCAGAATGACTATTAACAGTTAGTTTCATAATTTTTTGGACAAAGATACAATTTTTGTAGTTTTGTCTCAGTATACCGCTGCAGTGTTTAAAGCAAACAGTTAAGATGTGACTGAAGGTCCAACTTTAACTGAAGAAGTTTAACAAAACTGCTGCATCGATTGTTTAGGAATTACACCCATTTTTATGCACAGTCCCTCATTTTCAGAGGCTCAAAAGTAATTGGACAATTGACAAGCAGGTTCATGTCCAGGAGAGGCCTGCTCCATTCTTATTCCATGAAAAATGAAGCAGACATAATCGCTGAAACTGATGCAGGGTGTTTAAATATGAATATGACGCCACCAATAGGCAAAAACAAAAACTTTAGGAGTCGGCGAATCGTCAAACTGGGGCATTTTTAAAAAGAATGAATGCACTGACCAGCTCAGCAACACCAAAAGCGCTGAAAGATCACAGAAGACAACTAAAGTAAATCATGTCAAAATTACTTACATATCTAATAATTTAAAAAAACAAACACTTTATAGCATCTAACTGATGTTGTGAAGCAGCAGGATAAATGAAGTGTACAAATCTACACTCTCTGCCCAGATTCAGCCGAACGCTGCAAAAGTAATCAGACAGCTCTTCACAGCGTTGAATGAATTCCAAACCATACTGCGAGAGTTTTTCAAGGGAAAGAAATAGGATATTCTTCATGGCCAAGTCAGTCTCAGTCCAACAGAGCATGCTTTTTAGTTGCTGAAGACAAAACTGTAGGCAGAGACACCCACAAACAAGCAGCAGCTTAAAGTGGCTGCAGTAAAGAACTAGGAGAGCATCTCCGGGGAGGAAACACAGCATTTGGGCCTTGGGTTCTAAACCTCAGGAAGTCAAGACAGCATCTGTATTAAAAAATATATATCATATTTAAGATTTAGGTTTTGGAGCCTCTGAAAATGGGGTACTGCGTATAAAAACGAGTGTATTTCCTAAACAGTTCATAGACTATCTTTATAAAACTCCTTATGCTTAAACTGCATCTTTGTTTGTCTGATTTAACATCCACCATGGAGGTGTACAGAGTATGCCTCTGTACACCTCCATGGTGGATGTTACTACTTTGACCAACGTTTTATGGATTGTATTGGAATATATTTCAACATAGTGTATTTAATTTTGAAAAACACATTTATATGAACAGGCTAGTTTAGCTTGTCTACAGCGGATACTTTCTGGACAGCAGTAACACACCGACACATCTGGTCATATCTCCCGGAGGGTTGGTGTAGCCTCGGTCACACTGGCAGCGGAATGAGCCGTCTGTGTTCTCACAGAAGCCGTTGCTCCCACAGATGGTTTCGTTGTCACATTCATCAATATCTGCAAGGCGAGAGCAGGCAGAGAGGTGAGCGCAGCGTTAATATTTACAGTGTCATTCTGCACAACAGACTCTCGGACTGCCTCCGTAAACACTACGCCGCTTTCTCCAAAATAAACACCACTACCATTCTGACCGTACAATAACAAGAGAAATCACTGCCATCATAACATGTCAGGGACAGTGTACAGATTAGACAATTCGTTAAGAAGCTTTTCAAACTTTGCTCCTCATGGATTGATTCATGGGGACTCGCTCTCTCTCTCTGCATGGACACAGTGTAAAGTGAGCGTGATGTGGGTCTGGAAAGCTGCGGGTGAATGTTCTTTAGTTGTGTCAGCCGAGTGGGAAGTGACAGAGGAGTCCGCAGCATCCAGCCAACATTCAGTACTCACCAAGACTTTACAAGCAGCTGGAGAGTTCAGATCTGGCATTAAGAGCAGCTCTCTGGCATGAACCACTTTCCAATCTAATCAATGAATGTACTGAAAAACAGGCTCTTACTATGAAAGGACTGAGAGCATAGGGGGACTTTGTGGGGGCCTGAAATGGAAGTTAGGAATCTGGCGGGTCTGCAGTAGTTTCTTGTTTGCAAGGCATTAAATCATAAAACATGGTTGATAAAATCACAAGAGAAACTATATGCTTTATGTCAGTTCGGCTTGTCGAAACTGTTAACAGCGGACCTCGTAACCGCACTGACTCCCCCTACCAGTTGCTGTTTGAAAGGTAACATTTGTTTGCAATTTCTAACATACATGATTTAGTATTTCTTGGCATCGCCAGCATAGCAGAAGCCAAAGACTGATGCTGCAGGGAGGGGGGTAAAGCTGATTATAATTGTTTTAAAAACACTCACAGTGCTTAATGGTCACACTTTAGTGACATGAAATTATTCTCTGGTCAGTTTCCCTCCTTCTTGGGTTGCTGGAATATAAATTCAGGTAACTTGATCAACAATTTGGATAAAGTAAAAGTGACAAACACAGCCAGAAGTTAAGTGCTTGTACTTTTTCTGCAAGGCACCAAGTTAAAAACATTACAACAGGCAGGCCTCACAACTGATATGAATTGTACAGATGAAATTAAAGAATACTACTTTACTGTGTCTGTTTTATTGTAAGCGTAATTTGATTTTGTTAATATTTTCTTTTTAACTTTCATAACCTTCCATGGAAACTATTAGTTTCCATGACTAATAGTAACTCCACTGGAGTGATAATAGGTTTTGGAAAAAACAAAACAAAACTTGAAATTAAAAAACATTCTGAACATGGAAAAAATCACGACATCTTGAATATTTAAATGATTTTTGATCCGTTCCACTAAAAACTCTCATACATCTGCCTCTAACTGTAATAAAGACAAGATGTTAAGACCAGTGGTACCTTAAACTTTCGTGACAATATGATTTATGGTGTAAAAAGCGCCATCATTCACATGTTGTCTAACCCTGTTCTATTTTGCCTATGAGGACTAATACAGGCCGCTTCAGCTGAAAAAAAAAAGGGGGGAAGAAAGTGGGACAGAGAAACCGCAATCCATCTGATTTGAACAGCACGCTTGGCCAGGGCCCCGTCCTCTCCTCCAACGCAGAAATCTCCTTTCTCAGGCTCATTGGGGGAACTAATCCTCTACCAGTGTTTCTGTCCTGACTTGGACATTTCTCTAACATGCCTCTGGGGTCAGAGACAGGGTCTCCCACCAGCTAATAAAACTGTGGAGACAAAATTGCCTTTGTCATTTGTAAAATGTTTCCCTGGAAGGGCTGAGGAGGACTGAAATTGCTAGAATAGACTTGTGGGCTCAAATGGACGGACACATACTAAGAACCGCCAACTTACTGGATGTGCTTTTGAATACTTTAAGGAATTGCACACAATTGAAAATTTTTTAGGGAATAACATCTCAAAGGCCTAGTTAGCCATGTTTCTCTATTAAAGGGGGGGAAGTATTGTATACCAAGGTTTAAGGAACATTTTTCTCAAGTGTGAAGAGCTTAAGTGGAGTTAGGAATGTTGGAATTGACAGCAGAGACCAGCTGGGAGGTCCGGGGAGGGAAGTCGATGAAAGCTCTCTGCTAATATGTGAAATAATCAGTGTCTGAAGGCAGATTTTCATTCGTGTGTGACATGGAAGAAAATCTGTTGCAAACCACATGTTGGCATGAGATGCACTCAAAGTATCATATCTGAGAGGAACAAGAAAATCTGGACCAAAACAAAAACTGGAATTTAGTCATTGCTGTGCCCGTCTTTTTGCAGTGTTTGAGTGATAGCATTACTTGACCAGCCATTTAGGTCTGTCAACCACAGACAGTCAGGCTGATAATTGCAGCACTAATGATTTGTGGGAAAAAATGAATATTACAGCATGAGATAACTCCACCAAGAGCGAGTCTCACACTAGCACGACATGGGGTTGCCTTTCTTAGTCTTTCCATGCGATCATCAGTTACGTCAGGACACATGCAGCGCTGTAATTTGCCTGGGGGGAAGAAGTGAGGCAGGAAAGCTGAGATGAAGGGGCAGCACGGGCCCAAAAACAACCTACTCTAACGGCCTGACCCGGGAGGACATGCTTCCTGGATCCGGTGATGGTGGATTTGGGTGTGGAGGAGTGTTAAAAACTGGTCTCTGTGCCATGTGTTAATCTGAAGCACATGGCGGAAGGCAAAGAGAATACAGGGATACATCAATGACTGTTGACTCACCCCGCCACAGTCCACACTTCTCCGTTGTTCTTCGGGCAACCCCTTGTCTGATTGGACCCATATGCAGAGGTTATTTCACACATGATCGGTTAAGGATAAGGTGAGGTATTTGCCTTCAGGGAAGCATGTTTGCGGGCTTTATCAGATATTACATCAACAACCGGTCCTGGGTTAACTACACTGATGACCAACCTGCGGTGTGACCAGTGTACATCTTAAAAAGAAAGTACAACTGCACGAGGAGTCACACACATGTTAAAGTCTTCAGATTTCTATACATTTACAGGGGTGGGAGGCTGGCAAGAGTGAGACCGCAGACAATTTCCGCCCTTGGGTAAAAGCCTTATTAAAGACGAGGCATAGCTCGGGGGAATTTACGAGCGTGATGGTGAATTAAAGCTAAAAACAATGATGTGCAGCACGCATACACACACGCGTCCAAACACTTATGTACGGCATCGTGTTAGATTTGAGCGTAGACCTTATAGCACAGTTGCGGTGGCATTTGCTGTGGCAAAAAAAAGCCCCTCTGTTTTTCCCTTTTTGTGTCACGGCCTCTAAATCTAAATGAGCGCAGGGAGCAGAGCCAACGACAACCGCTGCCTCTTTCAAAGGCGGGTGAGTAAAAATAAAGCAATACCCCCTCGCAGAAACTGCAAATTACCACGTCTGGTCTCTTCTTGAATATTTGATGATTTTCTTTTTGCAAGCCACCAAAAAATGCCCAGGAGTAATTGGCCTCCATCCTTGGGCTTTTTTTAAACATTTTTTTATTGAGGTGACGGCAGCATCTCCCAAAACTTCCATTCGCGAGGTGAAACAAGCCACTATTGTGTGTAACGCTGAGTGATTTTAAACGTAAGAGGGCTTGGTTCTCAAACCGGGGCTGTGAGTCAACGCTGAGCTGTGCGAGTGTTTGTTGTAGCATCTAGTGAAAACAGCATCACAACATAGCAACAGGAGAAAAATGGTCAAGCACCCACAGAGATGAGATAAATAGAGTTTTGTGGAACTATAAAAGAAGATTTTGTAATCAGGCCACATCTCAGGACTCCTCAGGAGCATGTCAGACATGTTAGCAACTGGGTGAGTGGCTCAGAAGTGGAATCGGACTAAGAGGTCCAAACCCAGGCAGCTCTGTGTGGAGTCTCCACATGTCTGTATGAGCTTTCTCCTGGAGATTGGGTGTCTGCTAAATTCCAGCACAACTCCTTCAAAAGACACTTTCAGCATCAAGAATTTCACGGTTTTGGGCAAATAAAGGTATAAAAGGGATCATCACACTAGAGGCAACTAAAGGGCACATGGGGTGATTTAAATAAAATGCATATATCATGGCAGGCAAAGTCCTTAAGCCCTAATGAACAGCAAGCAATGATGAAAATCTAACCTGTGTGAGCTGCTTAGCAGTGTTTTGTCTCTGAAGTCAAAAGAGCAGAGGTGAGCAGCTGGCTTCAATCAAGTCTTGTTGAACTAAAGGCCTCTGCACTCTTTAGCCGGTGCCAGACAGACAAGATCATAAAGTGCAGTGAGGAGGCAGCCACACATAGCCAGGATCAGTGTAGTAGACGAGGGGTGGTGGGCAGATCTACGATCTGTCACCGGTCAACACTGCCCGCAGCAGCATTTTCTCTCCAGAGCATCACTTGATAGTCTAATAAAAACTTTGGGTCATGAAAACATGTGAAGCCACACTCTGCCCTGAGTGCATCTCTGCAACCACCACAGTCTCTGGTTCTCTTTCTCCAACACAAACACACACGGGAGGATGCCAAAAAAAACCCAAAAATAACCCCACACTTAACCACAGACGTGCGCACACACACACACAGTCACGCTGACATGCACACGCAATCGGCCACAAACACCCACAGCTTCAATCTACGGTCCAACACATCATTCCATTCTGATGCTCTCAGTCTGCTTTCCCTTCTTCGCCTGTCACTCTCCAGTGACTGTTTGGATCCTCTCTAAACATGAGGAAAATATCTAGACCTTCTTTTTTTCTGGTCATAAACTCCATTTGTTGTTTTATGGTGCTATGAGAGTGACAAAGACAAGCAATACCACATTACAAAATAAAGAGCAAAAAAAAAATCCAATTTGTTGTGCAACAAACTTTGCAAATGTCTTGAGCCCAAGGTGTTCAGTCCTGCCAGGAAATACATAAGTCTTCGTGGACTCTGGAAGTCATGGACATGTGCCTGTTGTTGTTGGCTAGCTGTGTTCACAGATGTAGCGTGAGTACAAACCCATCCAGCCAATGCCAGGTGACTGTGGCTTCTCTACGAGGGTGGGGGGGACAAACAGTAAGCTGGCCTTGCCTGACTATCTCATCTTTCTTCTCTTAGAAGAACTGCAGCGATCAGGTTCTACTTTGGGACTCTGCCAGAGTGCCCCATTATCTTCTATCAGCTTCTGGCCTTACAATTGGCTTCCAATGACAGTGCGGTATTGTCTTCAAAGGGCCTCAATATTGGGCTATTTCTCATTATCTTCCATGGTGGCCTTTTGTGCAGGAAGACCCAGAGGTCTTGATAGCTTTTAACTTGCATCTGTCCCTATGTGTGCATGCCAACCTGATATGTGCGATGGGGTGAGAGACCTGTAGAGTGGTGTGGTGGTGGTGACTTGATTTGAATACTAAACTACAGCCATGGAGTAATGAAGTATTAGGTCATGCACAGTCTATAAATAGATCAACCCCCTTTCAATACAATTAAATTTGCTTACACACAAAAACAGGCTAAAAATGCCTGTTTAATTCTTTTTCTCCACATAATTGAGCGTGCTAGTCTTTTTAAGTACAGTGCAATTTTGAAAACTCACCACAGCCTGTGGCGAGTTCTCCCTCAAGGCCAGGCTGGCAACCCACAAAGCACCGGTAAGAGCCGATGGTGTTCTCGCAGCGCCAGGTGCCACAGACTGAGCTCCCAAACTCCTTGCACTCGTTCTGGTCTATAGAGAAGAAGAAAAGAGAGAGAGAGAGACAGATGTTTGTCAGTAACCGACAAACAGAGGCGCAAACGTAACCACATGTGCAATCAGACACAAATGCGCGCACCCCCGCACGCAAACTCGTATTCCCACCACTGCTCCTCTGCTCCCGGTGTAACGGCTGCAAAGCAGGAGTCGGCCAGGAGGCCTGTGGTGTAGCTGTCCTCAGTAAACGCAGCAGGCAAAGGGAATGGCCAAGAACAATATTATCACAGCAACCAAAGAACTTGTGAAGGAGCTAAAGGGAGACGTTCCAGAGGGAGAAACACCTCCTGCTCACAATGGGGTCATTCATGCTTCCCACTGGGGAGAGGGAGCTGAGGGCTCCAGCCATGTAATCCAGGCACCCCTCAGTCCCAAGACCACGGAGGAAAGCCTCTAAGCCAGGCTTGGACACTTTCACTGGAGCCTGACGTGCTATAGATAATCAATCATATCCAACTGTGCTATACTGCGTATGTTTGAGCCTTAATGTAGCGTGACAATCAAACAGCTAAAGCTGACATGTTGTTTTAGTCAGACAGATGAAACTTCTGGGCAGAGGTAGGGTCAATAACAACCGTGACAAACACAACTTGAAAACAAAAGGAAGTTTTAATCAGTCTTACCCTCACAGTCAGCCGTATCAGTGTTGAATTTGAAGCCGGCCTCGCACAAGCACAAGAACGAGCCCTCGCCGTTGATGCACTTTCCTCGGATGCACACATCATCCTTGCTGCATTCATCCACGTCTACGACGGACAAAAAGTGGGGAAAGAAAAGCAGACAAATTAGCGGAAAGTGCGGCTCAAGATCTTACAGATTGATTAACAGCAATTATCCGCACGGATCCTCCATCTTCAGCGAGTCCACGGGGAGCGCGGCTTCTTCTCGTATCAGAAAAAGAATGTGTAATCAAGCGCTCATCTGAACACTAGGCGTGCTGGCCATTTGGAGCGCTTCATGGTATACTTGCAAACAGGAAACAAAGCAGAAGAGAGATCTACCTCAGCTTTTCAGGCTGAGAACATTTCCCCCAGACTCGTTAAAATTAATAACGAATGCTCGATGCCTGATTAGCTGTAGATGGGTGGATAATTGCGGCATTACAGCATAGCTTATACAGTACTTGGACTTGTGGTGAAAGGTGAGGGAAAACGCAAGAAACCAGAGGAAATTCATCACTGAGGAAAATGCCTGCCTTCCTTTTCCAGTCTTTTGATAATCAGATGAATCTTACAGAGACGACAAGGTAAACACCCGATTGCAACGATAGGGAGGGAAAAAAAGCAGCACTCCAGACTTTAGGTAAATACATAAATATGCTGTGACTGGATAGCTTTGGAGTGTATTCAAATCCTTCAAAGTCTTATTGAAAGGAACAGGAAGGCCATGGCAGAAGTTGTTGATTTGGATTAAGCTGAGGTATGTTTCAGTCCGCTGTCAGTCTTTTATTGCTCATGCTGTTTTTTGCTGGTCTGGAAAGGCCAAGCGTCGTTTTGGCCCCACCTGACTGAACGTATCTTTCATTCCCATAACCTCACAAACCCTCGTCCTCCCTTCTTCGCGTCCTTCAGGCTCATGTCAGAAGGGGGCCTGGCTTTTATTGTGTCAGCACTGTACACACAATGGCAGACTGCAAGAAAATATATGACAACTGCTGATTTATAGGATAATTAGGGCCCAATATTTGTTGGGGCGAATAGCCAAAGTACCTGATCCATGTTGGGCAACTTGCTCAGTTTGTGATATCTGAAGCACTCCAAGGCCAAAAGAACGCCCCTGCACGAGGAGTGACCCTTGTCCTCTGCTGCAAGTAAATTCTGCCAACTCCATGACCATGCCAGCATCTCGCAGAGGCCAGCCTACCTGCTTCATATCATGACAGAACAGTTCACTGCCAGACATCTTTTACTTAACTCATCCTCCACCAGATTGCAAGACCCACCAGAAATAACACTGATCCAATTCTGACATCCTAGCCGGAGTTATTTCATGTATTGTTTTAGTAATTGCTCCAGATTCTTGTAAAGCCCTCCTTTAGCTGATGATCAGGCTACTACCAGTGGGTCACTGGGTGCGGCTGGAATAACATCAAACTGTCCAAGCTGAGGGAGGGTGAGCTGAGATAGTTGATGAAGCCATGGCCCATTACAGCCTGTGCACCCATGCCAGGTGTCCCAGGCTTGGCTTCAACTCCTAAGAGAGCATGGCGAGAACAGCCTGTCTGCACTCAATGAAAAAAGAAAGAAGAAGCAAGCCAATAATGTTACTGTAAATGACTTAAGCAATATTTGAAAAATCCATTATTACTTTATTAACAACTTGCTCCAATCCCTAGTCTACTCCACTTATTTACACAAAGCCCAAGAGAATCAAGATTTCCCACTGCTCTAAGCGTTCTAGCTCCAGTGCTATACTGCACCTTGGCAGCCGGGGCTTCCATCGGTGGTGGTATACCCATTAGGACAGATGCATAAGTAGGAGCCCTCAGTGTTCAGGCAGTCTCCTTCCCCACAGATCCCTCCAGCGGTTAAACACTCATTGATATCTGTCACAAACAAGCACAAATACACATAAGTACATTTACACAGCTGTGTCAATATCCCAACATGAGGTAAGCCACGAGAAACGACTAACCACTAATTTCATATTTTAGAGCTATAGTGCATTTGCATGTTTATACCTCTGCAGAACGTCCCATCCACCAGCTCCATGCCAGAGGGGCAGGAGCAGCTATAGGAGCCGATGGCGTTTGTGCATTGACCTCCCACACACAGCCTGGCGTCCTCACATTCATTGACATCTGAATTGACACACACACAGACGTCACCGGCATGACATATCCACACCAGCTGTAAATCACCGTGCGTCACTTCAAATTTGCCCAAGTTTTGACATCTAGACCGAAAAACTTCCAGACCACACTGAACATGTGAGAGAAGTCGTGCATCATGTAAGACGGCAAGTAATGACTTACTATATTGGAACAGATGACTGCGAAAATGATTGCATCGAGATCATAAAATCGAGCGACCGCAGCGAGCCGCCCATTTCAGTGTACCTTCACATGAGCGCCGGTCAAATGCCAGCTCGAAGCCCGGATCACAGGCCATGCAGGAGAAGGAGCCCTCTGTGTTGGCGCAAACACCTGTGGGGCAAGCACTCGGAGACTGGCACTCATCGATGTCTAAGAGATAGAAGAAGAAAAGATTGGCTGTAGGTTATCATCTTGAACAAAAAGGTATATAGAGCCCCGTTTTTGTGCTTCCACTGTCTTATCTGCTAAAAATCATTAATGAGCTCAGCTTAACCTACTGTGCTGCCTAATGTACAGTAAGCAGAGCCCTCCTTATTAGATCACACTGACAGTGTTTTATTAAAAAGGGTAGAAAGATAAGTATGTGGGACAGTCACTGAATCCAAAACAGCAAGCTATTACAGGTGGCGTATAATTACTATATCTACAAACAGTCACTGGCTCACTGTTATGTGATCTCTCGAAATTCCTCGAGCTGGTAGGATTGTATTTCTTGTGGTGAAAATAGTGCGGGCCATTGTTAAGTGATTGAGATGGCTCGATTTTTTTTTGCCTTTGGGTGAACAGAGTGAGTTCAACAGGGCGAGTTTGCTGCAATAAGTGAGAAGCAGGGGAGTGGCTGACTTCATTTCAAATTAAGTCCTTAATATTTTCCATGGCATCAGAGACATCCATTAAAATCCTATCAGAGGCTGACTCAGAGTCGGGCTTTTACTGTGCGACTTTTTCCCAGCGCTAAGATACATCGGTGGGGGGGTGGGATCTTCCTCTGAGGCTAGATCCACACTTCTGTTTAAAAACACACCAAAGTATATGAGGCTAACTGAGACCATGTTTTAATCCATTTAAATAATCATTCCTGTTCTGCTCCCATGAAGTCATGACAGACTTTACTGGATTCCTCAAAGCAGCCATTTCCCTGCATTTATCCCATAAATCATGTCATGAAAAATTACCAGACGCTGTAAAGATTTTCTGTAATCATGTTCTGGGCCTAATGCATTCCTCTTGTACTGTGGTCCACTATAACTTTGGCTCAATTTTGCAGCATACTGAAATATCAAACTTTTCTAGGCAGGTACTTAAGTACAGATGCCCTCTTACCTTCACAGTAACGGCCGCCCTCATTCACTTGAAAGCCGGCTTCACAGCTCCTGCAGGTGTACGATCCTTCAGTGTTCAGACACAGCTGACCCGGGCACAAGTTAGCCACTGAGCACTCATCCACATCTGGACACAGATACAAAGGCACATCATAGCACAGATTACCATCTCTGGCTTCAAATAAATAAAGCTTGCCAGTGGTAATCAGTTAGATGGGTAATCACTAGGGCTAGGAATCACAAATGTCGACACCTCTATCTTTTTAGCTGAGCTATCTGCAGGATATTTGCCTGACATCATCCTGTTCTATTTGAGTCTCATTGTGTTGAGCAAGGAACAGATGATTGGTGCCAGAGCCAGAGGGGTCCAGGATCCAGCTATGATGTGATGTCTAGAAGTATTTTAGAGCTGTTGCCTCAGATGAGGAGACTTTGGGTTCATGCTACCACACCTCATGTTATTTACATACAACATAAAGCAGCTGAGAAACAAATCTGCAGAGCAAATGAGATTCTGTTAGGTGTAGAGGTGAAGTCTGGCATGTTTGGAAAGCCAGATCTACACACACCTGGACTCAAGCATGCAAACATAAGCAAAGACATTCCACCACAAACTCTCACCATCGCACCGCTGTCCATCCTCAGAGACTCTAAAACCGGGCTCACAGACAACACATGTGAACGAACCCTCTCTATTTGTACATGTTCCCTGGGGGCAGGCAGTGGGCAGGGCACACTCATCAATATCTGTTAGGAAACAATATGGAGACTTAGACATTCACTGGCAGATTGCAATGTTTTCACAACAACAAACTCAAAAATAAGAAAAAGCTCCATTTAAGTGAGTAATTTTCAATAAGCCAACCTTCACAGAGCTCTCCATCAAACGACACTCTGTACCCCGTGGGGCAGTTCTCACAGGTGTAAGAACCTTCTGAGTTTAGACAGATCCCGTTGACACAAGTAGACAGGGACTGGCACTCGTCAATATCTGGAAAAAACACACCGTGTATATCAGTGTAAAGATTCCGTACATACAGGAAATGCAGTTTCGAGGGAAAGTCAATTTTACAGGGAAACGACAAGCTGCTCAAACGTGTTGAGTAAGCCTTTAATAGTCATAACAATGCTAATGACTTTCGCTGAACGACGAGAACAGCTGGAAACAGCTGGAGACTGTTTTTACCTTCACACCTCTGCTGGTCTTGAGACACTCTGTAACCAGCCTTACACCTGGTGCAAATGTAGGACCCCTCTGTGTTGGCGCACACCCCACCTAGACACAAGTCGCCCTGGGAACACTCATCAACATCTGGAAAGCGAAAAAGGGGCGAATATCATCACAAGTGGGCAAAAATATCATCACCGCCTACCGGTGTTACCTTAACACGACACGTTAGTGTAAACCATTAGGCGGCCAGTTTCATACCTTCACATCTCAGTCTGTCAGCAGATGGTTCAAACCCAGGCCTGCAGTTCTGGCAAGTGTAGGAACCTGCAGAGTTGATGCAAATTCCCGCAGGGCAGGCATTACCAGTTGCGCACTCATTGACATCTAGCAGGGAAATAATTTGCAGCCATTAAGTTGCTGTCGAGAGTGCGCCACGAGCAGAAAAGTATGCGGTGATGAGTTACACCCAACAGCTCTAGATAATCCTTTGCAGACCTTCACATGATTTGCTGTCTGAGGTGACTTGGTAGCCATGGTTACAGGTGCATCTGTAGGTTCCGTCCAGATTGACGCATCGGCCGTTGAGACAGACTCCCGGAAGCAGACACTCATCCACATCTGGAGAGAAATCATAGGGGGAAAAAAGAAAATAAAGCCAACCTCTAACTCTTTGTAGATTTCTTTTTTTAAATAAACCTTCAACGGTACTGCAAGGCTTCCACGACTGCCCTGTGGAGAACTACTCACAGAGAAGTAACTTTGACATGGGGTGTGAATAATGTCTGACCGATCTTCTGACTGACATATACCTTGGCAAACATTGTCTGGTGAGAGTTTGTAGCCTTGGAAGCAGTTGCACCTGTAGGAGCCCTCGGTGTTGACACACCGCCCACGGCCGCACACGCTTTGGTTCAAGCACTCGTTCATATCTGAAAACGTATACAGGAAGGATGTTTAGGTTTAAAGGGCAGTAGCATGGTGCAGCGTTTAGCTTTGACACCCCATACAAGGTTCTGGGTTCAAACCACCTCCTGGGTGACTGTGTAAAGCAGGGGTGTCAAACATAAGGTGCGGGGGCCCAGAAATGGCCTAGCAAAGACTCCAATCCATCCCGTTGTACTGCTTTGGAAAATGTTGGGATCCGTTTTGGATGTTTTACTGTATTTTCACAAGTTTTTCAGCTTTTCCAAATGATAAAGACCTCACACAAGACCACTCATACTAATAACTAATACATTCAATGTAATTAAGAGATAGTTAAACAATAAAATGACAGAAAAGTTCCTACTTTTTTTACTCTCTGATAAAGAATTTTCTAATTTTCACAGTGATTTCAGACTAAAGGGGAAAAAAAAGAAAGTTTTATAACAAAAACTTTGTTTTATAATTACAGGACAGTCTGGGCAATGACATGCCAGAACGTTTTCTGTAATTTTATGCATTTATTTCTTACAGTTTAAGCCCAAAAAAACCACGCTAACAGATTTCTTTCCTTTACTACAGAAGCATGTCTTTAATACGCACAAAGAATGAGACATGCTGCTGAAATGTCACTTCTTTTTTCCTATTTTAAGATATTGCAGGGGTTAAATATGTAGTTAAGTTTCTTTACACTGGTGTGGCCCACTAAAGATCAAAGCAGGCTGTATGAGTTTGACATCCCTGGTGTAGAGTTTGCATGTTCCCCCTGTTCTTGCAAGATTTTTGTCGAGCACATGGCTTTCTGGTTGCTTGGTGATTTTAAAAAGGCCACACGTGTGGATCTGCGGGCATGTTGCTGCCCTGTGATGGACCGGTCATCAGAACAGGGATAACCTTCAGCCCCGACTCTGACCATAAGTTAGAAAAGCGGTTAAGAAGACAGATGCATGGATGGATAAATGGATGGATGAACAGATTTTAGGTTTCACCCTGCCACAACTGTGCTGTGGGACGAGCATAAATTAAAAGGCTTAGCTCACTGAAAATAGAACAAAAAACACACATTTTCACCACTTTTGCAGAATCTAAAATTATAGATTTGTTTTTTATACTTTCAGAAATTGGCCTCTGCACACAAAAATCTTTGGATATAAAATTAAAAAATGTCTCTGTTTGGCTTGATGACACTGGGAGTAAATGAAAAAATATACTTTTATGTAAATAAAGCCTTTAAAAAAATACAAGTCTGACAAAATGAAAAAAGCACAACACAGCAAAAAAATGCTCTAGATCTCCTTTGAAAATAAGGGCCGTGTCAGCATTGTTTAGCAGGAAAAGGGAAACAATTACAGCATAATTAGTGTGTGTAATGACTACAAACAGCAGTCATTAAATTACAGCAGTGCGCAGACCATGCCTCATTCATGAAAGCCTTTTACTATTTGTTGAAGAAGCTGTCTTTTCCACCTCATGAGTCAGAGCTGTTGACCCAGGAATCATAATTGTGGAAAACCTCATGTAGAAACAGTGTTTTATAGCATTGTAGTGGAATTTATCAAGTGTTAACAGTGGCGTATTTATTTATTTTTTAGGTTAGATTAAATTGCGGGAAGAGAATGAGAGTGAAGTGTGATCGTGTGGGCGACTGAGAAGAAGACTATCAAAGAGGAAGGAGGCGGTCTGCGAAAGGAGGAAGGGAGAAGAGAAGATCGTATTGAGAGGTGATAAATGTTCGGAGACTGAGCACACACGCTGGAAACTGCACGAGAGTCACAGAGCGGGTTTTGTTTGCTTAACCACGGGCGCTGCCAGATGTCTGTCAGTGTGGCCCAGTGTTTTGTTTCTGCTATCACCCGGCATCTCTTAGGCCTGCCTGCGATAAGCCCCGACAAGGGAGTGGAACCGTTTTCTCAATCACGCCAACAATTAGGCTTATCCACGATTTGGTCAATTGGATTCAAACTACTGCACTGTGCTGTCGGCAATTGACTGAAGCAAACGCTGGAAACTTGCTGCTGATGCTGTATGTTTTATGTGACTCCCGAAGCGGCAGACCTATGCCGCAGGACTGTTAGCGCTGCTTGTGCAAAGGTCCAGAGCAAAAATATTTACCTCTGGTGTTATCCCTCATTTACGAAGTTCCTCTCAGTTACTATTTATACACCACGGGTTTACAGAGAATGTATAATAATAGCAGACTGGCAGAAACATGAAAGTGGCTAAAGCGGTGTTTTCTTTGGTAGCACGAGAAATTGTGAGACTTTAAACCTGAGCGTCGCTCAACTGACTCACTGATAAATCAATTTTTAAAGAACTCATAAGTGTCACTGAAGTTTACTTCCATATTTTCCGTCGTGCTTTTTCGCCGTGCGAGCATTTCTGCGTTATTTCCAAACAAATTAGAGAGGTGCAAGGTCATACGGAGGGGATGTGGTAACTAACAGCAGTTGGGTTGTTATGTAACAGGGCCACTTTTAGGTTGGTAGCCGCTGGCGTGTAATCTTAAACAAAACACATACCGAGTGTAATCTGTCAGCCATTTGTGTGGTCACGTCTAGTAATCTGCAGTGAGACCTTTACAGCGGGCCACAGACAACATCACGGGTGAGTGAGAAAATTTGTTTGCGTGCCGGGACCTTTTAGCGGCGGGGGAACAGAGCCTTCGACCTTCTCATACGTCTCCTGAAACACTCACCTAGCCCAGCAGTGGTAATAAAGCCTCGCTCGCCTCTGCCGGGAGAGCTCTCCAACAATAATACACTGTTTGTTCAAGGCTGTAGCCAAGAGAAAATATTTGGACTCTCCCAAATTGAAGTATTACAAACAATCTTTTTACAGGGCCAGTGATATCAAAAGATCAGCAATAGCACGGTGGATGTGTTTAAACAATATTTGGGATATTCTGGGGCTGCTCGGGTGGAGGAGTCGATTTATTATACGTGGAAGCACTGAATAGACAAAGGCGGTGGAGTCGTGCTCTCAGTCCATGCTATATAGCCATCATCACTGTGGTTTTTGGGCTGTCGTTGGGGCCCAGAAGTGCTCCTTGCTCGACATAAAACATCCAATATAAAGTCGTTTGAAGCGCAAAATACTATTTATTTTATCATTTTAATGCACATCAGCAGTCCCTTTGAGCAAAAAGCCACAATCCTGCAAATTTAGTTCTGCTTGTGATATTTGGGGAGCTGTACTGCATCATCGGCTGTCAACACATCTTTAATGGCATGGCCTGTTGCCTTGTTTTTTGTTAGGTTTTTTCGAGTGATGCCAACCAGGAACAGCAGCTTCAAGTAGGTAAAAGTTACCTAATACATAATAGGGAAGCCCTGTTTGTTTCCATGCAGCGGTTGGAAACACCCTTAGGATCCTGGGTACTGGTGCCACTGCTATAATGGGGTGTGAGGTTGCCTTACCCACACATCTTTCACCGACAGGCCTGAACCCTGGTCCGCAAACCTGGCACCGGAAGGAGCCGAGAGTGTTGACGCAGACACCGTTGGGACAGGAGCTGGGATCTCTGCACTCATCTATATCTGCTCCGGGACAAAGTGGAAAATATGAAAAAGAAAAATCTGAATGAGTTGTTGCTAAAACAATGTTACTAAGACAATACGTGCATGCATAGAAGAAAGAGAGGGTGTAAGGCCGCAAATGTACACATACACAGTCCGTCTGTCACAGAATGAGCAAAGTTTTCTTCCTGGCTTTGACTAAAGGAAAATACAATATGTGTTTTGTTAGTGCCCAGCTCATTCAGCTAATTCATGGAAGCAAACAAATAGGCCTGGCCAGGACTGCCCTGTTATGTGAACTTGAGCCTGTATGCGTAGCTGCTTGTGCACGCACGCAAGTTACCTTCGCACACGCCTCTCCGAGACTTGGCGTAGCCAGCGTTGCATTCACAGGTGTAAGATCCCTCTGTGTTGACGCATTTGCCATTCTGGCATTTGTTGGGCATGCTGCACTCATTCATGTCTGCCAGTTTGAATGAAAACCAAGGAGAAGGGAAAAAAGAAAGTTACTGTTGTGTTCCGCAGCATTAATTAGGGCAGAATACTTTTAAAATGAACGGCGCTGACAGACGAGGACTTGCAGTGCTTAGTTTCCATTGGAAACTTTATATCTCCTGCTGCTGATTGGGGCTGTGTCTCACCTTGACAGAACTTCCTGTTCTGAGTGATCACCTGGCTGTAGCCACTGTGGCAGTGGCAGGTGTAGGACCCATAGCTGTTTATACAACGTCCCTTTCCTTCACATGGATCCTCATCGCACTCATTCACATCTGCAGAAAAAGAAAGGAAAGCACGTGGCTGTTGCACTTCACCAGCACAGTACACTTTTAAAGCACCGACTTTAGAGCTTCCTCTATGAAACAGAAACAACACGGGCCAAAACCCAGCTGTGTGGAGCAGAGGCTGTGTCCAAAAGCCTTTGCGAAAAAAAAAGGACCACAGCATCAGCTCTCTGGGTGGGACGTGAGCTGTTGTCAAGCATCACAGGACAGGGTAGCATAAACAAACAGAGTCCTATCATTTTGGCTCACTTAATTTCTCAAAGGTTTATAATCACTGGTGATGAAGACTGGCTTTTACTGTGATGATGACGGACAGAGCTGCCGTGGCATCTGGTGTCAGCATGTCTGTGTGTGTTTGTGTGCTCCTCCTTCTCTTTGAGTGTCCCACTGTTACCCCTGTTTTGCTTCATTTTTCGCTCTTGCTCCATTTGTTAGTTACCAATGCAGTTGGTCTGCAGTGCACTGAGCTTGAACCCTGGCTCGCAGAGGCAAATGTAGCCCGTTTGCACAGAAACGCATCTCCCACGGCCACATATAGAGGGGGTCGTGGCACACTTGTCAATACCTATGGATAGGAACAAAGATGTGCAGAGTTGTCACTTGAAAAACAAACAAGATTATTTGTGACCTAAGGTTGCGCAACATTGGTTTAAAAAAACTAAAAAATATATAAATGTGCATTCCACGAACACATGTTGTTCTCCAGGGGAACTCATCGTGCTGTTTTATAGGTGGAGTCGTGGATGGGAGCGCTGGTTTTACAGCACTGTAGCGTTCCAACAGGTGGTATGGAGCGCGTACAAAGTGCTCGGCAAGAAACAGGTCATGCACAGTAGAGCCTGACATTAGTTTTGTACTTGTGTTTTTCTGTCCAAAAGAGCCATGTTAAACTGGGCCTCTGGGTCTGGCTGACGAAAAGAAAAAAGAAAAAAATCCCATTTCTCTATAAGATTACTAAAAATTCTTCTCACTTCCTAAATCTCTCTGTCACTCTCTCGCTGAGTCTGTCACACAAACACGCTTTCACCATGTCCCGTGCTCTTCCTAAGTTTTTCATAAATCTGGCCTCTGTCCACTCAGAGTAGCTTCCTCTTCCAAAAGGCACACTCTTTCTTGGTTTCTCGCCCTCTCACCCTCTGTGCAGAATAGCAGCTTCAAGCCAAATTGGCTCTGGGAAAAGAGGTCAAATTAAGCTCTCTCCAGCTTCACTTTGGGTAAGCCTACAAAAATGCCTTATGAGTCGTGCTGCTGTCTGCCAGAAGTTTACAGAGTGTATAAAAAATGAAGAGCTGAGCCCTGTGGTGCTCTTTCGCATAGCAACTTCCTGTCCACCTGTTCATTGTCATGTTGTTTGTTTTGTTTTAGATGTATGAAGTGGGGCTGAATATATCTGATTTCCTATAATGTGACTTTTTAATCTATTGTTTACCTGTAGCTGAATCAGTATGGGATGGTTCCTTTGAATCCGGCCTCGGGTTGATGCTCGGGAAGTCCGGAAAAATATCTATTAAGACAGTTAAGGTGAGTCATGGGGCACTAGATAAGCACAAATGACAAAATCAACTAAATCTCTTTTAAACTTTGACAGGTTCTAGTCTCTACAACCAAAACAAGACGCCGCTTGATTTGCCAGCCACTCTAATGCCTTAGCTGCCTATTCAAGACTATAAAAGCGATCTAGTCATTTTTCCGGGCTAAAACAAATTACAATGACCAAAATAAATCAGGTAGACTCATTGAACATAGCCTTCAGACTTGAATGTCAGTGTTTTCACTGACGTGAGGGCAAAGTAAGGACTGTGAATGCCACTACTGTGTGGGAGCAGTTTATAGAAATTACACAACATGTCTGTGCTTGACAGAAAGCTTAGAGATTGTAAATCAAACCCAAAGAGGCAATAAACAACAGCTGGAGGCAAAACTCCTTTGTCCCACACGCCATCAGACTGTTTAACTCCTCTCTGGAGGGGAGAGTGGGGGGGAAACAGGAGGACAAAGGAGGGGGGAACAACTAAGCTGTAGTGCCTCTTCACCTCACTGTACAATACCTTTTGTGCAATACTTTTTGTAAATAGTCAAAAGTGCAATAGACTCAATACTTGAAATGTGCAATTCACTTGTATTTTTATTTTTTATTCCTATTTATTCTATTTATCCCCTTTGTATATTTTATTTATATTTGTCTCTGTATTTATATATGTGTGTGTGTGTGTGTGTGTGTGTGTGTGTGTGTGTGTGTGTGTGTGTGTGTGTGTGTGTGTATATATAACAATTCTGTAACTGTAACTTCGGTCGTTGCTGTGCTTTTTGGAAGTCGAATTTCCCAGAGGAACCCACCCGAGGGATTAATAAAGTTCTATCTTATCTTATCTTATCTTATCTTATCTTATCTTATCTTATCTTATCTTATCTTATCTTATCTTATCTTATCTTATCTTATCTTATCTTATCTTACTTGTTCAACTACCAGTCTCGTATGATCTGAATGAATAAAGAAGGAAAAGAGAAGATACCTGGATACTGTGGCGGTAACTCTGTCCCAACAGCTGGCTGGAAAACGAGCAAATATTACTCATTAAAAAACATTGGGCTACATTTTTCACCACCATATTTATATTCACAGCATTCCGGTATTTGTTGGTAAATTCTGTGCTAATTAGATGTGCGCATCTACCAAAATGTGGTCTGAAGAAGTTATATAATCATAACAAACCCTCCAGCTGAAATAGCTAGAACACATGGCGAGAAGAAGCATGCACCAAAGGAGGGAGAACTTACCGGGCTCAGACTTTCCACATCTACCACAAAAAAAGAGGAAAAGTTTATCAGTGGAGAACACATTACATCTGCATTAACATGTGCCATCACAAAACACATTTTTGTTCAATTATGTATACACGCATGTTGCCTTTAGACACTCGTCTGCAGCTTTGGTGATCCTTTTTTTTCCCTAACAAAAATTGGCCAGATTTTTTTTTTCAAATATTTGTGAGAGATAGTGTACACTGTTGGCCAAGAAAAATGAAAGAAAAACATGGAATTAGATATCTCCGATAATGAAGACAAAAATCCCAAAATATTTAAAGAACTGTCTCCACATACAAATCAAAATGTTGCAGCACTGCCAATACAGTATCTCACAAAGCTTAAATCAGGAAGATGCATTTGCTTAAAATCCTGAGGATTAAGCTTCATGATCCGTGTGGATTACTTGTTGTTGCAGGCTTTTTTTGATGCTCGCTGGGGTTTCACTTAGACCGCTGTGAATATGTTCCATCTATCAAGCTTTTATTCACGGAGATCAAAGCAGCTTGTTGATGTTTACATTTTCACAATAATGTTAATGCACTGCATCCTGTCTATAAAAAACTGCCATTGTGCAATCATTGCAGCTGCTCTGAACTGTTTATGTCACGGGCTGTGGCAAAAATCAAGCTCGTCACTCTTCTGACAGACTAAACTCATCAGCTGATCTACGTGCCAGCCCATGTCAGTTGATGGGTCAGCTCATCCCCTTTGATGCATCCAGCTGGTATGTGTTGTTTAAGCACTACTTAAGCTCCTCTAGCCAACTTATAGTTGCTTTGCATCTTTGAGACACTTTGCAGAACAGCTCCACCCCAGCTTCCCCCTTTTCTTCTGGGTCTGACTTAATGAATGTCATCTGCTCTCAGTGATGCCTGCTCTGATCTGAATGGCCCTGCTGCTGCTTTGCCTGGCATGAAAGGCTGACTTGTGCTTTCCAGGTCCCAGATCAGAGCCATACGGTCAAATGTAAATCATTGCCAGAGAATTGACAATCTTCTTTTGACCACTGTATGGTGGTCCTGACTGAAACATCCTCGGGTTTAAATGAATACCATGTTTAGGTAACATCCAAGGCCTACGCATTCGCTAAGAACACTGTTTCAACTCTTTGTCATACAGTGCAAATATTTACCAACATAAAACTTAATCTTACCATCTGTGTGTGGCGGTCTAGGTGTTTCTCTGGCTGGATGTGAGGGATGCTGTGGAGTCAAAGGGTACTGGGGTGCTTGTGGGGTCTCAGAGTATTCGGGGTATTGGGGTAGCTGCGGTGTTTCGGGGTAGCTGGGGTACTGGGGCCCACTGGGAAACGAAGGCTGAGAAAATGGAAACTGCGGATAAGTAGGGCTCTCATCCTCGAGTGACACTCCCATGCTCTGCAGCTCGACATCATCCAGCTGTCGAAGAGAAATCTGGACGTCAGATCGCGAGTAAGTGTATCCGTGGCCAGCGGGGCAGATCTCCTTGAAGTGGTCTGCAGCACAGGAGACACAGGAGCGACCAGTAAGTGATCGAAAACATCACCTCTGCATTCTGAGCTTCAGCTCGAAAAACTGACATTTAACTTTTGACAGCATAATCGTGGCTCTTATTTCTATCTGATATTCAAAGTAACACCATAAGCCATCCATGTAATACAGTTACGACAGGCACGCTGTACTTTATGCTCTGCTGTGAACAGGGAGATTGGGTTTCGGTGACTGCTGCAGAACTTAGCAAGCTGCCAGGCCAGTGACAGCTGTCAGAGGAGGCTAACAGCGACGGGATTTGAAAACATGTGGGCATATCGGCACTCTCAAACTGTGGGAAGTAGAGGATCATGTAATGCTGAATGACCTTTGAACTCTTTGGTGTAAAGGCATGTGAGTGAGAGGCTAATGGAGGATTGGCTGGCTAGATAAAAGGCAGGAGACTGCACCTCTTTGTATCGGAGTCCAAAAAGCCTCAGCAATGGTGAATCCATTACAAGTGAGAGGCTCTTTGTCCCCTACCTGACCTGAAACCCGGCTACTCTATGCCAAAAGAGTCTGGAATAGAGATATGAGTAATGACAGATATGCGGTCACTGTAAACGCTTGTGTAAATACAGGAAACGTGGATATGATAGGCTACTGAATGATGAATTTAAAGTGGAGGGAAATGGGGCTATATATGATCAGAAGCCACATCTGAAGAATCGGCGTAAATATGGAATTAAACTCATTGGGCTCCTGTTACCGAGTCACAAGTAATGGCTCTGGCTGCTCTGTTCAGGGGTCTAACAGCTTTTCAGGCCATCCAAAAAGCTAACGTCCGAAATAATCAAAGGCCGTGCGCCCATGCACTGCGTCGGTCCTAACTGAGCAGCACCGTCGAGGTCTGTGTCTATGATATCTGATCTATGACAATCCCCATGAATCACTGGCTAGTACAGACACTCAATAAAACCAGCTTGTTTCTCTCAGAGACTTTGAAGATTAAATCAGTATGAAAAAACGACAACTACTTCCCATGTTTCACTTGGCGAGGTCACGCATTTCTGCTGTGAAGCTTTGCCGGTTTATTAGTGGGGTTTCTCTCTGAGGGTTGGAGCGATAACACAAGACTGACTCCCACTCTTATGTAGCCTCCAAAATATGAAAACTGTTATGTTTTTGGTCCTTTTCCACTCCAAACACAGTTAGCTATTTTGAACTGCATTACACGCCTGGCAAAGAACAGAATGGTGACTGAGCGGTAAATATTTTTTCCCCCTATTCTTTCATTACCATTGCTAGCCCTTGCATAAGATTGCATGCAACACTTTATTTCTGCAAAAGCGTTTAACTCAAGAAGGGGAGTACAGTCATGCAGAAATAGAAAACAAGATCATTTTTTGGGTCAGCAGAAGAGGAGCACAGGGCAGCTTTTGGGGCTGTACCTGATCCTGGTAAAGGACAACGATCACACCCAGCTCCCCAGGCCTTGCCCACTCTGCTGCAGCAGCAGATCTGCTTGGTGAGGTGATTAGTGAGTGGCAGAGAGCATGTCGCCGCTGAAACAGACCTGTAGCACGGCGCCCTCTGGTCAGACACTGCTTTGTCCGCTGGTAGAGAAGAGAAATTGGAACACAAGAAAGGCATAAAAAAGCCTAGTCTTAAAGTGTGTGTTACGAATCCAAAAAAACAAGCAATACTTACAGACACAGTGGCTTCTGGCAGGATCTAACATATAGCCTGGTTTACATGTGCACCTGTAGCTTCCTTTGGTGTTGAGACATTCAGCGTTTTTACATATTCCAGGCAACAGGCACTCGTTGATGTCTGTGAAATAGGCAGAGTACATCAGTCATTTCAAATATATCCTGGCTTATGGAAATTTCATGAAGTCATGTTTATTCCCAGGAAAAAAAAACGATTTTCAGTCTCACCCCCCACCAAAACTGCACATATCAATATCAACTTTGGTGCATTTTCTTTCCAATACACTGGGCAGCAATGATTCACACATTGAAAGGTGTCAGAAAATTGCAACAGATTATGTAAGCAAAGCCGCTCGCTGTGGGGAGGCGATGAAATATGGAAACATTAAGGTTACACAAGTGCATGAAATCGTGATGACAGGAGGGAGACGTACACATTTGACGGGTGTAAAACAATACACGCTCAAAATCCTGTCTTGCTTGGAAAGTAAAATATTGCAGCTGTGGGAACACGTGCAGTCATGTAGACATAGAGCATATCACTGAGAGTTTCAGATTGTCATCATCCTCAGCATCTTTCCTTCACAGCGTCCAATATGGTTACGAGATCCTCAGCTTACGTCAATAAGTGAAAGTTATTAAAGAGATTTTTTAAAATGTATTTATTTTTTCCTCTGTCTGGCTTAAACCACATGCAGAAATGGTAGAGTGGCCAGAGGAGTTTGCCTCTCGCTCCAAGAGCTCCTGAGTCCCTAAGGTAAACGGAGACAAGCTAACAAGTGTGCCAGCCAGAAGCATAGGGGGACATGCTTAAGGCGCTTAGTCATGTGATCACACTGGGACCAGGCAAGGATTGTTGTTCTACCGTGTTAAACAAAGAGTACATCATTAGGTCTTTTCCCACTGCATTGACGACTAGAACCCGACAACCTGCCACCACAGATTTTCCCCCAATTTGAATGAATCTGCTCTTGTTTTGTTGTTTTCCTTCCTGCTGGAAAAAGTGAGCTTACAAAAGGTCGGGGCTGATAAAATCAATGGGCTGAAAGAAATCCAGGGAAAGCCTTAATGTTTTTCTTGTTGTTTGTCGCCCCTTTTTCGTTTCCATTTTGGGTTTTCGTTGCGCTTTTCCACCTTACAGTGACGTACTGTGAAGAAACGAGTGATGTCATGCCGGTTTCCCCCAAGTCTACACTTTTTGTAGTGATTTAACTTTAGTTCAGGTAGCGTCTGGACACCTGAAATCAGGTCACCGTTTATCTCATGGTCTTTAATCCATGATTCAGTCGAGTCCCAGATTAGTGGTAGTGTTACAGTCTGCTGGTGGGTTGATTTAAATTGAAACCGGCTTCCGTGGCAACCTTCCATGACCAGCGCTAATCTCAACATCTATTCTGAATTTATGCTTGGTTGCTCTTCTTGACAAACATCACTTGTGGTAAGAGCTCACGGCTTTTAGCGTGACTGTTTTTATAGTCTACCAGCACATGACAAAGTTCCCTGATTTGAGCATCAGTCTGCTGCTTACTTGACCTTTCCCCTCTTTGTTCAAAACCCATGTGAACACCTACAGAATTATCTACAGAAACTATATAAAGCAAACTGGCAACATTGCTCCCTATACTGTGTATTTTGGGTTGTGAGTAAAGAGAGCACCTTTGGACCACTTTGGAAGTCTGTGAAGTGAATACACATGGTCAGAATTTAGCCAAAGCGCCATTACTGGGAAAACCAGGCTTTTTCAACATATTTCTCTATCAGTATTGCAGCCTGAATACCAGGCTAGCAAGTCGACACGATGAGTGTCAAATGTCAGTGTTGTGAAATCATAAGCAGCTTTTATTAACTTGATCAAAAATGTCCAAAGAGTTGCATAAGACTTCATTAATCTCCTCTTTGAAGTGGTGTATGAGTAATGTGACCTGCTCCCAGCACTAGTTTACCACACACAACAGGGCCTGCACATGCATCTCTGCGGGCTTTTTCATCTAACAACCACAGCTACAAATGGCCAATTCAGTGACCTAAATTTTTGAGAAGGAAGCCTCTGAAGATAAGGAATCATCTCTGAAGTCTGAGACCTGAGAGCATGACGCTGATAGGAAATCTTATCGTGCTGTGGCGACGATGTCACTGACCGCAAAGGTCAGCGGATGTAGGCAGACTGGCAGTAAATCAGGACTATTACCAAATACGAGACAAGCCCTGTTCTGTTCCAGTAAAACACATTACAAGCAGCTCGAGACTGGAGCCACAGGAAGGAGGGCTTGACCCCATCCTAATAATAATGACAAAATCTCAGAAAAAGCTGATTTTTTTTCCTTCTTGGCAGATAGCAAAAGTCCTTAAATTAGAAATAATTTTTGGGGGAACGGAGCAGCAGCAGAACACAGATTTAAAGCACTTTAGTAAATATTGTGGGTAACTGTCAGCTTTGCTTTTTTGGAACTCAGGAAAGGAGCAACTGGAAGAGGGAAACATCTTAAAGCAATCACAGAAGAAAAGCATGAATAATAGAAAGATAAATTTCTACATTCATTGGCTGCTCGACACATTATTGGAAAACAGGAGCGTCCTGCTCAATAATTACCTGAAAACATCAATATTGTGATTGTTCTCTGCAGAAAACATGTTGAACTTGCTGAACTAAAGGATGAGGTCTTCTATACGGAGAGTCAAAACTGGACTTTTAGGTTGTTCTACTCCGTATGCCTCAGCAAGCATTGCCCTTTGGATCATGACATGATAATGTGAGCCATCAGAAAAGCTGCAGTTTGTAACTGTTAGCCTCAGTTGTCAGTGTTAGGTAGATAGCTCAGTAGGTAGAGTGGTGGCCCCAAGGTCGGGGGTTCAAATCCACTGAACGGCTACCCTGAGGTACCCCTGAGCAAGGTACCGTGCGTACACACTGCTCCCCGGGCGCCCAGTGGCTGTTTCACTGAGTGAATGGGTTAAATGCAGAGAGGAATTTCCCCACGGGGATCAATAAAGTATACATCATTGAGCCATTTCCAAGGCTATTTACTGACACCAACAAATGCAAATGGTTGGAATTCTTTAGCGGCAGAGTTGACACCGTGGGTGTTTACTGATTCCTAAACCAAACACAAGCTGACAAACAGCCACTGCTGGGATGTTGAAATGGACGATAACACAGTGTATATGTTCAGGGACAACCATGTTTGTTTTACATACAGATGGACGGGAAAAGCAGGCAAAGCAGCAATCTGATGCTCACAAGTACTCAGAGAGCCATCCATGCCACGATCACAGCCTACCACATTAACTCAGAACCCCAAGACCAATTAAAACAGGAGCCCCAGGTGCTTATTGACTGCTGAACTCTGACCCCAGACAAACCCTAACTGTGGTCTTGACCTGTTTCCCAGACATGGGAAGTGGGGGGCAAAAAAGTCAGTCTCCCAAGCAAGGACTTTAATTAAGTGTGTTCTCCAGGTACATCATCGGTTACCACAGTATAATCTGAACATTTGAAGATTTTGAAAGTACTTCTTTGCAAACTCGAGTTTCCCCACTGGGGGGCTAACCAGGTTGCTGCTGGAGGTCTTCTATGTCATTTTGTGTTGTTACCTGCAAATGACAACAGCAGTCCTTCTTCTGCTCTAGAAATGTGCTGTGAGCTAGATGGCCACTATAAGCAGCCCTTCTAGGCGGTGGAGAAATGATTCATATGTAGCTATCACGAGTAACATTCAAGATAGTGGATTTGGTGTCTATCAATGACTAGAACAGGCATGTATTTAGTTCTTTTAAGCATGTAGACATGGTCAAAACAACCTGCTTAAGTTTAAATTGAGAATCACAATGTGGAGGAAACTTGATTTAAGTGACTTTGAATGTGGTTGTTGATGCCAGACAGGCTTGTCTGGTCTTCAGTATTGCAGAAACTGCAGATCTACTGGAATTTTCCCACAAAACCATCTCTAGGGTTAAAAGAGAATGATCAGAAAAAGCGAAAGCATCAAGGGAGCAGCAGTTCTCCAGGAGAAAATGTCTTGTTAGATAATGGCCACACTGCTATGAGCTGATAAGAAGGCAACAGTAACTCAAAGATACACTTGGTACAACCAAGGTATGCAGAAGACCATCTCTGATCACACAAAATGTTAAACCTTGAAGCAGATGGGCTTAGTCTAATGCCTCTTGATTTCAGCTGAGACGTTCAGATGGTAGGGTCAGAAGTTGGAGTAAACACCATGAAAACATGGATCCATCCTGCCTTGTATCAACAGTTCAGGCTGGCGTTTGTGGTGTTATGGTGGATGGATGTTTCCTTGGCACATTTTGGGCCCCTTAGTACCAGTCAAGCATCATTTAAATGCCACAACCTACCTACGTATTGTCCATGACCACAGTGCACCCATGTTTTGATGGCTGCTTTCGGCAAAGCCATCAGAACACATCATGTCAAAAAACTCATACAATTTGAAACTAATTTCTTGAACATAGCAATGAGTTCACTTTATTCGACTAGCTTCCACATTCACCTGACCTCGATCCAACGTGGTGGAACCGTAAATAAATATAATGGAGGAGCAGCAAGTGTGATGCTGTCATGTCAACATGAACTAAAATCTCTGAGAAATCTTTCTAGCACCTTGCTGAATCTATGCCACAAAGGATTAAAGAGGTCCTGAAGGTGAAAGAGGGTCCAACCTGGTACTAGCAAGATATACCCGATGAAGTGGACAGTGAGTTTATTTGATCACAGTGATTTAATTATTTTAATATATCTTTGTTACTGCTAAAATAAACATGCAGTCACTTAAAGCTCATAAAATGTTTAAACCCTTTCCAGCATATTTCATGCAAAGGCTTACCTTGACAGTGTGTGACATTCATTCGTTTAAAACCTTTAGAACATTCCACCTGTCCATTCGCAATCACTGCATATGCTGTAAACAGAAACAAAAACAACAGTTCAGAGAAGCTCAGTGATCTTAAATGATGTGCTATGATTCTTTGGTACAGAGGAGTGCTTTCATCAGAGAGGGAGAAGAGAAGGAGCTCAAGTTTAGGAGAATTTAAGGTCTCAGTAATAGGAAAAACAAGGAACCCACAACTGAGCCTTGAGGGACTCCAGCTAGAGTCAAATGGGCTCCCCATCAACTACATTTATAAGGCAGCTTTGTCATCCAACAAAATGTAATAATGCTCTATGCCATTCATAATTGTGTAAATCCCTAGGCACATCATCATAAATTTGTTGACTAAGCCTTTATGACAGCCCTGACCGTTTTCATCAACCACGGTGCAAATCTAGTTAAACGAGAGACTAAAGCTTTAAATGTGCGCACAAGGAATGACGATTAATGTGCTGCTCACAGGAAAATGATTGGCCAAAATGTCTTAACGCTTGTTTTTTGCCAAAGCAGTACAAATCACGTGGCATGTGTGTGTTTCAGGTGTGCGCTTGAGAGGTGCTGCAGTAAATAACACATTTCTCGGTTACTGCCCCAGTGCGGGCAAACTGTCAGTGTTAGAAGCCTGAAAACATGGTGTCATTACTTATTCGGCACCCAGTCAAGCCCCGGCACGCTCCATTAAATGTACAGGGGGTCAATGTGGCAAAGAGTAAGTCTGTTAGTGTCTAAATGTGTGTGTATCCATATCTGTGTTTTTTAACAGAGATTAGGGGGAACTCTATGAAAGTCTTTCTTAACATAGACAGTGATTATTGGTACCAGATCTTTCCATGACTCAGATGACTCAGATTCTCTATGACTGTTGAAAAGATAATATCTAACTTCTGATTTTGAAAGAAAAAAACATGTATTTTTGGCTGTAGAGGACTGTAAAGAATAACAATATGCTTGTTAGCAAGACAGAAGAGTCTTTAGCTATTATAGACTGTACAGTGTGACACACATCAGACAGCTCAGAGAAATGATTACAACACCCTGTGCTATATACACTATATGAGGTGCAATCAAAACTTCTCTCTCCGCCCATAAAAAGCAAAAACTATTTAAATCTGGTCACTGTCTGATTCAAAGTCATCTCCTTGTGTACCTCTGGAGCACTTCCATTACTTCTAAGCCTGAAAATGGGGCATCAGGTGCAGAGCATGACCACCAGTATGCTCATTACTCTCTCAGACTGGTAAGGCTGAATTTGTGTAATAGCCTTAAGCATCTGAGGGAGGATATTAAGTGCAAGTGATCATGCACCAGCATACAGCACATGAAAAGTCAGGAGTTTTAACCATGCCAACACAACTGCCACTCAGCGCCCACACAACCAAACAGATTTGGCTAAAGACTCGCCCTCTTCAAACATGAAGGTTTTTTGCTCAAGAAAGGAATGACAGCAATGACAATCTTTTGATTCACACTATGGGCGTAAAAAATAACATTATACCACAGCAATGCATTGCTTTGAATCTGCTGCCACAGTGATGAAGGGTCTAGAAAAGACGTGACGCACGCAAGGACGTAAAACACCACTGCTTTGCCAGCAGAGGTATTTGGGAAAGGGAGAGAAGTCAGTTCGGTTCAGCCCAAGAAAACCAATGTGTTGTTGACTGAAAGAGTGCTCTAGTAAGATGTAAATGATGCCTGACAGGGTAAGAAGAACCAGAAAAGAACCTATCTCTATAATCCATCAGTTCTTTCTGTCTGTACATGCCACCAGTGTTAAATACATGCTTCGGGTATTGATTCAGCTGCTCCCTTATTTACTATATAGTGTACAAGAGTCAAAATGCCAAGACAGCAATCCATCAAACCAAAACCCAGCAATCAGTCATGAGTTTGTGCCATTTTCCCAGGAGTGACTGGAATGTGTGGCACTTCTGGGAATGAAGTCCTGGAAGCTGAGTTGTGCTTTGGTCCCGCTGTGACCCAGTCGACCAGGCAGGGTCAATGTACCTGAGGGTTGACAGAGCAGAAGTGGGTCAGCATGAAGCGGGCAACTCGAAAAGGGGGGAACTGTGTCAAAGCAACGCCCCTATTCCTGCCTGCCCACCTCCTCATCTTCCTCCAGACCCTCCTAATCCCCCTCCGAAGTTTCTGAGTAATGAGATGTTGTGGTAGGAGCGACGGGCACGTCCTCCCGCAGTGATGGGATCAAGGAAAGTCTGGCCTGAGTGACAGCAGGGCGCACATGCCAAGGGAAGCACAGTGGGGGAGGTCCGGGAGTCTCAATAAAGCTTATTAGCAGGGAGAAGAAGACTCCCTGCAGAGATGAACAGCTTTAAGATGAATTTGAGAGACAGGTAATATGTTGTGCTTGTGCATCTTTAAAGCCTAATTATTTGAGTAACAGTGGTGAAAAACTGAAATATTTGCACATATACAGGCACATATACAGGCATGCTAACAGTAAAGTACTGCTAGCACAGACTCTGTTTTGGTGTCATTATGGTTTTAGGGGGTTTTCCGTGTATCTGAGTTTTGGATTCTCGATTGATGTCATTTTTATTCTAGTAACGGTGAGTTTATCATTATAATTCTACTTCCAGTTCACCTTTCTTATGTTTATCTAGTTGTGGTGCGTCTTTGGGTAACTATTTTCGTGGTGCAGGGGTGTCAAACATAAGGTCCAAGGGCTAGAACTGGCTCAGTGGATGGCTTTGAAAAATTGTGAAGGAGGCCATTTGGACTTTTAAATGTATTTTAACAAGTTCTACAGATTTTCCTGCTGATAAAGACCTCACCCATGGCTATTCACACTACACCAAAATAATTACATTAAATTAAATGTTGATTAAAGAATTAAATTTCCTGTTTTTTCACTACTAACTAAAGAAATTTCTGTTCTTACAATGGGACCACACCCCCAAAAAGGACGTTTTCTGTGAATTAACAGACATTTCTGCTTTATAATTACAGGACAGTATAGGCAATGAGCTACCAGAACTTTTTTCTGTAAATTTTACACATTTATTTCTTAGACGTGAAGCCCAAACAGTTGTGCTGACAAATGTCTTTGATTTGCTACAGCTGAATTCTTTGAAAAAACTGAGACATGCTGTTGAAATTGTACTTATGTTTCTAATAATAAGATATCTCAGGGATTAAATTCATGGTTAAACCCTTTTTCACTGACAGTGATGCCAAACATTTTACTCAATTGTAAACTGAGCTGTATGTGGCCCATGATGTAAAACGAGTTCAACATCCCCGTTCTAGTGTTTTGATTTTATTTTTCAATTGACCTTTAGTTCCTTACTTTGAAGGGTTCTCTTTCCTGTCTTGTGTGAGTTTTACTTCCTCCTTTGTGACTGACTTCACCTGTCATTGATTGTTCTCACCTGTCTGCCTGCTCCCAGCTGTGTCTCATCATGTAATCACTGCTCTGTGTATTTAGAGTCCTCCTTCCTCTGTGTCTTTGTTAGATTATCTGTTATTTGCACTCATGTGCCTACCAGGTCTCCAAGTTTTTGCCTTGACTTTTTTTAAAATTCCTGTTTGTTTCCTTAGATGTCAGTTTAGTTTGCTGAGTAAAGGTCGGTTTTCTCCTCTTTTGGGTTTCTAGGTTCTTCTGCCAGTTTTTTGAAGTGTCATTTATTAATTAATAAAGCTTTAGATTCTGTATCCTGCACTTAAATCAATTCCTCACTACAAGCTAACAGGCAGATAGTACTTAGAGTTTCCTTAAGCATATCCTGGACCTAAAAATGCTTGAACTTTAAGATAAGTTCAGTAAAAGTTTTATTGGTCCACAGGGTTGAGCTGTTTGTGGCTAGTTAAAAAAAAATTGCATAAAAGCGCTCTGCCTGCCAAAGTTCACAATGACTTTCCTAATTACTGGTTGAAACTGTATCTGCGAATCAGAACCTTGTCTTCTAACCTCAAGAAAAGATAATCAGCCCCAAAACTAAAAATGGGTGACAACTTGGCCATGTAATTTTCATTAATATCCAAAAAGTAAAGCATGATTGTGTCCTGATTTAATGGCGTGCCAGTTCCCATGCTTGTTTCTACAATGATTTGTGTAGAAAATATAGAGCTCCACAGCCAGTGGCTTGCAAGAGTGAGCTCAAGCTGCGCATCATTAGTGTCGCCCTTGGTTACAAAGACTGTAAACTCAGACGTGTCTGTATCCACAGAGGGAACAGACAAAACCTTTCAATTGTTGTCTATCCATTTAGCCCTGTTCAACAAAAGACTTCGTCACGCCTCACTAATTTATTGTCCATCTCCATTCAGTTGTGTTGTGCATTCCACTGGAGGCTGTTCAATAATATTTGCTCAAATTCCCTGACCTGAAAGTGTAATTCAGATTCCTTGAAACTTCTTGATAGCTGGTGTTATCCCAACTTAAATCTGAATAAATCCCTTAAGTAAAATTTGTTTAGTGAAAAGCACTGCTGGGATTTCAAATGAAAGGACAGCTTATGCAAAATAAGAGAGCTGGCTAAGAAAAAAAAGAGACAGGAAGCTGAGAAGGGAGAAAGCTTAGAGTCAGATGGGTTTCTCAGCCATACAGAAATCTTTAATTGCAGATTTTTGGTGCGATCACAATGTAGACCACCCGGCCTGCAGGCAGTTCTTCTAAGACGATTGAGTAGTCTGGTCCATCAATCACAGGGCTCAGAGCCCTTCACCAGCTTCTCCAGGGACTTGCCTCAGTGTTGGGCTTCTTCTCTTAACCAACTGGAAAACCTGAGAACTTGTGGGACAAGAGGGAGGAGGGATGGATGCCATCCACAGGATGCAAACGGTAGACAGTCTTCCTTTCTCTTCCATCGGGGTATACTCTAAGAAAAGACCCAAGAGCAAAGCCAAGACCTCATGATCCTTTCCATAAAATTACTTTCTGACATTCCGCCACAGGACGAACTAAAAGAAGGAGCAAACTGAGCTCTTTAATCATCACAGAGTTTCAGGTCTTTTGAATCGCAATGATGGCAGAGCCATCTCTTCTTGGCCTCTGAGCCAATACTTGATTGGAGCAAACAGCTTAAAGACAAGTCATTTTCTCTCAAAACAGAATGTTTCCTTGGCAAAAGCCATACTTGCCAATCTGGCACAGTCCATATCACACGGCCTGTAAATACGTCCCTGCAAGTGAAGCTAAAGCTAATCAGCAAAGATACGTGCGGTTAGCATGAGCGTCACACTGCGAATGCATACCATGTAAAAGCTGCAACATACTGCATTTGCTCAATCAACAGCAGTCTCATCTGTATAGTATTGCTTTCACACAACGATCCCATGGGACATATGATGCAATGACAAAAACAGCTTTGATGAGGAGTTTATTTCATTTTTCTGCCACATTAAATCTTTTACTGAAAACATACTTTTCATTGTCTCTATTCACGAAAGTATGCATGTCATGTCAGTGTTTGTAGTTTGACAATTTTGCTTAATAATGTCCTTTTCCAAGATGCTGATGGCAGTGTAACCCGCATGAAACACATTTAAAACAGAACCACATTCCTCCATGATATCTGTGGACTATTTACCACCTGGGCTTCTTCCAAAATAAGGCATGCCACGGTACATTCCCAATAAAAAAAACATGCTTAACGTAGCTTGTATCGAATTAAGAAGCATCGCAAATTTCAAATCCATGCGCCTCCAACTGGGATTTATTTCTCGTAGTGGTTAGGTCGGCTCAGCGCTGATTAGCTACACTGCTGCCCAGCTAATAGATTCCATAATTTGAGTTGTTAAGGGATAACGCTAAGTCAACATCAATGAATCAAATGCTGTCAAAGAGATGCGACATCTCTATCTGATCACCACGAGAAGCTGTTGTGAAGTTGTTCCAGTGCATCTGTTCTGTTGCTGCTTGTTTCTAAGGCAAAGTAATCGCATCTCTGGTTTTTGTTGGTCATTAACAAGTGTTCTTGTTTGATCAGCGCTAATAAAAAGCAAGAAGCACAGGCTTTAGCTGGTCAGTTTAAATGTCTCAGGAATAGATGGAAGATTTAGGAAGGGATGAGTTCATGTGGGAAGATCTGGAAGTTGTGGAGCTCTCCGAGTGCCCCCCGACCCCCACCGCCCCTCCTTCGCCTCATCTGACTTTACTGATCTAAACCTCATGAAGAATAGCTTCCTCATTACAGAGAGAAAACAGAGAGGAGTGGGGAGCAAAAAGAGGCAGATGACTTACACAGACAGAGGTCGAATTGAGGGTGGGGCAAAACAGTGTGAGGGCAGTGACAACACGGTGACCTCGGTGACCCAGGAAGGTAGGGTTAGAGAGAGGAAACCAAGGCTCCCGTGGGTGTGGTGGTTACTTAAAGTCCCTGGGGACCTCTGATCCGACTCCTTGGGAAGCCTCCCAAGGCTTCAGCCTGGCTCATGGAGAGAGTCACTGAGAGGAAAGCTGCCCATCAGTGACAGATGGGGAGACAAATGGCTTGTGAAATTCCATGAGCAGTGAAACACAGTGAGGAAAAGGCTGCCAGCTATAGAGTGTGATGCCAACACGACAGTATAGGTCAGACTTGGGCCATAGCAATTTGCCTTCAGATAACTGGGAACCTCTGATTCATTTTCTGATTGAAATGTATCCTTAACCCAGAGATTTGCACAAACAGCCCTATCACTTGCTTTTCAAGGATAAAATTCCTCTCAGCTTATAACGGATCCAGTTTCTCTTAATGGGACTCATGTAACCAAATCACCTCCTGTCCAACTCACCTATTCTCTTTCTCACTTGACTTAACAAGTCACTGGTTAGTTCTCAAACTTGAGGACCTCTGCATTGCTGAAAGAAATTGCAGTGATGGAATGAAATGGTTTAAAATCCAAGAAAAGCACAGGGTTTGCTTTGTTACTCCACTTCATCATCCGAACTAAAGAAATGGAGCTGACTTCAGCCTGGTCGATCTGGAACTCATTACAGGCCAGGAATCCTCAGCATGTGACTTTTAAAGGCACTAACTGCTAAGACCTCATCTCCCACTGAGATGGGACACACTGGCATTTATGCCTCTGCAATGTCAGACCTTCTTAATATAATGAACACACAAACACATGCACAAACAGTAAAACAAGCCCACAAAATATCCCTAAGTGATACAGTGTTCTTGGTGCATAATAATATATCATATCCAGCTGTGTAACACAACTAACTGTACATTTACGGACTTGAGACACAGCCAGACTGTAACAGTAGCAATGCATTCTGGATCTATATGACTGTATCGAGTGAGTGCGATGCAGATATACTGACAGTGATGTGCAGGCAGGCAGCAAAGACTTAGCAGTCCTGTCTGCAACAGCACCCCATTAAACTGTGGTCATTCTGGCATCTTCTACCAATATCATAAAAAATGAAGTAGCAAGCCTTGCTCTTAGTCAACAGCATGTTTAGCAATAAACTGACCAATGGTAGTAATGCACGCCTAGAAACAAACTGGGCTTTCATGACATCATTATCACGTACTCAACAGGACACACGGGAGAGTCCTATTAAGCTACACGACCTCTCTCCTCACTGCGAGCCGACGGCTGACTCAGTCGCTATAAAATAAAGAGAGACACATCTTTCTTCAGGAGCTCCACATCATTCCTGTCAAACGCATGAGAAAGCACACACCTAGACGAGTAAGCAGGGAATGTAGCTTAGAGATAAAGCCCAAGTCTTTACCCTGAGAACAATAGCACTCTTGGAGGAATTCAAAGTATTTCTCGTATTAAAACTCACCCAAAGACTTCTGGGAGAGAGTATATGACTTCATTTTTTACTTAACTTTTCCCTCTTTCTTTCTTTCTTTCTTTGCCATTGTGTGACCCTGGCCTACGATATGCTGCCCCCCAAAAGGAGCCACAAAAATGAGCAAATTGGGTATTCACTCTGTTTTCTCCCCCAACTTCAAAGGAGGGAGCAGGGGAAAACATCTGGGAGCCAAAAGAGATCATGCCGTGGACTTAGAAAGAATTGGAATCTGGCATGCCTGAGGAGACAGTGCGTGGGAGGCAAGAGAATAGATCGACATCTATTATCAAGGCGGGAGACAGAGAGAGAGAGAGATGATGTCTGCTTCTGATCAACGTCTGGTCAGATATTAAAGAGGGTACAGTCAATCTAACAGTAAAACTAGCAAATCTGCGGGGTATGACCATAATATGATTGAGATACGCGGGAAATAACTGAATCTCCCATGTGGCACTGTACGCTGTGGGAGTGCCAAAACCAGTGCATGGACCACATCGTGCTCTCCGAGTAGTAAAAAGAGCTGTCAGAGCCCCCATCTACAGTGGACAGTGTCACCACCAAGCCTTCCTGCCAACATACAACCACCCTGTTGCTGTTTCACTTACCTACCGCATCTCTGGTTGGGAACCAGTTGCTCATTTCCTCATTCATTCAAGGCCACATTGGCTTGCTTTGCCCGCAGGGTGGGTGGCACGCCTGCCAGGCTCTCATCTTCATGCTAAATGTGTTTTCATTTGCTTCCCGGTTTTGGTTTTATGGAAGTGAAAACAGCTTCATTTTAACAACTGGGAGCATGGGCGAGTCACGCAGCCGCTTTCAAAGGTTTTTAGAAATCTAACAAAGGCCGCTATGTTCTAGTCATCACCGCTCATTAGCATTGTTTAGGCCTGTAAAACATGCTCTGATAAAACTCCACCAACCATAAACAATGGCTGCTAAGGCATTAATTTTTAGACACCTTAATATGAAGCAATCAGAGTGGGAAAACTCTACCTTTTGAGTTGATGTGTGGCACAGAGCAAGATTACCAAAGGACAAACATCAACAGCAAAACAGAATTAAACCAGATTAGTTTAATTCTGTATGAAAAAAGTGACATAACTCTGGTGGATTAGTCAGAACAGCTTACCTGGTTTGGTCGGACACTTTTGGCACTTGTTTAGGCCCCAAGAGGCGCCAATACTTCCACAGCAATCATCCTGTTTGGTTAGCCCTGGAAGAGGCTTGCCGCACTACAACAAGACACATCTGTGTTAAATCTATGAAACAAGTTAGGAGAATGAGTGTTACATGTTTGGGTAGGCACGCTTGTTTGTGTGCAAGCGCGTGTGCGCGCTGGCAAGGGTGCAAATGTTTTTGTGTCAGGGTGTGCGTGTGTACCTTTCTGCAAGGACAGAGAGAACCAGACACATCGGAGACTGTTTAGTTAGAGGTGGACATAAACACACCGAGTCCTAAGAACAGCTAAGAAACTCCTGGTGTGCTGCATTAAGGGCTCTTGGTTAAATGTCCTATCAAACCCTACTTGTCGGATTTTGTCTGATAGAAATTAAACTTAAGAGATGATATTTTTTCCTCCAGATTGAATCTATTATGGTTAAATAATATGGAAATTTGCAGGGTGAATCTGCTCTTTTGCTGAAGTTTAGTTCTTCTTTGACATAGTGACTAAGTGGTTTAATTTAAATTGCCTTACTTAACCAGAGAGGAAATAATGGAAACAGCACTTGAGCACAAACAAACTCAAGAACTAATTCTGGCAAAAACAACTCGTTGTGTTGTTGCAACTGAAATACTAATAAGACCCAACAATAGCCAAGCTAACAGATGCTGTATGAGGTCTGAGATTAGCCGAGCTCACGCACTGCCACTTAAAGTCCTTTCCTTTTCCCAAGTGCTTTAGGATACATTAAAGCAAAGCACAGTAAATCTACAAAATGTGCCACACTCTGAGCACACAGGCGATGAAAATCTCACCGTTTGGGCCACATGGGGAGGTTTCAAGCCTCACCTTCACCTCTTCTGAATGCATCCTAACTCATAACATGCTTTTGTTGAGGAAGCGGTGGAACATGAGATGGCCAGTGTGGCCAAGCCTCATAAATCCCGGACTTTACACATAAATCATTTTCACAAACTTCCTGTTTGAAGCAACAGCTAGCAGAGAAGGTTAAGGGATGTGACTATATAATGGCAGCTGTGGCTAAAACACTGCGTTCCAGTCGTTTCAACACCTAGACCACAATACTTTATGTGTATTGATATAAGTTGAGAGCAGTGTACACGGTACCTGTCCATCGACCGTCTCCTGAAAGCATCTTCCAACATTTCCGTTCTGACGGACGTGGGTTGTGGCGTGGCCGTGGCCATTCCCGTTAGCGTGTGGGTGTCTGCTGCTGTGCTCGCTGGCGTGTTCGTGTCCGTTTCCAGGCTGGGAGCGCTGCTGGACAGAGTGAGCCCCCTCTGTGGTGGCTGGTCTTTGCCCAGGTTGGACTCGAGCTACTTGGTGGATCTGGACATCAGCTTCTGGAGGATGCTGAATGTGGACGTTGACCAAGGATGGGTGGAGAGACACTGGAGAAGAAGAGATCCAAAGCTTACACAGCATAGTAGATAGTTTACAGTGTCAAAATTTGAACCGTTTAAGGGGAAGCATCCTCTGCCAAGGGATAAAATCTGTATATATATACTGCAGTGCATGAGATCTCAGCTAAAGTCTTACACAAACACTTGCTTCATCATCAAGTCATGAGATTTGGTGCATATTGGTAGTTCCTGGCAGTGAAGAGGCCCTTAAGATGCTACAAAACAACAACAACACAGAGCGTTTCGTATTCTCTGGTTTAAATCAAATCGTTTTAAAGACTGAAAACAGTTTTGCTGAAGAGTTGAGAAGATGTTGCAATGTGAGGCTCTGTTGTCCTTCTGACACGGGGTAAGCATCCATCTTCAGGGAGTGCCAGGTTTTTTCCCAGAATCCCGACCCACTCTCATGAATCATAACCTCACACACAGACAGCAGAAGCCAAGGAGAAAATGCAAAACTTAGTCCAGGACAAGAATGGCTCCATTTCATATATAAAGCATACAGGCAGGACAAACAATGTCTTTCCTGTACCATGATAACACACTGACTGGATTTGTCATTAAATGCAATTATTAAGTAATTAATTTTTCAGAAGAGGATGAAATGTGTCTGAGTGTAATTTAAATGAATTTAGACTGACCTTCTGCTTCTACTTAACTGTTCCCTAAAATGAGAAACTAAGAAAGGAGGACACGATAGCTTACACCAGGAGATGAGAGTGAATTTATCTCTTTTATTCACAACAATTCGTATTGCTGCCGTGCTCTGTTTCTAATATCTTCTGTCTGGTGAACGCGGCATTGTGTGAACAATAAGATGACTTGTACTGAGTCATCTATGAGCTGTTCTGCTTAAAATAGAAAGTGACCTCTGCTGTTGGCAAGGAAAGCAATAACACTACACTATAAACAATGTTAAAAATGAAGCTATGCTTTTTTCTTCCTTTTTTTTTTATTAAGGCAACTTCTGTTGCAAAATTCAAGTCAGGTGATTATTTTATGTTGAATGAAACGGATTAATCGCAGGCATTCATGAGATCGTTTGCTTCTGGAAGAAAGGAAGAGCCAGGAAACCCACAATTGTTGTTTATTAACTGTGTTTTGCTTCTTTTTTCGACACTTCTCTGTTGGAGTGTAAGCTTTACTAGAAGAATGGAAACCTTGCAGTTATGAGGCACGAGTACAGCCAGAGTCATCAAGAAATGAACATGTTAGCTAACTGACAGTCAATCTGAGGTCTCTTAAATATGCACAATATCCTAAATGAAAAGTGATGGCCAATGTCACACACACAGTGTCAAGCTAACAGCACTCGTAATGTGAAGACATGCTAATAAAGTTAGAGTGAGTGGGGAGGCGTGCCGGAGCGTGATTACCTGGCTGATTGGACAGTGGGAGAGTGTACATGGAATGGGATGGAGATTTTGGTTTCTGGTGGTTCCTGTGGCTTTGAGGGGTGGGTCGGGCAGGAGGAGGGACTGGCAGGTGACAAAACCGTCCTGTTGAGTTTGACGGACACCAGCACATGTCCCTGCCAATGCACCGGCCTCCATTAAGACAGGGGATCTGACAGAAGACTGCAAAGATGAAGGACAAGAAACGGAGAAAAAAAGGGGTTATGAATGAGAGGAATCTTTAGAATACACAACATACCACATTTAATTGCACAGCATCATCTAACCTTACACACAAGGATCTGGTAATAAGAAACAGAAGGCGTAGTCCTAATAGGAAGGGCATGTGCTAGGGCTTCCTGTGGACAGCCTTTGTTTGCAAACGGTTAGCAACAGTCATGCTGTTCTCTGCTTTGGCACTACCAGACACCTCATTCCACATGACGTTTATAAAATCTCAACTTTGTCCTCGCGACAGAGCCATGCCCCTCACGCTGTGCCTCCTTCAATGGCATGTTTTGCCTCTCATCAGTAATTACATAGTCCTGTGCAGGATGATGAGTGATGATGTATGATTCATGCTGTAATAATTTGCAGAAAATAATAACAACATACCATATGGGACACGTGTTTGGATGACAAAAGGCGAAAAAGTTCCCCTAAATATCAAATATTGTCCAGAAATTGATAGGAGTGCAACTGGCTCATAGCCATCCAAGTAAATCCAAGTCCAAAATGTGTTCTGTCTACAATTTGATTTATATTTTGTAATTTGCCGTGGAAAGAAAAACAGAACAGACCAGCAGTGGCCAGATGGTGTTTGACAGTAGTGCTTTAACAGCCCTTTCATTGCCTTATCTTTTGGCATAAGGGATGGGTGCCAGCCCAGCGCCCTACATACCTGGGCCTGTTCCCATCTACAGTTTCACTCTGACCTGACCTCTCCTAACTGAAAACATCAAAGACAATCAAATGAGGAAAAAAAATCTATCCAACTATGACGAATATAGAACTATTCTGGAGCATGAAGGATGAGAAAGTGAAGCAATGCACTTCTACAAAAACAAGAGACTGTTTTGCAAGATACAGATTCAAATGGCCTGCATGCTATGAGATTAAAGAGAATGCCAGACATGGAAACAAACAGGGAACTTCATCCTCTGTGTCTCACTGAGGCTAACAGGGTGCAAACAGGGAACAGGGAGATGCTGGCGGGTTCTGATGGCATGTAGGGAATGAGCTCCCTGTCACATAACATTAACAAGAGTGAGACCACAGGACGAAAAGAGGGAGGAATAGAACAAGAATAGAATCGTGTATCAGATGGGACAGTAACAGGATTAGCAGGAGAATGCTAACAGAATAGATTAAAAACAGAATAAAAAGAAACAGAAATAAAACGAAGGAGAAACAATGCAGGGACAGAGACGGGCAGAAAGACTAAATATGTCCAGACACAGAGAAAGACCTCCTGTGATTCGACATGCGGGCTAAATTATCAACTCAAGGAGGGCTATTAAAACCTCTCAGTGTTGGATGCATGTCTGCACTGGTCTGTGTCAGGCCAGTCCCACCCTGGTATGGGGCAGGAACTATTCTTAGACAACATCCTACTGTCGACTTTCCGCAGCAGGTTCCATGTCTGCCTATCTTTCTGTCCATTTAACAACCTCTAACGAGCGAGACGCACATGCGCACACACTTCTCACCCAATAAACAGACTTCTACCAATCTAATATCAGCTTTAAGTAAGTGTTGTACACAGGCTGTGCATCGAGAGGCACTGCTGCAATTATCCAGCCGTTTTTACTGCGCTGTTTTTACTGCGCCGTTTAAGCAACGTAACAACAGCATGAGATAACTGTTTGCTGTCCACTTGACATTCCTGGACGAACACGCAGGCCCGAGCAATAACAGGATGCGAGCCTAAATGGAAAGCAATCTCTTTTTAATGTGCTCTTTAACGCATGCTTTTACATAACGAAGACAGGGGATTTTTGTTTTTTGTTTGAGAATAAAAGTGGGACATAAAAACTAACCACTGAGGAAAAAGTGGAAATGCCGGGAATGTAATCTCGTGAAGGGTCTCTGCCAGGATGCTGAAGTGTTTAGAATATCTACACCGTGTTCCAAAACCCTGCTAATGTGCACATAAATCTGCAACATCGACCTGTTTATATATTCATAAGCCTGCGATGTCCTCCCTAAATAAGCTAGTGCATTTCGGTGAGGGTTGTTTGCATGTTTGTATCGTTGTTTGAGTTTATATTTATGAGAGTTGTAACTGGAGCGGATCTATATATGTATGTGTGTGGTATGCGCGCCCTTCATCTCTAATCCATAATTAGTCTGAGGTCTAAGCTGGACCATTAAACCTGATGAGAAAACTCAGAAACACGCAGGGGGTACGACCCTCGTCTTGGCACTAGCCGCCCCCTGCTATCCCATGGACACTCCTGTGTGAATTTGGAGCAAAGCCCTCTGGATAAATGACAGGTTTAATGTAATCCCTGTAAAACCCTGTTCATGCTGCTACTCTTTCTCTCTTTTCAGCCTCTCCCTCTCCTTTTTCATCCATTCCTGCCCTCCCAGAGAGCATGTTAAACGGTTAACGGCGAGGCCAACTGCGAGGTGTAAACCGCAAAAGGGATGGGGCTAAGTGTTGGGGAGCGTGGGACCACTAGGTCCACGTGTCTGTGTACAAGGGGAGATTAGGCCCCTTTTACAGAGCTTGCTTTTAATCTGCTCTCCCCTGTCCGTCTTTTTCTTTGACAGTGAAAGTTTTCAGCATAGCTCTCATGCTTAATCTACACCACTCTGCCTCCTGTCTAAGATTGGTATTCAGAACAGACAGCATGCCCATTTTATCTAGCTCACCCAATAAAAAAAAGAATGAGATACCAAACACAGACTGTGTGTGAGAATCGAAAGGGAGAACGAGAGACACTCAGGGACAACACAGAGCAGTATCACAGAGATAAGCAGGCAGACAGGCATTGCTGATAGTCAGAGGGCCGGGGTCGACACTCACAGAGTCGGAAGCCCTGGTTCTTCGGCTGCTGATGGGGCGAGGTCTCGCTGTAGACCTCGGTCATGTCTCCCTTCTCGCAGCTATTATAGCAACGCCCTCCAGAGCACACCCTGCGGCACATCATAGGTGTGAAGACGATCTTGATGCGATCCAGGTTGGAGGTGAGGTTGGCCCCTGGAAAACACACACACACCTGGTTGAGAAGGGGCAGCAGCAGAGACAGGCTAGAGACGAGCTGCATCCTTCCACCTTCAGCTTCACTGTGACACACTCCCCGTCTGGGCAAAAGGGAGGTTTATAAGTGCGAGGGTGTGTGCTGACGGTTGGCCAGTGGCACGCTGCAGCTGAACGTGCGATGTGCCACAGACCAGCAAAAGAAATAAAAAAAAAAGGGGGGGGGGGGTGAGAAGGCTATTAGGTTTTTGGGCTAGGCTCCAAGCCCTTTATCTTTGAGAGAAGGTGTTTTGGATATGTGTATGGGTGAAGGAAACAAAGAGAGTGTAGGTGAGCACTGTGTAATGGTGGGAAGCTGTTCAACAGCCGTCGCTGCGGTACGTGGCTAAAAACAGGAGGATGTGGAACGGCAGACAGCTGTGCACGTTGGATCAAAGAGAAGGGGGGGAAAAACTGGTGACGTTCACATCACATTTCCAACAGCAACCAGGGTCCAGTGTCTATCATGTCAGAGAAGTGTCTGAGTAAATTCCCAAAGGTTCTGAAGTACGTAACTGCGCAATCTCGCACATGCTCAAACTGCAATAGCTTTGATACGAAACGTCTGTGCATGTGATGAAGACCACAGAGGGTGTGAGGTGTTTGGACAGAGGGAGAAAGGAAGTGCATCCTGGGACGCTGCCAATTTTTCCTCGTGGCTAATGTTGAACAATGACACCACAGGAAGTGTATGCATGTATTGTGGTCACTCTGAATTTCGTCAGGCATTCGTAGCAATTGCATTTGTTTTGAGGTAGCTAGGGGCAGAGGATGTGAAATGATAACAGAGCCACGATTTATGATATTCACAAATATTCTAGTGGAAGACATACATGTATTCAGTCTCATTACACTTACCTGCTGGTAATAATGCATTGCTGAACTGTCCGTGCAGCTGGCTGTTGCTGGTTGGCCTGTGAGTATTGTGGGAATGTGTGTTGGTATGCCCGTTCCTGTTTCCATACCAGTTCCCGTGCTCGTTGCCGTTAGAGTAGCCATTGCCATTGGGCAGAGCGTTGGAGGTTATAGGCCCAGAGGATGATGGATAACGTTTCACAGTACGGGAGGTCCCGGTCTGCTGAGGGGAGGAGTCAGGGGGTCCCCGTCTCACTTGGGTCCTGTAAATTATCACAAGGCCATAAACACATGACCTCAGACAAAAGCTAACGTCCCACACACACATATATGCAGTCACAAAGATACACCCATGAGCATCTTATACGCGTCACCATGAGTGTAAGTGTGCTCAGTGTGTGCAACAGAAAGTAGGACTCCTAAGAGACAAACATGGCATCTAGCTCATAGATTACTTAATCATACTTAATCAATTTTATAGAATAAACATTGAAGTTTAATGGAACTGATTTTACTGAATCATTCTTTAAGCACTACAATGCTAAAATAAAATAACAGTGGGCCTAACACTGTATTCTCAGCGCCATACTGTTATTCTGGATCTCCACTAGAACAGCTATTATTTATTTGTATGCAATCCCTCAGTTTTATCACCATCAGAAACAAGTTATTTTAGCTCCCATATCTTTCAGGCCATCCTCTCAGTAAGCAAACTTACTTCTGATTGGTTGTCGGGTTCTGCAAACAGACTCATGTGCTTGTGAGCACCACATCCTCAACTTCCCGGTTTTGAGGTTCCAAAAACAAACTTTAAATCTTTTAAACAAAACTCAGTTTCTTGTTTTGTCAGCTTCTCAAATCAGTTGGACATCTATTCTCTGTAAATATTACGCTCATTACCTGCTTATTAGTGGACTTAGTCTTTCAGTCAAATGTTGTACGAGAACAAAAGTCTCTACTGTCACCCACAAAAAACGTGTCGAATAATCGTATGCAGAGATCTCTGTTTGGTCCTCTCCTGCACGAATCCAAGAGAAGAAAACAGTAACGGCAGTCTGAAGGTCGAACTTTTGGCTCACACAAGCGGACCTTCTTCTTTGAATCTTTGAACATGGTTAAAATGACCACCCACCATTGTATCAGTGTACATATGACAGCACACTGCAGACATCTTAAAGCCATTTCACAGGAATAGATTGGCCAACAAAATATTAGGCAGCCAAAGAGAGTCTGTGTGTGGCTCGTCTTAGAAAAGTGTGTGATTAAACACATCAGATCTTTCCATCACACATTGTGTCTGCATGACTAGATTATGAACTCCTTGTTTTGTCTGACTGTGGCCAACCAGAGAGCAACATCCTGAGTGTTGCGTTGAACTGGAGGAAGTATTAAAACTGGGGTCGACGAACAAAGCTCGACCAGGGCTGCAAGGGGCCAAGTTTTTTCCCCAGTGAGCATTTCATTTGGGTCAATTACTGAGCCAGTGTTGCACGACCTGGAAGTTGAGCTCATGTGAGTGACCTGGAGGAGGCGCGTGCCTCTCAGACAGACAGGCAGACAAGCCTACCTGGGTCTAAGTGTCATGAATCGCTGTGCGGCAGGCAGGAGTTGGACCCAAAATGCAGGACTCACAGACTCGGGGAGGTGAACTCAAAACACAGCTTTATTTGCTGGTAGAACAAACATACAAAACTAGACTAAACTGGGAAACCATAAACTAAGAACTCACAGGGAGATCCACACAGCATGAGGGACAACGCGACACTGACTCAGAGAAACACAGGGTTTAAATACACTGGGAAGTAACGAGGGGAATGAGACACAGAAGGAGGGCACAGCTGGGAGAAATCAGGACTGACGAGACAAGCAAAGCAGGACGCATTCACATGAGACACGGACCATCAAAGTAAAACAGGAAGTATCACACAGAGACGCGAACTTGACACAGTGGAGACAGCAACTAAGAAATACAGAGACATAAACCATAAGGCAGAGGTCTAAGAACCAAAATACACAGGGAAATACTCAGCTGGGAACACAAGAGACTAGACTAGAGAGAGTAACAAAAAACCAACCATGAGAACATAATGCACAATGCAGAGTGACAGAAAACAAGAAACTCAAACATGCAAAGACACACAATTACACAGAACAGAGGGGACACAGAGAGACATGAAGGGCAAGGGATCAAAACTAGAAGCCATAGAATAAATCACACACAAGTACAATAATACAAAAATCACAAAGAACTAAAAACGCTGGGTCAGGAGACCCAGGACCGTGACACTAAGACTGATTTTGGAATGCCGGGATTCAGCCCTGCAAAAAAACAAAAAAACAAACAAAAAAAAACATCTGGATCCCACTGATCTGCCCTGACAGACAGGCAGTGAAGGACAAAGGTGAGCTATGCTGGATAGATCAAATAAACACTTGTACAAAACTGTGTTTTTTTAAACCACACATCACAAATCAGCTCTGTTAACCCCCACACACACTCACAACAATAATCAAGCAAATAAACATGTGCGCACACGCACAAAAATGCATATTTGTCCACACAAAAGCAAACACAGACACACCATGTCCCAGCTGTCGTAGATATGGGCAGATTTTGGAGAAAGGATGTGACACAGGGAAACAAGAGGTGCTACTGCCAAGGTAATAACGGTGGACAGGAGGTGGCAAAAGACCATTACGCTTCCATGCTCAAATGTGATTGGGTTTTTCCATCACTAACAGTGACACCTGACCTGCAAGCATCCTGCCTCACTTCCTAGGCCTAGCCAGATGTTGCTCTGTCTACCTCTCGTATGTTCAATGGCAAAGTGGTTTCCTCCCAGTGTGAGCTCATGTTTACCCTCTCTGCCTGCAGATCAGGGAGCACACGGGGCAAGCACAACCTCACTCTGACGTCAAGGCCTCTGTGGCTTAAAGCGGAATCATTCCCCTCCCTTGTTCTGGGTGACTTGAAAGCAATTTCGAAGTTTACATGGGACATGGGCTGTACAGACAGATGGAAGTAATGTTTGGGGTATCAAGCAGTGGCCATACAGTTTTAATTAAATCACTTAAGTCAGCAATAACAGAGCTGCTGAGCACATGGTACAAATTCTGAAATAAGGCAAATAAAAATGAATGGGAAAAAAAAATAATAGCTGCGTAGTTCTCAGTCTTTCAGCAGCTGGTATCATCTGACACTTTTCAGTTCAACAAAGCTACTTAGCATTTATGAAATCCAAAAAGCTCTCACCAAGCACCAATCAGAACAGACAACGCTAGCATGTAATATAGGTTGGTAAAGAGGAAACACATTCACTTGCCTGGTCACTTTATTAGGTACAACCTTTCAACTGTCAAGGACAATTACTAATCAGCCAATCACATGGCAGTGACTCGATGCATTTAGGCAAGTAAACATAGTCAAGACGACCTGCCTTAAGTTCAAACCGAGTAGGGGATTTAAGTGGCTTTGTTGCTTCTAAATGGGATAGCTGTTGGTGCCAGATAGGCTGTTCTGAGTATTTCAGAAACTACTGATTTACTGGGGGTTTCTACACATCCATCTCATGGGTTTGTGGTGAGAAAGGGAGAATCTTGTGAGCAGCAGTTCTCTGGTTTAAAAGACCTTATTGATCACAGAGGTCAAAGCAGAATGGTCAGAAGGCAACAGTAACTCAAATGCCAAAGCTATGCAAAAGAGCATCTCTGAATGCACAAAAAGCTGAACTTTTGACTAAGGCAGCTAAAGACAGGAAACTTAGTTTAAGATTCACGTGGGTTCGCTAAAATTTGGCAGCAGAAAAGTGGAACAATATTGCCTGGTCAGATGAGTCTAAATTTCTACAGTAAGATTAGGATGTTACAATCAGAAATGAGTGAAAACAACATAAAAGTATGAATCTATCCTGCTGTGTTGAGCCTGAGGAACAGGAGAGTAATAATGTGGATGTGCAGCAACTGTGTGATGATATCATGTCAATATGGACCAAAATCTCTGAGGGATACTCCGGCACCTTGTTTGAAGATTTAAAGCAGGCAAAAGGAGCCCAAGCAGGTACTAATAATGAAGCGTAGAAACCCAAGAGCTGACACCAAAAGACAGATAAGAACTTACTCAGATCTCCAGAAATTTGACTAGTACTGCTTCATGTTATTTAAATACTGAAAGGTTGCAGGGACATCTACTTCCCTTTCTGAATAATCAGAACCTTTTAACAAAAACAGTAAATATGAACTGACACCAAGACTGGAAATACCATTCTCAAATCCAATGCAAGCTTTAGAAGCAGGCAGTGGGTGGGCGTATGCTAAAGCATCAGTAAAATGTACATGCCGGTATACCAGATATTAAATCTGACTTTCTGGTGAGACGCTTTTATAGCATGAGAAAGACCCCGCCATCTCCCTAAAGCACAATTGCAGCACTTCACATGCAGACGTAAAATTGGTAGTCATCAGATATCACTCTCCAAAATAAGCACACATAATGTAATTTATGATTTCACTAGCAAGGCCCAAAGTAGTGCAAGCTTCTGAAATCATAAAGTAAAATGAGGTTATATCCATTTTATAGTTATAGATGCTCTGTGCTTGGACACTACCATATAGTGCAAAGTTTGTCTGAGTTAAGCCCATGAAATGAAATAATTCATGTTCAGAACATGTGCTCGGTAATTATATTCACAGAGAGAGAACGAATTCTGATAAATCTTGATCCAAACACTTGATCAAAGCATCAGCTCGTATCTGACAGCAAAGGAAGCCTCCAACTAAGACATGAAGTAACTGTCAGTGTCCACTATCACTCATTATCATTCATTTCACATGCATGGAAAACATTTAAAGCTAAACCTCATCACATCTGAAGAAATTACAAATCACATTCGGGGCCAAGAATATAAGCTCTACATGAATCAACACTGCAACACTTCCAAAACACTGCAAAAAGTATTATTTGGCACTCAGCTTGCGACATACTGTATCTTTGAACTCATTTAGCATTACAATATGTGAACATTAGCTCTCACAAAGGCATGACAGCCGGCGTGAATGCCTGTTCCAGCCTCGTCAGGCTCAAATGAGTTGGAGAGGAGGCATTTTTGGAGCACAAACAGTACACAGTTAAGCACTGTGAAAACAAGCCAATATCAAGAACTGGAGGACAGTCAAAAGGACTACAGATCCTCCAACTCAGTGACGCTTCCAAACAAAATAGCAGGTGTAGCATGAATTTTCATGTTAAGACTGTGATCTGTGGAAGGGCGAGGATAAATGTGGATAAAGTCAGCTATCTGGATTTGTTTAAGCACCACGAAACTCCAACAGCAGTTGCTCGAAAAGCACCGCTTCCAACCATCCCAGTGGTGACTGTTGTTTCTGTAAGTTGCCCGGTGTCTAGCCTTTTGCTCCGACAGAAATTCAAGATTTATCTAATGATCCTGCTCACCCCGAGCACTCGCTCACACACACATGCATGCAGTGACCCAGATCTTCAAGAACTGTTTACACCTTAAACTGTCTCCGTAGCCCACACTGCATGACGACGCCGGATAAGTGTTTATGTGAAGCACAGCGCAGTAATGTATGGGCCACAGCTGATTCATTCACTAACAGTTCTGTCTCTGAGGCGCTTTCATTACCCACTGTCTCTATAAATCTCCTTGCTATATAAAGCACACTTGTCAGTTTAACGTATTTCAGGCAGAAACCGTTTTTTCTGGCCTCAGGATGCTGAATAAGTTGGAAAGGTCAGGACTGTGTGATATTAAATGGTTTTTCACTAGCTTGCTCACCACTTGAAGCTCAGCACATGTCCAACCTGGTATAGCACATTTTTCATTTTGATTTGTTTGAGAATACCAAAGTCTGTAGCCACATGTAATGGCTTGGGTTGTTGACTTCTAGTAGCTAATGCAGAAAATAGGCTGATACGAAGAGCTTGTCTGCTTGTTAGATGGAGCCATTTGGCTTTGACGAGACTGTCAAAACAAGACAGTCTGACAGTAGGCAGAAGTGTCTGGCACGAGCATCCCAGTCTGGGTCACAGTGGCTCTCAGCCTTGTCACTTGGTCCAGTTTTAGTTTTCTTTCTGTGGAGTAGGACATAACCTCTGGAGCGATGAGTGGCAAACCTCTGAATCCATCAGCAGGTTTAAAACCAATCAACAAGAGTCACTCAATAGCGCTGAGGAAAATCGAGTCATTATTCTTCTTATTTAAACAAAAAGTTAAATAGCTCCATTTACCTCTTTCCAACATGGAACATCAGCCAAAAGAACCCTTATTACATAAGAGCTGAGCATAATTAGGGCAATTTGAAGCCTACTTGTTAAATGGTGAAATAAATGACGGTCATCAAAGACCAAGTGTAAATCAAAGTTTACTCACATCCATTTCATTCAGAGGAAGCGCTAAACGCTGTTGTTCGGCTCAAAAAGTTATGTTTGGATATGCATATCATCGTTCAAACTGAAGGGGGGGGGAGCACAAAACTGGGAAAAAATGTGCAAACAGCAGCTGAAACAATGAAAACCTTGTACTACTCAACCACTGCAAACACTGTTGTTGGCAACAAAGAAAAGAGAAGATTTATGAGCGTATTCACGACAGACGTGCACTTTCGCAGTCAAAGAGGGAGCACTGTGAACTGTACGGCGCACTTTGCGAGGGGGTACAAAAAGTTTGGGGTATAACAAAGTATGCTGGCCATTTTCCAAAGCTTTCCAAAGGTTCCTACTATGCGGCAAAGTAACGGTTACGAGATCTGAACTCGGAAAGAATTAGCCACGCAGCTAACAAACAAACAAAAAAAACATTAAACCGAGAACATCTTTGAAACAGACAGAAATCATCCATCTTTGTGTACAATATTTTACAATTGAGAACGTCAGCAAGGACATTTTTCAGCAAAATCTCTACAGCAGATGGTGCTCCGCATTACACAGACTAAAGCCTGCAGACAAGGAGGGAGAGTGCACACTGTTGAAACTAGTCCCAGGACGTGTTATTCAAGAACATTAGCAAAGACATACACACTTGACTCTTGTTCGTGTTTTGCTATTCAAATCCCAGTAGTGTTGTGAATCTGTGTGATGGTCCAAGACTCCAACCACAATGTAGCAAGGAAAATAGAAAATATTCCAGATTAGCAGTAATGATACTTGAAGGATGGCTAAGAGTCTCGTTGCCAACTATGACTTGTTTGCTTCAGAATTTGATTTAGCTAAATCTGAGCTGTTTGTATCTGATATTTGATAAGAAATTAATTACTCATTGGATATTTTGAGTCTATTTTGGTTTTTGCTTTGAAATCATAGCCTTGTTTTGCCATATTCGATCTCCCCCGCCCCCCAGGAAAATGGGGGAGATGCTTGGTTAGGAGACTTTGGTCTGACTTAACAGCCTTGGTGTATTTTAGGAGGTGAAAGAAGTCTGAAACAGAATTTATTCTTTCTTACCAACCCAGTCAACGCACCAAACCATCTGCACCACCGGTGGCCAAAACCCCACTGCGGTCACACATCTCATTCCTCAGACTTTATGGAGAACACTCTCATCCATTCATCATTCGCCACCGAGGTCCCTGTGTGTTTCTTTCAATAAAACCCTGAGGTCTGATCCTAAACATGCACCAATAAATATAATATCCAACCCCAAGGACACTTTCATTTTATTGTTGTTGTGTCCTTCCTCATAGCAACAAGGTCATGCAATGGCATAGTGGTAAAGTTTGTGCTCAGTGAAACTTCAAAAATAACTCAACACCAGCCTCTGTCACATTAAAGTCTTACCCTAAATTACAGCTTTTTGTGAATGTTTAATGTCTGGTAGTAAATGTTTTGACCTCCAGAGTCTTGGCGTTTGTCGCAGCATCTTTTGCAGGATAATCATGCTGATATCTGAGTCTTAGATTGAAGCAAATATCTTAACGGGTCACAAAATATGCCTCATCTCCTCCTCGACCAAGCTTAAATGTGCTGCACAGGCAAGAGAGTGATAACGGTCTATTCATTTAAGTTGTGGCAAGAAAAAATAAAGAATTTTTCCAATATTCGTGACTTTTTCTCTTTCCACTGTATATGAAAATGAACAAATTTTAACTGAGTGCACCTTTGAAATTCAATTTAAATGTGCCAGAAGTGCCAGTGGTCCAACATCTGTCCCATAATATAAAGTATGAATAAAAGGAAACACCTAGTCACTGGAACATGTGCATTGCTTTAACGATAAGCTCCTCTCTACTAAAACAGGTTTTTCTCGTATACGTGGCCGCATAAGGCCAAACATCAGTGAGCAATTAAGGCCCAGTCTTTCTTTGATAACATCTCTAGTCATTATGACTTGGATAATTGTGGGTCCTGGCAGAATATTCCCCCTTGTGAAAATATGGGTGTGTCTAAGGGCTTATCGCACCAGCCACGGAGGCTGGATTAAATCATGTTCTCTCTGTCTGGACGGCCTTCCAGGAATCCCACTAGTAGCAGCCAGAGCCTGGGTGAAATGAGTTACAGTGGGGCTGGATTGATTCAGAAAGCTTTTTATTCTCCCCCAGGGGAAGAGTCTTATATTAGTGCAACAACTGGGCCTGGTGCACCATGGAAAGCAGAAAAGGGTCTTGAGAAATTGACTGAGCAAAGACTGTTATTCGGATCAGCCGAAGTGCCGCGCAGACAAATGAAGAGATGAAGTTCCACTTAATTTTATAGGTATAACTTCCCCCAGCGTCTGCATGAAAATAGATTTTCTGTAAATCTGACCTCACTGAGGTTTGCCGACATTACATGATCAAAACACATGACTCCTGCCGTCTGCTCAAACGCAGCGCAGGCCAGCACCTGTGAAATAATCAGCTCCCTTTTTTTATCTCCGGGGGGTGGGAGGGGGCAGGCAGTAGCCGTGCCAATGTGCCAAGTTTTCGCCTCAGCATTTAAAAAGCAGGGTTTTCAAATCCAGGAAGCAGTGAGTCTGGATGAAAGAAAATCAGTGTGGTTGCTGTGGTTCAGGGGCCAGAACCAAAATGCCTGCAGGCCTGGTGAGCTGAGAAGCCATTTAATATTCTCCCGTTTATTGTAGTTGCTCTGATCATTAACTTAGTAAAAATGCCGCAAGACAGGTCAGCAGGAAGAGCCATTACCAACTGCTGACTGAGGCTATATATGCTGGTCAGAGTCATATGTCAGACTGCTTTCACGATAAGCCAAAAAGGGTTTCCATTTAGAAGAGTGATTAAGCAAATTTTTGAATTGGAATATAATGCTGGTTTGAAAAGAAATTTTACAGGGACCACAGGGCAGAAATGTAGACATGAACAAGTCCCGCTTTTGGAGGTCTACTTTTGTATAGTTTTAAACTTTTGGAGGTCTACTTCATCCCCCAGTGGAACCCACAGGAACCCTACATCCTGACATCTGAATGGATTAACTGGTCCCATGCATAGCCATACTGCTAATTCATGCTTTCAACACCATGCCCCATATCTGGGAGATGTGTCTGATTGATGCTATCTCCATCTGCCTCAGTGCCGGAGGTGGAGGCCGGAGAGCATTCCGGGACAGGCGTGCTTCTTTCTTTCTATAATTGCTGTACAGTATTTGTCCGTCCGACAGCTGCATCTGCACAGGCCAGCTTGATGAGGTGGATTTGGCCACGGACGCAGAGCCCGCTGGCACGGCGACTCAGAGAGAGTGTTTCAGATGGGGCTTTAGGAGAGGTGGGACGGGGGAGAGAAAGACATATCTGTCCCATGCTGACTGCTGAGTTCTCTATGGTCCTTTGTTCCCTCTGGCCTAGCAGGAAGCCAAACACTCATGGGACTCGTTTGGCTCTGTGATTGTAGGAAAAAAAAAACACCAACTCTTCCTGGCCTGGCTCGGTTAGTATTGTTGTGTGTTAAAATTGCTCACATACAGCAATCTAGAATACATTTAGATGTGCATAGTAATAAGTGTAATGAAAAATAGCTGATCAATCTTTACTATTTCACGCTGAGACGAATTTAACACGCCTTTTCTATCATGTGGAGGGTTCACTTAAGGACAGTGTAGCCTCCATAGCTCTACTCTGGCATATTAATGCAAAAGCAAAGGGACCCCCTGCATCCTCCAATACCACATCAAGTCCTGTAAAACCACAACAGATGACCTTAAGCCATACTCCAGAAAGCCCTGGGCCATTCACAAATTTAAAAAAAAAAGCTCACCAGGGATTGAGCTTCAGGGTACATGTCAAGTTTGCAACATCAGCACAAAATACTGTATAAACAAGCAGAAAGCCGGTGAACCTGACTCCACACAATTTCACTCCCATGCCGGGAGACAAATCAGTCCTCTAGACATGCAGTCATATGCCTGGTTTAGAAGAGAGCCCTATTCAGAGGAGAGCAGCACACACAACCTGCTGGAATTAACTTTTACCCCTTTACTATACTTTAACCATACTTCCTGTGTAGCTCTCCTTGTTTTTGGGAGCAGCCAAAAAAAGAGGATGATTCTATACAGTTCTTCTTTGAGTAGCAAAGCAGACTGCCAGGTGATACAGTCAGAAAACTTTCCCAGGCTGAGCCTTGGATATATGTTTCAGTCATAAGAAAACACTTATCTGATCAAAGTTATAAGTTTCAAGTGCAACATGTGATGTAAAGCTAATGTGGGATTTGGGCTGCTCTTAATTTATTATCCTCTCAACTCAGTTGTATTAACAGAGGCTTCCTGAGCGAATATCCACTCCTGCCTTTCTGCATTTAAGCTCTTTGTCTCTCTTGCGTCTGATACCTGAAATTCCTCGGCAAGCATTGTGATCATTGCTCCTAAGAAAACTGGCGATAACAGCAAAACAATAATTCAGCGCAGGTGCAGAGTACACCTAGGGGATTTTGACAGGTCCCAGCAGCGCTGGTGGTGTGGTTTGTCTGGAGTGGGAGTGAAAGCAACCAGTGATCCATGATTAACATGGAAAACTCCCACTACAACCACAGTTTCCTCTGAGAAATGGCTGTGTGGCTATGTACAAAGCCTTGAGTCAACAAGCCACATAACCGCCAGCCCTATTAGTCACTAGGAAAATGGTGGGGCCGATATAAGCAGAGAACCTGTACGTATGACCAGAACACTGGGCATTTTTCTTTTTCTTGTAGTAATTCAAGTGAATTACTTGTGAGGAAATTCAAACAAAGAACCAGTGTTGATGACACAATGATCCAATTTCGTTTTATCCACTACTTCCAATATTAGTGGCATTTAAACCCAAAGTTATATTTCCTACCTGACTGCACTGAATCATTTTTTGTGAAAAGACTGAATCTGACAATACTGAACGACTTTATGTTGTACATTTTGAGCACATCATAGTGATTATTAATCAGATTGATTGTATTATATGTTTTATACTTATTCTAACAATGATAATAAATTTGATTAAATTACTATTAGCATTGTGGCTGCAATCATTCAATATAATCAGTGTGATCACTTTGTTCAATTTGCTTTACATTGTCTGTCTATGAACAAGATGTTTTAGGGTTCACTGTAACAGTCAAATTATCTGTGTGCCACCACAATCTAAAATGAAAGAATAAAACTCCTGCTACGCTATGTGGAGCAGTGGTTTGGTGGATTAGCACTGTTGCCTCACAGCAAAGAGGTCCTGGGTTTACCTCCAACCATTTGGGCTTTCCGTGTCATGTTTGTAGGTTCTCTCTGACTATTCCTGCTTCCGCACGCAGTCCAGCTACATGAATTTGGTGGAGTTTGGTTTATCTAAATTGGTGTGAATGTGAGAGCGAATGGTTGTCTTTCTCTCTGTATTAGACCTATGCAGAGTGCACTCTGCTTCCTGCCTTATGGCTGCTGGATAGGCCCTGCATTGGGTAAGTGGAAAACGATGGATGACAATCAAAAATCAACTGAAGTGTTGGCTTTAATTTACTGGTCTGATTTTTCTTCTCACATTAAACAGTGAACTTTGGACAGATAAAAGTGGAAACTCTACCTCAGGCCTAGAAATCTGCCTTTTCTCCAAAATTAGAAGACATTACGTTTGACCAAAAACAAATTATGGGGCCTGTTTCTGGTGGGTTTCCGTCCCACAGTTCAAATATATGTGAGGTTAATTGGTTTGTACGTTTCTAAAAGGTTTCATATTGTACAATGTCACTGCACTGTGTAAAACTGAGGTTTAAGCATAATCTCAGTAAGGTACAAACCACCATGTTACAGAAGGGTATAGTAGCAGTACCATCATGGGCACCACGATGTATCACTATAGCTAGAATAATGTACTTTCTTTTGCTGAAAGTGTGTCATTTATTTTCTACTGTGAAAGTCTTCAGACCTGAAGTCTAGTCTAAACATAACGGCTTGAATTCTATGTGGTATGAATTGCAGCTTTGTTATCTATGTAGCTGCCGACGCTGGCCCTGAGTCAGATCATGTAACAGACCAGAGAGAGATGACCTTTAGAGGGGAAACCTGCATGCAGCATACATCCTGCTCTACCCAGCTTTGTTTCCTGCAGAGAACTGATGTCAGAGAACGGCAAGGCAGTGAAGATTATATGAAGGACTCATGGTGGTGGTGGTGAATACACCCTTTACACATGATCATTGGCCCTGACCTTCATACCAGGGGCCAACTGTGATCTACAGAATCTAATGCTGACATCCCACCACAGACATTACAAGAAACACTGAAATGCATTTGTTCTACAGGTCAGAGGAGGAAGCAGTTATTGGCTTGCCATATACAATGTGCTGAGTTTTACGTTTTATGGTTAATCCCACAAAACAGGCAGTTAGGACATTTGGGACAAAGCTGAAGGGGGTCGGAAGAGAGGCTTAAGACTGAAGACAGGAATACAGGAGGAGGGAGTATGACAAGGAATTGTGCTTCCCAGAATCCCACAGCAAAGGAGGCTCCTCATATGTTTTGTCCATCCCACCAAGACTTTTATTTTATGCCGTCAAGCATAAATTCATTCAGTGGGGGTATTCATGGTGCACTTTATTCTCAGTCCCCCCACAAAAAAAGGCAGACAACAAAAGAAACAGTTTTTCTGGATGGAAGAAATTATCACCATGGATGAGATCATTTCTAATAAATAAGAAGTTAAAAAATATGTGATAAAAATAATTTAGATAAATTATTCATATTCAAACCTAGGTCAACATAAAGACACGTGGCCATGAATAGAAGGTGAGGGTCTTAACTGAAGAGAAGACATGTGAATGGTTTTTAAATATTCCACATTTTTTGGCAGATTTGATTTATTCTACTTCATAAATGTACAAAGACTAGAAGGAAATGCAGAGAGATGAGGACAAAATTATAAGACCTTAACTTGGTTGGTCATGAGATCGGACAGATGCTGAGCTGCCGCTCAAACAGTCAAGCACTGTTGATAAGCACGCATTTGGCATACTGTATATGATGCTGGCTAACTGGCTGCCTGTACAGATGTAAAGACATTTGGCTTATTTGGCTTAGTTGGGCTAAACATCTGAATAGGTAACTGAATAAACAATTTTTACACAATGAGCTAATAATGAGCTTAATTCTTTTTTCTTCTAAACAAACTTAAAGAGGTTTTTTTGAGAAAAAAAAGCTAGATGGAAGCCTAGAAATTAACAGAATACTGTGACTTGCAACAAGAAAACATAAAATTTTGCATGAAAAAAACAACATACTTTTGATCCATGCATGAGCTTAGGAGAAGACAGAATCAAATTGATATGGATTAACAGGGGCGTGTAATAGGAATGGACTGTACACTGAACCATCCTGGAAGACAAAGACCAAGCAGTTTCAAAAACCTGGCTATCACCATCCACCAGCCACATCAACAGCAAAGTGGGATACAAAGAGTGCAGAAGAGGAAAAGCAAGCCGAGGTGTGAGGAGCTTTGAAAGCTAGGAAGAAGTCACTGCAGCTCTGTCAGATGAATCTGGTCCTTTTAAGAAAAAGAGGGTGATAGGTGTAAAAAAGTTCTCAAAAGAAGCCTGACTGCAGAAAAGTCATACGTAGACTGTAAGATGAACTTCTCCTGAGTCTTGCAACAATCCAGCTGCCTCACAAGGTGAGAATACCTCCAGAGTGATATTTGACTCTTTTAACCTTGAGTAATATTACATTATAACATTATGATAAGGTATTTTGAATCCCAAAATAAATTATTTTGTGTTGTTTGTGCATAACAATGCTCAAGTGAGGCCTCAGTCACACCTGTTGGCGAACATCTGGAAACCTCCGGTCTCTAAGGAAAAATGTGCATTCTCTGACCAGTTGCGAGTGATTGCTGGAGGTCGCTGCCAATTGCTGTAAAACCGGTACAACCCCATTCATACAGGCTTAGAGACTAATCAGTGACTCCCTGGCAACTAACCATCACTAGGGCAACGTCTGCATTATGCAACTGGTTGGCAAGTGGTTGCTGGTAGTTGCTAGTAGTTTTCACTGAAAAAAAGTGTTGGTTGCAGCAGTAAGGCAAAACTTTTACTTTGAAGTTCCTCATTTCTACAGCTTGAAAAGTAAATACAGACAAGTCTGTGTCTTCCATGCAAACTACGAGCAATCTCCTAGTGACCAAAGTAATCACAAGCGCACCCTCTTTCCAGCTAGCAACTACTCACCAACTGGGTGGGGAATGCATTTTTTTTCCCTAGACAGGAAGTTGGCAGGAGTTCATTAGCTACACTCTAGGCCTGTGTGTCTGAGGCCCAAGTAATTTCATATTTACTTATTTATTATATAACACAATTAAAAACATAAATGGAAAACCAAAGAAAATAAATATTTTAGTCAAGTGTTGACATCCTAATTTCTTTCATGCAATGGCAATTTGAAAGATGATGTTGCAACATTCTCTATTTGGTTACTGAGTAAATAGTTAAGTAAAAACACTCTGTAACAAACTTACCAAACCACAATATGAATTTCGGTTACTCTGTGCCTAATCAAAAAAAGCCTGAGTCCAGACTCAGAAGTTTTGCTGGCCTGCCGAAAACTGAGGAAAGTATCAGATTCTCAGAGATGTTGACAAACCTCAGCCGCAGACACTACACTTTCCCTGTCTGCCGCCTCCTGACATTTGCGCAGTTGGGCTTCAAAGCTGAGTATTGACTGGACAGTGAAGAGGCCAAGCAACGTGTCTGGACAGAAGAATTACAACAGATCCGACTACAGTATATCCTGGAACTTCATGTTACCTTGTTGACTTTTTCTCTTGTTATCATTGTTTTTGTTCTTTCCCTCCTTGTTTGACTCATTCCTTTTCTACACTATTTCTTACTCTTGGCGCCACTTGACAGGCAGGGTTAGTAACAGGGTGCTGCTGACATAACAAGCCAACCCTGCTCCAAGTAAGACATATATAGTACCTCACACCTTCTGTAGTAGAATAATTACAGGAGACTGGCTGGATGCTGCATGCACCGGGAAGCTGCTATCTCAGTATATAAGTGAGGGCAAGGCCAGCATGATCTATCTCAGCCTGAGCATCTGTCCTCCCCTCTCCAGTCTTCTTACTCTTTCATTGAGCCTTGGCACCAGTCTTTCTAGCTTACTCTCACTCTCTGTGACCTCACGTTGCTCACGCTTTCCTGGCTTTGAAAACAGTGGAACCTCAGCCTGATATATGAAACCGAGACTTGCATCTACCACTTCTCCAGAGGGAGCACTGTTCCACCCCTTAAAGATCATTCTAGGCTGACAATGCAGAAAATCTGCAACAGTTCACAAGGGCTAAGCTTTAAATGTGAATCATACAAGCGCTCAAATAGTTTCCTGGAAGTGTTCAGAGTCAAGTATTCTAATAGCTATTTGATTAATGTTTAAATGAAGACATTTTATAATGTTGGCCGAAGCATTTATTCTGTTCAGAAAATGACAGAGAAATATGTTGGTCACAACAACTAATGCTTGGAAATTTGGAAACTTAATAGCACTTCTTACAAGCAGTTAGTCAGCTTCGGCAGAAACACGACAGTGAAAAAGTCATAGCTGGGGTATTCATGATTCAGAAACACTGTCGGCTTCGAAACAAAGTTGAACCTGCAGCCGAGTCTCACTATTTATCCCAGATCAGTGAGTCAGGACGCAAATATGTCCTGTGAGTCAAGAACAAAGCAAACATATGCATAGCAACTGTGCAATCTTCAGAAGTCTTGTATTGATTAAAAGATTTACTATGACTTCAAGATAATTGTTTTAGGAAGGAGGAAAGGGAAAAAAACTCTTTTATGAACCATCTGCCAAAACATTTCGTTAAGTTTTATTGTGCTACCACAAACACGTGCATAGTTCATCCAGCATAATTCCATAATACTAGCGAAAAAGCCCAAAAAGACACAAGACCCTGGCAATTAGCAAGAGGAGCGCCATAAATGTCAGACATAATTGAGCATTTTTCAGTGGGTTGGTGGAGAGAAATTACCCAAATGACAAATTGTCCAAAAAAGGAAATGATGATCTCAGTGCCCAAACGAATTATGGCACTTAAACTGACTTTGAGCGGATTAGAAAAGCACTGGGCCCGAGCCCAAAGTAGAGCACAAATTGACAAGATAAGTCTGAAGCTGTAAGCAATAAAAATCCATCAAAATATTCCCGGAAACAATTACTCCATTTCAACATCATTGACCAAAAATATGGCTCTAGTCATGGTAAAGTGATTAATCAAACCAAAAAGCCTTTTCCAACAAGATTGGAACTAAAACAGTCAGTCATCCAAGCCAAGAAACTATTAAGCCTGTCTGATTAGCAGTCTTTGGAGAATTTGCTGAATGCGCTGTGAAAGAGGCCTTCATCTGAGCAATTATTAGCTGGATACATTATAGTCGCAAAGTTATTCCAATAAATCCAAGAACAAGCAGAACTGGTCAAAGCTTAAAGAAAGAAAATAATCTCCTTGTACTATTTTAAGAGCAAATAGCATGGGACGCACCATGTTAGGTTTTCCTACCTTTTACAGATTTAACTTAATACTTTTCAGAGCAAGTCAGAAAATTCATACTTGCTTTATTTGATATTAGTTCTACTTAGTGTGTATTAAGGATTTAACATATGAACCCAGTCATCTGGCTTGATTTATTGCAATGGTAAACATATCCAGCACTAAAGTTGTTGGTAATGAACTGCTGTTTGTTCACGAGCCTTTAGATAAATTCTAAAAGCACAACGTGTCGATTTTCTGTAAGCCTGTCTGTATGAGAGCAATTGTAGCTGAAATAAATATCTCAAAACCACAAGAGCTGTATATTCACATGCATTCAACAGTGAAGTGAAAGGAAAAATCTGATGATGAGATAAAAAAGCAGGTTGAAATCGTATTCTTTATTTGCTCAGATTAGTTTTTCACACTCTCAGCTCTCTGCTCAGTTCAGCTACGGTTTGTCTGCTGCTCTGCACAGCCAGCAACCTGCCCGGTTCTCTATGTGTCCATAATCTGCTCTGTCACGTCTCAATATTCCATCTGTGTCCCGTTCAGCCTGAAATAATTATTCGTCTTTTATCTAACTACAGTCTGCTAGCTGCTACATGAATGACAACAGATGGCTAATCTGGTAATTGCCAATAGTAACACGGCTATCGTCAACATGTTAACACTAAAGATAACGGTTTAATAGTTTCGGTGTTGTTGAAACGGTATCTTTACTGAAAACCTTCATAAAGTGTTCAGTGTTATAAACATTAACTACTTCAGCTTTTTGTGAGCAGAGGAGCTTTGTGTTCGTCTGTCTGTAGCAGTTGTGAGTAAGGTAGAAGATGCAAAGATGGCACTGTTGGCATCAATACTGCTGCAGGAGTATCTTAATAATCTGAATATCCTTTGTTTTTGGGGGGGGGGATAATCAACCTACTACCCAGTGCATCACCGTGTCCCATGAATCACTGTCCTGAAAGGAAATAAACTAAAGTGACAAAAACGTTTTTTGTGCCAGGCTGCTAAAATGCTTTTAAATTCCCTGTAACATGAGAGTTAGTCAGAGCTCATTCACAAGTCTCCAGTGGCCAGTTATGAATTCACATTTTTTAGCTTTTCTCATTTTCAGCTTTTTTTTCTTTTTTTAAACTGATATAGGACCTTCTACACTTTCTTGCACTTTTCAGTAAATCTAATGAATGAAATAATAAGTTATTGCTAGTTTGTTAGCTGATAGCTTGCAAACCACGAGTAGTACCTGCTGTATGTCATAACCTTTCCAGTGTGGCAGGCCTCAGTTTCTAGCTGAGAAAAGGCTTTAGTCTTCTGAGCACTGGCAAAGCTATGGGCTATTTCTGCCTAAAATAAGAAGAGTTAGGTAATCACTTACGCAGTGTGGGCTGGCTGTCTTGTAGTCGAAGGTCGTGTGGTCTTGGCCTTTGTGGTATCAATGGTGTCTCTTTCTGAGGGCCTTTTCTGTGATTGGTCTTTCTGGAAGGGGTTGGTGCCAGGTTGAACACGCCTCAGGGCACCTCTATCACGGATGTACACCTGTTCTGGAGCCACCTCTTCACAGCGGGCGCCCTGGAAGCCTGAGCGACACACGCAAGTATGTGGCCGGCTGCATGAGCCACGGTTTTGGCAGGGGGGCTGACAGTCAGCTGAAGAGAGACCACAGATGGAGATCAAGTTATCAGCAGGTCAAGTCAAGGCATGTACCCCCTGTGTACGAAAGGGCAGAAACAGAAAAGGCTTTGCCTGAACACAAGGGTCCACTTTAAATTGATTTAATCGAGGGGTCGTTAGTTTCACTTTTTAACCAAGTTGCTCCTATTCCTTCAGCAGAGCCCCGACCTAAGAGCCTGTAGGGGCTGTCAAGCACAATTTCTCTTGTGTTTTAAACTGACCTGTTTAGTCTAAATGTATATAATCACTTAGATTAAATCCTTACCCAATTTCACTCTGAGGTAAAGCCTTTAAGACAAGTTCATGGCTCTTTCCAGTGAAGCTGGTATTTCTATATACAGAGCTTTCCTAAAAAGACCTTTTGTCTCTGATCTAGAGTCCAGTATGTGCGTTCACTATAGCGCAGCCAGTTCAAAAAGGTAATAAAAGCAAGCAATCATAAAAAATGAGCAAATAGGAAAAACTGTGCAGAAGGCCAACTGCAAATATCTGACACTTCATCAAAGAAATGTCTTGTAAAGCTGAAAAACAAACTAAATCTGATGGGGCTTACGGTACTTAAGAGATGAATGTGTGCATAATATTTATCAATAGTCTGAAAATACAACGTACTGAGGTTATTTCATGGTCATGGAAAAATAATCTATGTCACTCTACAAGCCCACCCACATCCTCCAGACACTTCAAATACTGAAAAACACTGTGGCACGCAACTTACAGGAAATTCTGACTGATACTAATATTATACTGATATTTTGGAGTGAAACTTGAAACCAATTTTCAGCAATTAAAATTTTTTGATGTATTAATATTTGAATATTACAGTTTTATCACGCAATGTTCTTGACATACATGCATACAGTACTGTGCAGGTCTCAAGCTATCCCTCTTTTCTTCATATTTTCTTACAAAAATGCAAAAAGGGTTCAGAGATTTTTAGAAACATGCAGACATAAATGGAAGAACAGAGTCTGCACAATTCTAACAAGCTCGAAAGTCAATGTTTGGTATGACCACCTTATGACAGCCTAAACTCTCTTATCCAAGCATTCTTGCCAATTTTGTTTAAATAGTCTTCAGGAATAGTGCTCCAGGCTTCATGACGGACATTTAAAGGTCTCCTTTCGGTGTTGGCTGCATTTTGTTTCATTGTCTGTCAAGACAATCGCACATTGATTCAGTAATGTTGAGGTCCAGGTTCTGGGAAGGCCAGTCCATGTTTTTCTATGCAGGCATACTTTTACAGTATTGGTACTGTGTTTGGGATCATCGTCAAGCTGAAAACTGAAGCTGTTGCCCATCAGAAGCTTTACCATGTTTTACCAATGGCTGGAGACATTCCCTTCCTTAAGAACAGCATTTTGACAGCCACCCTTCCACTGACACCATTTCTCAGGAGGCTTCTATGAACAGTCGATGGATCAGCTGAAGGACCAGGTCCTATATCAGGTTTTTGCTGGGGGGGGGTCTCTTTCTTAAGGAAATGACTTTCCGATATACTGTTCTTTTAGGCCTAATACTTCCTGTTTTGTCACTCGCCCAGTTTCCTCAGACTTTTTTAAGGACACACTGCACACTGTGCCAAGACATGCCAGTCTTTGCTCCCATTTCTTTAGTTGAAAAATGCCAAATTACCCTGAACAAGACTCAGTCCTGTCTATTGCATATGATGTATTAAACACAAACAAATATGCAATAACTGCTTATTAGCTTTCCAGAAGTGTATTTCATGGACTCCTTAGCAACTTGCCGTAAAGATGCTACCACAATGATTTGCATACTCTGCTACATGTGCTACAGAGAGCGCTCAGTGGAAGCAGGGCTGCTCAAACTTATGTGGTGATGTCAAAATTCGTTTTCGAATTGCTCCGCAAAGTTTTCATATTGACTGTACCACAGGATATTTATGTTGATACCATATATATATCAATATCAAGCAGCTCTAATACAGATAATAAGCTCTCAATCTCGGGATACGAATGTATGCAGTTGACGGCCCTCGAGGATTCATGGCATTATCCTCAAACACTAAATCGAGCCACTGGTCTGTAGTGGCTAAAGCAAACAGCGGCGCTCTGTCAACATGGCTATGGAATGCTATTGACACAGATGCTGGAGTGGACACTGACAAATCACAGGCAGGAACGCAGCCACAGCTCTTGGCAGTGAGGAGCGCTGGCAGTCAGATGGACCCCACTGGGTGCGAACGGCGCTCTACCTGCTGCACACTTCCTGTTATTGCAATACTGGTATGACTTTGGACATTTTATGTTTCCTTTTAGTCTTGAGCAAAAGCACAAGAGGACCCCGAGGATGCTGTTTCTGATGACAGCAGATCAAACTGACAGGAGGAAACACGACAGCGCTGTGTAACAACTGTGGCGTCACACATTTACTTTCAAAGATAAGATATGAGTGCCAAATCTGCGTTTGTAGCTCTGTTTTTTGGTTTTCACATTAGAGCCCTTGAATAGTTAATTGAAAACCACTACATTATGCATCGTCAGGCTGTGGTATGATCAGAAATCCTAACAAATTGCGGCTTAAATATCAGACATTCACCGCTCTTTTCAGTTTCATGGTGGAGCACATTTTATTTAGACCACCTAATTCATTTCTTTTTAATTACTCTGAGGAAAATGTACACCCCATTTGATGAAGTATACACATGAGAAGAAATGTGGTTGTAGATTTGTATGACTTGGTATGTGATCCGAATTTTCCATCATGGGATAAAACAGGGATTGTCTGAGCTCTACTTGGCAAGAATCAAAATACATCATCTAACTAAAGCACGAGCTGGCTGGATGCCACCGTCTTGTCCGGAGTCTGCTTAACCTCAAGTTTGTGGATGAAGCAGTGGATCAACTAGGCCACAGATTCCCGGGACATTATGCTGGAGGGACAAACTAGGTGTAATCAAACTGTATTCTTCAAATAGGCTTTTAGAAACAAAATGACCAAAGTGCACGGAGAGAAAAATAACCGATTCACGGCTGGCTTACGATGAGATATGTTCAATCGCGTGACCCGTTTTCAGCTGCGAGGCGCATAATTGACACCAGACAAACAAATGCTGCCTGTGCTCAGTGACTCTGGACCTGACATATGCCCCATACGAACCTCACATAGGCCGTGACGCCGTATACCGTGGGTATCTGTGTTGTCTCTGTGCCCTGCCTCTGGGCTGTTGAGCACATTGTCACAGTAATTGCTGCCGTCCAGATTTGTCTTGCACATCATTAAAACTAATTGCCTCGCATTCCATCCATTTCACAAATATGCGCAGCAATTATTACTTTGCGAGAGTAATAATAAAATGAGAATCCATTGGAAATAAAAGAGGAGAAATAGCAAACATTCCTGGCATTTGCCGCTTCAGCCTTAATTATGAGTGAGGCAGACGGGCCAAGTTTTTGGAGTTTGCGTCCACATCCAGTCATCTGAAAAGAGGGGGGCTGCTGGACGGGTATCGAAAGCTTTGATCGATGAGCGCAAACACGCTGATCCACACACATGAGAAATGAAGGAAAAAATCTTTAGTCTTTAATGTCCAAGTGGCATCTTCAAGGAAGTGCTTGACAGCTACGGTTAAAGCAAATCTCCATCCAAAATTCACTCCTGCAGTGAAGAAACACTTTCCTTTAAATTGCTTCATTTGGGAAAGTTCTTGTTTGCATAATAACTCCTCACCAATATATAAGCAATGCCAGGGGTTTTACTGTTTATAGTTTCTTTATTGGGTTACAGTTACCTCATAACTTCAGGTTTGCATGTGCACGTAAGTCAGACAGATTCTTGTGCCTCTTCCTCTGGTCTCTCGTTTCCAGCTCAGCGCTCGTTTCCAGCACATTACAGTCCACCAGAGATTTGCCTTCCCTTCTCTCTGATTCAAAGTAACACAACCCATTAAATCTTTACAGTCCTTTCATTCTGCAAAGGGTGACCTGAAACCATATCTGACACAATACAAACTTGTAGAAAAATCTCCTCGCTTTACACAGGTCAGAAGAGCAAGCAAGAGGTAACCTGACATTTCTGAAAATAATATTAGTATTGAAAGCCTAATCACAATAATCTCAGGCAGGACCCGCTACAGGCTGAGAGCATTATGCACCATTATGAGATTTAGAGGCTGAAAGCTGCTCTGGAGATTAGAATTTAGTACAATGTGATAAAGGGCTCGACTACAAACCCTGAATCTCAGAGGCAGGAAGTTGGAAAATAAGAATGAAAGTGCAATTTGAGCAACTTGCTGCAAGTTTGCAATCTCCGTCCACATGCATGCGGATGCAATGTTTGCGAAGAGGCTCAAGATTCTGAAAGGCATTCAGAGCATCGCAGGCATGAGTAAAAATCTTGTGACTCAACATGTAGTGGGGTAAACCTCATGTGATGACAGCAGGAGGCTCTTTTTAGGAGTCACCACAGAACCTGACAGATCTCATGAAATAGGTCGAGTGTTCAGGATTGTGGGGGCCACGGCGAAGAGACAAGCTGAAAAAAATTCCGCTCATCTGGACTCCCTGTCCACGGAAGAAGTAAGAATTGGTCTATTGAGCAGTTAATACAATTGACCTTCAATGCTAACCATTTCAAGTGAGTGTTAATCTCTCCGCAACATGTGATTTCCACATGGCTGCTGGAGCGAGTGCCATCATTTCATGCATTCCCCGAATGCTAACTTTGCTGTCTATACCCAAACTGCTGTTACTGTAACTTTGCAAGCCTTCATTAAATGCTCATAAACACACATCTCTATTTTTATAATTAAAACCATAGGGGGAGTGCGCCTGACGCTGTGTGACTGATCCCATATTTTCTCTTTGTGGTGAAGCTTACAAGGGTAATATTTCACTAAATTAAGGTGCTTCTGTCATAGACGTGCAGTTACAGTCACAATGTGGGTTTTTTCTTTGCTTGTTTGTTCCAGTACAGTAGTTAAAAGCTTTTCTTTTCCAAAATCTCTGTGTGTGTGTGTGTGTGTGTGTGTGTGTGTGTGTGTGTGTGTGTGTGTGTGTGTGTGTGTGTGTGTGTGTGTGTGTGTGTGGAAGGGGGGATTTGTTAACCTACATCTGACCCATAACAATGTATACATTACTTTTAGCCATGCTGCTGTGTGCCTCTGCCACGCCCCTCAATCTCCCACATTCAGCCCCTAATGGGTCGCATGCTGGGCCAGTCTGTTTAGGATATCTGGATCGGGGGGGATTGCAGCTAGTAAAGCTGACTCTGTGAGACGTGGTGCTCTCCAAAAACCCACAAACCCCATCCTCGTGAGGGATCACAATCCCAACAACTTCCATATGGTCTTTAAGCAGGAGGGTGCTGTGATATATGGTTGGCTATGGGCTGTGAGAGTGTGTGTGTGTGTGTGTGTGTGTGTGTGTGTGTGTGTGTGTGTGTGTGTGTGTGTGTGTGTGTGTGTGTGTCGGTGTGTGACTGAAGGAGAGCGGTGCTTGCTGTTAATGTTCATCTGTAAGTGTCACTCAAGCTCAGGCTTTCTTCTTGGGGTCGCTGAACGATCTACTTCAGCAGATGGACTTCTCGCAACACGATGTCACGAATAAAGTGTCGCGTGTTAATGAAGTAGCTTTGTGTGACTAATTGCGCTCTCCCTCTCGCCTCTCTATTTAATTCTTAGCAGCTTATCAACGATGATAAACAAAAGAGGCATTTTACAAGGAGATGTTTGGGTCCAGACACTGAGCAGTACATAGTTTTCACCACACTTTTGTCTGTGGTAGCAATTAGAAAAACATGTGGTGTAGGAGGCCAAAACAGGGCCCAATTGCAACCTACAATGAGAAGCACCAGCTGGACTGGAGAAAACAGCACTCCTGGTTTGGGAAGACAAACTGAGAGCGGGCTGTCCAGTGTCTATGTTAATGATGGGGTCTGGGACAGTGGGGTGTGTATTGATTACAGGATCTGTCTAACAGGCCATAACTCTCTACAGGACTGCCAAAGGAGTGTCATGCCCCAAAAGTGTAAACTGTGCAACCCCCACAAATCCACACATATGACACATGACGTCAACAGAAACACAAGCATCCTAAAAACCTCTTCCTGTTTTTGTAAAGCAGAGAATAGTGCTATGTTGGCCAGGATCTCGCTGGTATTAGGCCTGATGTCAGTTAAAATTCACTCCTTCAGAGTATTAATGAGTCTTCTTTTTTGAATTTGAATGACTAATCAGTGGGAATGCAGGATTTCTTTAGTGTCTTTGTCTTCATCATATTGGTTGGGAACTAAATTCTTAGTGCTCTACATTAAGGGGATCCTGGAAATCCCATAGAAGCTTCACATTTACACATTTTCCTATCATCAGTAACTCTTCTGCTGCCATTAATAAATAAAATATTCTATAAAATATTCTCATTTTGCACATAATAGACAAACTAGGTCACCTACACATTACAGGAGCTCCTCAGACATGGAAAGCCATGCCGTGAAGCTCCCAGCACACAGTTTCTGTGCTGATGTTAATGCCTGAGGAGGTTTGGAACTGCTCATGAATCAGAGCCGCTGTGACTTTTACACACCGTGGCCCTCAGCACTTTGTGACCCCGCTCTGTAACTTTAGATAGTCTGCAACTTGAGTTGCTGTGAATGCTTCCACTTAACAATAACACCACTTACAATTGATTGTGGAAAATATGTAGGAGGGAATGTCATGAACTGACTTGTTGCAACGGTAGCATCCCACTACAGTGCCAGGCTTGAATTCAGAGAGCTCTTTAGAACGACCCCTTCTTTCACAAGCGTTTGTAAAGGCAGACTGCATGGCTAGGTGCTTGATTTTATTCAGGCACCTATTCAGTGAGATTGGAAACACCTGAATTCAAAGATTCAGTACTTTTATCCATACAGTGTGTATGTGGCGTGTGTAGCCAAGGGTGCAAATAACACTAATGTGCAAGTCCAGATTCTTCATTTCAGCATATGTCAAAAGATTTGACTTGATATGACTTGATATGTCTAAATATGTCAAAGTATTGGGAGTCACAGACTTTTAAAAAATAGAAAGTGATGCAACAAATATGCTGAAGCAAAGATGGCAGACCTGCATTTCGGGGAACTGCTTTGAAGGTCAGAAGACACGTGCATGTACTTGTTTCTTTGCCAGCTGCTTCCCACATGTTATAACAAAGATGAGCATTAAATGCATTTCACACATAAGATCAGGTTCAAAAATGAAGTGCTGTGATGAATAAATAGACAAAGAAGAAGGCATGGTCTTATACTTTTATGGTGAATGCAATTAATGAATTAATTTATAAAGAAAAGGCTTTGTAGGAAGGGATAACCATGAAATTTTAAACAGCAGGGTCGAGCCTTTACTGTACTGTCGGTGTTCCAGACAGGAAAGTTGTAATCCTGCTCAAGCTACCCTGGGGACATGATGGAATCAGAGAAAAATGTTGCTTGCTTTATTTTTTTGCTTTGAGAGGAAAGTTACCTTGTGGTGGCAAAGGTAAAAACTGAGGGAGAGCGATGTTTCTGCATGAGGAGTTACTTTAGAGCCAGGATGGTGCTCTGAAGAGCACAGCAGGCCAAAGAAAGCTGGAAGGGAATCAAAAAGAAACTCCTTTCTACCACCTTACACTCTGTCAATCAACAACAGCCTAAGAGACTGACAACAACTTTATTCCTCCATGTGAATGAAGCACCTTTCATCTGCCCTCTCTAAGAAACAACAGGGTTAAATCAGGAGCCATCTGTGGGGTCACGCTCTCACTGTTAGCCGTACTTGCAGCATGTTGCCATATGTATCACGTGCTTTTGTCAAAACACTGTGATGTATAGTGTGGTGAAATTAATTCTGCCGCTCAATCCAAAAGCGTATGCTTCGGGGAGCACTACGAGCCGGGGGTATAAAGAACGGTAGTTCCTGTCAGTGCTGCAGTTACCCTTTCCCCACTGTTTCCTGCCCTTAAGTATTCTATATTGTCCCATGCATTCACTCTGTGTGTGGCAAACCATGCCATTAATCTGATTAGTAAAACAGCCATCAACCTTCGAAGCCAGAACAACCCAGAACAACTTTAGTGCGCTCTTTTAAAGTAGATAGTAGTATTTATTTATTGTCATTGTCAAGAACAATGAAATTGCGTTTGGGGCTTCCATACAACCCAAAAAAAGAAGAAAATAATAAATACCCCTTAAAACCCAAGTGTACATATTTAACCCAGTGTGACTCCAATGCAATAAGACAATCCTTAGCAATAATGTTCGTAGAAATTCAGACAAAGACCTGAGAAACATGACAAAATACAACAATGCAACCCATTCAATATTATTGTACTGTGAGATATGATATCAGATATGATAGTTATCTATTTAAGAAAGAGGGGGGGGGGGCAGGAGGGGGAAGAGAATAAAGATATGATGCACCAATGCAGACCAGTTCATTGCTATTAAGAAGTTGGATATGGTTATTGTCCGTGAGAGGGGGGCAGAGAGTTCAGGAGCCTCACAGCCTGTGGATACAGGCTGTTGGCCAGTCTGGATGTTCTGGCCTGTATAGACCTGTACCTTCTCCCTGAGGGCAGCAGATGGAAAAGGTGGCGCGCAGGGTGATGTTGGTCCCGCAGGATACTGTGCACCCTCCTCAGACAGCGAGTGGGGAAGATATCTCTGGCAGACTTGTTCCAATAATTCTGCCAGCTTCTTTCACCACCCGCTGGAGTGCTTGCTGATCGGCCTTGGTGCAGCTGGGGAACCACACTAGAAATCCATACGTCAGAACGCTGCTGATGGCACAGTTGTAGAAGTTCAACATCAGAGATCTGGGAATGTGTGCGCTCCGCAGTCTCCTCAGGTAGTAGAGGCGCTGTTGGGCCTTCCGTACAACTGAGGTGATATGGTTGCCCCAGGAAAGCCATCCTTTTCAGCACGCGGACTGAAATATTTCAACAGCAGTTGAATAAATTTCTATTTCTTTTTTAAAATAAAGAACATCTGTCTTCTCCCGTCTTCTCTGCTGCCATAATGAGGTGTACACTGTTCAATTTTAAGTGACATAAGTATTTGATGAAATTTTATAAAGATGTTCGTGTCCTTTTCCTTCAGTTTGGCTTTATGAGAAAATACCTCACCTATTTGTAGAATCCTCATCAGCTACAGCTGTGTTTTATGTTTTATGTTTAGCTCTAAATGAAATGCATATAATAATTGGTAATCATCGGCATAGTCACTCAACACATGAACTCAGAGAGTTCAGATTGGGACTGTGCTTTCTCATATGTAGCACACAAAAGAAGGTGGCCTTCCTTAGAAGTGTTCTCTCTGCTTGAAATACTCAGTTTTGTTGAGGAACAGGATGGAGCTCAGACTGAGCACACAGGATGTAACACATATGACGACCACTCGAATTCACAGGTCAGTTCTCACATGGTCATAAACGGACATCACACTGACTGCATGATCCTGGGCTAGGAAGCACTGAATGCCCTGTGGTACTGAGCTGCCCATTTGCATTGTAGCAAACAAGCTCAGGGCTGCAGTCGTCATGCTAACATTATCACTCTGTGCATATTAGCAGGACTGCTTTAGGTGCAGCCCGACAGAGCATCTGTGGCTGCTACTAAACAAACTACAGTAAACTGCTTCCATTTTGGCACAAAAAACCCCCGTGTGAGCAATCCGTAGTACCCTATCCACAAAATGATTTACTGCCAGCCACATGAGCGCAAAGATATGAGTGGAAAAAACACAGTAGTGTGATTTAAATCTACATTCCGGTTACAGGGGGCTTTAAAAGTTTGGGTTCTTTTTTTCAAAACGTGTTTTAAACCAAAACTTTAAAACAGTAATTTTACGCTGGTGTACAAGACGTCTAATTGAGGGTTACTGTATTTATTCTAAAACATGCCAGCAGTTCAAACTTCCCCTCTAATTCCATATCTAAGTATCTCACTGTTTTGTAAATAGTGGTTATTTAGAAGCCGGTGCAACAGATTTGTCGGTACTAAACAAACATGCTGCTTTCTCTCGTTTTTTATGGTTTACTACTTATTGATGTATTTAGTCGAGCTGATGGTTAAAACAACACTTTAAACTGATGGAAATTCTTATGTTTTAGTTAGAGTTTTGACCATGAACTATCTGCAGTTTTCCATCTGAGAGCTGCAGATAGTCACGAGGTTGTTGACAGCACCAGTAATGGAGCACACTGTCTTATAACTAAGGCAAGGCTGCTGCTTGGCTATTAGTAGTGAAGCTACAATATGGGCTCCTTCTGCTCCTTTTTTCTGTGCAACTGCACTTTTGATGAACAGATGTGAATCATCACACTGAGGAACTAAGTCTTAAGTGCTGACCCAGAAACAAGATTCCCCATTTAACTCACCAGGAGCTTCGATTCTACTTACGAGTAAACAGATGGAAATATAGCCAAGCTTGCACCTGGCCTCACTTTACCAGCCAAACGCAACACACACACACACACACATCTTTGGTTATAAGCCACCATAAATAAAATTAATATTCTTTAGGTAAAACTGTGGTAATAAAAGCCTATAAGCTTTCATCTGTAATAAAGGCAGTTAACTTCACCAGAAGGCGAACAAGCATGACACAGCAGAGGAAATGCAATGTTCTTCTCAATGATTCAAAGCCTAACAGTCAGAACTCGCTGGCTATTTTTGGCACATGGAATTTGCTTTAATACATAAACAAGTCTGCTAACCATCAATCCTGAACTTGAAAACAGAGATAGTCAGCACCAAACCTTCCAGGATGTGGGCAGGACCGAGGATTTAGTGAACCAGATGACGATCTCTAATCAGACGCACGACCGAGACTGAGACGTCAACCTTTTAATAAACACGGCTCTTAAACGTAAAAATAGGCGCACTCCCGGGACGACCTGTGATCCAGTTCCTGTCACGTTTTCTCTGACCTCAACGCAACTGAACAAGGAGGTATTGTGAGGAAAGCGTGATTCTAGACACTCAATGCAGCCTCGCGGGTGAAGCCCTCAGCCGCCACTTTGTATTAGACAATAGTTCAATCCCTTCAGTGAAAATTTCCTAGACACAACTCAGCCACGTTATGTTTTTACTTCTTGCTCCCGCCCGGCACGTTTGTTCCTTTTCTTTCCCCCACTGTGAACATGTTTTCTCAGGTTGCCCTCTCCCAGTAAAGCAGGCTGGATGTCGGGCAAAGACGAAGTATAGATATCCTGAGCTTGTTTTCCTCCACGGAGGTCTTCTACATGGGGGCTTCCAGTCCGCGCTCCAGTCTGGGGCCTTTATGTTGGCACCTTGCCGGCTGTGGCGCTTCACTCAGCTGATGATAGCATAGCCTCCAGTCAGACCTGGGTCAGGGCCAAGCCGTAAGAGGGTCCAGATGGTCAGACAGTCCCCTGGCCTGCTCAGATCCTCCGCCTTGTTTAACATAGGGGCGCTAGGCTGAACCTGTTATTATCTGGCAGATTAAAAGTATTTACTCTTTTAATTTAGGTAACTCCAGCTCCACATTAAATGTAATTTACGCCTTGGTAAGTGTGCCTTTAACTCTGCATTGAGGGAGGGGGGGGGGGGGAAATGGAGGGAAGCTTTGTGTTGAGCACGAGGGAGGCAGATCTAATAAGAAGACCGCTGGAGCCAATCAGCTCGCTGTGTACCGGCTGAAATGTGCGTGAAACGGGGTTGCGTGTGTGAGGGGGAGATAATTAGCAGAAACAAAACAGAGAAAACAGTAAACAAGTCAAAGAAAAAACCATGGCCAGTTTTACTGGATGTCACTTAACAGTGTGGGTTTTACTGCGCTTGTAAAATTTAAAGATAACTTTTACTAAAAAAAAGGTTTTTCATTCCAACCTGTTATTTTTGCCTACAGCACAACATGCAAGAACCAAATGTGGAATGAGTTGCAGCAATCTTACTTTAGGATCATCTGAAATAGCATGTCTAAAAAATGGATTTTCTCCCAGAGATTAGGGCTGCCACGATTTGTCGACTAGTCACGATTACGTCGACTATCAAAATCGTCGACGACTGATTTAATAGTCGACGCGTCGTTTGAAGCTTTGTAAGATCACAAAAGACGCAGGAATAATAGCAGGATTTAAGAGTGTAATAACGGACTGAAACAGAAGATGGCAGCATTGCATGTACAAGGATGTCAGCTACCGTTAAACCCCGAAGAAGAAGAAGCAGCTGTGTCCCAGAATTCATAGCGCGGCCCAGCGCAGTTTCCAACAATGGCGGCAGCTGGTTAGTTTTAATGTTACTCTTATTATTCTTTCTGGGTCACAAAATAAACGTTTAACATATTTTCAGGCGAGAATGTAGCTGTGTAAACCTCAAATATCTGCTCAGTTTATCAGGACACCACATATTTTCAAAAGCGCTCCGACGTTTTCGGAGACATCTGTTACCCACTAGCTCGTTAGCGAGCCGGGGGCTAGGCTCACTAGCGCCGTGAGAACACCGGACTCCCCGCAAATCGTTTTCAAACCCACCGCTGTCTTTCGCTACTCAGGTTAAATATATATGAGTCACTTAGATAACTTAAAATGTTATTGTTTGGCTTTTTTTTTTTGTATTTTATTTGTTCCTGAGTAAATCGGTTTGTCTGAGATTAAAGTTATAGTTTTTACACAGCTGAATAAACGTCAAGCAGACAGCTGATTATCAGAAGTGTGAGATGCTCCAGAATATACTCCAGTGTCCTGTTATATTTTAGATAGCAAGGAGTTTATTAAACTTCACCGAAACAATCTGCAAATTTCATTAAAATTGAATAAACTATCATCTTGTCTTTATTTTTAGTTAGCACCTTAAAAGCTTAAAGCTGTAAGCTAATGATAGTTATATAAGAGCAGATGCTGCTGGAGCAATAAGCTGTAGTTTTGCGTCCAATGGATGATGATCTGATTAGTCGACTAATCGCAAAAATAATCGGTGACTAGTCGACTATCAAAATAATCGTTTGTGGCAGCCCTACCAGAGATAGTCCATATGCAAGCTAAAGAAAGAAACAGCAACACTGACCTGGGCTGAAAAAGCGCTTTTCAGCCCAGGTCAGTGTTACATTTTAAAGATATGGCTCTGCATTCATTCACAGCCTGTGTCTTCTGTTCCACTTTTAATTATCTGGTTATTCAATACTGCTGCGGTCGAATAAAAAGAAGCAGCAGTTCCACCCATAATTAAGGACTGCTGTCACAAAGACAGCCAAGTGCTAAGTGTCGGTAATTTCCAAGCGAGGGTCTTACATGAAAAGAAAAAGGCAAACACTGCATGATGAACATGACCATGGGGGCAATAACACTCAGGGAAAACTTTCATAGGGCAATTCCGCTTGACAGGATAGTCATTAGTAGCCATTTACTATGTTATTTTTCAGTCTGAGGGCCTTAGATTGTAAAGCCTCTCTGTCTGCAAAGTTTACTAGCAGAGGAAGTTCTCTTCTATATAATGCATGGCAGTGTGCTTGTGTGCCGCTTCACCAATTTGTGTGTCCTCGGTTGCCAAACTGAGCAGCCAAATCAAAGGATATCCAAGCAAGGTACGTTTATTTAAAGTTTACACAGGGTACTGAGTTAACGACACTTACGTTTTATGCAGCGGTTGGTTCCTGGTGCCAAAGCCCAACCAGAGCAGCACTGCTGACCTCCACAGACATTCGGCCTGAACAAAAGATCACAAAAGACGAGAAAAACAGGGTGAAATAAAAGTTCTTTTTCTCAGGTGTTAATCCACAAGGCAATAACTGTGAGTAGGGTGAACCTCCTCGCATGACAAACTGATCTGATTGCAAAGGCTGTTAAGGGTTTCAAATCCTTCTGATGTGGCTAGGCTATTGATAGGAACAACTTGGAGATTACGCTATAATTGCATTTTATTTAATAATGAAAAAAAAATTCAGGGCAAGTCACGAAACTTTATCTGCGTGTGGACCCACAAGTCCCTCGTGCTGTTATGCGAGAGTCCAGGGTGAAGACAAATACAGAGTTATCTGAGCCCTGGAAGGATTAAGCGAGGCAAACGGGACACGAAAAAACACCCTGCATCTTCTATAAATCATAGAGCAAATGAGAGATGACAAGTTTTAAACAGCTATATCTGGATTCTTTTACTCGTTAATCCTAACTGGTAGTCCAGGCCAATTTTTGCGGCGAGATAGATGAAAAGGCACCAGACCGCAAGAGCAACTCTGGGGCAACAGTCAACACGCTGGCATGGCTCTGTGCCCCATCATCTTTTCACAAGATATTACAGTAAGTGGATGTCTGACTCATGGTGATTTGAGAAGATAACGGGGATTGACTCATTGACCTCAGTTGGATCGCGCTCAGTGGATGCTCTGAGTGTTACTGAGGCGTCACAGGGATAAAATGCAGTTATTTGGACCCTCTGGCAAGATTAGTTTTGTCATAAATCAAACACATCAGGTCAGGCTCGTGCCAAAGACATCAGTCATCACGTTCAAATTCCATCAAGGGATTTATGCATGTAATGGAGACCTTCATACAACATATTAGTAGCATGCCCTAGGCTAAAATATAGGTAGATAACACCTTGTTCGCACCTTGTTATATTTTTATTTAAACCTTAACATTAGGAGGCATAGAATTATTTCACCGCTGAACTATCTGGATCAATCACCTATCTGACAGGTGCAGCGAAAACAGAAAGAGGAGTCACACTGAGTCAAGTTTAATGTAAAGGAGAGCTAAGTGAGCCCAGCTCTGCCAGTGCTGCGGGGTACGGTAAATGAGCGAGTGGGAATTCCAAAGAGGAAATGTGTCATGCGAACACTTTCTCTAACAAGCAGCAGATGATTCATCTGAACTAATAAGTGTTAAAATCACCACGCAGACTACTAAAAGGTAATGTTCCCGCAGATTTACGCAACGCCCACCTTTATGTTGCTCGAAAACTCAAAGAACCCCATTCATTCAACGCTGGAATATGTGTTTTTGGCAACATCAAGTAAGGCATTCGCCCTATCCTGCAATAAAGCATGTTGGATCTAATCCTGTGCCGAGCGATTTTCTTTGCACGCTGCTTTAAACAGACAGCACCTCGATGTCTGAGTGATGGATTGGTCCGAATGTGCTGGTTTTTTCAGGTTTAATGGTTCAGACCAAAACAACATAACACATCTGCTACGCAGAGAGAAAGGTACATGTGAGCGCTGACATCATCATATCCTGTCTGTGAAGCCTCGTGAGTTTAGTGGGGCATGCTACTTCTCAAGGTCCTGCTCACCAAAGGCATTACAGTAGAGTCAGTAGCAAGTAGGTAGCTGGGGTAGCAGGCTGTAAGTGCATATCATATGCAGGCCCATCTATTTCTTCTAAACAATCCTCCATAACTTGGACATATCAATAATAGACCTGTTATGCCACACAGAAGAAATGCTTTTTATATATTTTCTGTGACAGCAGTCCAAGATGAGCCGTTCAAATCTCCCTCTGATTATTATGTAAACATTCACCCTCCAGTGTGTATCAAGCTTTGTCCCAGTGGAACAAACAGGAGTGGATGCAGGAGGCTTCATTTAACAAAAAGAAAAGAGGTCTAATATGGAAACAGCCCGTTGTCCTGTTTAGAGTTTAACAGAGACCCAACAGGAGATTTGCAGGCTGGAGCGAGTGCCACTGGAGAAACAGGTGTTTCTGATCACCGAGCAAATTTTTTAAATGCTCACCAGCCAACGCTTTGGTGGAGCCACTACAATACATGGCCACAGGCAAAAGCCTAAAACTGGAGCACTCGCACTGAAGCAGGCTGCAGCCACTCTCCTCCTGCAATTTGAATATACTGTGTGTAGTAATGGGAGGAAATGGTGATAATGCAATGTTAAATAGTTCAAACACAGTTCACCCATATGCATCACATTTGCTGTTCATTACTGCCCCCGCCACATCAGCCCAGTAATCAACGGTGTTTGACCTCAGCTATTATTTCATGTTCTGCCATGACCTTGATAACAAAACCCATACGTTATTATAATTCATATTTAGTTGGCTTAAAGCTGTCACCTACTGGTTGACAAATTAATGCAGTATACGGAGTGCTTTGGGGGAATGTGCTGATTTACCTTACAGGAAGAAAGATTACGCTAAAGGGGCCACCATCACTTTGCAGTAAATCACATGGACTAACCGCTACAGCTAAATAGGTCACACGTTCCTCCTAAAGTAGCCCACTGCTGCTCACCCAGAGTTTGATAAAGCAAAGTAAAACTTTTAGACTGCTGACAGTGGGGAACTTGGCCGTCACTCTTACCCGATAAGTCGCTTAGTGCTGGCAGAGCTGTGCCTGCTGCTCTGCCTGCGGTTCACTCTGTTTCGTTGCTGCTGGCTGGTAGGGTGTCTGGCGGTGCGCCGCGCACCATCCCTCGGCGCAGAGACAAGATCTTCCCCGGAGGTGGCAGCAGCATGGACCGGTCTTTCTTTGGATATGTGCTTGCGATTCTCCTGAGATGATGTCCCCCTGGGCAGGCGGACCAGAGTCCTCGACTGACTGGTCCCAGGTGAAGAGTCACTGGATGTTCTCGAGGACGAACCGTCCCGCGGTCCCCTCGGCGAGTGACCTCGACTGATCCCCCGGGACTGCAGCTGGTCCCAGACCGCCCGGCCTGCCCCCGCACCCTCTTTCCTCCCACCTGCCGCGTCCCTTTGACCGTCACCAACTCGCACGAGCACAACAGTCAAAATCATTAAAAGAGCAAATCCTGCACGGTCCATTTTGGGCATGCAAATTTTTTTGAAACTACCGCGTAAAAGGACACACGCGTTACCGTTTCTATCAAGAGCCACTGAAATAGGAGCAACTCAAAAAAAATAAAAAATAAAACGAAGAAGAAAATACAAATAAAACGAGAAACCGTTTTACACGAGCTCAGCAAGACCGCATCCTCTCCCAACTATGAAAAATGCCCGGATACCTCTTCATAATGCCCAGGTAAGACGTAAACAGAATGTCTTCAGGTTATCAAGTCTTTACTTTTCTACAGTCCGAAAACACTATCAGCTTTTTTCTTTCCCCCGCGCTGAAAAAAGATGCTGTTTTACGCAAACATTATTCTATCTGCGTCTCTTTAGTTTATGTTGAACAAGAAAAGAGGGGCAAAGAGAGCAGCGCGCTGGCTCTGGGCTCTGAGGCTGTATTCTTACTCTAAGTGAGAGAGTTTGAATCGTGCTCGCATGAGTATCACCACCTCCTTGGATCTGAAGTCACTGGGAATTTTTGTAGGGATTGCATGCGCTTTGCGTGGAGAAACTCCCCCTTGTCGGATGTATTCTTGCTTCTACTTACAGCATCGCTCGGTCCATGTGCCCACACGCACTTTCTCTGCCAAGTTACATGTTGTTGCTCTGAATTTCTTCGGAGCAGGACTGTTTTATGAATGCAGCTGCATTAATCATTACCTTCAATTTAAATTTAAGTTGACAGCGTAGAAAATATTATACAACTTCCAGATGTTTTTTCTTCCTTTCGCAGAGCTGATTGTTTCATTATTTCAAAGTCACCGTTTTATGATTATTTTTAATTAATTAGGCTTATTATTCTATTAACCCATTTCTGTGGTAGGACACACTGTGAGTGCAGTGTAAGGGCACTTTAAAGCTAATTTACAGTGGTACTGTTAAGCTTTTATAGATTGCAGGATATATGTAAAACGTGCTTCCTGACCATACACACATTTTGATCTGGCAGTAAAAAGCTCACAGTTCAGACTCCCTCAAACTGAAACCTTGGAAAACTGGTCAAGTTATGTAACATCCAATTCATCTCCTCTTTTCATCTGCTGCATCATCACTTTCCTTCTCACTGTCTGGAAATAACACATTTCTCTTCTCCCATAAGACCCTAAACTACCCAAAGAGAGCTGGCTCGCTTCTCTCATTCAGCCCACAAAGATGCACGCCTGTCTCTTTCATGAGCGCTCTCCTTACTCCCTAAGCACCATTACCACTCACAGAACTGCCATCCAAAACACACAGAGTGCTGTTTTCTACCCATTCATTCTTTTTCCCAGCCATGAAATATCCAAAACCCCTGAAAAGTGATGTCTGTGTTCCTTTTTTTGTTAGCGATCCATGCAAACTAAATCTGTGAAGGCTCGGACTGACCACTACAATTGATTACAGCTTATCTTCCAACCCATACTAATCTAATTACAAAGGATGCCACATTTGTCTTATGCATCTCTAGCTTGCTGCCTGCTACTGTACCCTATTTTTGCCTGATAACAGTTAAATCAAGCATGCTTTCCTAATGCAGATAGCAACAAAAAGATCACAGCCATCTGACCCCAGCATCCATGAGGGTTACCCCTACATGGACAGACAGATCTCCTCAGTGACCTGTGCGAATGAGCAGCTGGCTGCTGCTCAAGTGTTCCTTGCTGAGTTTAAATCAATGTCTTAATCTGTTTCTGAGTCATGTTAGATGCTCTTGTATCTGTGTAGGGCAGACGTTGCCAACCTTTCCTGGCAGGTGTACACCCGTGTCACACTTAAATACCTCCTTATGTTCCAGTCAGTTGATGCTTTTATTAGAAGTTTTTTAACACTATTAATTGTTCTTCCACTTGGATTCTCACTTATCGACAAGCATTTTAGACAGTTACATTTAGTTTAGTTTTATTTATCAGCTACAAGAAAATATGTCAACAGGTTATCTGTCCAACGCCTTTAGTTTCTTGTCAAAAATCCATAATTTATGTTCTTCTCAGCCATCTAAAGAAATTTTCACCTGAACTACTCCAAACTTGGGAGGTGTGTTGTTGGGAGACCTGATTAAGTGCATTAGTTTCACATCGCTGTGGATGAATTGTGGCTCGCTGGTCTTTGCAGGATCTTTTAAAAATAAGCCACATGGGAAGGGTTTTGAGCATGAGCGACATGTTTAAGGTTACACCAAAGCATTTCAATCAGATTTAAGTCCAGACTTTGACAGGGCCACTCCAAAAACTTTCATCTTTTTTTAACCATTCAGACGAGGACTTGTTGTTGCATTTACAGTCACCCCCTCCTGCAGAACACAAGACTGCTTAACCTTCAGGGCATGAACTGATGGGTGGACATTTACCTTCAGGATTTCCTAGTAGAGAGCTGGCTTCATCAATTACAGCAAGTTGTCCAGGTGTTAAAGCAGTAAAGCAGTCACAGACCATCACACTACTACCACCATCTTAGACTGATGGTGAGATAAACGTTAGGTAGATGTATCTCTGTCTGCTCTTCGGCTATCAAAGGAACTCTTGATGCAAACTACTCCAAACTTGGCAGATAGACACATAGATCTATATCTGTTTATCTGATAGATAGATAGATAGATAGATAGATAGATAGATAGATAGATAGATAGATAGATAGATAGATAGATCGATTGATTCAGATTACCCTAGATACAGTCTTTAACATACCCCTTAACTAACCCTTGTTTGGGAATCATTAAAAGTTTGTGGAGCAACAATGTTATGAAAGTGGACTTTAATGTGGCCCAATTTGATAGGCTTCAATTTGCAGCATCTGGAGGAACTCTAGAATAAATACCAGGAGGATGTCTCTGGCTATGACCGACGCTTCTACACAAAGAGTCCTTTGAAAGCTCTGGCATGACAACCAAGCCACTCCTATCATCTTTCAAATGCAGAGCAGAAATATAACTGCATTACACTGCGAGGTTTCACACAAAGCGCAGGGTCAAATCAGCAAAAATATCCAAGTCCCATGACTGAACCGACGATCCGCTTATGTGTGCGTGCCTGTGATTGATACAGCAAGCCTGAAGTGGATTTGAATTGCCTCCACATTATTAAGTGCTTTTCATTGTCTCACGTTCGATGGCGTAATCTTGGACAAATAGATGGAAGCTGATTAACTGCATCGAGTTGAATCCGCGCTGTCAGCGTGAATGTCATATTTGCATCAGTTTAGTTGACGGCCTTGTCACTGCTGCACGAGCGAGGGGTCAGAGGTCAAGTGTAAGACACAAGACAACTAAGCAGTATCATTACCAGAATGTAGGGCTCCTGTTATAACCAAGTATCAACTGTGTATTCTTAATCTCTCCTCCAGAATTTTAAGTGATCTATGTGAATCGGGCTCTTGTATTGACTTTCAATAGAGAGCACTAACAACAAGGAGCGCCAATCTCTTCATTAGCTACCTTTTGCTGTTTGTATCAAGGACTTCAACTCTCCTTTCTTTTTGCCCGGGAGCTAACATAATACTGACATTGTTCAGACTGGGCAGTGGTGAGGACCTGAGGGAAAATGTGGAAAAAGGAGGGTCATTTTGGCAGAAAACCACTTTGTAAAAACTCGAATTACGTGCTTTATTGATGTGTTATTTTTCATCGAACATGGCAGCTTTTCCTTAGAAGGATCATTACAGAAGTTCTCCATCACGCTCCAGCACTGTACATAAAACAGCCATTCGCACAACTAGAGGAAACAGTTAAAGATAGAGCAGGATCAATCTAATGCACTTGGGGCTTGGGCTGCAGGGTCTTTCCCAGCTTGTGTGAACAAAGAGCTGTCAGCTGGATAATAGAAGTAGGTCACATGGGTGTTATTTAAGACAACCACCTTCACTTTCCCTTTCGTGATATTCGTACTTTTTATGGGTGTTAGAAGTGCAGCTGTGAAACAACTGAGAAATGCGTGTGCGTTTGCCTCCGAGCCATACTGTACGGTGCTGGATCTAGAGGGAAATCTTTCAGCTCCATCTACACTTTCAAATGGCGGAGCACTCCAGAAACACGCTACAGTCAGACAGACTGTAGCGCCACTGGCAACGTTTCTGATGCATGTCATAGCACTGGCAACGCGTCCGCCTCAGCTGAGTGATCGGCTCTTTCATTTATGGGTGTGAGTTGTTAAGTTAACAAAGACCTTTAGCTGACTGGAATGATGAAAACTGTAACAAAGATTAGATTAAGTACTTCCCTTTTACAAATTATCCTTTTGCCCCCTTTCAAAAGATTGGCTTTGATACAGAAATAATTATGTATTATTATAACCCATATTGCAGCACAGTCTGTGAAACGGAGAAACTCCTAGCAGCAGAACTGTGTATAATAAACAGTATAGTAGACAAAGACAAGACATCCATTCTTGTACCTGCTAGCAAATGAACCCCCGTGGAGCTTTTGCACAACTTCTTGAAAATGTCAGTAGACTCTGTCTACTGACATAGACTCTGTCTTTCTTTCTGTGATTCAATCTAGGTACTTAAAAAATTGATTTCATCTGATTGGTTTTGTCTAGACCAGGTGTGTCAAAGGTGTGTAGAGCCCACTTTAACCTTAAGTGGGCCAGACCACTGAATCTCCTCTTTCCATCAGTTCAACTAGTTATAATACTAAGACTACAGGTATTTAACCAATGAAGAAGTTTAACCTAAGTGGTATGGTGTGGTATGAGCGGTCGTGGGGGAGGTCTTTTTATCCACGGTTCAGTATTCACAGAATCACCTATTTCTGGAACGTATTCATGGAAAATTCATCTATTCACAGATTTTTTGACTTGACAAGCTATTGGCTGGCGTTTGCAAAGCAGCCAATCCAGGAAAAAATCTGGTACATTAAGATTAAAGAGTCGGAGAGAAGGAAAACCGTGGATGTTAGCTTCTGCAGCAGTGGGAAGATGGTTTCTACTGCGCGTGATAAGAGCATCGTCAGGTATATTTGGTGTTAATAACGCTTATAACTTGACGTTGACTTTTATCAGTAGGAAAGATTTTCAAACGCATGTCCTCGTTAATGTCTTTGCCAGGCTGATTCTGGCCCCCGGGCCTCATATTTCACAACCCCAGTCTAGATACTTCTTGGTGTTAATTTGCTGAATAATGTATGCTACTTGAATTTTGATCCAGAAATCAAATAATAAATGTAAGGTTTATATTTGATTACGCCAAAAGTCCTGCATCACAAAAAAGAATATAGAAGATTCCTTTGGATTCATTCAAATGTAAAATTCTAGGTTATGACATTAAAGTTGCTGCCATGTATTGTTGTCTTCTTGTATGGCTTCAGTAGGCTGTGTAATATGCTGCCTTTGTTTTGTTTTTTTTACACTTTGGTTAAGTGTCTGCTGCTCCACTTCAGCCTGAAATTCTCTTGTGCAGTCCTTCTGTCTCTTGAAGTTTGATTTAAAAATGTCTCCAATGAACAATATGCAGAATGATGTCATACCGCTGCATGATAAATGCTGCTGGAGCGGATTCAAAGGGTGGATCATGCTGGCAGCCAATTAGGTCAAATAAGAACATGCAATAACTTTCCAGAAAACATACATTTTTCTAAAGATGTGGGGGCCTTCTACTCATTAGCCAGATGTAGCCTAAAAGATTCAGAAATCAGTCACAGCATAAATCAGCACTGGCAGGAATGTCTAAATAGGAGTGCGATGGAGTGCCCTTGGTGACATGCATTCTTGTAAATTCTGAGTATTCAGTTCACAAAAGAAAAAAACAGCAGAGGGAGGAGTTAATGTGTGCGATAGATCATTCTGGCGTTTCAACCGGAGCTTTCTTCCTCCTCTCTGCTTTTCTGTCTCCTCCCTTTCAATTTTCCTGGCCCCTTACCCTCGATTTAAGCGTGCATCTCGCGCCGCTGGCCCGAGCCCCTGGAGCTCTCTTCCTTCTGGTCCCCCTGGTTGTGACCTGGACGCAAGGCGCTCTGGGCTGACTCTGTTGCTGTTTTGTCTTGAAGGGTTTATAGATGGGCCGTGCCTCAAAGCTTCGGCCCCTATTCTCGTTGCTTTACGGCTTTACGCTGTCTCTACCAACCGACCGTGGAAAATCAAGGTCAAGCATTTTCCACATTAGCAGCTTTACCAGGTGGACAGAAATGGATATCTGCTGCATTTACCCCTCAGCCCCTTGCCCACCGAAGAAAAACAAACTGCTCCACACGTGTATCTCGCAAAAATGGTAACTGATGGTTCTGTTCATCACGTTTTCATAACACACAACAAAGAAAGATGCAAGGGGTGATATTAGATTAGGTATTTTTAGAAACTGGGCCAAAGGTGAGACAAGCACTTCAAAGTACATGCAAACTGTGTGGCACCAACCTGGCATCTAAATTCAGGGAGTGCACTCGAAACAAAAGGACTATTTTTTCAGTGGGAAAAGTTAAAAAGCAATAAAGGAGCGATTTCTCCTTCTTCTTCTTCTTTTACACTTTATTAGTGTCAGGTAGCGTCTTATAAAATAGACCATACATCTGAAAAACTGCCTGAAAAAACGCTGTTCCCATTAGAGTCCTTTAATTGCCTCCAGAAGGTCACGATGATTTAAGTCTAGTATCAACAAACAGCCTGTAATGTTTATAATATGGAAAGTATAGGCCTGTGTGGTGAATAAACTGTACATCTGCCTTTAAATCTTATCTTTATTTACAGCAGTGTCAGCTGTAACTCACTTTTTTTGTTGCTTTTTAAACCTTGTTTTGCTGCAGGGTTTTTTAGTTCACACGTCGACTGAGTTATTTTATTTCACCCCTAAGCCACCCATGTGTTAGTCTGACTGCACGCACCATAAAGCAAAGATTGAACAAATTGTCAGTTGTTTTGATATTAGACTGCAGGCCTGTTGAGTAATGCAGGTTAAGTTCTGTTTATCTTTACTGCTGGGAATGGATGAGACATAAACCCTATTTGGTGGCTGACTCACTGATGGCACGTGCTTCCCAGCCTTCAACATGACAGCACATAAACTTGGTATGGCGCTGGAGTTTGAGGCAAACTAATTGCTAGCTGTGTTTTGAAGGAATAATCTTCTTTCCATATGCAGCACTCGTGTAATGCTCGTGTTTAAGGCCTGCTAGTCCTGCTGCACGGGCCTTATGCTTGGTTAGCTGTGAGCAGAGAATCATGTGCTCTCTTCAGCAGTTAGGAGAATGAAAAATCTTCTTCACTGCCCCCAATTAACAGTGAAGGTCGAGCACCAGAAAGTTACGATGCGATTTAACCCCCCGCATGAGGTCAATTTGACCTGAATAGCTTCTTATTAAGCATGATAAATTTGTTATTTTTCAATCCATTAAACCTTTTCCCCATAGTCCATTTAGTCAGAACAAACCTCTGGCCCACCATAGCCTAGTCTCTGTTTACCACAAGCAAACTTCAAGTAAAAAGGGGATGACACGACGATTAACAGAGATGACTTCAAAGTGCTCTCTGCCACAGGCTTTTGTTAATTATCAGTCGCCAGTGTTGAGTGCGTGAAGGTCAGTAGGGTAACATCAACGGCAGCATTCAACAACGGCTAAACTTTAGTCCAGTCAGTGGAACAGCTATCAATGAAACCTTGTTACGACCATGGGATCCATGGGACTGGACTGGAGGGATGCAAGGTTCAGGGAGGAAGTCTCTCTGACTACCCTGACCTGTCTGCGAGAGCCCTCCAGGCAGACAGAAACTGAGGCCTCCAACAGATGTTTGGGAAAACTGCCCCATTCATCATGGCACTTTTCAGGAATGTCTTTGAACTGTTTTTTAAATTAGCGTCACATTCATCTTTGGCAGAACCAGAGGACTTAGATAGATAGATAGATAGATAGATAGATAGATAGATAGATAGATAGATAGATAGATAGATAGATAGATAGATTGATTGGCAGCAACAACGTCAATAAAGTGTTTTTGAAAACTGCCAATGACTCTTTCAAAATGCTGTGGAGGAATTTCAGCCCACTCTTCTGTGCTTTGTCCTTTTTTTGGTGATTTTGCTGGTGCATTTCTGATCATTGTCATGCTGCATAATTTAACAGGCCATGAACTGTTGGTTGGACATTCTCCTTCAGCATTTCCTGGTAGAGAGCAGAATTCATGGCTTGATGAATTGTCCAGGTCCTCACACAGCAAAACAGCCCCAGACAATCACACTACTACCAGAACAATTGACTGTTGGTTTGATGTTCTTGATGGATGGATAGATAAAAAGAACAGGATTTTCATGTCTTTTAAGTCGGACTTCTTGGATGTTTCCCATAACTGCCCACTTTGTGAATCACACCCATGAGAGAAATCTTGGACTGGTAATGTTATTGAGCAACTCTGTCTACCATTGCCCCACATCACACTCAGCTTCAGCTACAGTTCTCATGCATACACATGCACACACACATTGGCATGGTGTAGTGTGAACTCACGGCATGGCTGCAGGGTCTCAGTCAGCCCATGTGGAACAGCTTTTTTGCTCTCGCTCTCCCATGCTGCTGCAGCAGTGGGGTTTAAATCACCCAAGGCAAAGCTGACAAGATGACAATGACAAAATGACATACAGAAACTGTCACCAAGCCAAAGCAACACTTCTCCACATTAGCTCACAAAATTTATTTCCTCCTGAAATAAAACATGGAGGAACAAGCATAGAATTTATTCTGTGGACTGTCTTTTGTTAACATTCCAGTTCACTGTAATGTAAAAGTATTCATATGACTCTAACCCGGCCTGCCGGTACAGCTGAGTTTTATACCGAGCGCTCAGTAGGGAGCAGGAAGAGAGGCCCCGTGCGTCCAGAGCCTCGTCTCCTGAGCAGCACTAAGCACTCAGCAGGCTTCAAGGGCGAATGTTCATTAGGGAGCCAAGTTTTAATAAGCCCGCAGACAGACATGCTGCTAAACAGCCTCAAGTGCCAGAAGAGGTGAGTTTACTTATTGTGCTGATCCTCATGACTTCATGGCATCATGAGCAACACATCTAAATATCTACAGGACCTAACAATCAAATACTGTACACGATTGACTGTCAGGATGGAAATAAGTAAATAAGTACTTAGTATAAGCTGATGAATTTAGACAAAATGATTAAGCAGTGTTTACCTCAACCTTTATTTATAAGAGGAAAATTCACTGAGTGTGCCACGCTTGCTTCACAGTCACACCAGCTCAAGGTCATCCAAGAGAGTTAAATCTGTTTATTTGCTTACCTCAAATTAGTCTCCAGCAGGCCGTGCAGTCTAAACCAGCAATTAGATGAAACTTTCTGCTGCGAGGGTATTGCTTCTCTTATCAGGAAGGAAAGGGTTTTGGAAGAACTTTTCAGATAATTTTAAAGTTATTTTAAAGCACTGCTTTAAAAGTCCTAAGACCTATAAAGGATATATAAAGAATCAGTTTAGAAACAATTTCCTACACAAAGCTGCTCAAAGCTGCTGGGGGGGGGAGGGGGGGGGCTTCTTGAGTCACCAGGTTATGGTGACGAAAAGTGGATTTTGTGAAGCTATAGATACAAATCTCCAAATTCACCTGCCAACATAGCTGAAGGTCTTTCATCAAGATTTAATACATGTTAATCTTTATGAAACCCAGGAAAAGTGTAAAAGCTAGCAGTTTAAGAGGCGTTGGACAGAGCCTGACTAGCTGTTTGTTTCCAGTCTTACAGTAATGCTAAGCCAAGCTAACTCTCTGCCTGCTGTAGCTTCTCTATAGAGACAGATGATAAGTGCTTACCTGTTCATTTTTCCTCACCTGCAGGTTGAATAATATCAGATTGAGTTTCTGAAATAAAACTAGAACCCTTTTACTTAATAATGCTGCTGCTGATGTTACAGTAAACTTCATGGTTACTGTACACCACTGTTTCCAATGTGTTTACACGAATCTGCAGCTCTATCATGTCTATCAGCCTACTACATGTTCAGTCACAGTCAGTCTATCAAAGAATTATATCCTTAAATCCAAATTTAAAAACAGGATCTCCGCAACGGGAGCTTTGGTTTGTTTCGTGTGACTAATCTTAAGATGCAAGAAACCAGTAATATATAGCACAGTGAAACGAGATCAAGGTTGCACTTTATCACTCTGTCATTAAGGAGCTCTTTGACTTTAGGATAACTAATGCAGTGTTATTTCTGCACTCGCCCTGCAGTACCCAGGACCCCTTTCTCCACGGATTGTCTTGGCACGGTCCGGAAGAGTGTTTATCATAGGAAGAGGTAAGTTACTAAATGAATAAAAACAGGATGACAGCTGAGTAGAAAAATACACGGTGACACGGCAATTATGGAGAGCTGTTAACAAAAGGATAAAGTCATAAAACTGTCCTTCAACTGTTTCTACTTAGCTGAAGATAAGATAACCCAAGAGGAATCAATCACAGGGCTTGTATATTAAGACTTGCGTGATAGATCATGATATAAGTAAATGGTGCGTGGGATGTTTAGATGCATTTCAGAGCAATTTTAAAAAAGGATTAAAATCATGCACGTTTTTTGTTGTGTACCAGATTTTTATGTTTGGAAATTATGTAAGGCTCCAGAGGATTTTGGAATGGGCAAACTGGACAGTGGAAAGGAAGGGGGCAGTTTTTATTTACAAACAGCTCGGTCTCTATTTGTTGTTTTATAGATCGATTGTGACCAAGTCTCCCTCATAAAATAAATGGAGGTACAAAAGACCTAGATGGCTCTGATGGTTGAATTCACATAACTTCTCCTACTGTTTCCCAACACCTTATTGTTTTTATGTCACCAGTTAATAGCATGTGATGAGAAGTTTGGTAACTGTTGCCTGTGCTTCTAAACGCTCAACCAGCTGTCCACCATTTAGCTTAAATAATGATTTCATGTTTGCACAAAGAGTCAGATCTTCTTATTAGATCACCGCGTCATCTCTTATGATGATGGATAGTGTCATGAGGGGTCACCTTTTTTATTGCTGATCAGAGTCAGCGTGTGTGTGTGTGTGTGTGTCTGAGGCCAAACCACATCTGGAGACAACCTGGGGGCTGTTAATCACAAACCTAAACAGAAAATAGCTCAATCTCCTTGTTTGAAACACCCAGAAACATCTTTGGTTGCATAACAGCCTTTTATTGTGCCATTTTCATTCTTAGGAAAAAAAATGGGACCAAAAATGGGAGGCTTTCATATTTATGCTGTAATAAATACAGAGCGTCTGTGGAGTTTGACTGAAAAGTGTTACACACACCGTATTTACTTGGAAGTTTATTTCCATGCAAAACCTCCTCGGAGAAGTCTTTGGGCAAATTCTTTGTTGAGGTAATGTTTACTTTGCCACAAAAATGTTGCTGTTGCGTTCTCTAACGACCATAACAACATCACTGATGAATTTGGTGGATGGAAAATGTCTCAACCGCATTTTATGTACAATGTTGGACATCTGAAAAGTTTTTGCATGCCCTTGTGGAGACGCTGGCCCATACTGTGAGCGATTTTGAAACGACGACGGCCGTTCGCCTGGACGACTTTAAAAAAAATTGGGGGATTCCATCCAGTCTGTGAATTATGTGAACTAACTGGCACGAAATGTAACGTCTTAACAGCCGGGCTGACTGGTGACAGTTTAATGGCTGAAGATATAATAAATATCCAGTATTTTGTGTATTTACTGGGTTTCACAGCTTGGACAATGTCAACAGTGGGCCTTTACCCAATATATTTTTTTCCTCATTGTCCAAATACGGCAACCAAACTACAAGCATGTCAGCATCTCTCTCGTCTGTCAGTCTAGCCAGAGGAGGATTATATGCATGCACAGTACTGTGTAAAAGTCTTGAGTCACCGCTGATTTCTTTATAGTTTGCTTCCAAGGAGCCAGACTGTGTTGTTTAAGCGTTACACATGACAGACAAGCTATGAAAAAAAAAGTTTTAAATATTTTTTTTCTTTTTTTAAACCAGTCACAAAAGCACATCATTTGTTCCCATTTCTTTAACCAACTCTACAAAAAGTAGCAACAATATGAGCTTGACGACATAAAATGATATTTTTGCATCAGGAAAGAGCTAGTAGTTGAAACCCTGACATACAGTATATCTGAATGGTTTTGGAGCGTATTCCTGAAAGTTTTTTGGGCCTGCCAGTTCTATCTGCAGCAGATGATCGGTATCTGAAAGTCACATCCTAAACAGGAAAAAATCCAGCAAAGACCTGACACAGGACCTGAGAGCTGCATCTGGACCTTCGATTAATCCATCTCCTGTTCACTGAAGCCTCATCGGAAATGTTTCAGTGGAAGGGTGGCTGTAAAGATTTTTTAAGGAAGCGAAAAAGACTGAGGTATGCCAAATTACACAACAACTGGACTAAAAATCAGTGGCAAATTTGAATGTGTACTTAAGAAATCAGGAGAGAGGTAGAACAATGAGTGTCTACAGCCATCTGTAAAAAAACAGTGGAGGCTCTGTCATGTTTTGAGGCTGTATTGCAACCAGTGTTGTCAGCGTTCTTGTCTAAACTGATGGAATTATGAACCTTGAAAAGTACGGTCAGATTTTGATAGACCATGCAATGCCACCTGGGAAGTGTAGGATTGGCAACAGCTTCCGTTTTTAACAATGATCCCAAATCACACTCCCAGTTCAGTCAAACCATAAGTGCACAGAGAAACACACAACAAAACTGCAGTTAATATTCTTATTTTATTACCATATTTACCTCCTTTCCTCTCTTGATTTCTCATCATTGGTTCCTGAGCTTCTTTGACCGTTGAGCTCACCTGGCCCTTTAGCTTGCTCGTCTCACTCCTGCAGCTGAAATGAGTTTTGAGAATTTTGAGAATTGTTCTTCTCAGTTAATGACTTATGGTCCAACCTTCTTTTCTATTTAAGAGTTGAGCACTCCATTTGTGTTCTTTCTCCAGTTTAGTTACCTTTAATGTAAAGTGAAATAAACCCAGATGCACTGTAAGATTATTGATGGCTGTTTCCTTTGTATTTTGGCCCAATGCCCGCAGTAAAAGCAACTTTGTGTGAGCTTCCAGCCTCCTAATTTGCAGAAACATTATCAGTCATGGATTGGCCTTCCCAGATCCATGACCTGAACATAGATGATCAAGATGTGCAACCATTTTAACAGAGAACAGAACATAAGGCTAGCCAACATACAACTTTAAGAAGCCTGAAGACCTATTTGTGAAGAGTATGACAAACCTAAAGAAATGACGAGAAGCTTCAGGCTATGTTAAAGAATAAAACATGATCACACCAAATATTGACTTTCAAGTTCTTAAAATTGTAAAAATTCTGCTTTTGTTTTATATGCTGTATTTTCATATGTTTGCAAATGTTCCAATAAATTGCTCCACATATTTCTCATCTTCCTAGTGAAATATAAAGAATTGTATGTTTTTCTTTTGACTGTTACTACGCAGGCATTTCACAACACTGACCTCTTTTAGAGGATGCTTCTCTTTTTACAAATTGTTTTAAACCTATGTGTATAACTTGACTAGCTTACAGAGTAAAACAAACCTTAAAATATGATCTAGAGAACATTCAGAAAAGGAAAAACATTATTTTAACTCACACGTTTGAAAGCTATTGTTGAAAGTCCTCATTTTAACATCTCTAATGTAATTAATATAGACGTGTGGTGAGCCTTAGTAGCAGTCCCTCTCTAACCTTGATAAATACACAGACAGTGTCTTGTGTAATTCATACCCAGAGCAAAACAAACACTTGATGCCATGTCTGTGGCCTCTCTGATGTCCACGCTTATTTCTGGATGGCATTCTCATCACCCCTTTGGGCGATGACAGCCTTAACGAGGAAGCGAGCCCTGCCATGACAGACTACAGTGCTATCCCAGAAAGGAGCCTGGATACATTACATCATATCGTGATAAGGCTTGCACATGAAAAGTGCCCTGCTACAGACTAGCGATCTGCCCAGGGTGAACAGCACCTCTCGCCCTGTGACAGCTGGGAGAGGCTCCAACCCTGCTGTTACCCTGAACTGCATAAGCAGTAAAAAAAAAATGGATGGAAAAGTGTAGATTATTCAGCAAGATTACAATCATCAGACTTCTATATGTGTACTGACAGTCAAGAAGACCCATATGAATCTGCTATTCATGAGAGCTGAAATGCAGTCACGAGGGAGAACATGAAGCCTCTTTTTCACAGGGTTTAGGAAGCAGCCTGCCATTATCTAAATGGCTGTACATGTTGGGGAAGTAGCAGCTGATAGGATGCCGTCAATCTTTCTGTCAGTCCAGGCCTCACCCTGTTCCTCTCTCTTTTCAGGGTGGTCCCAACTGTGTCGACCATCTCTTGTCGGTATGACTTGGCAGAGATCACCGCAGCAGGCAGGAACACACTTCCCTTCAATCAGCAGTTTCCAGCAGGTGTGCTGTACCTCTCCCGTTCTTTCATCTGCAGCAGTATGTAGAGTGTAATTCAGTCCCGGCCTAAGCCCTCCCAAACTGGCACCTCTAGGCTGAGCTGGATGTGTGCAAATAAAATGCTTTGGCTTGTTTTTGATGCTTCTGTCAAACTCTTCTTTTTCTTCTGTCCTCTCAACAGTTTCAATTTCACAGCACAGAAGAGAAGGTGATATCTGGCTCCGTGCTGTAAACACACTGTGAGCTGGATGCTGCTGATATGTACACAAAAAAAGATGGCACATGTGTTGGCCAGATGTGGTTACTATTGTTGTATTTGCTTTGCTGTGGTCAGTGAAATCCATTTAAAGCCTCTTTTTTTCTTACCGGAGAAAGTATGAATGGATTTATTACCCCCCTGAGTAAGAAAACCGTACCTCCGAGGATGACTAAAAGCTGTCAGAGTTCCACGTTGTAGTGATCTGGCCCAAGCCGCAGACCAGCAGTGGAGTGCTTTTTACAAATAAGGAGCTCTAGGTTGTGCAGGGGAACTGTGGGTAAACCTTAAGCAGCTCTTTTTATTTTAATTTAATAAGGAAATAAAGCACTTGAATCCACTGTTACAGTTTATAAATCAAAATATATTAAAGGCACCTGTATTGTCATTTGGAAGCGAATTGCCAAATAAGCCAAGTTTGTTGTAATACACAGAGTAGAGGACAGTACAAAATATGACGACTGTGCTGAACATACTGAGCTTCCTAGGTGAATAATTACAGTGCTTGGGATCAGCCCAGTGGCCTGGAGCACTCTACTGACTTGGAGTGGATGTGGTTGGAAAGAGGACCAATGCCAGGCTTATTATTGGCCATTTTCTACTAGACCCTAATATTTCTATTTGCATAACTGTGGGAGTCAGAATTCATGACAGCTAGTTTGATCCTGACCTTGTGGCACAAAAACCAGAGTTATGCAGCTTTTTATCACGCCAGAAGAATTTGTTGTAAACAGTCCTGTTCTTCTTCATGGTTCAGAAACTGTATGAAGCATTTTACATGCGCGCAGTAAAAGGGACAATTTGATATGGGAAACTTTATGAGGATACGGACAGAAGGACTAAAAGAGCTGAGAGTCAGACTAGTGGCTCTGTAAAGCTGTATTGGAATTAAATATCCAACAGTGTTTGCAGTATACAGTGTTGTGCAAAAGTCTTGAGCCACCCCTCATTTCTTTATATCTCACTTCCAAGGTGTCAGACTTTCTTGTGACTTTGAAAGTGCTCTTCAGCAATATTATTTGCTGAAGTCTTTTCTGCTTTTTCATTCGTTTGCAGTCCAGTTTGTACGGAAACTTAACACTGGGCTATGAAACATTCAAGCATAAAGAAGGAACCTAACTCAAGGGATGAGTCAATGTTGTGTCTACATATAACAGACAACCAATGTTAAATTGTATCTGTAGGCACTTACAAGCAGCCTATTGCAAAATCATCATTTGTCCCCATTCAAACAACAAGCTGATTCCCAAAGCCATAAAACTTGGCATAACTAAGCATGGTCTCAGTGGAAGTTTGGCTATCAAGAAGCCATTCTTAAGGAGGGGAAATGGGGAGAAGAATTACACAAGAACTGGACTGAAAATCTGTGGTAAAATCAGTGTAATTAATCCATAACTGAAGTTTTTGGTTCAAAACGTCACCAATAGGTCCAAGAGGTCAGGAGAGAGGAACAACAGTGAGAGTGACAGTCATCTCTAAAACACTGTGGGGGGGTTTTGTCATGTGTTGGGCTGCATTTCAATCGCTGGGGTTGGGGATCTTCTCAATATTAATGGAATTATGAAAACAGAAAAGTGCAGTGAGATTTTGATCCACCATGCAATACCATCTGGAAAGCATCTGAATGGCACCCGATTCATTTTCTTTTTACATGACAATAATCCCAAACACCCAACATCATCTTGAAAGACAACAGAACAAAAGGCAGCCAACATCCAAAGAAGAGCAGTGAACGTCCTACAAGAAGCCTGGAGAACTATTCCTGAAGACCGCTTGACAAGAAAGCTGCCTAAGAGAGTTCAGGCTAAAGACTTTAGTACTATAGTATTACACTAGAAAAGATATTATCATAATTTTTTGTTATCATAAATCCCCTAAAAATAGATTTTTTTGATCTAGTGATAGCATTAGATGAGCTGTAGCAGATCTGTGTCAAACTCAGCAGCTGAAGAGAAATCAAACATCACTAACTTGGGGAAACCACAAATGCCTAAATGTACAGAGTAGTGCTGAGATATTTCAGTTTTCTGAGAGGGATGCAGGACAAGTCTGTCCCACTGACAATGAGTCCAGCAGACACAAAAGAAAAGCCTAGTGTTATGGGGAAAAGTTGAGGAAAGTCACTAGGAGACAAATTGTACAAAACTGTCAAGATGTTTCAGTCTAGATTAAAATGGTCAGGTGACAGACTCAACTAGACCGCGACCCATGCTGTTAACATTCACAGCCTATTCACACACGCTATAGTGACAACTGTGCTAACAATAAGGGCGGAGCAGCATGGGGTATTTCTCAGACAGTTAGACAATCAACATTAGAGTCCCTGTTATTACAAAAGAAATATAACTACTGAAATGTTTCCCAACATATCAAATACAGTGCAGCTGCACATCCCAGCAGGACAGCTAACCCCATGAATCAATAGGCACATTCCAGCATCATATATATAATATAGACAGCCATCAGCTGGGGGACACTTAATCTCCGCGCTAGCCGTTTTTCAATACGCGTGCTTCTGCTTGTCTCTGACCTCAGCTGTACGCATGGACGTTTATATCACTTTCAAAACAAAGCACATGTTGGCGGTCCTGTTCCCGGCAGAGGAATGTATTCAAACAAGGCCCTTTCTCCTTTGTCAGGCCGCTTTTACATGCTGTTCCAGGTAGACTTGCAGTCATCTCAGCCTAAGTGTTGAGAGCCAGATCTCATCACTTAAATAACAGAAGAATTGATAGGAGCAACAGAGAATCTGTGAAATATCAAGAGATCACGGGGAAAAAAATCTCTTTAATCAGCAGTAACATCCCATCCATACATTCCTGTGCCGCACTCAGTTGCCAGACCATTGTCATCACTGTGATGTGCATTTCTTACAGCTGTTTTCTCCATAATCCTCAACAACGTCAATAGCAGAACCACACTTCTAAGATGCTGATAGGCCAACTTCGGAAGGCACAGCTGAGGCAGAATTTCCCCCAAAAAGCCAAAACAGTCAAAGTCGCGTTTGTGGTAAGCCATTGCGGATGGAGGGAGGCTCTTCTTTCATACTCTGCTTCTTCTAGAGGACCAGCATATGAAGAGAGCTGATGTTTGGGAGGGTTTGGACGCATTTGCATGTAACATGAAATCACTAGATTGTGTACAGTAACGGTGAACTTCCTGGAGAGAACTGAAGTCCCGGCCTGCTGCTGTCCTTCAACAACCCTGATTAAGATTGGAGTCTAAATTGGCCCAATCATCGCAGATGATAAATATCTGCAGCCAATCCAGTTGGCAGTTAATCAGCACCGTCCAATCAGGTAATGAGGACCTGCATGTTGGAATGGGAAGCAGACAACCCCCACGGCTGTTTAGCAGGGAAGAGAGCGCGGTCATGTTCTAAAGATGCATATAGGCGTGCCACATTTGTGTTGTCTCCCTTGTGTGGATCCCTGTCTGCGGACAATTATCTTTGATCAGAGAAACCGACGGACATCTCCTCGGAGGCAGGGGGTGTCTGAAGTGGGAAATGAGTAAGTAAATTCTTTGGTCGAAGAGAACCACCCATAAATTGACTCCCCCCCCCCTCCAGGAACTTGGCAAACCCTAAACCTCCAAACCAAGCTACAGTTGGGTCTGGAGTTGTTTATGGAATAGTGCATGGAAAACTTGTCTGAGAAACATATTTTTTCTTGGGAATTTTTATCATCAGATTTACATTTATTTAAAAAACACACCGAAAAAACAACACTGTACTGTTGCTGCGCGATCTCCCACGGGTTCTGTAAGGAAAGAAGGCCTTTCCAACATGGTACATTATTCTTAGTTAGATGCCAGAGGACGACTTTCTGATTTGTGGTCCCTCTTTAGCGAGCATTCCTGGGGGAAATTTGAGAGAGACCATTATGCAAATCCACAGGTGCATGCCAAGACCAAATAACTGGACTTCTGCCTCCAAGTACTTCAAGATGCCTTCTCCCGGCTCCTGATAGTGTTCAGACCACAGTACGTGGAGTCGCGCCAGGAATATGTGGGTATCGTGCTGATGGCCACAGGACCTGCATAGCCACAGGCATTAAAGATGTTTTCTTAGTTGAGGGCTTATCAGACATCAACTGAGAAAACAAACAGGAGGGCAAGAGTGTACTTCTATCACATCCTGTGTTGCTGCGGCTGCCTCCATATGATGGAAGCCATCCCCCCCATTATGCTTTCTGCATTTAGGAACCATACAAATTTTAATTTACCCCTCCAAGTTAAATTAACTTTATTTTGTATTTGCGAGCATGGAGGAGAGAATGAGAAATGCTCGTAAATGGAGGGATTCCCTCTGTGTGGAAGACTTAAAGTATAGAGGGTTATCTGAAGACAGGAAAGCTCCCTCATCACTGCAGCCAACCTGTCTGTGGGGATTATAGAAGATGCAGCACGCATCTGTCACTCATGGTGAGCTCATGTCACATGTAGAGCCAGTGCCCTCTTGTGTCTAAAACATGCATTCATCTGGCCAAGAAAGTCTTATTCTCAAGCACTACACGTATCCCAGCTTTCTAAATGAACGCCACTTTAGTTTACAGGGTGTTTTAGGGTCAGATCAAGGTCAATTTTCAAACCAGCACATGTGAGGCACCAAACCATAGACTGGGTTTTTGGGTGGAAATAGGGGTGTGTAATAACACGTCTTCAGATAAGATAAATACAATACAGAGGTTGAAATAAGATGACAAGAATTTATTCCATCATTTTTATTCCCATAAACAAAGTAGCTCCATCCAGAGAATCTCAAACATTCATCAGCAGCAGAGGCTCATTAAAAAACCCAAAACAAACAAAAACAAAGAAGTAAAAGGAAAAAATTACCCCCACCCTCCCCCCCGGACCCCACCCATCTTCAACTTCATAGGCAAATATTTCACAACATCTAAATCGCTAAAAATCACACTCAGGCCATCTGATCCAAAAAGCATCTAAACAGAAAACAGAGTAGTAAATGATCATGAAGAGCAAAACATTAAACAACATAAAATTACAGGACAGAACTCAGTTATACTTGTTTACACTGATCAAGTCGTACAAGTAATGCTCACGCTTTGTGCTGGATAAATATGATGTCAGCTTTTGGTACTGGTGCTGAAGGTCAGGTCAACATTGCACAACCCAAACAAACACGAGCGCCTAAACCCTCACAAACTTCTTTAACACTGTAAGATCAGCTAAAGCTCTGACATTCGATTGGCACTGAGGAGCCAATGCAAATAAATCCAACACCTACTGTCAAAATGGGATTTCTTTGCCATTTACTAAGTTCAATCTCTTGAATCAAATTTGACTGCTTACGGGGCAAAACTAATCAAAACACTACTAAGAAGAATCATTACCTATTAACATTTTCTGTTTGCTATGAGTAAACATCACTTTTCCTAAATGCTCTACAAGCTGTCAGCAGACTTCTCCAAATTGGCCAATGACCATGTAAACTCTGCAACACAAAAGGAAGTGCTAATAAATAAGAAAAAAACTTAATAAAACAAACAAACAAGGAAACACTTCTGTTGGCTCAGGATATCAACAAAACTAACAGCAATAAAAATAAATAGTTTTACAACAATATAACAAACAGGGCTTATTGTTCAAAGATGCTTTGCTCAGCTTACAGGATGATGGAGCATATGGCTAAAGGTTGTACAGTCAGGGCTGGAAGGAGGCAACTATGAACAAACCGTATGCACGTTTGCCATGCATGTGCATGAAAACACACATCTGTGTCAGAGGATGCATAGGTGGCAAAGGAGATTCTGAGGTAAACCCATGAAAGGCTGTGAATGAGTCAGTCAAAAGCTTTATATAACAAAATGTTATACACGGGCTCAGCCCTCCAACACCCAAACAGCTTTCACATCCACAGTAACCTCTGCATGTGATAAGAGAAAAATCATAACATGACTATTACCTACTATTGTTGAGTATGTTTCTCTCACCTACACACCCCCCGGGATACAATCAGAGGCAAAGGGCAAGAATAAGGCGGGTTTATAAAACATAAAAACAAAGATTAAGGGACAACAGAAACTTTACCTTCAAGACACAATAAGTTAAAATGTAAATATAGAAACAATATCACTTGGCTCCTTTTAAAACCACTTCTGCTCAGATAGAAAAAACAAAAACAAAACAACAACTTGTAGAAATTATATTAAATCTCAACCCATCAGACGTGCAACAGTAAAGTAAATCCCTTCTCCTTAAATATTAAATCAAAAAGTAACAAGATGAAAACATTTGTATACGCGCTAGTATGTACAAATTAAAGAGTGATATTATAATATTTACATACACACATCAGTCCCTGATCGATTAAGGCCAAAGTGCTGTAGATGCACGTGTCACCCACGTCACATGTAGGCTGCTGTTGCACTTAAGTGTTCCTCAGTTTGCAAAATGCCAAAGAAGCAGTTATACAGTTATACTCAAGGCTTTTGCTCTAGTATTACTCGTCTCTCAAGCATATAAAACTAAGCAAACTTTAGCATCAGGAAATAAAAACTGTCCAAACACCCTTTTTCAGCAGTTGGAATTTTGTCATTTTTGTCTTTTTTTCCTTATACAAAAGTGGAATATTTTATATACAGTAGCACTAGAGTTCATACGAGATTCACTACAGCCTCCTGGGACTTCCTGAAACGCTCGCTCATCTTGAGAGAGGGTATTTATTAGGGAGGATGAGAGTGCCAACAAGTCCACCCGTTAAATGTGAACGAATGCAGGAAACCAGGGCAGTGGAGCAGTGCTGGTCTCTTGTATGTGTGAAACCACAGTGCCAGTTGATGGAAGAGTCAGAGCATGCCAAAACCCTCACTGCCCTCGCTGATGGCCAGCTTCAGCATCTTGTGCAGCTCCTCGTAGGAGTCGTAGGTAGGGAGGCACAGCTGGTTAAAACTAGACAGACACAGAGAGTCAGCATGTGGTTGAACTATTGTTGATTTGAAAAGGAGAACGGGCTGATATTACATTATTTCTTATGTATAGAGAAAAAAAAATCAAATTAAAAGACCAAAAACGGAAATGATTTTAAACATTTCCAGACGTGATACAGCAAAACACACCATCACAGAGCTCTATTGTTTCCAACAACTATTAAAAACATATCAGTGAGCCATGGTGTTGCAGTGGGGATTTTTTTCCCACTCTCTCACACAGTTTATTTTGACTCAGTCCCATGTATGCCATCCTGTTGCTGCCATAAAAAAAACTCATTAGTATGTATAAATAAGCCACTGAAGCTATTCCACAGAAATGTGCTATTTTCTCCTGTTTGAATAACATTTTTTTTGTACAATTAAAGATTTTTACTGTACCTGTGATCTGGTCTTAAAGATTTATATCATCAGTGAGAAGACTGTTGGTTTTAGACATGATGCAGGATTTGGCAGCAGTCAGAAAAACACATAGCAGCACTGTTGAGGCATGTTTTTCTCTCAGTATGTGTGCTTCTACTCACCAGGTGTGTGCAGTGGGCAAAGTGCTATGTGTGGGGGCAGCGATGATCTGGAACGAGGGGCAAAGAGTGTTGAACCCGCCGTGGGGTAGCTGAGAGGAGCCAGTGGTGAACTGCAGAAGACGAGCCAGTTCTTCTTGTGTGAAGCTGGACACCACCGCCCAGAACCACTTCATCACCTGAGGGAAGGAAAAAGGAAAAGCAAACAAGATCAGACATTTCCACCAGCTGCTAGGGAAGAAGGCAAGATAAGAAAAGCGTCCGTGACGTACCTTCTCTCGGAAGTGCCATGATCCACCAACAATCACAGCGTGGGCCTTGAAGTCCTGTACGTTTATGTCACCAGTGCCACACATCAGCAGCTAGAAGCACAAAAATCCATAAATATCCGGTGTTGATTAAAATGTCAGCAGGACTTAATTACAATACATCGCACATACCTCCAACTCGTTCTCATCAAATATGGCTAGCAGGTTTTCTGGAACCAGTTCATTCAAACCTGCAATTGATCAGGAAAAATGCACCAATTATGTGCACATTACCAGAGATCTCAAATGAGAGGAACTGGCAAGAAAAATACAAATGCAAAAATGCAGCTGTGTGCTAGCTTCATTTCCTTACCTTTAAGGAAATGTTCCACCTCATCTCTTACCTGACTGGCCAGTCTATACTGGGCCAGCAGGTTAAGATAATGCATCTTGTTTTCATTGGTCACAGCAATTTGAGCTCCACCAGATATAAGCTCCACCACCTGGAAGAGAGGACGACGGGGTGAAAATGACAGAAAATGACATTTAAGGTATGTTGAAAACTGGCAAGTAACAGCAAGAACCAGAGGAAAGAATTAGACATTGAAAAATGTCACATTACTTCTCAGCTAATTTATAAATATTTGGGCAATTCATTTTAATGTTAAAGAAACAATTTGATGAAGTAACGTCGTTATTTAATTAAAAATCTGCGAGTCTGAGCTCTGTTTCATCACAGATTTATGCAGCCAGCTATTTGGGTGATATTTTACAAGTGAACAACAAAGTTTATAAAGAATGCCAAACTCTACTCGTCCATCCTTTTATATAAACTCACCACTCTTCCTCTTTTAAGAAAAATTGAGGCTCTAGCCAAACAAGCAATATGGTTTGTTTTGCTTGGTTTACTGCTTCGATCTCCTGGGATCTCCTACATCAGTACTTAAAAAAAAAAAAAAAAAATAAGGGGAGGTTCCTTTCCAAAGTGTTGCCTCACCTTCTCCAGCTGTCCCGACTTGCTATACTTCTCCTCGGCAAACACCAGGTCCATTTCACTCACGTCATTGTTTAGGATGAAGCACACTTTAGTTTTGTAGAACTCCTGGTCGTCCGTCTCAAAGTACTGCATGTGGAAAACCAAACGAAAACCCAGGAAAAAAAAAAATTAAATTTTTAAATAAACACGGTACTTCATCTTCTAGCAGGGAAGGATAAAAAGATGACTGGGTGGACTGGAGTTCTCAACTTTGAAAGCGAAGTTATTTGGATAAACAGCCAAACACATTGGGTAGTTTTCTGTTAAATAAATAATGCCAAGAAAGAAATGAGGTTTCTTGGCTTTGTCAGGAATGTTTAAGTGATGAGATAGAACAGTTGACACTAGAGGATAAACAATAGAGATGTGACCTTACAACTTCTGAGCAAAGTGTCTCTTTAATTGGAATGCACTGCGTTCCATACCTTGTAGTTCATTCTCAGGCCAATGATTTGGGCCAAGAAGGAACGTGTAAAGCGAGCTCGAACCAGCTGTTTGTAGGCTCCACCCAGAGCAGACTCATACAGACATTTCCCTACAACGCGACCCGCAAACTCATACATCTTTAGGCGCAAGTGGGGTGGCCTCTCGGGATTTGGGTGTACCTGGAAAATGAAGACGAATACTCTCTGTGAGTTTCAAAACTAAGTGTTGATGGTGTATACAGAATATACAAAGGGTTGAAAACAGAAACTCACAAGGCCCTGGTTGTTGTCACTGAAGCGGGTGAACAACTGATTCGATGTGTCAAAGAGGGTCTTGCAAATCAGTTCAAACCACTCCCTGCGTGGACCGCCCCAGTCCAGAGCTGCAGAGGAAAGATTTTAACGCACCTTAAATCCTTTTCTGATTTTAAGTGAAGTGCTTGAGGCAAAATGTCATTTCTCCAATAGGCCTCGTGTTGATTGTGCGTTTACCTTCCTCGTCCTGAAACACGACCTCAAAGTTTTTACTCCAGTCAGACACTGAGAAGTTCCTCGTGGCCTTCAATGACTGAACAAAGAACAAAAACGACAATTGAAACAGTCTATATGATCATAATGGTCACGTCACTGTTATGATTACACCTGTGGTCTTAAAACATAGCTTATAATAAAAAAAATAAAACAAATCTGAGTAAATAGAACGTCCTAAATGTAAAGCAAAAAACACTTGGAAACTGAAATCTCAGAGGACTGACGTACGTGTGTGTGTGTGTGTGTGTGTGTGTGTGTGTGTGTGTGTGTGTGTCTGGCTCATACTCAGATGGTGAAATCATGCCTCAGATTAACACGCGCCATTTGGTTAATGCAAAATCCTGTAACTCCTGCCAAGTTCAACTCTTATGCAGGAATATATCAGACATGTGTACTACACACACAGAGACAAAAGGGAGCACTGTTTCACCGTGTTTGGCATCGTAGAAAAAACATTTTGGAAAAAGGTCAGAGTGACATGTGAGCTGATATTTAAAAAGGCTTTCCTCTAAACCTTTTTTTTTTTTTTTTAAATCAGAAAACATTGGTAATAAATGTTTTTGTTAATAAACCTCGGACTTTAATGCTTAACGTCATTCTGGTGCACTGTTTTGGAGAAATAAATTACATACCACATATTACACACTGGATTAGACAAATTATGTCTATTCTTCTGCTTTTCCACTAGAAAGAATAACATACGGCGTAAGACTTACTGAATCCAGAATGGCGTGTCGGCTGACTTTTAGGCAGGTCTTGGTGCGAGGTCTCTTGGAATGGATGTGCCTGAGTTCACGCTGAAAGAAATTCACCTTGTCTTGGAACGTTTCAGAGCCGCCTAAAAACAACATTATTAAATTACTACTACTGTTTTCCAAAGAGACGGTATTTGCTAAGTGCAGATCGTGCAAAAGTAACGGCGTTCCACTCAAACAAACCAATATTCTTGTGCAGGAAGCGAATGAAGGTGGCAGCCATGATGTTCCTATCCTTGCAGCTTAGCTCCACAGGAGGCTGTATCCCATCATCCACTACTAGAGTTAGGTACTTGTGAACTGGGTCAGGACCATAATAGGTAAACTAAAGAAAATAATTCAATTAAACATTAACCACGTATAAAACAAAGCGATCTAAAAAAAAAAATACCGATTCTCCAGGATTGTCTAACATTAGTTCTGCTTACCTTTGTTCCTGGACATACTCGAAAGGTGAAAAGGCGCCATGGAATAATTTTCAGGTAGAATTCCTTCACGGATAATTGCTGTTTGAAAAAACTCAGGTTCAATGCCCTCATATTTTCATACCGGCAGTTTTAAAATCTCTGAATTTAAAATAAATAAATAAATTGGAAGAGACAATAAGCATACAAGAACAACTGAAGTGTTTCAATTATTACTTCATAAAATATAATCCAGGTATTAAAGCTTTTGTGTAAATAGGTCTGTATGTATGTGGGCACTGATCTAGAGGACGAGGACAGTAAAGGTGATTCTGGTTCCAATACCTAACCATTATATTGCCACCGGTCACTTACCTTTGGCGATATGTAACAGTAGACCTTTTTTGGTTTCTTGACCTTCTCAGGTTGTCCCTCCACAGGAGAGTCATGTTCATCCTCCTCTTCTCCCATGGAGGGCCTCCTCTGGGGAGCCAACAAAGAGGAGGCTGGTAACTGCCACGATGAACTGCTGTAGTTCCCACTACTGTAAAGGTATGCCTCAAAGTAGATGCTTATGCCAGGAGTGGATACATTCTTCTCCACGCAGGCCTTTTCATTCTCTGCAATGTGACATGCAAAGAGGAGCATTAGGCTATGAAAACAGTAGCTAATACATTTCTCTTCAGCACGTACAAGCTGCTCACCACTGAGAACAATTATGTCAAATTCCCCATTGCTGAGCGGCTGATCCTTGTAGGAGATGCGAGCCCTGAAACAACCAGTCTTCTTCAGGGTCAGTCTCAACAGAACCTGGCACTGCTGCTTGTTGACTGAAACAGATTTGCTGTAGAGGCCCTCCAGACTGTCATCATCTGCTGTGCCTAGCTGAAAGAGCAGAAAGACTACAAATGAATCCAAGCTTAGTTCTAAAGCTAATGGTTGTGCAATTGTGCAACTTAAGAATAAAAACTAATCCTAGGTTTTATACTCGTCATCATCAAGAAAATAATCTCAGTTTAATGGGTAAAAGAACAGGAGTTTCACTCGCTTACAGAGTGCACATGGACACTGTAGTTTGCTTCATCTGTCAGAGATGTGGAGTTACTAGTAGGGTTTCCATACTCGTCTCTGGGCTCAATTTGTAAAGTGTGCCGCTGTCCGTTTGTTAGCACCAGGGTGGAGAAATGGTAGGCTATCTTGGTTTTGGATGGAACAACTGTACCTGAAGTGAAAAAGAGAACAGAAATATAGTCATCCAAAATAAAGACTTTGTTTTGACATGTAAACTGCATGAAAACATTTTATGCATCTACCTGGCTGGAATATCTTGTAATAAGGGCTATAGGCCACATTCAGTCCACCCAGCTTGACTGCAACCTCATAGCGTCCAGCCTTGCGTACTGTAAAAGCCACTTTGACTACATTGGACTCTGGGTCTTGCAGGACTTCCTGTGTGACAGGGATGTCCAGGGCCAGTTCAATGTGAGTAATGTTGACCCTCAGCCCCACAGGCCGATGTGCTGGGAAAGGCTGACCATTCTTATAGAAAAGCTGAAAAGGCGAAAATAGAAAAATAAAAAGTGCCATTTAATACTGAAATGAGATTTTATTATCATCTCTTTTTCCTTTCTCAACATCTAGAATCTAGTGTGACCTGGACTCTGAAACTCATAGTCTGTCCCACTTCCTGTGGTTCCTTCCAGTCCCACGACACTTTGCAGGAACGTGGGTCCAGGTAGTTTCCCCGGACATAGTCGTAGATGCTACGATCACCGCGTCGCCCTGGATCCTCATTCTGCAGGAAGCTGACCACCCTTGCCGCAAGCTCACAGAGGAACTTGATGGTAAAGACAAACGCTATGATGGAAACAGTAATTCCACCTGCCACAAGAAGGAAAGAAGCACAAGAGTTGGAACTCATTTTGCAAAAAAACATTTCAGTATTAAAATAACTAAAGTTTAAGCAATGTTTCATCACCAACTATTTAAAAAACAAAAACAGCAGCACCAACTAAAGCCAAAGTGTGAGCAGGAATAAAAATCAGTCACATACAAGTAAACACCAACCATATCAACTCTTACACTACCAGATAATGTTGTACTCACCAATCACGTAAAACATGAGGTCCCTTATCAAGAAGCACAGTGCCACACTACAGCCAAATATGAGAGCTCCCGCTGAGAAGACAGTAACACAATGCACTATTGATTACTTCAATTGTAGAAACTACTCACTTCCTCTTCCTTGTCTGCAGAGTCCGTGTCAATGCTTGCACTTTCCTTTGTCTCTAGCACATAGTTTTCTTATTATGTAAATTCGGGTAGGTCTTCCATACCACTAAATTTATTTTTAAATCAAATGCAAAGAAAGGGTGTGACAAAAATGTCCAGCTTTGTCCTTTAGTATGAAAAACCACACCCTGTTAAACAACAGGAAAGCTGGTAAGGTAGAGAGTTGTTTTGTTGTCAGACAGATGAAGTAACACATAACTTCTCCATTAGAGAATTTGAGCTGCTTTCAAATGATCTATGCTTCTTTGAGTAACATTTGTGAAAACCCTTGAAAAGACTAAGCAAACAGTACTTCGGTTTATATGTTGTATCTGAATGCCTGTTGATACTTTGCAGCTGGCGAACACAACCACAACTAACACTCTTTAAAGGCAACAATAAAAACGTGATCAGGGTCTCACCAAATGACCACTTCTCATTCAGACGTCTCTCAGCGAGGCTGTGCACCAGCCGGATCTCGTAGTCCTGGTCACGACTCCCCCTGGAGGTCTGGAGGATCTTGATGCCTGTAGACAACTTTATGTAGTCTTCGTAGTAGTAGCCCCAGGCAGCTAAAGAAAGCTGCAGCTGACTGTCAAACTGAGAGAGATCATCCAAATTCATACAACCCAAGGTCTTCAGTCTGCAGTGTAAAACAAAAAGTGAAAGTATGTCAAGCAGGTAATAGAAATGAATCTAGCATTAAGCAACCGCCTTTCTTTTAGGCTTCGGGACTGAAACCTAACTTTAACTCAAGGTCTGTTAAACAAGAATGCAGTTCCAACCACACACACAACCCGTCCGGCATGCTTAACAAAATCTGGTTTAAGTACAATTCAGGCCAGGAGCCTCAATCTTATCTCCTAAACTACTCCAGTATTGCAAAAGCTACATCGGATGACATGTTCCAACAAGCCTTTTTCAAAATAAATAGAATAAAAGGAAAAAAAAAAAAATCTAATTCCTGTGGTGTACATGGAGGAGGAAAATACTGGATGAGCCAACAGCAAAAGATTATTAGAATTATAATAACGCTACTGTCCAGATTAATGGAAAATCATCTTTGGTTCACCAAGTCACAAATCAATAATAAATAAATATACTGATAATTATCAGCACACATTAATAAATATACAACAGAAAACTTCAGAAAAAACATCACAGCATCACTAATTGCATCTGGCACAAATGATCCCTCATACACATTTTTACTAGCTAGAGGCATCCTATAAAATCTTCCTGACAACATTAGCTCGAAATCAGATCAGCAACAATGGACTGGATAAATACAGTGTATTAATAAATACAAAGAAGACCTTTAATCCTCTAAAACAAATGTTCATACTGTCTCTGTGTCAGCTGACACAGAGATCATGCAGGGAAAAGGGATAGCTCAGAGTGGTGGCCCCATGACTGGAAGGTCGGGGGTTCGATTCCCCTGAACAGCTACCCTGAGGTACCCCTGAGCAAGGTACCGTCCCTACACACTGCTCCCCGGGCGCCCAGTGGCTGCCCACTGCTTCACTGAGTGAATGGGTTAAATGCAGAGAGGAATTTCCCCACGGGGATCAATAAAGTACACTTTCTAATTACGCTTTCACAGCATGATCTTTATGGGCAAAAATAGAGATTAGTATAAAATATTATCTGAATAACTAAAATCAAATCAACTGTAAGACTGCCTTTTCTATCCTTTGTTAATCAGCATGCGCGATGCTGTCTCAGTTTAATATGTACATACTGACAATAATGGTACAACTAATACTAAAAGCAACTTTAAATCCCCACTTACACTACATTTTGATAAAAAAAAAATTAATAATTAACTTTGGCTTTTTCAGTTCTTTACTGAACCAAAAGCACAGAAAAAAATGATGTGGGCAATGAAGGCTTACATAAAAGCCAACAGCAGTGGAGGCAGCTATAGTGTTGCAGCCATGACCTTCAGAAATGTGACACTGTATCCCACTAAAAATGTCAGGAATCTTCCTAACAAACAGTATTTTCCATGTTTCCGAAACAAAGCTGATCTCTAGAAACATAACAGTTTACTCAAAAAAGAATCCCAGCACACTTATTGTTTTGATAGCGCAATAACTAATACTAATCATAGCTGGTTCTGTTTGAATCAGAATAAAGCACCCAACACATATACAGAAACATCTGCATTACTGCAGGGTCTCACAAATGCAGTCTCTAAAGAATGCTTTTTACTGCAGTGACCCTCCAAAACACTGCAGCCTACACAGCTCCGTGTCAGCAGACTCAGCTAGCCGTGAATGGAGAGGGTGCCCTCAAGTGGACATAAATAAACCTAGTGTGTGTTAACCAACATGAAACAACTTAAAAAGCGTTAAAAAAAATAAACAAAATCTTAGAAATCACCTGGAATAATCTATATTTATGACAAGGCAAAAAGTAATTGATTACATCAAAGGGTTGCTGCTCATACCAGATTAGTAGAAATGTTGAAGTTAAGACTTTTCATTGCTTACGTATGATAATAGTGCTCCAGGTTCTGGGAGCAAAGCCACTCCTGGAAGGCAAAGTCTCGGAGCAGCTGGATGTGAGCCTCTGCGATCTCCCTCCAGCGCTGCTGTTCCTTCACCACCTCTTCCAAACGACTAAGAACACTCAGACTCAGTTCCTCAAGTGTGTGTACATCTGGATGGCACATGAACAGCATATAAAATCTCCAATACTCATACTTGCCAGTAAATCCACATCAGTATAATGACCCGAAACGTCTATATCCTCATTAAAACCTACTATAATGAAAGCTTAAGCCTGTGCTGTTTGTATGTGCATGCCACTGGCATCAATTTAGTCTGAATGTTTACTGATCAAAACAAAAATATCATCAGAGTCAAACCTAGAGGTAATGCAATCTCTCTGAAATAAACCCATAGTAAATCCAGTTGAAAGTGATACTTTTGCCTCTGTTATTTCTGCAAAAACTCAAGTCTTCTCACACATATCACTAACATCAGCTTGCTCTTTAAAAGAAAAAGAAATCAGCTAAATGTCTGTATTGTTTTGGTCAGGTAGGATTGAAGTCAAAGGTGATCCACTGACCTTCAAATAAGTTTCTGTATTGAGAGAGGTTATGTCCTTTGAGCCATTCCTCGATCTGACTCTCTTTTCCTTTCTTCCAGCGCACTTCCCAGAAAAAGATCCACGACAGTGAGCAGAAGAGGAAGGTCAGGAAGAAACGGCGGTCCATCAGACCATCTTTCAGCCTTCACTCAGACTTCTCCGTGCTCAAACACCAAACACCATCGAGTTATTCAAATCTCCTACAACAGAGGAAAAACGAGTTTAGCCAGATGGGATTTTAAAGAAAAAGTTGCTCAAACAAGCAGTAGATGGAAACACCAAGGAGCCCGGCTGTAGACTGTTCTGTCAACAAACATGAATATTTAAATGTCCAGAATAATACGAAACCCGTGGCATTGAAATATGTATGAAAAACGAGGCTCTGACAAACCTTTTAGTAAGGACAAACAGGGTCAAAGATTTGCAAGTCAAATCCAATGAGAGACCAACAGTGCAGCTACTGATTATGACAGATATTGATAACCATTCTGGTCTCGCTAGCTCAGCTGCCAGCACGTTTTCACACTATCTGCTAGCTAAAGAAATAACATATTCAAACAGAAAGCTTAACTAGAATTTATTGGGAAGGTCAAAAGCCTCGGAAGGTTAACTGCAACATCATCAATTCTCTCTGGTCTGTTGACACAGTGGGAAGGCTACCCTTCACAACTGCTATAGTAGCACTCCGACCAGACAACACAACGCTAACAGCTAGCAGAGTTAGCCCTGAATGTCAGCGTCCTTTCAGAAATCTCGTCGCCTGCCCCAAAATGGTTATTAAGGTGCATATCGTCACAGGTGCCTTTTGCAAAACCACGACTACACAAAACAAAACTGAACAAATGCAATATTGTAATATAGCCAAACTATTATTAAACACTGCAGATACCTTCGTCTGCGAGGCGCTAGCGTAGCCACCGGAAAATGCGCAGAGCGGGCGTCGATTTTTGATTACGTCTGCGCATTGCTAACACGAGGGTAGCAAGTCGTACTTGTAGCCAGTCTGTGGGTTCAGTCACTGAAATTTGAAATGGTACGTAGTTTCTCACTGTATCAGAGTAACATCACCGACTTAACAATTGTTGTTAGATAACTTCTTTTTTTTTTAACTTGAAGGTTAGAAAGTTTTGGCAGATTTACCGTTAAGCTAACATGCTAATGCTAATGCAATGTTTCCACATCGGATCTTTAGTCGCGACGTTTTAAAGGTTAAACAGTGAACGGTATCTTTTTTTAACGAGCGTTAACGTTTCAAAAGGTTTTGAGTAGGTTCTGTCACTCTATTTAGAGAAATTGTATATTAACACAGTTGAAGTTTCTGCTGTTAAGTGTTGGTTGTGATCAATTTTGGGCTTCATCAATGCAGGGGAAGCAGAAAACGAAGAGATATGCAGCGATGAAAAGAATGATCAGTCTCAAGGACCAAAGAATGTAAGTTTCGCCAGTGCTTTCTGCGTCTCTGCTTTATTTAGAGCCATGTGATTCATTGCTTCACCCACTTCCCACGTAAAAAGCTGCCACAACTCATCGTTTGTTTTGTAGAAAAGAGACAGACCGAGCCAAAGCAAAAGAGAAAAAGAAGAAAGACCCTTCGCAGCTGAAGGAGAGAGAAGTGTAAGTTAGCCACGAAACAGAAATACGCATTGGATCGTTAAAAAGTGTTTGATCATGAATTTGGTTTCATTTCTTTGATTTTTGTGCAGGACTAAGTACCCATCGTGCCTCTTTTTTCAATACAACACTCAGCTTGGCCCACCATACCACATTCTGGTTGACACAAACTTTATAAACTTCTCCATCAAGGCCAAACTGGACATTGTTCAGTCTATGATGGACTGCCTTTATGCCAAATGTAAGTATTAGTGTTCAGTGGGAATTTTTTATGAAAATAATAAAGTTGCTGTATGTCACTTGTTTTATATCAGCATCCAATAAAACAGAAAGTTTATATGAATTTTTTAAATAAATTCCATCCCATCCAGGTATACCATATATTACAGACTGTGTAATGGCGGAGATTGAAAAGCTTGGAATGAAATACAGAGTCGCACTCAGGTAAAGGCTGCTTGATGTAAATAAGTGTTTCAAACTTGAATGCATTTAAAGTTATGTTTGTTATTGAAACAGTCTTCACCTCGTTTATTTTTTGTAGGATAGCAAAAGATCCAAGATTTGAGCGTCTGCCTTGCACACACAAGGGAACTTATGCCGATGACTGTTTAGTCCAACGAGTAACACAGGTAATATATGCAATTAAATGTCAGTGTTAATTTTTTTTGCACCAGCTGTTTGCTTGTCAGCACACACAAGAGCTTAACAGTAAGATAACACAATTAGGTAGCCTTAAAAATTGACCACAGAAAATAAAGGAACTACGTAACCAACTCCAAAACTCTCTAGAGTGGAGTCTTTGCAGCTATTCCCTAAACAAAGAAATTAGGTAAAGGATGTAGAGAAAATGTCTGCTGCAGCCTGCTGTTTACCTCAGCTGGTGTCCTTGTGCATTTACTGTGGAGAACGCTATAAAATATCGTGAAAGGAATCTGATATGAGTATATGAGCTCACTTCTGTCTGATGACAGTGACACTGATGGTTTTAAGTGCTGCCGTTTTTGCCGCTGTTAGTGGTGTTAGTAAGACTTTCTTTGAAGTGGAACAAACATTGTTGGACTTAGAAACTTACTGAATTAACTTTCATAAAATGTGACAATGTAATAAAACTGTTCAACAGATGGAAAATTGATTTTTAGGACACTTTAGCCTAACAGTAGCTGGAATAATGTTAGCTTACAATCAGCTGCTGTTGTTTAGCCAGCTCATTGTCAGCTTTCCGGAAATGGCAATGTCAGATATCTAATGTCTATCTGTCTGATCTGCTGATAGTAAGAAACAGATGATAAAACATAGGTATGATGCTGCATCTCTTAAGTCTGACTTTGCAGACACCGATTGCAGATTTGATGAGGCGAGTGGTTACCCTGTACTCAGGCTGAAATTAAACAGAGTAGTTCCAATAGTGAGAACCCAGCTGAAGCGATTAGTGTTTTGCTGTGTGCTACATGTGAGAAAGGACACTTTCAGACAAAGTTAAAACCAGATTTTTCTCAAGATCGTCCAGGTCTCATGTGCAAAAATCACCTCAGAGTCTCAGTTTCCAGAACAGCTGATTGTAGTTAGATCAGTTAATTCTGTGTTATCACTCTGAGTTCAGGTTGTGATATGTTCCGAGTATATTATATTAGTGATATGTGGTATTTAAACAAACAACAACAAAAAACAGGATGATCAAATGAATTAGAAAACAGGAAGGGGAAAAAAGTCCATGAATTGCATTTTATTTTGTGTGTTCCACTCTTCTATTATTTACTCTTGATTTGAATTTTCCTTTATGGATACCTTGATATCAAAGCACATATATTCAGAATCTTTGTCATTATACAAAAGTAAAAGTGCAACTAAATTATATGCAAAGAAGGCAATCTTATTAAACATTTTCTGAGGTACAAAACATAAAAACTAAAAATTTTGGTAAATAAACAGGATAAAATATATATGCATGTGTGTATTTGTAGAAGGAATCAAATAAGCAGTTCAGGTTTATTAAAGAAAACCAGTCAGTAAGAAGAGGAGTGTGATAGAGTTAAAAGTTTACACTAATCCTGCTTTCTGGAACAGTTCTCTGATAAAAGGCAAATTGCCAAATAGTAACTGTGATGTGTATAAATGTCCATCTTCTAACGCTGGCTATGTTGCTAAGGGGAGATGTAAATTATGTAAAAATATTTCTGCAGCACAAGTGTTACATCCTGGCCACTGTTGACCGAGATCTGAAGAGGAGGGTCAGGAAGATCCCTGGAGTTCCCATCATGTACATCTCAAACCACAGGTAGCAGGGTTCTGCATTTTAATTAAAATATATGGCAGCTTTAATTGTAGCTATTTTATTTTCCAAGTGTTTTTCAAATATAAAATTAAAATAATGTTATTGCTAACTTTGAAATCAATTTGTTCTGATTCTAAAAACAGGTATAACATTGAGCGGATGCCTGATGACTACGGTGCTCCAAGATTTTAATGTATCTACAGCTGACCAAGAAGTGTAAATAGACTGAAGTTTCTTGTTGATTATTCCTTTCATTTGTATTAAAAAATATTGAGGATTGAGGCTTATTTTGTTTTCTCTGGATACTCCTGCTTCCTCGTACAGTCCAGAGACACGTACATGTTAGGTTAATATAACAAACACATTAACTGGGGATTGTGGTTTGACAGTATGGGTGAGTTTGAGTGTGAATGATTGTGATGATCACCCCCTGTGATAAGCTGGTGACCTGTCTGGCGTGTATCCTTCCTCTCACCCAGTGTCAGCTGGATTAGATAAGCCTTGAATGGATGGAAGTTTCATTTAGTGAGGATGGGGTGTATTTGATCACATTTCAAACTGCAAAATAATTTAATTGAGTGATTTGTTCTTGAAACATTTTGTTCCAATTTTTTTTTTTCATTGAATAAACGTGTTATTGAAATATCTTCTGTCTTTCATTTTTCCATGTTAAATGTGTAAAGTGATGTTTACTCAGAGCTAATTTAACATTTAACAGTAATGTGACATTTTATAATCAAGAAGTACATTTCCTTATTTTCTACTTGTAGTATACTGTTAAATTGGAAAATTGAAATATAAGCTAAAGCAGACCTCAGGTTGACAGCTTACGAGGAGCACCTAAATGCATCATCGTACCCCTGCTGAGATCATCCGCTAAGTAGGGAGCATGCGCAGGAGAAGAGATTTGGGGAGTGTCTGAGTAGCTCGTTGGATGTGAATAACCGCAGACGCTGAAGCCAAGAAGAGCATCTGTGTGAACAATGAACCGGCGGACTTGGACGGAAATCGTTTGGTGAAACGGACAAAGCGGACGTGTGAGCAGCGCCGGGGAGATGGAAATGCAGGAGAGCGGCGATTTGCTGGATGTCTGTGGCGTGAATGACCTCTAACGAAAGGGGGAATTAGGAATTTATACTTTGCTGTCTGCAAAGTCAATCCTCGCATCGAGAGTGTTAATGTTGGCTGGCCTGTGTTTGGTTGTTGATGAACATTAACAGTAAGGCCAAGCATTTTATACCTTAAGTAGCCTTATTGTCTCGATTTATTTATTTCAATTTCTGGTCATTGAATGCCTTTAGTCTACTATTGTTTATTTCAAAGTGTCTAATACTTATTGCAGTACGATTTTAATACACGTTATTAAACCACTGCCTCATATTTACGTGCTGTGACACAGGCGAATATTAATTATAGCAGATCAGCCTTTCTTTTATGAAATACTGATGCCATAATCCACTCGGTGTCATGAGTTGGCCATCTGTCGTGGACACCTACTTAAACCTGCAAGCAGATTAATCAAGGTGTAAGGATTTAAAGGCATCAGTCAGGACGTTTCTGTGCCAGAACTCTGCTGGGCTTCCTGGTAAAGGAGGGGATGCTCTTGGCCACAGTTGGCTCATTGGAGGAGAGAGACGAGGAGCAGGAGGATGAAGGCGACGAAGAGTTGAGGGATGGAGGGGTGCCTTTCTATGTGAACAGAAGTGGCTTCCCGGTGGATGAGGAGACTTGGGAGAGGATGTGGCGCCATGTGGCTCGAATCCATCCCAGCGGTGAAGCATTGGCGAAGGAGATAAGAGGTGCCACTGACCTGCCCAAGGTAAAGCCCGAAGGAAGGAGGAAGGAAATGCAGCTGCTCGCACAGCACTGAATATATAATGCGTGTTTTGTGCAAACTTCCCTGCACAGGAAATTTCTATTTTGCTACTTTTGCTATTAGTTATACAAAACAGAAGAGCACAGAGGTCAAACAATGCTACATTCACCAGCTGCAATGAATATTGGGATTGTGTTATGGTAATGCAGATGTTCGGATGCTCTGTCCCACAGATTCCAATACCAAGTGTGCCTACATACCAGCCTACCACCACTATCCCACAGCGCCTGGAAGCCATACAGAAGTACATCAGGGAATTGCAGTATCCTTTGAGCAAGCCGGTTAGAACTAAATCAGTGATAACAGGGTGCATTTAAAATGATTTTGAGACTATATAGATTGTTTATAGATTTTACACACCGATCATAGGAAATGTGGATGTTAAAGTGCAGAATCCCACTGACCCACTGTTTTTTTCACAGTTTAAAATATGGGCCAGACAGCTGAAATATAATGTAGGCCACCACAGATGCTATATTAGGTGAAAGCTTGATTTCCAGCCAGAGAAGGATTTCATCCATTATTAACCAACAGCCTATGACTCCCACAGAGCACTTTAAGGAGCTGCCTTTTCCTTTCTCTTAAAACATTTGTCATGTTGCCTTCTCGCAGTATGACCTTAACTGTGCTTTACAGGTACAATCACACAGGAACGCAGTTTTTTGAAATAAAGAAAAGCCGCCCTCTTACTGCGTAAGGAGTTCTTCAGTCACAGATATTTACAGCAGCAATCACAGGATGTCTGGGATGAGGGTCTTTGATTTCTTAATATTTACCCAGTGTTGCTGTGAGTGCATGCATATGGATCTCTCTGGTTTACTTCAGGGCTTTGTGTGTAGGAGTGTGTGTCAATCAGCACAGGGCTGGAAAACACTTTCCCTGACCTCACTTTATTAGATTTAGTAGCGCCAATATTATTTCCCTGGCTCAATGACAATGCTTTTGTTTTCATGAAATCAATAACAATGTGTTCCTGTAACTGGTAGTGCAGTAGGCTGCTGTCCCCTAACTCAGAATGACATTAAATGGTACTCTTGTTTTTCGTTTGTTTTGCGCAGGTTAATGGACATTGCTAAGGAGATGACGCGGGAGGCTCTGCCAATCAAATGTCTGGAGGCAGTGATCTTGGGAATGTATCTTTATGACCACAGAGGACGTGGTGCAGGTCTTAATTTATTGTTTTGTTGGCAGCACTTTACAATACAGCCTGAGACTAAGGGCGTAATTACCCTGTAATTAAATTAAATTTCAATTAATTTTATTTAAAATTACAATGTAATTATATTTCTACACAAATACTTAAGGGTAGGTAAACAAGAAATAATTATACTGTATGTAAATTTAAGTACTGCATAATTTCCTGGTAGTTTAGTGAAAAAACAAACAGTAATTTTAAAACATTAATGGATACATCAATACATATGCATAAAATTCAATGAAATTCCATTTAATTGCTATGGGATTGCACCTTTAGTCACGGCCGTATTATAAAGTGTTACTGTTTTGTTTTCTGCTTCACTCCAGTGGAGCCTGACAGAATGGATTCATAAATTTGTTTTTTGGCAGATCTACCGTATGTTTTCTCATCAAATTTTGGCTTCAGATATTATCTAGTATAGCGGAACAAAACAGATGGATTTTCTACATAATAAGAAGCAGCAGGCTTCACCATTATATGCCCGGTTTTAGATCAATTTGTACAGACGTTTTTTAGACTTAGGATTTGAAGGTCAGTTGTACGTTTCCTTGACTCAGCTTGATGCAGTTACCTCACCAACAACATGCCTGCCGTGGAGCGCTTCCCCCTCAGCTTTAAATCTCAGTTCTCAGGGAACCACTTCCACCACATTGTGCTGGGAGTCCACAGCGGGGGGCGCTTCGGAGCGCTGGGCATGAGCCGAAGAGAGGACCTCATGTTTAAGCCCCTGGAATTTCGAACACTACTGGACTTGGTCCAGGAGTTTGAAGGAGCATACAGGGGCTACTGGCACACCTTACGAAAAGTCAAGATTGGCCAGTACGTTTCCCACGATCCTCACAGCGTGGAGCAGATAGAGTGGAAACATTCTATACTTGATGTGGACAAGCTCACCAAGGAGGAGCTACGGAAGGAGCTGGAGAGACATACTCGAGACATGAGGCTAAAGGTAGAGTGGCGCAGGTGGACTGCCCTTTCTGCTTATCAAATTCCCTTTGACGTGCTCTCTCTTCATGCGTGGTGACACTGATTTGAACTGCTGTTTGAAGAGCAATCTCTCTCAAATGCTGTTCTCTCATCACCTCTGATGCTCATATAATGAAGGCAGCCTGGATGCTGAGCTCGGTGTATAATAAAACTAATGACTTGACGCTGCTCTGCAGTGCTTTACTCAAGGGTGGCTCTGTCCATCAGTAGCTGATCTTGTGCACTCAGTGCATTACACAATCACATTAAAGACAGAGACATACTTCAGCCACTGACACTCAGAGTAATGGTGAAAGCACTGGTAGCTCACTCATGATGTTTTCAAGTGAATGAAGCTCTTATGTTCTTTTGTGGTTTTGCAGATAGGAAAGCCTGCACCTCCATCTCCCACCAAAGATAGGAGGAACAGCATGGGTTCACCCCTCAGAGGACCAGGCAGCCCCATACGGAGGATCAGCCGTGTTGAGAGGCGGTATGATTAATCACATGCTCTGCATAGCTCTCAGTATTTGCGCTGGAGATGTCTTATGATCGAAGGCAAAAAGAAGGAGCTTCTAAATTAGTCACAGTTTGCTTCTTATATGAATAAACCTCGTTGTTGTTTCTAACATTTATTTATTTATTTATTTGCAGCCCCTCTGGAGACAAGAAGGTTTTGGAACAAAAATCCTCCACAGATATGAACGGATACCAGATTCGAGTCTGAGGAAGATTTTATTTTATTTTTTTAGATAATTAGCAGATTTCAAAGCGCCACACAGGGTGTTAGATTTTGCCATAGAATACGAGCGTAACAGAACACGTTCATTAGAAAATTTGATTATTTCCACACGTGCACATATTAACTGCCACCCACTCACAAGTCCTCATGCACAAATTCAATGACCGGGAAGCAGCTGCAAGCTGGAAACAAAAAACACAGGGAGAGGCAAAGAATGGGACATGTGTCTGAGAGCGTTTCTGCTTGGTGCTGGAGGACACACGTGCTCATACAGGTTAATGCTATGGCACAGCTAAAGCTGTGAAGTGACATCATCTTTCAAATGTGTTTTGGTTAAAAGAAAAAGCGCTAAAATGCAGCATAAAAACAGTCAGTATGCTGCATAATGGTACAACAACATAAAAAATGCAATATCAATTTTTAAAAATCTGATTACAGCAGTGAAATATGGATGCTCTATAGGTGCAACCACAGCTCAGTGTAAAAAGAAAAACGCCTGCTCTGATGTTTTCACTTCTATTAAATTTCAATTTAATGATCCAATCAGGAACAAAGGGCAGAGCGTGTGAGTTGAGTGTTTTGCTGCAAAACAGTTATACCCACTGTGTAGCCTTACCTATTCAGGCTTAAAAACAGTTAAGGAATGCTATTCATTTGGATAGGCTAAAGAAAATCTTACAATGCACTTTTTCCCTGCCAGTTTTACAATGTTTATATGTTACTTGACAAAAATGTTTTTACTTGAATTTGTTATGTGGACCCTTAATTTGGAGTCTCCATTAACTCCGCCGCCTCTGGACTTCCTGTAATATTAGCTGTCAGTGACAGTACAAGAATCTCCATGTGGGTATGACTGTGTTTACGGTGACCAATCACAGTAGGGCCGAGAGATTTCTAATCCTCGAATCAGGTCGTGAGAGAAGCAGAAGCAGAATTAATTTTTTTTAAGCAGAGTTGACTTGTGTATAAATTTCCCTCATGCTTGGGGCTGATCTGAGCTTTGTACACACAGGTACCCCTCTATGCCTTCCTACCCTTTTGTTTTGTTTCTTGCTCACAGATTCCAATGCTGCTCATTGAATTTGTGCCCACAGATTTAGATTTAGATCATGGAAGTGGTGGTTAATGTGTTACATGTCATATGACGTGAATCTGATATTTTCCAGGGGCCAGTGATTTAACCTAAGGTTTATTTTTTTGTACACACTGGCCCGTTCACAGGATTCAGTGTTGAATAGATTACCAGCAACTCCTCGCAAACAAACGCCTCATTCAGCTTCCCTGTGTTGTTACAGTATTTTTCTGTAGCAGTTACTGTGCATAGAAATTGGTGCTGGCAGTGCTCCCAACATAAAACAGAGCTGGGGCACAAGTGCAGTAATATGTAAACATTATAAATGACTGAAAAAGTTTTGGTAAAACAAAGCGAAGAAGCTAAAGCTGGACAAAAAGTACCGGCTCAGCTGCTGGACATATCACAGGTCCCTGTGCTGTCTACAGAAGCTCTCGAGGCTCGTCTGCAATCTGTCTAGTTGTACTGTAAGTGTGCAAATAAATGTCATGTAGTATATATCCACTTAGACTCTGCTGGGCAACCATTACTTGTGTAGTGACTAGTTTGCAAACCACTTCCCTCGTGCCTTGTGTGATAATTCAAAGAGGAGGATAAACACTTTTTTAAAAACATCTAACCCATTATTCTTATTGCCCGACTAAACACAAAGCAGCTCTGCCCGTCTGAATCACTATAACATAAACACACGTGTCATCAGTTATTCTAACTGATAAATATAACATCTTTCACATGAGTTAAAGCCGATGAGTAATGCAGCTGCATTTATTGTAAAGTAACAACGAGGCGAGTTTGTGTGAACTGTACTTTTATTTGTAGCAACTTTATCAAATGCTTCACTTGCCTTAAGTGGTAACCTAAGTAACTGACTTCCATTTAAACAAAAGTGTATAGCAGTTTGTTTACAGCACTTTTACCTGCATTTTGTATTTTTTTATTGGAAATGCCGTCATTTTATACCCTCGTTGTTGACGATCACCCGTAAATACTTAATTGTTTATCACCCTGTTTCAAATGTTGCTGCAGCCAACGTTTTTATCTCTACGGTAGGTGTTGTCCATTCTCATGTCTTATAACACGGTTGTTTTGTATCAAAAACTGTTGATTTGCAGAATCACAATAAAGAGTCACGTTGATTATGGCAACACATCTTTATGGGTTTTTTTATTACCTCCAACAAGAAAGTTAAGGCAGTGGTTTAGTGTGTTTGTATATCTATTTTTTAGTGATAACTGCAAGTTGTGGACAGTTTTATGACACTAGATGGGTCTGTTGGACCCTGGTTAAGTCTTTGTTGAATTTGTCCAATTTTTTAAAGGAATTTCCGATGGTGCTTATCTGCTGTAGATACGGTTTTAGGCCTGACACGTCTTTGGTCTTCTACTTGTCCAGGTTCCTCAGACTGTTTAAGAACACACTGTATGCTATACTGAGATATCCCAAGTTTTTGTTGTTTTCCTTGATTTAACCGAAGAACTGGAAACAAATTTGCTTTTGTGACAGGCTTCTAGTAACAAAGTTTCTGAATATAGAATTTAAAATTGGTTCTTTGCTCAGCTTTCTATAATGTGTAAACACAAGACAGGTTCGTTGCTTGAATTACGTGCCTTTTTTATGCTTTGAATAAGTCATAGGTCAGTGTTATGTGGTTTAGGAAACGGGTCAGGTACAAGGACTGGACTGAAAATTTGTGAAAAGCAGCAAATGACCAAAGAAAAAACTTTGAATGCCTGGAGATTACGCAACACCTTGCTTAAAAAAGGTTAAAATGTCTGCTAATCCTTAACAAGATCATAAACTCTATACTTAACAAGGAGACACACTGTAATTTGGTGTCTTTGTGCCAGGCAGGGAATTTTTTGGTTTTCTATCTATCAGCAGTTCATAATGAGCACTGCAGATCCTTCCAGAACAGAGGCACATAACAAGAGCGCACTGAGCTCTCTAAACACCATCTCTGTCAGGACTACTATACAAAGCAAACACTTCTATAACAGGGGAAACACAAGCCTCAGCAAACTAAAGCACTGTCATACTGCGATGGCAGAGTTCAACATAATGGACTTTTAGATTTCAGAATACCTTCAAATTGGAAAAAATGCTGAAAAAGTAAGACCATGCCCAAACTGAATAATCTATTTATAGTTTTACTCCTAGTAGAAATAATAATCATGGTGTGCTCACACAGGACAAGCAGCTAGCAGGGCGAGGGAATGTCCTAACTTAGGGAGAAATAAAGTATGTTATCTTAAAATGACTCGTCTCAAACAGTGGGTTAATCGAGGGGCTGCACTAGTATATGATGAACTGAACTTTAACTGCAATTCACACAAAGTAAACAAAATCATACCAGCAGAGGTAAGGGGTTCATGGTTTTCCTTCATCATAACCCTATATATCTAAACAGCATACTGACAGGGGTGATGACACACTCTACAGCCTACATTTTACCCTTTCACACTAAGATTCATCATGCATTAACAAATCAACATCACACAAATATTAATTCATGTCATCCAGACATCACCAGACAGTAAACACAGGGAGATGCACACATTTAGGGAATATATTTATTCAGCATTATTAACAATCTAAAAAATATTCATAGTTTCAAGACTAAATTTAAAAGAAAAAAAAAAATCCCACCCCAAACAAAACAACATTCACCAACAGCAACATGAACATGAACAGGTCCATGTAGTTTCCACACCAGCAACAAAGCAATCAATGGCTGCATTTTTAAAAGAAACTGTTAAAGCATCATTAAAGAATTGTGACATTTCAGTATTTATCTAATGAAAAGCACAAAAAAAGTAGACTGAAAAATGGTGGCCATTATTTACATTGCTATTTGGGAAAAGAAATTAAGGTCTATTCAGTTGCAAAACTATGATTTTGTTGCCAGTAGTGAAGCAGAAAAAATGTATTTATAACAAAAACCTGTATAAATGAACAGTTGGAAAGAAAATATGTTCCAACATTCAATCACAGTTCTTCCCGTCAAGCATTACTGAGGTCCAGCTGAAATTTAGCGAGAAGACTGAGATGGTCTGAGGGGAATATGTGATTGGGAAGGCCATTCATTGACCACAAGACATCCTCAGACAGAAGAGAAAGAGACCCGATGAGTTTCAGGCCATCGTTCAGAAAGCTAGCACAAGCTAAGGAAAAGAAACAATAAACAACACAATATATTTAATGTCACAAATAATTAATTTAGAGCTTGAACATCTTAAATATTCTTCGTGTCAGACATCCTCATACCTTGTCGACCAGTAAGAACATGTTTTGGAGAATAGAAGATGTAGTCGACTGTGTGTCCGACCTCCGAATGCAGGGTTGTCACTTCTGGATTTCCAGAACCTGGGAGAATGTGCTTATAAACCGACTCTAGGTTTAACCGATGGTGGACTGTGTGTCTGAACCTGCAAAACCATAGAATTAATGATTAATAGATCTTATTTATACTTCCAGTGGACATATTTTGCTGTTACTTATCATCTTTCATCTGTCTATCCTGTTACAGTGGTGGATGCTCATTAGTTTTGGCCAAAGATGCAATTAGGTCAACATATGTACTGTTCTGTGCAAAAGTCTTGAGCCACCCCCTCCTTTCTGGATATCTTGCTTCAAATGACACTTTCGTGTTTTTAAAGTGTTCTTGAGCAGTAGTTCTCAAAGCTTTCTGAAGGTCTTTCAAAGTTATACTTGCACTCCCAACATGAAACCATCTGGTTAGATACCAAACAAGTACTTGGTAAAGATATACATTTGTCAGACCTACCGCTTATCACCCAGCCTCTTAAAAAACATAAATGCTTCCAAAGTATAACAATAGCGTCAACTCTGGTGGGATGCATATCAGATCACACACTCTGTAGTTAGACCATCCACTAATCTAAGTCACTAATCTTCAATAACCCAGACTTTGTATTCAATTATAGCTTGTTCAATTCAACTATTTGGAAAGAAAAAAAAAAAAGAATTACTCATCTCACTCTTGGCATCACCTTTGCAAAATTGGATTTAGCGACACCGATACTTGCATACAGTGCTCTCAGAACACCCCGAGATGCAATCAGGCTCTGCACCTACATGAAGCCCTTTTGGACCCAGATTACTGCACAGCTGTCTTACTTGCTGGGCTGCCACATCCCACCATCTTTCACCTGATCACTGACAGATTCTGGTTAAAGACACTTCTCACATTGAGGTTCCTTGCACATTATAAATTCTACACTCGCTCCTATATCCCCCGTGTTTCAATTATTGTATCGTCCGTGTTTTTAAGTCATCTATGTCCTTGTCCTGGATCTGTCTCTTCTAAGTTGCTGTCTCGTTTTGTTCAGAATAAAGTAATAACAAAAAAAAAAAAAAAAAAAAGTTCTTACTTGGATATTGGCTGCTTTTTACTCATTTTAGTCCAGTCCTTGAAACAGACCATTTTCAGATAAATATCTTTTGGTCTTTATTAAGCCACTTCACACTGACCCATGGATCCCTGAAGCATAAAAACTCAAGGGATGTTTCTTTAGGCACCTTGTTGCTAGCAGTCTGTCACATAAAACATAATTAGGTGTACTTTCTTTAGCTGAATCTACAAAAAGTGCCAGTGATAACAAGTCTGACAGGCATAGTACTGTATTTTTGCAAAATTTCAAAAAGCTATTAGCCTAAAACTTGGCAGAGTGTGCAGTGTGTCGTTAAAAAGAAAATAGGATAACGGCACAAGTGCAGAAAAAAAGATGCAATAACAAGTCAAAAAGAAACTATCAACAGAAAATGGACAGTATTTGAAAATTATTTTGGTAAGAAATAGGAAAAAAAATTCTAGATGGCCCTTCAGCCGATCCTTATTGCTAAAGCCTCATCAGAAACAATTACTGGAAGGGTAGCTACCATACCAAAAGGATGAAGAATGACAAATTACACAAGAACTGGACTGAAAGTCAGTGGTAGCAGGTCTTGTGGGATGAGAATCCATCCATCCATTCTCTTCCACTTATCTTTGTCTATCCCAGCTGTCGTAGGGTATACCCAGTCTGTCACAGGGATAACAGAGACAGACAACCATTCGCACTCACTATGGGCAATTAACTATAGAGTTACCAATTAACCTAACTTAGCTAACTACATGTCTTTGAACTGTGGGAGGAAGCTGGAGTACACACAGAAAGACCCCGGCCTGATGGTGAAATTGAACTCAGGACCTTCTTGCTGTGAGGCAACAGTCCTAACCACCATGACGCTGTGGGATGAGAATCCAAATTTGAAATTTCTCACCCCAACCATTATTAATATGCACAGAGGAGGGAGAAGAGAGGTACAAACGGCCTCTAAAGCAGTCTGTAAAATACAGGAAGGCTCTGTCGTGGGATTTCAGCCAGTGGTGTTGGGGGATCTTGTCAAAACAATGGAATTATGCATGTATAAAAATACTGTGAAGTTTTCACCCACTGTGCCTCACTTATCTGAAGGCAACTGATTGACAAAAGCTAGAATTTTCCGCAAGACAGCCCCAAACATAGTACCAATGCAGTATAAGCATACCTGGATATGAAGAAAAACACTGAAGCACTGTGGGATCATCTTGACAGAGAATGAGATAAAAGGCAACATCCAAAGAAGAGCTTTGAATGTCCTTCAAAACACCTGAAGATCCATTTATAAAGACCACTTAAATAAATTACAATAAAGTTGCCTAATAGAGTGCTGAAGAATACCAACTATTGACTTTAAAAGCTCATTAGAATTGAACAAACTTTGTATCTTTGTATGCATTTCAATAAATCTCTGCATTTCCCAAGTTCCTGGTGAAATATAAAGAAATGTAAAGAGGCTTACACAGTACTGAAATGTGATCCGTGTGACCCAAAAGCTTAGGCTCAGTGTGGACATCCTTAATATTGTCATCCCAGGTAAACGACTAGATACCAGGTAAACAGCAGCACCATACATCTGCTACGTAATGTTTTGTTTACAAAGGGCAGCAAACAGAACAAAGGGCTTAAAGGTAAAGTGGCCTCAAAGTGACAGGAGCTAAAACTACTTTTTTCAGACAGCGGATGATGCAGAGCTCTCCACCGAGGTTCAACATAAATAAGGGCTTTTTAAACCATGTAAAGCTACCATAGGAGAGTCTAAAACTAAAAACATGGAGCTAAAAATCAGCGTAAGCTTGATAATATTGTACATCATACATTAGCTCCATGTGTGATATGTAACTTTCTAAATGGTAGAAAGAATTCAGTTACAGTAACTTTAATACTATGTTGTTTATTGTCTGTTGCTTCTGTGGTAAACTGACCTTTTATCATCAAGATGATTTGCCCTTGAAGCATCTGTGCACAATAAGAAAAAAATGAACAGAGAATCAACATATCATGGTAAGGAAATCAGGAGCTTTAAATGAAAATGCGAGTGCAGTTTCTGTATTGTATTTTTGTACTACCTGGTGTGATGTCAGTCACCCCTGGAATCTCTTCCAGGCCCTGAGGACGGACACAAGCAGCTGGACAGTAGCGCAGCTGCAGCATGAAGTCGTGGTTGTACTGACATTTCCCTACGCAAGAAGAAGAAATCATCAAGCATCAATAGAAATTATGGAGAAAAGATACCACTGAAGAATGAGACATGCGCTATGGATCAATATTACTATAGTAACAGTGCACTTGACTTAACCTTACCTGATTTCTGTCTCTCAAATATCTCATTGGCAGTAGTGTACTGGCAGCTGCCAGTGATTCCCAGAGAGCTGGGCCAAAGTGGCGCCAACAGTCTGTGGCAATTGGCCTTATATGACAGATCTTCTTGACCTGATACCTGTCAGTGAATACAGAAACTCTTACTGAGGCATGAATAAATAAAAATTGAGACAAGGTGTTACTTAATTAGTTTATATTTTCTTACCATCCATGCTGGCAGGTTTTGGTAGTGGAGTTGGCTGGTAGTGATCAGCTGGTACAGAGGCATGTGTGGGACAGAGTTAAAGTCTCCACACATTATTACGTTACAGTGTTCACCTTTAGCCTTACAGGACTTGATCACGCTGTCAATTTCAGCCAGCAATATTGCTAACTGAGCCAACTTCACGTCCCCCCTCCTGGGGTTGAAAAGCAGGTGGGTGTTGGCTACACAGAGTGGCGAGCCCACCTCCTTCACTTGTGAACCCCGGTTGACCAGTGGCCGAAGAAGCAAAACAATGCCCACATTGTGCCGGTCTAACAGCTCCGTCTCAGGCTTGAAGAACTCTAGGTGAGTGGCAGCCACTTGAGAGAAGCTGCTACGAAAGCAAGTAGCACATCCATCTGTCTTGGTTCCCGTACGCCTCTTGTACACACAAGTGTAGCCTGGATCAACAACATGAACAGAATATGTGTAACATCTTTGTCAAAACATCCCCCAACATGACTCTTCCACTGTTTTGTCTCAGCTGACCTACCCATCTGAGACAGGGCAGGATGCAGCTGTTCATGGTAGTGGTTCTCCTGAACCTCTTGAAGACACAAAATCTACACAGAGTATTAGCGGACACCTAACATTAGATATAAAATTTTGCAGGTTAAATTTCAGAAACATGAATTTGACATGACTCACGTCTGGTAGCCATTGTTCTATTTCCTTTAAAAGCAGGTTACATCGGTAATGCCAATCCAGCACCTCCAGGGGGCAGTGTGTGTACAGTTGCTGGTTGGCTTCTAGTAAGTCCTGAGCAAGGATGTTGTAGGACATTACAGTGAAGTCCATAGTGGCATTTGTGAAGGGTATGAGGGCAGGCTCTGCTGAAGCAGCACACTCATCCATCTCTACCCAGACTCTCCACATCACTGGAAGAAGGACAGATATACATGGAGCGGGTTACTGAACTGTAAATTAGTTTTTAAAAAAAGTAAAAATATTAAATTAAAAACAAAATATAGCCTTCATCCTCACCTTCCAAGGGAAGTGCTGGCTCTACAGGAGGGTAATAGCTCATAGAAGGAAAAGTTATAAGTGGGCACTGCACCTCTTCTGTGAGACCAGGTCCTGCAGGGAAGTGCCAGCTGGTTTGTGCATGGTGCTGCTCACTGAGCTTAAAGTGGGCCTGAGGATGAGAGAGAAGGGAGGGAAACACCGTCTCGGAAATGCTGACTCCATCATGTGGCTCATCTGCAGATGGGACTATGTATTCATCCCAGCACTCTTCAAAAGTAGTCTCTAACTTTTCCATGTATGGTATTTGAATTTGGTCTTCTGCTGAGCTGGTCATTTCCGGTGTGCTCTTCTTAGCTGGAGATCCAGACTCTCCCATGGCTTGTTTCTGTACTTGAGATGCAGTATCTTTTATGCTGTCCTCTGTCTGCAGACACTTTAACTGTTCCTCGAGTGCTTGCTCTGGCATCGTCTCCTTTGCTGGTGAGATTCCCCCATCCTCTGCATCCATATGCAGCACCTTAAGGTGGGTAATTATTTCTCTATCCTCCTGTTTTGAATCTTGAAGGTTCTCCTGATTTGCTCCATGTCTCTTCCCCGCTTCTTCCTCTTTTACTTCAGATGGTACTTCTGAAGTAATGTTTGAGTTTCCGTCACTCATTGTATCTTTATCCGGGACAGCCGTTGGAGGTTCTTTGTCCATGTTGCTCCTTGTAGTTTTTTCCACTTCCGGGCTTGGATCTTTTACCCTTTCTTTCGTTTCTCCCTTCGAACCACCGGTTGGGCGGAGCCGCTGCTCCAGCTGCTCTGTCTGCAAATCGGTGAACCTCCGGGTTTTGGCATCCCACGCAGCTTTGTCATTAACCACGGCAGGAGGGAGGCCCTTTTTTGAGGCCCCTGTAAGCCAAGAATACAGTAAGAAAGCAGGTATGCTAAAAGTTACTAAACCTTATACTTTAAGAGGTCAACGACAACCCATGAAAACACAGACGTGCTTACGGAACATAAACAACACCATAAAAGTCATGTGATAGCGTCTTTGCGTCACAAGGGGGCGTCAAGACCTCAAGAACAGGTGCAAGTTAACTCATGTAGCACTTCATAAAGTTAGCTACACTGCAACAGCTAAATATGTTCTTCGTTACCGTTTTCACAAAGAGGAAACTTTTGGCAAATTGGGGACACCACAACGTGTGTCACACTGAGCTTATAACGGGAAACATTACCAAAAACCTCATGCCGGTGAAGCAGACAGCAAAAAAAGTGCTAACTAAACTTTAGCACTATTAGCTCCAGGCAGCGTGTCTGGGGAAATACATACGTAGTTTTTTTTTTTTCAGTCCGTATTTGCTCAGCCGACAATCACAAGTTCAGACACGTTTGCAAATCCACTGTTAGATTTACCTGAGGGTCGAACGGTCAGGTACCGTGATAAATAGTAGAGCACATAAAACATCAGACTGCCAATCATGTTGCGGTACAAAAATCAACGCATGCGCACTCCGAATTTGGTGATAGCTGTGGGAGGGTAGGGGCCTGAAGGCAAAAGTCACGTTTTTTGTTTTGTTTTTCCAGTGTGTTACTTTCAGTTGTTACTTTGCTTTGATTTGATAATCTGGTCCGGACAAAAACGGGAAAATATTTATATATTTTTAAAATGCTTTACAAACATTTCATTGCAATGAGTGGAGCAAACAGACATTTTCTAAAGGCATTGATTCAAACACACACCTGACATGTCTACTTGATCTGAAACCTGCCTTTATCTCATTAAGTCTCGATATAAAGTCAAACTTGACTAATAAATGTAAACACTATTTTAATTTTAAAAGTATTTTTGCCTTCTCGGCCTGATTTCCAGTTGGCCAAGTCCTGTGTTGAAGCCCCTAAATCTGGGACATAGTAAATGAATTAATTCATTTTCTCTTTCTCTGGTGAATACTTGAGCGGGCATATTGTGAATTTTATCTTTTAATTACATTAAATTCAGAAGCTGTACATATTTTTAACTTCTTTATCCCAATTATGTAAGCCATCAATGTGTTTGTTACCACAAAATCTAAATTTTATGATGAGGAAAGACCAGTGATGGGAATAACGGCGTTACAAGAAACGGCGTTACTTTTTTCAGTAATGAGTAATCTAATTACTATTCCTATTGTTACAACGCCGTTACAGTTACTATTTTTCAACAAACAGACGGTTGAAGCTGTGTTCAGGTTACCGCATCTTATATCAGTTGCACGGAAGTAGCTGATTTCTCAAATAATTGACTGTTGAGTTCTAACAAAAAAAGAAACAAAACCAAAGATAAATTTTCAGAAATCTGCATGAAAACTGCTCCACAGAAATACTAACAAACCTCTTCATCTTGGCTGTCTATGATTATAAGATCTCCTCCCTGCAGCTGACAGAAATCTCTGGATTCCTTCCATGTTTTGAATTCATTTGACTTCAAGGGGAAGTAGTAACATACAGAGTTCATTAAAATCCATCCTGCAGGACAGTGTTTGCAGCCATCGCCTGTTTCCAAAAAATAATACCACCTTTATAAAAAATTATGAAATAAATCATTATGCTTTTACAATTTTATCATATACAGAAACAATGAAACCGGTCTTACTAAGCATTGATAAGCGTGTTCTCATGGCTTCAATTTCCTTTGTAACTTTTTCCATCTGACTTTTATAGTCATTGCTTCTTTTTGTCTGGTGTTCAAGCTCCCAGTTGGTTTGTGTCTGACGGCTCATCTCACTGTCCAGCTGCTTCCTGGCATCATTCATGGTTTCCACTGCAGTCTTGTAAGTGTCCTGGAGGTTGATGAGCTCTTTGCTGATGCGTTTGGTATCATCGAGCGTGAGGTGAGAATCTGTGAGTTTGTTATCTGCAAGTGTTGAAGACTGTTACTTTTCTTATTCTTAAGTGACAATATTATAAATCAGGTGGTTTGACAACATTGTACATCATCAGTTTTATTTAGAAATGTTATTGTAGATTTCCAAAATTTGTACAAATCATTGTAGCATCAGTACAATGAATCAATAAGCAGGCTGATAGCAAATTACTCACCTCAGTACATTTAGTCACAGACAGACACATTTTCCCTGTAACTGTGCCTTCGCTCTAACTTTTGTTGAAAATGTGATTTATTTGATGATTTTGCCTAATAGTAAACAGAAATATTTGTCTTTTTCAACATCCTTAGAAATGTTGTTTAACAGCTATCACCAAATGGAGCACTCTAAACTAGTGATGTTCGATTCGTGAACGAATCGTTCAATACTCGAGAATCACTTTACTGACTCGTGAATCATGATTCACAAGCCCAACTGACTCACTGACTCATCCCTGTTTCTGTTAGCAAACTAATTTGCTTAGTAGAAATATATCTAGCTTATAATTAAAATTGCGGGGGGGAAGAAAACAACAGCCAGTTTCTTAACAAAAGCATTTCTGCTCTGAACTGGAAGAAAAAACCCTGAGTAGAAGCTCACATCAAGAAAATAGCTCCTCGGTTCACAGTAGCATCGCTCTGCTAACATGCTAACAACACATTTGAGCTACTCACCTCCTCCCTTCCTGTGCTGAATCGTAAGCTTAAGCAAATCACTCAGGACTCGCTCACCCCCTCCCTCCTGTGCTGAATCATAGAGCGAGCGAACGAATCACTCACTCACTCACCCCCTCCCTCCTGGCTCACAGCTTCTTCTTCTTCTTGGTTGGCAACCAATGTTAAGGCGCATTACCGCCCCCTGGCTCACAGCTCAGTGGACATTTAGATGAGAAAATATATATTTAACACATTTAAGGAAAATACTAATAAAATAAAAATAAACAAAATAAATGTTTATTAAGCAATTTTGATAGGAAATTGCTTAATTTTAGAAATGTTTTTGCTCTTTTATGCTCCATAAAATAGTTGGGTTGTTTTTTAGAATCATTCATCTTAGCAGTGGGATTTACATGAAAAGAGAGACAAATTAAGTTTGAGTGAAAATGTAAATTTTTTGCACTCTCTGGTCAACTGACTCAGTGAATCAAATGACTCAAAAAAACCGATTCACTTTGGTGAGCGACTCATTAAAATTCGATTCAGTAAAAAGAATCAAATTTACCATCACTACTCTACACCCTGCACTGGAAAAAATATCCCTTACTTCACCTGTGATCACACACTTTGGTTTTCCAGTGCAAAGGCAGCTGGCAGAGGAATGGCCAAGGAAAGGAAAGACCTCACTGAGCGAAAAAGATGAGGAAAGCTGGTGATGATTCAGTGCAGCTGGTCTCAGGGGATGAAGAAAAAGCCTGATCAACTTAGCAAGGTGAGTTTAATGTTATGATTTATTTTATTTTTTGATGGTATGTTCAATGTATGTTACTTGAATTATACAATGCTCAAGTCATTTTCCACCTCAAGTTTCTCAATATTAAACCTTGTAGTAGGGGTGGGCGATAGAAACGATATAAATTTGGCCAACGATAGCGACTTTGACGCTCTATCCGATAGCGCATGTTGATGATGTCATCAAGCTGCGCCTGTTTTGGTCGAAAGCATAGCTGCAGCTAAAACCATTATCATCTGCAAATTATGCTGGGCGACAGTCATAGCAAAGAGATGAAGCACTTTTGAAATATGGGGAAAGCCAAAAACTGCGCTTCCTCCACTTCCGTAACATTGATTCATTAATGTTGAATTGTCTCGCAGCTGTTCTGTTCCCATGTTGTTGCAGTATATTAATGACTAACCTCGTATTGTGGATGAATAATCTCAGTTGTTCTCCTGACTGAAGTTTGGCCCGTGTACAGCATCCTGCTATGCGATTGCATTTGTACCTGACCACCAGAATCCCTCACGTTAACTTTTATCGAGTGGAAAAAAGTTGGCGTTCATCCTCCAGCTTCACTGTGCTAATGTTATGCTAACATAGCTGTGTCGCTAGCAATCACGTAGCACATCATTATATAGCAGGTAGTCCAACTTCAGTAACCCTGCAAACGCCACTGCTGTTTAGTTTTCTGTCTTCATTTATGTTGGAAGTGATAGCAGAGCTGTACGTTTTAATTAGCTTCAAAAATCTCTGTCAGAACATGCTATGAAATGTTTAGGTGTAAACTAGCGAGCTAACTTCCTGTTAACTTCTAACTCCTTTAAATTTAATAAATTCTGTTTTCATGGATGCCTGGATGTTAAACTTAATTGTTACACCCGATAAAGCAGCAACGCTGATGATTTTATTAAAGATGGAAGAATTTAGACCGTTTTTAACTCTCAGTGTTCGTTTGACTTTGGGACCTGAAGAGGAAGGAGTTTTGGACCCTGATTACTCCACGAAGCTCCTCACTACAGCAGCCGTAATGCTCTGACGATCCATCAAGCAGTGCGGCTTGCCAAAGTTGTACTAAAACATTTTTAACAGATTTCTGCACGCAGAAATCGGTTCGTGGTCAGTAAGCACAACCAGAATCCATACATAAGGCGCACTCTCGATTTTTGAGAAAATGAAAGGATTTTTTGTGTGGTTATACAGAAGAAAAGAATATATATCGTGATATATATCGTTACCGCACATGCTTGAAATTATATCGCCCAGCCCTACCTTGTAGCTTTATTTATTTTATTTTTGGCTTAAAAGTAAACAAGAGCAACAAAAAAACCCTAACTTTTAACTTTTAAACATAAATTCATGTGAAAACAACAGCCATTCCGTTAACCTGATTACAGTCTTACTTTGTTAAATATAGTGAAACTGTATAAAATAATACGGTATCATACCTAAAAAGTTGAATATTACGGTAAAATACTGGCAGCTGTGGTTGCCAGAATTTCACCGTGGAAAATATAGTGATAATGCAGAATACATAACGGTATATTTGTTGATAAATGTAAAATTCACAGTGAACTTTGGTTTTTGTACAATTATTACATTGAAATAAAAAACTATTATAAAGTAAACCAGTTTAAATACATTTTAATAAGCTTGTTTACCGTCTCCTATTGACAAAGCACAGAAGAACTGTATAATACAAAACATGCCTTTTTATTCAAAAGTTCATATTTACACGAAATTATTGGCAGCTGTTGCAGCCAGAATGTGGTCTAAAAAGATTAAGGTCCAACAAATGAGGTAATAAACACAATAGGGCTAATAGGCATAAAACTTACATTCTTTGACTTTTTGTCATAATTTGCTAGAAACATTAATAAAAACCAGTAGAGACAATGATTAAATTAAACAGTTAATATCCATCCATCCGCTTATCCTTTTTCAGGGTTGTGCTGGAGCCAATCCCAGCTTTCATAGGGCGAGAGGCGGAGTGCACCCTGGACAGGCTGCCAGTCTGTCACAGGGCTAACACACAGGGACAGACAACCATTCGCACTCACATTTACACCTATGCAATTTGGATTAATCAATTAACCATGCAAACACCACAAAGAAAGACCCCGGCCTGATGGTGGAATTGAACTCAGGACCTTCTTGCTGTGCAGCAACAGTGCTAACCACCGTGCCACCATGCTGCCCTAAACAGTTTATATTTAATAATCAAATTAATGACTAAAAAGGCACTGATCTAATTAATATCAAACTTAATACAACCAAAAACAAATAAGTACATAATAAACAGTCAAACAAAATTTAAAACACTTGATACTTGCAGTGGTTGGCAAAGTTTCTTTTTCTCCAGATTGATAGTAGAGGGCTTTCAAAACAGTCTCTGACGGTGTCTGAGGAACTGGAACAGGTTTTGGATCCAATGTGCTGGAGCACTTGCATGTTGTTCTTCAGATGCTCGGTGTACATTAGCGTTCTTTCCTTGCAGTCTGAAAGCAAATACAAAGCACAATAAAGCAAACTGCCCATTTCAAAAGCAAATATACAATCTTACATCTAATAGAGCTGACACAATTAATCGTGTAATGATTTACAATTGTGATGCATTGCAATGCGGACATAAAGCATTCTTAATCCATTCAGAAGAAACTAATTGATTATTAAATACGGCCCCGATCAAAAGTTTAAGACCACTTGAAAAATGGCAAAAAAATCATCTTTTGCATGGCTGGATCTTAACAAGGTTCCAACAACATGCAACAAGCAGAAATGGGAGTGAGACAAAACATTTAACTTACATTTCACAAACTTAAACTGGGACAGGCTGTTTTACAGCTGATCAAATGTTTAGGACCACTTGCCTTTAAAAGGCCAAATCTGTGCAAAACTGTGGATTCATTGTCATTTTCTGTCAGGTAGTCAGACTGTCAGGATGTTCTGATGGCAAAAGCAAAGAAAAATTTCCTTTTTGAACATGGTCGACTTGTTGAACTGCATAAGTAGGGTCGCTCACAGCGCGCCATCGCTGCTGAGGTGGGATGCATTTAAGACGGTCATTTCCTAACTAATCCCGGGGGTTATGGAACAAAAACGTGAAGTGGAAGACCTAAAAAATCCTCAACCCAAATTAAGGCCATTAGTGGTGAAGAGCTTCAAAAAAAAATTCTCTGATGAGAAAAAAATATAACCTTTTTTTTTCGCCTGTAAAAAAATGCAACCTTGATGGTCCTGATGGCTTCCAACCTTACTGGCATGACAAGCACATCCCACCTGAGATGTTTTCTACACCCTACAGACGAGGGGGTGCCACAATGGTTGGGGAGATGCTTTTTCCTTCAGTGGAACAATGGAGCTTCAGGAGGTGCAGGAGTGTCCAAAGGCTGCTGGCTATGTCCAGATGATACAGAGAGCATTCCTCATGACTGAGGGCCCTCATCTGTGTGGTAACGACTGGGTGTTTCAACAGGACAACGCTACGGTACACAATGCCCGTAGGACAAGGGACTTCTTCCAGGAGAATAACATCACTCTTTTGGACCATCCTGCGTCTTTCCCTGATCTAAATCCAACTGAGAATGGACAACAGTTCCAGACAGTAGACACCCTTCGTGTGGCCGTCTTCACCACTTGGAGAAATGTTCCCACTCACCTCATGGAAACGCTTGCATGAAGTGATCAACAATAACAGCGGACCAAATAATTATTGAGTTCACGTTTGGAACTTTCTGTTTTGGGGGTTTACCCATGTTTTTTGGAGGTGTGGTCCTAAACTTTTGATCAGCTGTAAAACAGCCTGTTTCAGTTTAAGCGTTGTTTTTAATAAATTGCATGCTCAAAAAATGTTTTGCCTTACTCCTGTTTCTTCTTGTTGCATGCATGTTGAAGCTTTACTTGGAACCTTGTTAAGATCCAACCATGCAAAATATGATTTTTTGCCATTTTTCAAATGATCTAAAACTTTTGATCAGGACTGCTGTTATTTTTAGGTTGTACAATTTGTTTTCGTCAGCCACATACATCACAGTGGACCAACACGTGCAGCCTGTGTTCAGACAAGTTTTGAGCAATAAAAAAAAGTAGCTTATATGTAACCTCCTTTATTTGTTGATGAAAAGAAAAAACTGAAATGAAGTTATCATGATGCATTGGGAAAAATATATATTTTTCGGGGCAAAATGTCTTTAGTTTTCTAATAAAATCTCTGTTACTGAGCCTCACAGGTCCTTTTCTTCTGCTGTTGTGCATCACATGCCAGCAGTGCCTTCGCACATGCGCGATTTATTTGCAGTCTGGATGCAGTGGGGTAAAAGTCATCTGTTCCATCTTCCACTCTGTCACCAATTATGAGAGGCAACAGCCTTAAAAAGTTCCAGTTTTGTTTGTGCTGAGAATTTGTTGAGGACTGACCTCACACGGCTTTGAAGAGGTACCAGAGTCAGAGTATTTAAACTGTTTAATGCTCCAATTCAGAATGGAGTAGGCGAACCATTCTTTTTCTTCACAAAAAAATTTAAGAAACAGCACAACATCATATGACAAAATGCCATAAAAATCTTGTGTCCTAATCAAAATGGCAAACCTGGCTGACAGATGTGAAAATATTTTAAACAGTTGAAAACTGACTCAAACTTTACTCCTCCTATATCTGGTGTACCTTCAGTCTTGAGGTGTTCAGCAGGAGAGTTGTACATCTCTGTGGTGCATTCTGCTCCACACTGATTTGGACCACCCTGAAAAACAGATTGCATCATTAAACAATATCTACAGAAATGATGTGTACGACTAAAGCAGAAGCCACCAGTGCAATGTGAGCCCAAAACATGGTCCCTTTAACTACAGTTTTATCTATTTATTTCCATAACCTAAAGGATTAACAACTTTGAAGGCATCTTGGTATAGCAGTAGTTTGAAACATAATGGATTTTGGTTTAAAAAAAAAAAAAAAAGAACTACTTTGAATATCTTACCATCTCTAATGTCACACAGTACATCTGATGAAGACTCAGCTGATTGCTCACCTGTTACACATATGTGGATCCCTTGACCGCCTCACAAAGCTTGGAAATACCCTCATCAGATAATGTTGTTTCAGTTTTAAGACATGTAGTGAACTTATTCAGAGTATATGACTGACCCAACTCATATATTTTTTTAAAATTTCCTCATCGATCTTTTATTCTAATAAACCCGAATTACGGGAACACCTTTAGATCTGTTCAGTTTTATTTATTTTATTTTAATTTTATTTTCATTTAGCACCGCTTAACTGTCAAAAACTCATCTCTATTGCTTCAAATTGCAAGGTAGAGGTCCTACAGTGTTAATCTAGGATAAATGTTGTCTCGGCTTCATTGATGACATAAATGCCATTTGGTATTTGGCCAGAAGTGACTCTAGACATGATTCGACAGACAAGAATTTAAACCACAACTTAACAATTTGGCTGATGCAAAGAACCACGAGGCAGTGATTCCAGCTTAAATGTATTCTGGATATTGTTAAATATTCTTACATTTTTTGTTAATGTTTGCCAGGTATCCTGTTTAATAGTCCCTTTTCCCCTGTGTGTTTTGTTCAGTTTTGGTTCCCCTGTCTCTTTAATCTGTGATTAGTTTCAGCTGTCTTCCCACCTGTTGTTCCATTGCCAGCTACATCTGTGTCAGTCTCCCTTTATCCTTTGTTGTGTGTTTTGAGGCCTATGTTCACCTCCAAAACCCAATAGAGAAGCCTCTGTTTCACAACCAGTAGATTAGAAGCTTTTATATGGTATTTAATTTTTAAATGAACAATTTTATTCTGAATAAACATGAAAAAGATTATTGTTTCATTGTATTTAAGTAACTATCATGGTCCTGAGTCTGCACACGCAGTGGTTTTGTTTTGATTATTTTTCTCGTGTTCTAGTTTTATTCTGATTTTGTATTCTGTCTGGAAACTTCCTGTTTTACTTTGTAGATCCGTGTGTGACTTAACTGTGTTTAGCTTGTGTTTCCCCGTCATCTTGTGATTAGGATCAGCTGTGCTTCCCCCCTCTGTGTCATTTCCTAATTACCTTGTGTGTGTGTGTGTGTGTGTGTGTGTGTGTATAGCCTGGGTGTCGGTCTGTGCTCATCGCCGGTTCGTCTGTGTTATTTTAGTGTTTCTCCGTGTCTCTCTGTTTTCTGTTTCTCGCCTCATGTCTTCCCTTTGTGTTATGTTTTTAGGTCAGCTTACTGGCTTTCCCAGTTCAGTTTACTTTGTAATTCTCATCACTGCTTTGTGTCTGCAACTTGAGTCCTCCTTCTGCAAACAGCTATCCCAGCCGTGACAAACTCCTTAAAACGCATATATTTGTATATGAAAAAAAAAAATAGCCTCCTGAGATTCTACGCCCTCAAAAATAATACATTTGGACTTTTCTTCACCATATTCACTCAATAACATTTTAATTAATTTAGGGTTTTTTGTTTGCATTTTATTAAACAATAAAGGTTTCATTGTTTGCATGTTTTTTAAACACATGTATTTAACAAAGTAACAAGTTCCTGTTCAAAAATAAAGATTCATTTTTAGCATAATGAAGACAGCTGCACTCTGCAGCCTGGCGTGGGCTGAAACACAATGCTAGGTTACTGTTGTTATTTAATGGTCCATTTGGTGCCAAATTCAGGATGTAGAAGTTACAGCTTCAACCACTAGTAAAGCTTTCACTTGCTCCTAGCAAGTTTCTAAAACTTTGTGCCCCCCCTATTCCCTTGATTATGAGCCTTTACTACGTGTTTACAGTAATCTAAAAAAAACTCATTTCTAAGCTGTTTAGAGACTACCTACACTACATGTATATTTGAACTGAAACCTGTTTCAAAGATGGATTTTCCTCCTTAAATCTTCATATAAACTGAAACTTGTGTTGACTAGTAAATTTAAACGATTAACTAAATTTCCTTCTCAGCTTGCTGTCTCATATCTGCTGGCATCTAGACCTCAGCGCTGCACTTGCCCACAGTCATTCAGAAATTGGCCAATTCTTGTGTGGAAATCCATAAATCTCTGACATAATGAATGAATTAATCCTTGTTTCTCTATCACTGGTGAATTCTTGAATAAGTGCATTTATTTCATGATTTTTTCAGCATTATAATGGCTGTGAATGCTCCATATTTTCTAGAAGGAGTAAAGCTTACATATAACACCAGTTAGTAATCATTACAGTGGAAATGCAGTCAATTTTCTTTTTGCTAAATAACTCCAGTATTGATCCAGTATTGACCCATTAAATTCTTTATATATTAACACTTCAACGGTGCAGCGACTGGTAGCTCTATCTGTTAGCATTAGCATTTGCTCATAAACATACACTTGCTTCCATCAAACTGATGGATTGTCACAATTTCAATTAAGAAGATCAAATTACATTTTTATGAAACTTCCTCTGCACACGTATCATACTTTGCTTGTGACAGTCATGTGTTGAATTTTGTAAATGTGGGAGATTGTACTAATAAATAACATTGGATGAATTAAATTACAGCACACTATAACTGTAGGTTTTGCTTAGGATTGTAACCCGAGTGATGCATAAATTGTTAACGACACAAGACACACAACCTGAGGGGTAGAATTACCCGGGGCATAGTACAGGCCCCTTTCATTTCACAGGCCCTGTTCTTACCAGGCACATCACAGCCTGATGTTTGTGAGTGGGAACCGTTTCAATAAGGACAAGTTTTAAAGACAGGCCGTAATGTCGATACCGTCATTTGAGTCCCTCTGCTTAAAAGACGATGACAACTGTCCATCCCCAACTGATCTCGACAGCTTTGGCGATGAGTTTGACAAAGACTTGGAATCAGATGGTGAGCATATTAAATTCAATCATGGAATAATCCTTGAGGTTCTTGTTTAAATACTAAGTAATTTAGTAGTCATTACTATAAATCTATACATTGGTTATATTAATTTATGACTTTTATAATATGCAGGAAATAAGATCAACAAGGAGATGGACACTGCTGAGGTGTACATGCAGGCCTGCAAGCTGGTAGGTGTGGTGCCGGTCTCTTACTTTATTCGAAACCTTGACTCTCCAGCTGTGACACTCTCCCACCATGGGCTCGGACCTTTGGGATGCAAGGCACTTGCTATTGCTTTAGTGGTATGTTTAAAATCTAAGAGCTGTTAATCAATGAGGCACTTTTAAATAGAAAACTGATGATCAGGTTTTATTTAGACTGATACACAAATAAGCGCCCTGGCACTGGCAGACAATTCAATTCAAGCTGAGGGAGCCAAATACCTCATGGAGACGTTGAGGGCTAATTTCACCATTCAGCACCTGGTATGTAAGACTGCAGGTTGACCACTGGAGGGCACAAGTGTATTTCAGGTCTAAATCTGAGAGCTCTACATCAAGTTTGGTTTTAATAATACATTTTTTGCAGGATATATCCCACAACCATCTGAAATCTGCTGGGGCTGAGTATGTGGCTAAAATGTTGCTGGACAGCATTTCGTTAAAATCTGTGAAGCTTTCAGGTAATATGCACGTGACAATGCATTTAACTTGTCAGATGTTACGTGACAGATGACTGGCATCACAAACAGTCAGCTTACATTTGTTGTGTCGGGGTTGCCTTTTTCCTGACAGGTTAGTCGAGGTTAGTTTCTGATTGGTTTGTCTATTTAACAGCGATAATTATTGTGATCTTTTTTTTTCATGATTGTTTTGAATGCATTTTCTTCCCTGCAGGGAATGGATTTACTGATGATGATGCTAAATATTTTGCAGATGCTCTGTCAGTAAGTTATCAGTTATGTCCTGCTTTTTCACACATAACAACCCATTTTAGTCATTTCTATATTCATAAATTGTTCTTTTGCTACTTGCACCTGTCACATATTGTTACATTCAGACCAATTCCAGGATAAAGGTACTGGATCTGAGCCATAATGAGTTTTGTGGAAAAGGAGGGGAGCATTTGGGACAGCTGCTGGGTATGGTAAAACGTCTTAATAGGTCTAAGACTAGTTCTTAATAGCAGTATAGATGTATTCTTTCACTGACTTGGCTTTCTTATTTCTACAGCAAACAATGAGGGCCTGGAGGTGCTGGACCTCAGCTGGAATCATCTAAGAATGAAAGGGGCTGTGGCTTTTTGCGCTGGGTTAAAAGTAGGGCTGATTAACAAAATTTGTTAGTTACTCTGTGTGCAGCATTTCATCACAGTCTTCCCATTTAGGTGAATATGATGTTAAAGCACCTTGACTTATCGTGGAACGGTTTTGGGAACGAAGGTGCTCTGGCAATGGGAGAAGCCCTCAAATTCAACACCACCCTGGTGCATCTCAACCTCAACAATAACCGCCTGACCAATGAAGGCGCCAGCATGCTGTGCAGGGGTCTTGAATTCAATGACACACTCAGAGTCCTGACGGTGGGTGGATGAAATTGCATTAGGGTAACGTATATCACAGTCATGGCTTCAAGTGAAATATCGGATAATGTCTTCTATTTCTTTAGTTGGCTTATAACTCTTTGACAGTAGAGGGCGCACTGGCTCTAGTCAACGTGGTGAAGAACTCACCTAAAACTGCCTTGGAGGAGATCAACATATGTGTGAGTGGCTGTGCATCCTGCTCTGCTCCATGTCATGACAGATTACCACAGGCTGTAGGGACAGTGCATCCACAAATCAAATTTACATATTGTTCTGCTGGCCTGTAGTCGGATTTATCCATGTGAATTGTTCTGGTGCAAATGTCCCAGTTCTTGAGTTATTGGTTGTAGAGATGTGTCTACATTTAATAGAAATTGACTTGTGATGCTCAAAGCACTCAAATAATACATCTGAAAAACCCACAGTTATGTTTCTTTCCGCAGATCAAGACCCAATTAGAGCCGAGCAATTCTTGAGCAATTCAGAGCAATTCTTGCACGACGTCCTTTTTTCTTTCTACCAAACGACATAATCTAATGTAGACATGCAGCTGGTTGATATTACACCATAGCAGAAAGCATTATCAGCGTTTACATCCTGCCAAGCTGTCACAATCACCAGGTTCTCGTCATGGGTAAATGCACACTTCCTTCTGTACAGTTATGCAGTCAGCAGGTGTTGTTTTATGGAGAAAAAATAGTAATGAAACTGCTCACAACCAGGTCATTTCTGGAAATATTCAGTGCCACTGAAACTGAGCAACTCTCATCTAAAAAGTCTATACAGAGAAACTGCACTACAGGCCAGATTTAAACATATGTAATTATAAGGGGAACTTTCTCTTTAAGCAACTCCTTTTTGCTCTGATTTCAGTTCAATTTTGTGTTCATATTAAGTCAAAGTTGTAATTTTTTCCTTTTTTTTGACATAGGAAGCAAAATGTGTGTGTGTGTATATCATGTTGTCTTTTATCTGAACAGAATGTGCTGGTAAATGAGCACTTTGTGCATCTATTGGAGGTGACGTGTCAGGAGCATCCTGGTCTGGATGTACAGTATGGAGGCGTAGGAGGCTTCATGGCTAAGAAGCCACCAAAACGTGTTGATCCAATGAAAGTCATTCAGGTCTGTCTCAGTTGGTCGAATGAGCATCTGACACATACTGCATGAATTTTATTGTGAAAATATACACAATATATCTTTATTTTTATTCTTTCTTTCTTTATTCAGAGTATATTTGCTGTTCTGATGTTTACTTATTTTGTTGGTCTGCATTTAATTATTGTCAAAATCACTTCTACCAATGCTTCTGAAGGATTATCTGGACCAGCGGAAACTGCGGCTGTGGGATTTCTTTCGAAACATCGATAAAGATGGCATCATGAGAGTGTCTGTTACTGACTTCAGGAAAGCAGTTCAGGTTTTCCAAACAAACTGTGATACTGTATATGGAGCCGTGTAGAGTCAGTGCATTTCACTGAGAGTTTACTGTGATAAAGAGAGCAACTATGAAACTGATTCCCTTTTCCTCTTTTGTGTGAAACTGTAAGCAATCAAGCATTCCCTTGGACCGATACCAGATTGAGGAGCTGATTCAGAGACTTGATCGGGACAGGACAGGAATGGTGGACTACAGGTGAGCATTTCCCATACTGACTAAATATACTCACATCTGACGCTTCAATATTTACGTTACAAGGTGGAGCTTTGGCGTGTTAAAGCTTATCATTTTAACATTTTGATTGTTTTTATCTCTCGTTTACTGATAGTACAGCTGGGCATAGAGTGTCTTAGTTATGACCTGGGAATTTGCCCAGATCTTAAGTTCAACTGACCCTATCAAAACTAAGAGTAGCTGAAAACCTCTTCAAGCCTGAAAAGTTCACTCACTTGCGGCAGAAGTCTATTTGACTGGTATATTAGGATATTGGGTTGTCTCTCGCACTGGTAAAAGCTTTTTCCAAATATTCACAGATCTACTGTATATATAATTTACTACAGAAGTTGTTTTTTCTTTTTTGCAAATCTGCCTGAAAAGAAATCTGATCACATTTTTTAAGTAATCCTACTAACAGACAAACAGACAGACACACCAAACTAATCGCAGAAGCTCCACTGAAGTAGTGATAGTGTTATATATGTATAGTTATGTATAGCACAGAGAGAATCATAAGCTAAGAATAACTTGTATGGGAGCTTTTCTTCCACAGTTTGGATAAAAACACATGTTAAAGAAGTCCACGTAGCTCAACATGCAAACAGATGGTAAACCATGTGGTCTATACATTCATATTTTTATATAGGTGTTTTATAAACTACATGAAAAGTAATGATCATAGGTTTAAGAAAAAGCTAACCCTTTTCCGCAGTTGTTTAAAGCAGACCACAGATTCAGCCATCCTGACAGGCTGAGGGAGGTTGCACCAACGTTTAGAAGCTACAGTCTCAAAAACATGATCGCCTCTAGATTTAAATATGAGCATAAAATATATAAATATGGCAATTATAAGACCCTGATCATATGATCAGGGAGGTTACTGCTGGAATAAGGTTAAAGCAGATCCTCATGCATACAGAAGCCTGGGTATGATGGGCTTTATACTGTATGTAATTCATCTGGGGTACAGTGAACGTGCAAAAATTCCACACACAGGTGGGTTCAAACTAGGACCATCATGCAGTGTTAACCACTGCCTCATTGTTCTGCCACACTGCACATAGATAAATACCAACATTTTGAAATTAACTCTAACTCAGCCAGTGGAATGAGAAGCTGTCAGGTCCGAACACAAGAACCCAGTTGTCGAGATTGAAATTGAGAGAATATTAAGGACACCCAAGCAGTAATTGTAGTGACGTTGTTAGTGAGGTAGGAGAGGCTGTTCAAGTTGTTAGGCTTCACAGAAAAGTGCAGTTGTGGAGAGACAGGTAGATAATTGGTTGGCGTATGAATCTAAAAGCAGTCAGTGATGTTTATACTATAATCTGACCATTCTGTGCAGGGGACTGGCAGATACAAGGAAACAAATGATGAGGGATCACCGCCGCCAGCTTAGGAAATTTGAGTCCCGTCAGAAGAAAGAGAAGCAGAAGAGTGACCGCATTCTCAAAACCTTCCAAAGTGCTGTGGAGGCGGTGACACCTCACAGCTCCATAGTCATGTCTCCAGGAGGTGCCAAAGAAGACTCGAATGGCCCTCAACACTTTTCCGCCACCCCTCTCAGCTCTTGGCACCACATTGTCATGTCCAACAGCAGCCGCTACTCTGTCACTAACATGAGCAACATCCACCTGCCCATGTTAAGAGGCGCCACGCCTTACCGTCCCACCAGCTCCTCCGGGATGCGTTCGTACTCCCAGCCAAACCTGTCGGCCGATTCCCCTCGCTCTGCTCCAGACAAGTCCATCTCTGCTCAGGGCGTTCGCTCAGATCCAGAGATGAGCCACAGCAAGCTAAGCCCCACTGCTAACAGCCTGACGAGATCCAGGCCCGCTCTCAATGTAAAGCAGTCAGAGGGTAAAAGTAAAGTCAAAGCCAAGAAAATGAAGAAAAAGAAACCGAAGAAGAATGCAGACAAAGCTTCAAAGAACCCTGCAGTAACGGTCAAGTGACATGAACACTGTATAATGCTGTATTACGTGATATATTATACATGTGATTTGTTTTTCCCTTGGTTATTATGTCATGCAATATTTTTAAATGAATAAATAACACATTTGATTATCAATCTTATCTAAAAATCTATATTTATTGCTTTAATAAGTTATCAGCGGTCATGTCTTCGCCACCTTGCAGTTAACGACACTGAGTGGGATGGGCCTTCTTCAGAAACATAATATTTCATCATGGTATTCGGGAATGGTGTTCTCATGCGAGCCCACACTCTTGAGGATAATTGTAAACAAACATCTGACGTTAATTTCTGTTTGCTGTAGATAAGAACGAGCATTATATCCTGGCATGTTCCTCAACTAATAATTCTGTGAACTGAGACAGGTGCTGTGTCCTCTGATATGATGGAGGAGGATCTATAAATTCAAATGATCCACCTATCTCAGTCATAACCACTCTGACTGCAGCAGAATGATCGTCACTCTGTATTTCTCAGCACTGCTGAGCTCCACGGTTGCCTGGGAGGTACGCATGGCATGAGGTAGATCAAGCGATTCATCTTTATTCTTTAAAGCTCCGTACACATTTAGGTGAGACGACTTCTTCCATCTAACTCTTTTTTAGGGAGTGAGGAGCGTGTGGAGTGAAGGGAATCCAAGAAATGAGTCCGGAGGTGGAGGTGGTGAAAGGTGCTCCTGTGACGCCTTCCTGCCCGGTTCAACTTTTCCTGTAGGTGATCTGGTGGTGATAGAGCAGACAGCAGTGGAGATCTCACATGAACTGGAGCTGGAAATGGGCAAGGTATTTAGTCACAAGGGAACGTGTGCATTAAAAGATTGCATAATTGTGACAAAAAACATTTTTGAATGTTTTTTTTCCCAATTAAATTTCAGCTGGGGGAATATGAAATCAAAGTGACAGAATATGAAGAAAAGATCGTAAAACTCACAGCAAAAATTGAAAAAATGGAGGAGAATCCTGATGGCTACAGTGAAAGTGAACAGAATGAGATAAAGATTGAGATTAAACAAGTGGAGGCCTTGATTGTAGACCTGCAGCTCTCCATCAACGGCTCCACTGCTGTCCTTAAATCCCTGCGTGTACAGGTATGTCCCGAGCTGAAGGTGTTTTAAAAGCCAGCAGAAGCAGTGGAGATCCATTGTGTTATCTTTCAGATTACAGTCATGGTGGAGACCCTGAACAGGCTGGAAAAGACCTACGACAAGAATTTAATTCTGGTGACACGCCGAGAATACCTTAAGGTGCAGCTGCAACTAGAGGAGTGTGAGAGACGTCACCAGGAGCTTTTCTACCCCAACATTGGTAAGCTCACTTATACCGTCATTCCAGTTGTAATCCCTGTTTTTGTGATTACAACCTAATTTTCGTCTCCTTCTGCAGGTTCATGTGCACACACTGGTATCACCAAGCTCAGCAAACCCATAGTAAGCCAACTGAATGCCCATCTAAATGCTGGCTACAAATTTGGTGGATGGGGGAAAGATTCAAAACCTATTCCAGACAGAGAGTCCATGTACTGGTACTCTGGGTATACAAGTGCCTCCATTATTGACATCAGGTTCTACACTAACTACAAGAACCTCATTTTAAGAAACCACTTTCAGCATCACAGCTTACAAACCAGCTGGCGTGGCACAGGAACCAATTTTATCTTCCGTGACAACACTCTGTATTATCAGATCAACAGCCCGTTTGGGTTAGCTAAACTGAATTTCACCACAATGGCATATGAGTCCAGGGTGATCCCCAAGGCTAGTTCAGGCTTCTCTTATGCATACTTTTCCAGTCAGAACTTTGACTTTGCTGCCGATGAGACGGGGCTGTGGGTGACCTATGCCACACAGCAGTCTGCCGGTCGGATGGTCATTGCTAAAATAAATGAGGCGTCTTTTGGGATAGAGGAGAAAATGGAGACTAGTATCTACAAGCCGGGTGTGAGCAATGCCTTCATGGTTTGTGGCACTTTGTATGCGGTCAGGACAATCGATACCATCACTGAAGAGATATTTTACAAGTACGACACTAAAACCAAAGAGGAAACTTACATCAGTATTCCCTTTGAGAGGTTCCAAGAGAAGTACTCAAACCTGCACTACAATCCCGCTGACCAGAAGCTCTACATGTACAATGATGGCTACTATGTCCAGTATCACCTGTGGTTTAACCACACAGCTGTGGCTACGACCACCACGGCGCCACAAGTTCTTTTAACCTAAATTGAAGATCTGATATTTTCTGAAGTATCACATCATATGAATGAGCCAACTATTGTCTCATCTTGTCGAGTAATGACCTCCTAATCCTTCTTGATTGTTAATAAATGATTTCAAGCATCACACAAGTGTCATGAGTGTCTTTTTTTGTGAACTTTGAAAACTAAAACAGAATTAAAATAAAAATGGTTCTTAATTGTACCTTCAAACACTTCTATTCTACTGTAGAGGTAATATCTGTTGTTTTAGTTAGTTTGCTAACTATTAATACAATATTTGTAATTATTATAACTTCCCTGACAAATCATTGATAGGCATGTCTACAAGAGTGTGAGTCCACGGTTTCAAAACCTATATTTTTATTGTAACACCTGTACTCATTTTCCTCAATCTTGCCTCAGATGTTTGCCCTCTATTCAGTAAAATTTAAAAAGATTAAAAACAAACAAACAAAAAAAAACTAACACTGAAACTGATCCAAACTCAACTAAACATTTTCCCACAATAAAAATGAAACTCAAATGTGGAAATCCACCCTGGAAATTGAAATTATGCAGAATTAGAAACAAAATGTCAAAATGAAATAAAAATAAAACTTCCTTGAACATACAAAACTATAACATCTGTGTTGACTGCAGTCATAAATGATCTAACTGAACCACTGTATGCATGTCTGCATTTAAAGTGCAATGGAATAATCATCCTGTATGTGCAGTAACTTGACTAAAAACTGCTACAGTCAGAGAATACATCCTACCCCATTTCCAATGATGATTCCTACACGGACTCCTCTCCCACGCCTCATCCCCAATTTGCAAACCCAGCTCCTCCCATGCATTCTTCACAAAGTCAGATTTAGAATTCAAATACTCTGGAAAAACATTCACAAAACCAGAAACCAACTTGTTAGAGTTCGGGGAGCCCAGAAGGAGCTTAAAAATTGGTCCCCCCTTCTGGAAGAGATGGAAAGTTTAAAATACTCTGACGAACATAGTTTCTTATCTGTAAATATCGAAAAAATGTGACTCAGGGAGAGAGAACTTATTCTGCAATTGGGTAAATGAGACACCCAACACAGGGTTCTATTCCTGCATATAACAAACGTGATCCCACCTTGCACTGAACTTTATCGTGTTTACAAAATAAACTAGAGGGCATTCTTAGGCATATATGGGATGGAGACATTCAGACTTGATACCACATAAATAATAAAAAAAGATCAATATTTCTCACACCTGGTATTGTTTCACCTCTTGAGTCTTTGTGCAAGTCCATGTTTGTATCTCATCATGAAATCAAGTCGTCTCAAAACTTTACAGGTGTGAACGCCAAGTCTGAAGATTGTTCAAGAACTCATTCGAATTGTCATTGCAAGATTGTCCCTCAGTGTTTTTCAGTTTTTCTAATATGACAAATAGCAGGGTGTTTTTTTTTTTTGTGAAAACATATTTAAGAGTTCAAAAATATGTGAAATAAACAAACAAACAAACAAACAAATAAATAAAAGCCCCATAAATATGTTTGTGTGTCAAAGCAAGAAAGGCAGAAATCATTTAGTTCATATAGTGAACTAGTTCACAGGTGAGGTGCTACCACACACTAACAGGCAAAATCTCCCATAGCTGTTCAACAAAAAAGACCTTAATGAGGGCAAACATTTGAAATTGTTACAAAAAAAATAAACTAAATCCAAAGTGCTTCAGTTACTGGAAATTCTTTCTTTGAGTGACGTGATCATGTCTGATATAGAAAATACTTTTGGTAGACTTGGTACATTTGGTAACTGTAAAGCCCAAATTGACTGATTCACACATACTTCATCTAATGATCCAGTGAGTCCTTCTGCCCTCAGAGGTTTGTGTCATGAGAGCAGTGGCTTTATCACTTGTCTCTGCTCGTTTACAGTCTTCAATTACTGCCTTCTTTATTGATTTTCAATCACTCACAGTCAGCTTTTCACAAGAAAATGCATTCGAGTATCATCTGCCTTTTATTAATACATTTAAACTCTAATGCTATTTAATGAGGAAATCTTTAAACCAGCATTTTGATTCAGATAGGTTTGTCAAACATAGTGATTTTATTGAGCTGAGTCAGCATTTTATTCAAAGTTCTTTGTGGCAAAACGCTTCGTTTCCACAAACTACGGTGTTCAAAAACTCCACCCAAGTCACTTGCAATTACTGGCATAGATGGAGAAGTATAAGTTGCTCCATTTTAATGGACTTGTGACTTCACACTTTTAGGACGATGTCCTAAAAAACCTTTATGACTTACAGCAATCTACTCCTAAAAAAAGTTGTGTTTGCCTTTGTGCAAACAGGACTCGGGATCATAGAATGAATACTTGTCCAAATTGTCAGGTCATAAACATAACAACACAGCAGCAACACATGCTGTGCTTCTCATCCGCACCCCACATTTGTATTAAACGTGACGTGGCGGATTCCTCTGTGCTTGTCATAAGCAAACAAATACAATGCCTGAGTGTATGTTGGACTAAGATAGTAAATTTGTGAAGAGAGAAGGTGTTTGAGATGGTCTGATAAGAGCTACCTTTAAAAACACTCTGAGAAAGCCACGGAGAAAACCTTTGAGAGATGAACAGAGACATAATGTTGCCAGCTCTTCTGCTGCTGCTCCTGCCAGCCCTCAGCCCTGTTTTGGCCTGGATTGTAAGTGCCTTTACTTTTCTAATAAAGCATGCAGGCACAGTGATTAGTTATGTCTTTTGAATGTTTTTTTGTTTGTTTGTTTGTTTTTATTTTAGCCAGTGGAGGACTGGGAGTCTGGAAATGTAACGGCATCAGTGAGTGAGTCAGGTCAGTGTGTTTGCCATGTTTTTCTGCCTGACACAACCTTCCCTGCTGACCGGGTTGAGCACATGCAAGAAGTCACTAAAGATCTGATGTTGGAAGTGGAAATCCAAATGAACAAGGTGCAGTAGGACTAAATAATTATGTGACATTTGAAAGCATATGCTGTAGTAAGACATTAACATTGCTTTTTTTCACCCTTCCAGATAGTGGGCTTTGAGGCTAAGCTGGCGGTCTACCTGCAGGACCTAACTGAGCTGACAATTAGAGTGAACATACTGGAAAGCAGTCCTGACAAATACATCAAACTGGACTTTGAGCTGCTCAGGATTGAGCTGAGAGAATTTGAGGCTCTGGTATCTCAGCTCAAAAACTCTCTCAACTCCTCCTCACCCATATTTGACAGCCTGTACACTGAGGTAAAAACTGCGTTTGAACTTACATGCAAATGACTTATTTTTAAGAGCACCTAATTTATGTGTCTGTCTTTCTGTGCTTTGTAGATCCACAACATGACCCTCATTGTGAACCAACTGGAGAGTTATGATGAGAGCAACCTGGCGGTGTTCCGCATTGAGCTGGCTAAGCTGCAGAAGAAGCTGGAGGACTGCCAGAAGGAGCAGGAGCTCATCAATCCAGATATTGGTAAGGCCACTGCCTTGGCTGGATTAACGCTGGTGTACGGTTTTGACATTACTAATAATTTTAAACATGCTTATTTTTCTCTTCAGGTAACTGCAATCACACGGGAATCTTGGCCCTCAGCAAGCCAATGGTGCTTCAGCTGAATGCTCATCTGACCCCAGGTTCCATTTATGGGGGCTGGGGAAAAGACTCCAAACCTCTTCGAGGTTCTGAGTCCATGTACTTCTTTGGTGCATACAGCTCCCCTTCAATCAGTGACTTTTACTTGTACTCTAACTATGATAAGCTGATTCTGAGGTCTGCATTCAAACACCATCGCACACCAAACGGGTGGGCAGGGCTTGGGAGCAATTTTATTGTTCACGGTAACAGCCTATACTATCAGCGCAACGCACCTCTCAGTATGGCCAAACTGAACCTGACCAGTTCCACATATGACTACAGAGTGATCTCAGCCGCTAGTTCGAAGTTCTCTTACAGTTACTCAGCCAGTCAGTTCTTAGACTTTGCAGCTGATGAAAATGGAATGTGGGTAATGTATGCTTCAGAGGCAAGCAAAGGGAAAATTGTCATTGCTAAGATAGAAGAAAAATCTTTTGGTGTTGAAGATCAGTGGAATACTGGTGTGTTTAAGGAGATGGTGGGTAATTCTTTCATGGCCTGTGGAGTTATGTATGCCACCAGGTCAGTGGATGTTGCCACAGAGGAGATCTACTACGCATTTGACACGAAGACCAAGGAGGAGAAACACCTCAGTATTCAGTTCCAGAAGTTCCAGGACAAATACACCAACCTGGACTACAACCCCACCGACCAGAAACTCTACATGTACAACAATGGCTATTATGTGTCCTATAATGTGAAATTTGACAAAGAATAATTTTATCTCTCGGTCATCTGCCGTATTGTGATCGATACGAGTCTTCTGTAATCTCTTATGCCCTGTGTTTTCTGTGATGCACTGGCTTTTGGCCATCTTTTCCTGAATAAAATTAAACTGAAGCATTCAAATAAAGTGAACAATTGTCTATGCACATAAATTATATCATTATGAAATTATGCCACACAAATTTAGCTTCAGATTTAAAATAGTTCTAGATAATCAAATGAAACAGGAAAAAATGCATGAATTTGATAAAACAATTCTTACTGTATTCAGATAAAAATTTTTGCACACAAGTCCAATAGAAAAACATGAACCAAAATATGACAAATAGGGACACAGTGGTGCACATTTGTCCAGTGTTCACATGTTAAACAGGGGTTTAAATAACTGTGTGCTCTATCTGCGGCTGGGCATTAAGACTCACAATCAGAATTTAACGTGCGCATAAAGTTGAGTATAAAATGTGATTTTTACTGCAGATTAATCACTTTAGCTTTCATTGATCAAAGTGAACTAATTGAGCAGTTCTTTCATGTAACTGGAGAGTTTACAGGAGTTTAAAGGAGATAATAAACTGTTTTAAACTGCAGCTGAAGATAAGCTGTTATCATGCGATGCAAATAAACATATACACACATTTCACAGAATTCATACAGGATTTATTTTCTGATACTAAAAACTCAAGTTTCTCACCATAAGTACTAAGATAAAGATTCGCCATAATCCTCTTTTAATTCTGTTTTTTTCATACATCAGATTAAATAAAGAAAACAAACAACAGGAACCCTGTCATGGACCTGTAGTAGTCCAAGGATAGTATGCATAATGCACACATGTGCACTAATCTCAAGGGTCAGTGATGCTGTTCTAATAAAATGTTTATGGCCATGAAATGATGTCACAGATAATAAGAGGAGTATTAGACTACAGATAACAGCAGCTGTCACATCTGAATACGTTAGAAGCTCTTCAAGCAAGAGCACAACTGTGATTGTCATAAATGTTGTCTTACATTGTGCTAAAATCAAAGTTTATCATTCAACTGGGTTATTTTTCTTCAGTTTGAATTAAAACAAAATAAAAATTTGATTTGATTTAATTGTGGATGGGTTAAAAAAAAACCTCTGTGGTGACTAATACCCCTCCCCTTTTGGATAAGGTTACAGCATTTGATCTTATGCCCCTCTTTCTCCCCCTTCTTCCAGGGACATGCTGGAGTTTCCTCCCACTTCCGTAACCCAATCCCTCCCTTGGGTGGGTGAGGGGGTGGGGGAGGACTTGCCTTTGTGCTCTGGTTGGAGCGTGGCTCCATCTGGTACCAAGTACCCACCAAAACCCAGCAGCTTATCAATTCTAAACAGGAGGAACCTTTCATTAACTGTACATGGTCGACATTAAAAAAATAAAATAATCGATTGTTGTATAAAATGAATAATTTTAAATGCGATTTGTCTGGAGAAATCTGAGGAAAATCCATTATTTTTAATTACATAAATAAATAAATAAATCTGGGCTGAAAATAGCCTTCAGTCAGTCAACACAAATACAGCACTGTCTCTTTAAATCCTCTAGCATCTGTCAGGATGACAGGGGGGAAGTGGTCTCTGTGTGTGGAATGGTACCCTAAAGTGACATCATGCTCAGCCAATCAGCAGCCTCGCCTGAGCTCTCTCCTCCTGTCCTGCTTGTGGGATGATGTGTTCTGGTTGCTAAAGACACGGGCTGCTGCTGCTGCTGCTGCTGATGCTGCTGGGGCGGAGGGTCCAGGCCATGCTCGCCTTGCATCAGGTACACAGCGTGCATTTGTGCGGGTTACACGTGTTTTCTGTGGTGTTAGTGCACTTATGTATCATGATACACTGCTAGCTTACTGGCTATGAGGTGAATGTTGTGAAGATGATGGATTATAATGGAGGAGACTGCAGATGGGTCTGTGTGGCTCACACTTCTCAGATGATGACGCGTCCACGGCTGGATGGGGTGTGTATGGCTCTGATGTTTCAGTGTAGACTGAACTGGAGGGGGGATATAGGATTTTCATATATAGAAGGTTTTCTTTTGAGCCATAGCCTCCGCATGCAGCCTGATAATTCATTCATTTAATGTTATAAATGGCATACTAAAAATTTAATCAAGCCTCTTGTTAGCACATACTTTTGCTCCTTGGAAGTGATCACTGTCATGTGATTTGTGCGAGTCGATTACCCCAGTTTTTATAGCATGTACAGTTGGGAGTCCTTGTGTCTACACCTTTTTCAGGCAAGCCTTTGCGTATTTATCATATTTTAAGGAAAAAACATTGCATTTATGAGACATACAGCTATGAGCCTCAGTGCTCTGAGTCATCTCTCTGTCATCTTGGACATTTTCTGCTCTGCTTCTTTCCATTCATCACAAATAGAAGAGCAAAGCCTGCACTCACTTCCTGTTCTGCTCTGACGGTTAACTCTTTGCTTGTGCTCGCTCAGATGATCATGCCTTTCTGCAGAGACCCACGTTTTGGAGTCACTGGGAGCAGACACGCTCTGATTCCAGTGATCGAGGGCAGAGATGAGCCCTGCTGTTGATAAGACTGAAGAGCAAAGGTAATCTGAAGGGTTGTGTTGTTTTAATATCATTTTAAAAGCCTCACAGCAGCAGTGTGATTAACATACCCAAGTTTTATATTCAGTTTCTGTTTCTGTGATTAGGCAGTTTGCTCATATCTCAACTATATTTAAATATAGTTCCATTTATTTAAGAGTAATGTCTAACTTTCCCTGCTATGCACAGGCCCAGCTGGACCTTGACAGGTCCAAAAGAAGAAGTGATGGCAAAAAGAGATTACTTGGTGGAGGCGGCCAAGCAGATCCGCATGGCACTGGACAGTGAGGTGAATGAGGACTATGAGGCAGCTTTCAGTTACTACAAGAACGGCGTGGACCTGCTGCTAAATGGGGTTCAATGTAAGTGGAAAATATCTGGTCTCTTTTCTGCGTGACAGAGTGAATAGGGAACATGGAAATGCATGTTTGCACAAGACATGTGATGGGAAGATGTGAACGAGTATAAAAACAGGAAGTCATAAACCAAAGGTTAAGCACAGATTTGCTTGCTGGCCAAATATTTTAGGTGTGTGCTGCTGTTTTATAGATCAAAGGTACTTTGTGGCATTTAATATATTCCCAAAGCCAAGGTTTTACCCACTTTTACTGGTGTGAGACTGAGTTTAATTGTTTTGCAGTGGATCCGAACAAGGATCGTCGGGAGGCTGTGAAGAGGAAAACAACCCAGTATTTGAAGAGAGCAGAAGAAATCTTTATAACACATCTACAGGATAACCTGGGGAAAGGGAGCTCTCATTTAGGGGTAAGACAATCATCCTTTGCTGCTTTTAAGAGAAGAAAAAAAGGCATCTTGTTTGTTGATCTGTATGCAGGGTTGTAACATATTGTAGCTCAGCAGTCCTTGCTTGTACTCTTCTCAAAGGACAAAACATTTAGTGCCTACTATCACAAACCAAGTTTCAAATTCTTACTTGAGATCCGGTTGATTTCTGTGTCATCAGGGCTACAGCAGTCTGAGGTTCCGTCCAATCAGACACCTGAGTTCACCCGTGGAGGATCTGGAGATGTGTAAGGTTGTGGGTGTGGCTGACAAGGTATGAAAGACTTTTGTTTTAATTTTGATTTTTATTGTTTCTTTTGCCTTTTTGCACTCCTTGTAGCACACAGTGAAAGTGTCAATGATCAACTGCGCTCCAACCTTGAAACTTGCTGTAATAATTTACCCGCTTTTATGTGGAAGGCTAAAGGTGTTATTTCTCATTCTTAAGGTCCTAATTGTGCAAAGTATGGTCAACAAGGAGACATTTGTGGTAAAGGTGAGTGTGCGCTCTATAGTAGCCAGTTGATCAACAAAATTATACCTATAAAAACACATCCATTGGCCAACACGTGTCCACAGATAGTTGAGATGATTTGAGGGGGAGGGTGGCTGTCTAGCAGCAACACCGTTGTTGTATTCTGTTGCAGGCTAGTCGATGCTGATTGTCTCCCAGAGTATCACTCCACATTAATCAAGGCTAAGAGCTCTCACCCTTTTAGCCAGTGCTAGTGCACCTCATATTTCAGTGTACAGATAGACATTGCAGCAGACAGGCACTTGGACCTACAGGGTCAATCCAAGCAGTGGTTAATCTACGCCTGAATGAGTAATAATGCACCTGCGTCTTTCTCATCTAGAAAATGCTAATTTATATATAACTATATGAGTCATGCTCATTATGTTCCAGAGCCTGGTTAAGTCTAGCTGGGAGAGCAGGGACCAGCCAACCATCATTCCTCAAGGGGTGCCATACATGGTTAAGCTGCTAAGATATTACGTCAGTGAGGATGCTGTGTATCTGCATTTGGAGCATGTCAAAGGTGAGCGTTTAACCACTGCTCTCACTGCTGCTGGAACAATGTGGATGGATTTTTGGTAACAGTAATGGAGTGTAATATAGAGGGTTTTTTTTCTTTTGTTTTGTTTGTTTTTTGCATTGCTCCTTCTCTGTAGGTGGGAGGCTTTTCTCCAAGCTGCATAAACTGAGGAACGAGAAGGCCAAGGAACACCCAGAATGCTTCGCTTCTCGCCATCATAACACCAAGCTGAAGACCAGCCGGACCTCACCTGCAATCAGCGCAGACTACCAGCAGAGCAGAAGTGCAGCGGTGATTCCTGAGAAACTAAACGACGAAAGCCCCGACGCAGACTTCCCTACCTCGTGGGATGAGACGCAGCAGCGACTGGAGAGCTGCGGGACTCACTCCTACATCGAAGAGACGGGTTGTCTGCAGAACACACGCTCGGCGGCGTCTTTTTACACCAAGCTTGATCGGCTCACTCTGCTGTCTGGCCCGACGAGGACACAGGTCAAAACTCACATCCATCCACCAGCTCCTAGTTTGTGTTTGCACTCCAGCGAAACTCAGGAAAAGCCAGCTCTTCCTCTCTCCTGCGCTCGTGTCAGTCAAGCTCTCGACGTCATGTCGGAGCTCCATAAAAAGAAACCTGGAATGGGGCTGATAGAGTGCAGCTCCGAATTCGAAGTGGCTTGGAAAGCTGCGGATCCAGTGCACAACTGTGAGAAAACAAACCCCTATGCACTGACTGACGCTGATTTATCCCTAGAACGAACTGCACCTCATACGAATCTGGACTCGTTTATTAAAGCAGGGTCACAAAACGGTGAAAATGTTTTGAGTTCTAGTCCTGCCATCTTGCATCTTCCTCTTCATTGCCAAACCCAGATCCATGGCAGGGCTTCATGGGATATGAATGGCTCTCCCCAGGGATCTGTTTTAGGTGTAAACTCAGCAGAATTAAACACAAAGCAGGAACGCAGCAGTCCCACTGTGGAAGAAAGAAATGGAATGGTAGTTATCAGAAGTACAGACAGAGTAGTATTTTCTGACCACAGAGATACACAGATCACCTCGGACAGTTCTTGGCCTTCCTCAGCTTCACTCTGCCTCAGTGTTACAGAAAAAAAGCACATGTTTTCCAGGGTTCCTTTGGCTTTTTCAGGGCTCAGTAATAAAGGGGAAGCCTGCTCAAGTGAGGCAAAAGAAGGAGTAGAGGAAGCCCGTGAGCTGCTAAGCCCTGGAGAGAAGCGTGCACCTACAACAAAGGGATCATCTGTAGGCTGGTTCTCCTCTGGCCCTCATGATGCCCCGCCCAACAGGAAGCGAGAGGATGTGGATGGTTTTATAAAACCAGAAAGACCAGATGGTGAAAGAGAAGACCAGATCATAGAGGTGGATGGGTGGTGCCATCTGCCTCGGTTCCCTATCAAGTCACCCGGGGCTGCAGATAAGGCCATGCAGACCTGTTGGGGGCTTCCTGAGAATGAAGTGCGCATCTGGGGGGCACAGATCTTGTTGGCCTTGGAGAGTTTGCATCAGCAAGGCATCCTGTGTCGGGATCTTAACCCTAGAAATGTTCTGCTCACTAGCAACGGTAAGGCTATCAAATCTAGCAACTGTCAAAGACCACATGATAAAAAACCCAATTTGTGCTGTATTTGAGTTTAATTTGCTATAATGTTTTCACAGGAAAGGTGTGTTTGACGTTCTTCAGCCAGTGGAGTGAGGTTCAGTCAGAGATCAGCTCCAAATCCATGGAACAGATGTACTGTGCTCCCGGTAAGACTTCACTCTAAGCTGGCACCCTTGCTTACTCCTTAGCATAAACTGCCACCTAGTGGCAATGTCCATTTGGTCCACTTTGTCCTGAACAAGAAGTTGGGTACTTCATGGTAAGTGGAGAGGTCTCTATATATCACTTTTCTACTCTTCTTATACAAAACACCTTCACACAAGGACATTTTTCTACATCTAAGTGCTCTCTGTCTACCATTCACACTGTGATCCAGCATCAGGACAAACTTAGAGGTTCAGTGTCGTGCCCAAAAATACTTTGCCACACAGCCTGGAGCAGCCAGGGATCAAACCACCAACGTTCCAATTAGGCAGTTGGCCACTCTATTGGCTGAGCCACATTCACTCAGCTGTAGAGCCTTTTAAATTCATCTCAACCAACTCGACACATTGCAAGTGAATATAAAGCGATAACAAGAAACACACCTTCAGGAAACATCAGTGATACCTGAACTCAGCTCAGCTTGATGTTTGTTGACAGAAATTGGCGGAGTGTCCCGGATCACAGAGTCTTGCGATTGGTGGAGTCTTGGGGCTTTGCTGTTCGAACTTCTTACAGGAATGGTAAGCTAAACGCTCTCCAAGCATATTAATAATGTAATAGTCTGCAACTTTTGAATTTTGTAAGTTTTGTACCATCCCTGCAAAATATTGGTTCTGACTCTCCCGCAGCCTTTGTGGCAGCTCCACCCAGCAGGAATCCACTCCCACACTCAGCTGCTCATCCCCGACCACCTGAGCACCGCGGCCGCTTCTCTGCTTACCGAGGTTAGAGTTAAGGGTTGAAAGATCTGCAAGGCTTTTGTTATAAAGAGTGTATTCAAAAAGTTTTAAACTGTGTTTCTACTCATTTTCACTTACAGTTGCTCCAGTTCGATGCTGGTTATCGCCTTGGCTCTGGAGGTGGGGGTGTAAGTGACATCAAATGTCATCCCTTCTTCAATGGAGTTTCCTGGAAGGCTCTGAGCTGCTAGCAGGAGATGATCCCTGTGTGTTACACTGGACTTGAAACACTGGGCTGAATCCGAGCATCCTAACGTGGCCCTAACAGTTGTAGCACCGCATACTGGTTTCATTTGAATTTTGTGCTTCCCAAAGAAATATGACAAAATAAAAACTGAAACAAAAATGGTGAACTGTCACATGGACAGTGAAACAAGATGGATTATTTTAAACCCTTGAGATGTAACTTAATATATATTTGATGTAATTTTGATAGTTTTACAAGTTCAGTATCACCGTGCATGAAAACCGATGCCAACTAAACCTAACATGTGACAATTGAAAAAATTACTAATTTTGGACTACTTGATGTAGAAAAACAATAATGAAGAATGAATAAATAGGCAATAAATTGTTACATCTTCTTTGAACATCCCTTCCTGTTATAAAGCCTTTGTCATTTTGGGTTATCATTCATAAATAGGCCATTACTACGTCCAAAGATTGGCACAATTTTAAGTTTTGGTTTATTCAAATGAATTTTAAACTTTTTCAAATATGATTACATATAAAGTAGCCATTTGTGAAGTGGGACTCCCCAAAAGATATGCAGGGCTCATAACCAGGGACCCAAAACACCAGCAAATACTTGCATAATACCTAAAATATATCCTTTTGAACATGCATTCTCATACTAAACTAGATCCTAAAGTATCATATCATGAAATGATTACATCTCTTGATAGTGACACATGAAAATATGAAAAGTGTAGATTCATTAGGGTGTGGACTGGGCTACGGTGCAAAACACTTTTTAAAGACAGAGAAGGGTTTTTATTGTGCTTTCAAGTTCACTCCATAGCTGTGGACCTCCACAGACCACTCTGAAACTTACATTTAAGTTGACAGTTCCTTCCCTTCAGGAGTTGTGTTTCCTTGTTGTACATTCGGATATGTTCACAAAGTCTGTCACTGAGTCTTAAGGCTCCACAATTTTAAAACAACAGTAATACTATCAGGGATACATTAAACCTATTGAGATTAGATTTGCAGCAGTATGACTCAAAATGTACAGGTATTGACATGGATACCTACACTCTCTGATCACTTTGTTGGGTAAGCCTGTTAAAACTGCACATTAGCCCAAACATTAAACCGATAAGCCAATCACGTGGCAGCAATTCAGTGCTTTTAGGCATGAAGACGTGGTCAAGTTCAAACCAAGCATCAGAATGGGAAAATAAAGGTGGGTTAAGTGACTTTGAACATGGTGCAGTTATTGGTGACACGGGGGCTAGTTTGAGTATCCACAGTGGCCTCCACAGTTACCAGATCTCAGTCCAATAGATCACATTTATGATGTAGTGGAATGAAAGACTTGTGTCATGGGTGTGCAGCCAATGAATATGCAGCAGCCCTGTGATGTTATCGTGGCAGTATGGACCAAAGTCTCTGGGAAATGTTTCCAGCATCTTGCTGAATCTATGTCATGGGGAATTAAGCCAGTTCTTAAGTTGAAAGGTGGTTCAACCCATTCTTAGCAAGTTGTACCTAATAAAGTGGCCAGTGAGTGTATGTTCAGAAACTAGGATAAACAAGTTATTTACAACAGATGGTATCGCCCCCACATGAGTCACATGAAGTGCAACTTGATCTCAAATGGGTCAGAAATTTAAAACTACTCTGCATTTTTCCTCTAGCCGGTGCCTTTAGGGGTCAACACAGCAGCTCATTCTCTTCTGTCACACAAGTCCTTCTCATGTGCTCCTCCACTGCATCAATGAATCTTCTCTCTGGTCTCTCCTCCTACTGCCTGGCAGCTCCAACTTCAAAATCCTTTGCCAACATCTCCCACTTTCTTTTAGTAGAATTACAACTGGATTCTTAAAAAGTTCACATTAAATCAACAAAACACATTAAGAGCTTGAGATGTCTTCAGAAAAATAACTGCAGTTATTCAGGATTCTTTCTGCCTGGATACATGCATACATTTTGCATGTCCACAGTCCAAGATGGCAGCAGCATGTCTCCTTGTTGAATGTCTGCTTTGAATTTTTGGGGTATTTTTTTTTTTTTACTATCTTAAATGGATTTTAGTTTTTTCTAACAAGCTTTTTATTGATTGTCATTTTAACTGACTTTTTTTGTTTTTGAATTTTATTTATATTCTTTCACTTATGTGTGATGTTGCTGCCTGTGTTTGAATAATTTCTGTAACTGTGAGACATCTGCTGCTGCCTATCTTGGCCAGGTCTCCCTTGAAAAAGAGGTTTTTAATCTCAATGGGATCTTCCTGGTTAAATAAAGGTTAATAAAATAAAAAATACACAATGTGCCATTACAAAGGAACACTACTGTCATAACTCAAAGCAGTGTGTCAGCATGGCGCTTTGGCCTACAGACCTTTGTGCGTACTAAGGCAGGTCACGGGTAATTTGTAAGTAAGGCCGCCTTCAAGCTAACAATGAGTCAGACATCTGGCATTTCTGACCAAAACCTATGCAAAGCAATCGGTTCTGAAGCACTTGCAGCCATGTTTTCTGGTGTAAATTGCAGTGGACATTTCAAACATTTTTCTCTCTGCAACCATCCACTGGGCTGGATTACATCCCATATTTTTGTCATTCATGTTACAAAGCAACATATCCACCCCTCATTTGAAACACGTCAATCAGCTACTTTCTAAGCCATCTATTCCTTGTGGTTAATCTGGAAGGAATAAAACAAACCCAGACAAGGACTACAGTCGAGTAATTCAGCTTTTATTGTTTAAAATGTTTTTTTTTCTTAAATAGTTTTTCTTACACAGCAAAACGAGACCTTTTCTTTTATTCTGAGCAGGTGGCGTAAATTCTCTGAGGACTTCATCACTTTGGAGATTTTAGAACAGCTTTTCTTGGTTTCTAGCCCAATATGTGCTCTTTGTTTTTCTCTCTGCTAAAACAATAAAATTAATCTATGGAGTTTTAACTGTGTCTGCCATTCGTCTCACAATAAGTTGAAAATCTTTCAGTCCTATGTAGAAAACGACATATGGCGCACATCAGTATGACAATTTTCTTTCTTTTTTTGATCTATAGACCAGCACCAGAAACCCCAGACCCCAACAATTCTCCACAGCAGCACAAAACCCTTTATCACTGCTAGTTTTGCAAATGTCCATTGCACAACCCAAGTGTTGTCTTCTTTTTTTCCCCCTGTAGTTAACCAATACAACAACACATTACAAAATTACATGTAGTAATGTTCGTCAGATGAGTACAGCCACTATTTGTGTGGGTGGTTTGTTTGTTTGGGCCTGGAGTTCAGAGGTTTACATGTCAAGGAGCAGCACCCTGGGGTCCTCCACCACGGACTTGATCTTGCGCAGGAAAGTGACAGCCTCTCTTCCATCAATCAGCCGATGATCGTACGTCAGGGCAACATACATCATTGGACGGATTTCCACCTACAAGACACAACCAAACGATAATGATGAAGAAAGTGAAGACTTAACTTACTTGATAATATTGTACATAAAAATTCGTTTAATAAAACAGAGAGAGGAGTCATAATGATATACACTGATCAGGTACAGCATTATGACCAATCACAGGTGACGTGAATAACACTGATTATCTCTTCAGCATGGCACCTGTTAAGGTGTGATATATTAGTGAGCAAGTAAACATTGTGTCCTCAAAGTTGATGTGTTAGAAGCAGGAAAATTGTGATGCCTTGACAACACAGAATCTCCAAAACTGCAGCTCTGGTGGGGTATCCCCGGTCTGCAGTGGTCACTATCAATCAAAAGTGATACAAGGAGGGAATAGTGGTGAATCAGCGATCAGGGTCATGGGCTGCCAAGTCTCACTGATGCACATGAGAAACGAAGGCTGGCCTGTTTGGGCAGACGAGCTGTCTGTGTAGGTTCTCAGTCATCCAGGTCATGGTAAGCGCTTAAAGAAGTTCAGCAAACTTCTTTTTAAAATGAAAAACCAAAAGCCAGAGAGGCCCAGGTACTAAACCCTAGTGGGGGTCGTCTCTTAGGAGGTGGTTGTTGACCCACTATAAATCATGTGAGCCAAAGTGTTAAAAAAAGGTGTGGGTTATACCACCCAAGGTTTCAGGTGAAACCACTATCAGACCTTGCCCCACCCCATCATGTGGCCTATTGAGGTCACCTAACGCAAGATGTGAATGGGGTTTGAGGACCGTGGGAAGGGATCTCAAGAGCACACTTTAGATGGCTGGCAGTTGGTGTTGTTACCCACCACCTCTTTTCAGTGACAGCCATTTACAGTGGACGTAGATGGCGTCTTTTACCGAATGCGTCTTCTCGGGTCCAAAATGTGAACAGCGGCATCCTCGAGAGTAGGGCTGCACGATTTTGCATAAAATGAGAATCACGATTTTTTGGCTTAGAATTGAGATCACGATTCTCTCACGATTTTTTTCTCCAATATAAATATTTATTGCACTTATTAACTGCACATCAACTTCGTAACAGTTGAGACTGAACATATCCCTGACGTGCTCTCCGTTGGTTTTCCCTGCTAATTTTAGCATCACACAGCACAGCTTCTGCATCACGTGGTATAAGGCTCCGCCCTTGTCATTTGTTGAGCAGGAAGAGTGAGCGCTTGTTTTCATGCAGATTACATCCCGGATCAAAAAGCGGTACAATCGTCGTCTTTTTGAAATGAGATCGCACATAAGTATGAATCGAGATCGCGATTTTCTAACGATTAATCGTGCAGTCCTACTCGAGAGCGACCTTTACTCTTTTTGACGTTGAGCTTGTTGCAATCACAGTTTGTTGAATATGGGGCTGCATAGCTGGAGACCATCAGGGTGCCCATGCTGACCTCTGTTAACAACATAAGAGCGCCAACAGTGGGCATGTGACCCTCAGAACTGGACCACAGAGCAATGGAAAAAGGTGGCCTGGTTGCTTATCCTGTGAAAACACCTGACAACAGCATGCACTATGGGAACTGGCAGAGGCAGTGTGATGGTTTGGGCAATTTTCTGCTGGAAACCTTGGGTCCTGTCATACATGTGGATGTTACTTTGACACATTCCACCTATCTAAACATTGCTCCAGACCATGTTCAGCCTTTCATTGAAACAGTCATCCCTGATGGCTGCGGCCTGTTTCAGCAGGATAACGCACCCTGCCACGGAGCAAAAATGGATTCCCCAGATCTCAAGTCAATCGTGCATGTGTGAGACATCCTGGACAAACAAGTCAGACCCATGGAGGCCCCATCTGACAACTTACAGGACTTAAAGTTGCTGATATCTAGGTGCCAGACACTTTGGAGAAGGGTATAGTGGAGTCCATGCCTCAAAGGATGAGGGCTGTTCTGGCAGCAAAAGGGGTGCCAACACAAAATTAGGCAGGTGGTCATAATGTTATGCCCGATCAGTGTCACTCTACTGTACATGTGAAAAAAAACAAAAAAAAACAAAACAATGGACAGCCTTCATAATGTGAATCATTCCTATTTCCCACTTTTCTAATGTATTTACATTCTCATATTTGTATGTTTCAAAACTATATTTGAGTTTTGGCAGTAAAACACCAAAAACATTTATAAATGTTATAAATGTAGAACAGGTGGGATCCTTTTTCCAACTTAAGGTTTCAGGTTTCTGAGCATCACCATCTCAGTCGATCTCACCTGGACCCACAACACAAATGCCCTGGTAAAGGCGGACCAGCAGCAGCTGCACTTCCTCCTTGTCCTGAGGAAGAATAACCTGGACCAGAAGCTGCTGCTGGCCCTCTACTATTCCTCAGTGGCTCTCCTGCTGGCTGGGTGTTTGGTAAGCAGGGGGCACGACTGAGAACAGGAAGTCTGTACAAAGGGTAATTAAACCCCCCCCCCAGGCCACTCTATACTCAGACCGTGGAGCACCATATTATTCAGCAGATAACTACTGACACAATGTGTATGCACTACAGTGATTTTTATGTACCGGTATATAAAAAAAAATATTGTTTGTACATATTAAGTTAAATGTGAAGTTTCTCCCCAGACCAATGCATGTTAGTGAGATATGTGCACAAAGGTTAAACCTGATTCATAAATAAACCAAGCTGTACCCTTTCAAAGAGATTTATCAGCACATTTTCATTAAATAGTGATTCTGTCATGCATGATTCTTTTTAATAATGAGAGCACAAACCTTTCCACCGACTGCAACGGGTCTGTCAAAGATGCCATGCATGCCTAATATAGCAGACTGCGGTGGGTTGATTATAGGGGTGCCGAACAGAGACCCAAACACGCCACCATTGCTGATGGTGAAAGTTCCTCCATCCATGTCCTCGACAGCCAGCTCATTCTTACGGGCCTAAGAACGCATAATTTATATAATGAGGAAACGCATGGATAGAAACTCTTTACCAACAAGGATTTAAGTAAGTAAGTAAAATTTATTTATATAGCGCTTTTCACAGATAAAAATCACAAAGTGCTTTACAACACAGAAAATGGGAATATAAAAACAATATAACAGTAAATAAAACAATGTAAAACAATAAAACTTTAGAAAAGAAACAGAAAAAAGGAACAAACTATAACAAAATTTTTAATGTTTCACAATCTTACCTTTTCTCCCAACAAATTGATGGCATTCTCGATATCAGCAAAGTTCATTCCCTCGACATTTCGTATTACAGGAACCACCAAACCCTGAAAGAAAAAGTCACGTGAGTCAGATTTCAGAAACGAGCCATCAAGCACTCACAATGAGCTCGACCATAAAATTCACTTGTCTTACCTTTGGTGTAGCCACAGCCACACTGATATCAACATAGTCCCTGTACACAATCTCTTTGGTTGTGTCATCAATTACTGGAAACACAAAACAAGAAAGACTTACTGAAAATCTACATGCAGATTTAAATTATGAATCTCCACTACTACATGCAACCAAAAGTTCCCTTTCTTATGTACCATTTTCACTTACATGCAAGTAAAAACTCATGGCAAGAAAAACCCACAGACAATTATAGATAGGGCAGAAATATAGACCACCCATGTTTCACTGAGGTCTATCTAAATAGGTCAGGGTGGTCTAGGAGCAGTAAATAAGTTAGAGTCGGTTTTGTGGTTGGGCAATGAAAGATACTGAAACTTAAATCTTTTTCTTCACCGCACATACTTGCTATGACTTGATACCAAACATGCAAAGCAGTGGTGCGAAACTGATACCACCAAGTAAGGGTTCTCATTCTTTTGAGGTTGATCTATACCGGCATTAACAGCAGGTTGGTCAGAAAGAGCGTAGGCAGCAGCCTTCACAAATGCAGACATGAAGCCCAACTTCATGTTATGCTTTTTCAGGAAAGCATCTTTGTAAGTCTTCCTCATCTCTGTGATGTTGCTGTGGAAAAAAACAAAAAAATCATCAACTTGGGGATTAAGCAGAGTTCAAGCCTACAGACACTGGATTTGATGGAATCCAAAAAAGGAGGGAATTCTAACTGGTGCAGTCTAACAAGATCTCAGTATTTGAATATATATATATTCACATTAAATATGAATGAAAAGATGTAAAATATTTATAAAAAAACTTGATTTCTTTAAAAACAAAAAGGTGGTGCATAACCAAAAATATAATGTAATGGCCATATATATATATATATATATATATATATATATATATATATATATATATATATTTTCTACTTAGAAATGCCATCATTTCTATGGTATTACAATCCCCGATTGACTTGATTAGTAGTAGTTTTAGTTTTTTTAGTAGTTTTATTTTTTTTAAGTTAATGGTTTTCTGAGGATTTCACTAGTATTTAGCAGCAGACAATCCATGACTCATGCTAGTAAGGCACGAAATTATTCCTGCTGACTAATTTACAAAGTGATAAAAAAAGAAGAAAAACACTACCTGACTAGTCTAACAGTAAAAACAAACTCCAAACTTGAGCACATTTAAAAGGAACATGAATAAACATTGTCTGTACAAATTTAGCATAAGATTTTAAAGGCCATTTAAACGACATGGTTTTATACAATATAATTTAAATAGCTAGCTTGTTTAGTGTGGCTCATGTTGGCCATTCTAGCACCAGCAGAGTTATGAATTTTGAAGGATAGCGTCTACGTGTCTGTGCAGACCACGTTTGAGGATTCTTCTGGTTAAGTGGTTATAGCTCAGTTAACGCTGACAGAGTTCAGTTAGTAGATCAAAATACTGCAGAACTACTCTGGTTGTCTTGGTCTAACTTGACTGTGTCTAAATTCCTGAGACACAGAGAGAGCTGTGCCAGGCAGCATCTTTGAACCAATGGTTAGCAAGCTTTGAGCTACAATTTAATAAAGTATGACAACCTATTTCTCATGCTGACAAACAAGAGCAGCGTTTAATTGTCCGTTGTGCAAGTTTCTACTACAAAGTGCACCACTATTGTATTTATTTAAGAGTTTTAAATACTGTATCTTCTGAAGTTTAACACATGGCTTTTTGATGGCTATAAAAGAATGTTGGCTCTGATAGTAGTGAAAAAAAAAAGAAAAAAGCTTTGGGCCTGCTAATTGTTTCACTATTGGTCATTTTTCCTCTTGTATCTCTTAATTGTTTGTTTTCCTGTATCTAACCCTGTTGAAGCTCTAGGGTTTCGCCGCTAACGTAATTAGCCCCTCCCAAGACACAGACTCTCCGAGAAAGGAGAGAAGAAGCGATAAAAATCTTCACTTTCTAGAGCCTGTAAATCTTATTGGGCTGTCATAAAAGCCCATATCGGTTGAGGCAGCTCTTCCACTCAGAGCGCAGGTCTCTGTGGGCCCCTGCAGATGCTCCAGCCTCCTGTTCTGACTAGCTCCTTCGGCTCCAGATGAGCCCTAGCCTGGGAAGTCTTCCTCCAGACCGTCGATGTCAATCTAATTAGGATACATAGAAAACCCTGAATAGCTGAAAGCTGACACCACACATTTGCGGGGAAAAGAAATCCTCAAAGTGTCCTCTTCAGCACAGGGGGCAAGTGCAGACAATAACATTTCCTTGTAAATTAATAAAACCTGTTTTAACAATTCTTATCTTTGTTTTAGATGGAATTACGACCAAATATTTACATTCCAGTGTTTAAGAGGATATTGGGTTTCAAAAAGCTTTTCCTGCTGGACAGATTCCAATCTATAACCATTTGTGAAAGTGTTGCTTTGGCTTTTAACGGTGATACAGTATGTATACTACATACACAAAATACCACAAACAAATACACGTTTGCACAGTTGCAGAGTTTGGCTCATAAACTTTGCAAAGTCTGTCGTTTTTTTCTTTAGAAATTTCCATTTGTGTGTGTTCATGTAACAAGGAACACTTCACATTGATTATCTAAAATAGCACAGAGCGTTTAATAATGTAGGTCAGTTAATTTCGAATTTCCTACCTCATGTCGACCTCATTAAACGTAGTCAACATAGCACAGGTGTTTTGGGCTTCCTTCAGTCTCTGGGCAATTCTCAGTCTCATGCGGTTCATCTTAACCTAAAAAAAACCACAAATACACACAGAATTATGTTGCATATTTTTCATCTCTACACTACTTCAAATCAAACAACTCTGAAATTTTCAAATACACCTAAATGTCATGTTTTGCACTTTACCCTGCTCTCTGTCCTGGCTGCTTTGGCCCCTCCCTCTGCTTGTGCCACTGGTGCAGTTGGAGCAGGGGTGGGCTTGATGGCTGAAACTGTGAGAATTGATGAGGCAAAAGGACATCAGTATACAGTCTACAACTGCTGAAAGAGCACCAAACAACGTTTAATCAAGTAAGCTGGAGGTCAAGAACGCAGCTGTCAAGCAAAACAGTTCTCACATGACACAGACCGTCTGTCTGATGGCAACTAACCTGGTTTGCTGTCCAGAGCATGTGCTGGCACAGGTGGCACAGGGGGCATGGCTGTGGGAATTGGGCCCACGGATGAAGGGGGAGGGGGTGGAGGGGCAGCAGAAGGCGGTGGAGGGGCTGCAGCAGCTGGAGCTTCCGCTTTTGGAGTTTCTGCAGCTTTAGGAGCACCAGCTAAAAGATGGAGATATGAACAGTTATGACAACCCAGTCTTTAGAGTGTGTTTAATCAATAAAAAAAAATTTTTTTTACAAAAATCCACAGACCTCCTTTTCGAAGCTTAAAAAGTGGAGTTCCTCCTTCAACCTTCCCTCCATCTGGGACCAAAAGCTCCTCGATCACTCCAGAGGCAGGAGAGGGAACCTGCACTGATGTCTAATAACATGGAAAAGCAGTAAAAATGCTTAAAATATATAAAGAAATACACAAAGTTCCAGGATATTAACCCAATATCACACAGTCTACCTTTGCGAGGTGAACCGTGCCAAATTAAAACATGTGAAATTAAGAATTAATGTATTTAAAAACCACCTTTTGATTGCAATCTTACATTTTTGTATTGAATAGGTAAATACAAAACAGATTGTAAAGTTAGGAAATATATCCTAGCCCTCAAAGTCCAACAACCACCAGCAGTAAAAAAACATATTGAATTAGTTTAACATTTATTTAGTTTTACCTTATCGGTCTCAATTTCACACACCACCTCATCCTCAGAGACAGTGTCTCCAACAGCTGTAAGGAGAAAACATTGTAACAATCTTGCCAATGTCTATAGTAGAAACAATGAGTTTATGTTTAGGAATTAAAAGCATTACCTTTCTCCCACCTCACATCCCCCTCTGTGACAGATTCCGCAAATGCAGGGGTCTTAACTGTGACAACTTCATCTCCTGAAGGGCAAAGACGAGTAAAAGGACATTCATTTCAATGTATTGTGAAAGTGCTTTAGTGACAGTTAGACAAGAGTAAAAATGAAACATTAAAATATGTTAATGCTGAGGCGCCAGTTTAGATCACTGGGTTGACCAGATAACCTATAAGCCCAAGTTTCGACTTCCCTTGAAGACATTTACTGCGCGTCTTCCCCCGTTTTCTGTCCACAGCTCCCCTGTCCACTGTTCTAATATGTTAAATGCTAAACAGCCCTCACAAAATCAAGTTAATACTTACTGTAGGCTACAGATGTTCTGAAGTACTGAATTTGGAAGACACTGGATCGGGGATTATGTTTTCTAAACATAAAAGGGAGGAAGAAAAAAAAAACAATCAGACAAGAAACATATGCATGAAGCATGCAGTGTTTATTGAATAATTAAAAAAAAAAAAAGTAAAGAGACACTGATAAATGGAATTTATATTAAACTTTACCAGCTAAGAATAGAATAACACTCAGCTCATTATCACATATTTCTTGTAAAAGTGTCCTCATATTCTGACTGTAGCTCAGACAGTCTCTAGAGAGTGTATGCACTTACACATTGTTGCTGTTGATGATGACAGAGTTGCTAGCTGACAGAGCTGTTCGAGGAATGACAAGATAACCATGTAAAGAACTTCTCTAGAGAAGGGATGAACATGTTTGACCAGTAAGTATACATACCTGCTGCAGCCCGACGAGCTAACACATTATTCCCCTGTAAAAAGACAAAGTCAATCATTACAAAACATCTGCAACCTTTGGAAATGCACAAATATCCACCATCAAGTTAAACAGTACCCACAGTTTTAATTTTAAATAAATTGTTTTGGAGAAAGCTGGCGGTCAAAAGTCACTTCCACACACTGACGTAAGATGACCTTTGACATGATCAATAAAATGAAGTGAACGACAGCTGGACCGAGTGTTCAGCATGGGGATTCTTGGCTGCATTAACGCTTAATTATTTACTACTAATCCCACTAACAACCTGACAGTCTATATTAACTGGACCTGTCTTGATTAACTGAAAGTTTTTTAACATAGCCACAGAAAGCTACACTACCAGACTCTTACTTTTCTGACATGACCTCGGAAAAATGACAGCTAGCTATGTTATCCATACAATTAGCTTACAGCTAGCATATTCTGTGGAAATCATTTTTAATGATTTTGCATGAACATAGATCAACTACTCTCTGCCTAAACCACAAGCCTCCTACACGTATGTCAAAAGGCAAAATCAAACACATCCAGAAGGTACGGTTTCCAACTTTAAGCTGCAGCAAGTACTTGTGAGCGGAAGTGTCATACTGTCCTTGGCTTACAATGTTACGGCCTCTCCTTGGCCTATAGCAACTAGCCGGCTAATGCTAACGTTAGCTCTGGTAGAGATGAACGGAAGAGATTGCCGCAGGATACAATTCCCTTGTGAATGGCAAAGACAACATTTTATGAGGTTGCGGCCTACCTGGCGGATGGCAGAGAGGGATCGGCCAAAATTCCTGGTGAGACACCGGGAATGGGAAAACATGGTACGTGTGTGTGTGTGTGACAGCAGCCCGTCAGTGGAAGGGAAACTCCGGTCACACAGACCAGCTAAGCTAGGCACGCGCAACAACTGAGGAAGTACTATGGGATAAACCAACTGCTCCTACTGGAGGGGGAGTAGGGGAGTCCATACTGCCCCCCCGAGCCTTTACTCCCCCAACTGTGTACGCACAGTACACCCATGAATACACCCGCAGGCAGCCAACAAGTATCAACGTAAACGCGGAAATAGTAATATAGAACTGAATAAATTAAGGTAAGGTACAGATAATTTAGGGTTTCACCTGACAAAGCTTATCTTGGTGAGCTTTAAAAAAACGTAATGAGATCATTATTTTTTTGGTTAAATATTTAAATCTGTAGTTAACCTAAAATATTAAACTTTTTCACTGTTCTTCTCCTGTTTTCTTCTTTATCCTCAAGATTTTAACGACGTTTAGATTTAAAGACAAATGTGGTAATTTATTTAGTAAAAATAAAAAATTAAGAGGTTGAGGCTTATGTTCATTTATAAAGGCCTGCATCATGTTTGACATCTATTTGCCACAGTTTTAGTTTACTTGTAACAGATTCACCGTCGTTTTAGGCCCATTCTGTTTGAAAAAAGCTTTCAGTGGAGTTTCTTTTTTTTGGCATTAGATGGGTGGCTAGTCAGTGATTAAACTCACAGTGACTGTAGTGTGACTTGCAGTAGTAACTGCATAAGAGTTTATGTGATACCAGGTTTTCAATAGTCTGATATCATGGCCAAAATAAGTTACAATAAGAATATTGATGCAGTATGTATAAAAATGGAAACAAACGAGAATTTAAAGCCCATCAGTCAAATTATTGACTATGATTATTTATTAATTTGACACCTAAAATGTGAGTATATGTACTTAAAGTGAGTGTATAACTATGTACACAATGTTATCATAAGATCAATATTTTATTTTTAACTGTCATGTTTACCATTAAACAGCAGTATAGCATAACTGCCTTCTCCAAATGACACATTAAAATTATATGTTAACCGTATATTAAAAATATACAGTTATGTAGTTATCAGATTACGGCAAACTCTGGGGTTGAATTTAGGTCCCCAGTGTCAGAGCTTTGCACTGTCAACTTTTTTTTATCTCTATCTGAACATTATTTCAAAGGATTTATGAAAGTATTTGCATTTTTCACTGCATTGTTTGACATGCAAACAGATATAACTGAAGCATCCATGTTATTTAAAGAAAAAAAAGGAATCAAAATGACCTAATTTAATAAACATAATTGATTAAATTAGAATCAACATAATTGATTAAATTAGAATATAATTATTAAGTTGCATTAAATTTTCTTCACATAGAACTTATCTTATTCTTACAGATGATGATATATGTGAGGATGCTAGGTGAAAAGGTAAGTATCGTCAAGCTTGAAAATGCTTGTAATTTGCGATGCTTCACTGGCATATCTGAAGGTAGGTGGAAAGCAACATGGATAGACCCGTGTTTCCTTTATGTTGGCTAGATACTCTCTGTACCTTTTCTGAGATGATCAGCAGCTGTAGCAGAAGCCCATCAGGCTCAGTCGATTCAAAAAGACCCTAAACTTCACCTCCTGTAGCCAAAAACGTGGCGAGATTCTACTAAAGCCTCAAATTCAACACATTCAATATAATATCAATACAGAGTCTTTGCAGCAAACTAATTGTCAAAACCCTTAGATTTATTTCAGTGAAGGTAAGTAAACTCAATTACTGCAATGGACAAAACCATTGAAGTACTTTTTAATCTTCTAGCCTTCGTCTTCTAGTGCTCCTCACAACACTTCCTCTCTAGAGATTTCTTCTGAAATGAGACAGTTTTACATATCAGTGCATAATCAAAAAACATCTGGCCCTTATCAGGTCTCAAAATTAGGTAAACACAGCCTCAGATGAACAACAAAGCATTTCTTTTTAGACTGTGTTATTATTTATTTGACAAAAAATTCAGCTAAAATGCAAAAGTAGCATGTGAAAAGCTAAGTACATCCTTACGGCATGCATTCAGTTAGCATCTAGGTGTGACTAACCAAATGCAAAGGTTATGAGGTCATTTCCAAACAATCTGAAGTTCATCCATTCTGCAGTGAGAAAGAGTGTTTCCAAGTGGAAAACGCTGAAGATACCCACTTATCTTTCCCAAGGTTATTTTGTGCAAAGGTCAGAGAAACTGCAAATAACCCAAGAGCTACATTTCAGATACTACAGCCCTCAGTTAGCATGCTAAATGTTAAAATTAATGGCGTAAAAAACACTGAACAAGGCCTCTTTTCTTTAAAAAGAACATGACAGATTGTCTCAGGTTTCCAAAACTGCATTTGAACAAACCACAAGACGTAATAGAAAATGATTACCCATTATGTCTACCAAAGGGGTTCAACAAGTTTATGAATGATGGGATATAGTGATGTTTGATGCTTTCCTCTACGGCATAGTGTTACTAGATCTGACTGCTCTATAACTGCACTTTACCAAAACCTCTTCTTTTATATAGGTGCTCACACTTGCTGATGATCAATTAATCAAATGCATTTGATAAGCAGCACCGGCTGCTACTTACCCAGTTAATTCCTGTGGAAGCAATAAGGCTTTTCACACACTGCCTCTGTATTTTGCCTTAATTTGTGTCAGATAAATAATGGCGTGGTCTAATATGTCATTTGTCATTGACCTGAGGTTGTACTTATCTGACGAGCACCAGATGTTTTTTTTTTTCATTATATCCTGATATCTTAGAGCTGAAAGAGGTTGTGCCTCCCTTGTACTATGCGCTGTGATCACATACAGTCTGTGTGCCATATCTTGACCGATCCTGTCAATGCAACACGAAAATAAGAAAATGAAGTAGTCTACTCAATTAACCAGCACTGATTCTTAAAACTTACCTTTAGGCCCTGTTACTTTCATAGCAGGAGTAAGCTGGCTTCTAATATTGCTCCGTGAGTGTGAAAGTTTCTCTGAGCAAATTCATTCCTTGACAGCTGGTAAAGAAATGTCCCTGCACAGTCATCATCCTCTGCTTTCTTCACAAGCTCATCAGGTAGGTGATCCACTTTAAAAAAAAAATAGAAAAATCAGACTACGTCTGAGTCTTTAAACTTGCCACAACCTGCACTGTAATTAAACATAATGATGAAATAAAACATTTGGATGTAAAGGGTGGGGGTGTTGTGTAACCAGCTCAAGTGCTTTCACTGCACATCACTACTACTACTACTACTAATAATAATATTAATAACACAGATACCAAACAACAAACACTTTGATTTTAGAATGAAAAAAATCTGATATTTTTAGGGGAAAATGTATTTCATTTTTTATGAACGCTAACACTGGAGCAGTGTCTCATCATCATCTGCTAAGCTGTGATGCTCAGACCTGCCCTGCTATAGGTGTTGCAGAGTACTGTAAACAAAAGAAGTCCGTTCTGCTCGGCAAACTATACAATAACAACATTTCTATATTACCTAAAGTACTTTTTCTTCTCTTCTGTTTTGAATTATGTTCTGTAATGAAAAACGTTTTTAAATCAGTACAAAAAGGGCAAAAATGAAAGCATACTGACCTGTAATAGGCCAATAAAGGCCACTTATTCATACATCGAGCTTGTTTGGATATATGTCTGAACACTTTAAAGTTATGAATATAAGTGCAACACTATCACAGTTTGGCAAACAATATTGTGGCATAACACCACCTAAAAATATTCAAGTAGTGAAACAAAATGAAAGACTGACTTCAAAAATATCAACATCTTAAATATGTGTGCACAAACCACACAAAAAGAACGATGTTTTACTCAGAGGGCATCGCTGCTGTTAAACTTGAAAATAAATGTTTCCTCAACGCCACGAAACAGTATTTTAAAAGCATAAAGAGAAGTGAAAACTACACAACATTACTGCTGTGGTTCCTCCTTTGCAGGGCCTTTTTTTTTTGAGTGGGGTTGACTGGACTATCTTTGCTTTCATGTGGCCACGCCCCAGCTCAGTTTCCTTCTCATCGCATCGACTCTCCTGCACTCTCCTATCCAACTCACAGTCTGCGCAGGCCAGCAGCTCGACACCAGCGACGCAGCGCAACAGGTAAGGTCCCATCACCGCCGCTCACTCCGTCTGCGAACCGTGGTTTAGCTGCACTACCCTACAAGTGTGAAAACGCATGCCTGCAGCTCACTTTTCTTCAAGTTTAGTGGGGTTTTTAAAAAAAATAATTTAATAAGCTTAATAATAGTCACTCTTTCACACACATTACAGCTAATAAATGCGTGTTTTATGGTTTTAATATTGAAGGTCTTGATCGACTAATTGAGTGTTTATTTATTGTCTAGAGAATGTTTCACGAGTGTTTTCTTGTGGGTGTTATGTTTATTAAAAAGGCTATAGACAACCCGTCAGTACTCTAATCTGTTATAGATTTATCTAAATGAATTTGAAATTTTAAAAATGAATCTAAACTGCAAGTGGATGCTCCTTTTTTACGCAGTGCGCATTAGCGAAATTACAATTTGCCCAGCAAGCAGTTGGACTGCAGCTACATTATATTGCAGAAGCTGTAAAAAATTGTTGCGAGTAAAGGAAATACAGAAATGACTCCTAAGATTTTTTTAGTGTAATTTTTATTTTTATTTATTCATTTATGTATTTATTTAATTTGCCACACTGTAGTGAACACATATAAAAACCAAGAAACAGACACAGGTGGGACTTCCTGACTTGAACATTTAAAGTTCAACCTGCTCTCCTTGAAACCATCAATTTGGTTTTTATCCCTATTCACATTTTTTTTAAATTGATTTGATTAATTTGTGTATTTTATGACAAAACGTGGCTAAAGCCAGTCTCCACCCCAAGAGCTTTTTTGTTTTCACCGGCACTGATGATCTTTGTTATTACTTAGAGTGAAATCAGAAGGAGAAAGACATTTTCAGAGTAGTTTCTCTTGTGAATAATGTATAGACAGAGCTCTTTCTTTTGCATAGCGCTTTGCTCTCATGACCTGAATGTAACCTTTCATGATTTTATCACAATTTTTTTTAACCTTTGTGTCAACCATTATTACAATCCAAAGCTGAAAGGATATAAAAGAATATGCTCCTTTATATAAGCTCAGCATTTATGGGTGTTGTTGTTGTGGTTGTTTTTTCCTTAACTGAAGATATGAAAATATCATCGGTCTCCTTGTTTTTCCGTTGGTGTGATAGTGATATAGTTGCTTTCACAATCACAATTATAATATCAAGTTTTAGACCGAATTAAAGCATTACATGTTTTGTACCTTTTCATTTATCTGCTTTCTTCACACATTTATATATTCTATTGAAAACATAAATAGATAATAGATAGATAGTCATAATTCCACAGCATTACTAGGCATGTTTAATTTCCCAGTGTCCAGAAAATAACATTTAAAAGTATTAGGTAAGTATTTTTATAAACACATAGGCTAATATAAAAAAGGTCACCCGCAGGATTTAACGACAGTAAAGAGGTGTTGTTATTATTTATAATTTATTGTCTGAATTTCTCTCTTTTCAGATTCTTGTGTATTACGTATCTTATTCATCAGTGTGTACTGTAAAGCCCAATAGAGACCATGAACCTCAGTCTTCCTGACCAAAGCATGCACAGCTCGAGCGAAGGCTGCATAGAGGACGACAAAGCTGATGTCATGCTGCCGTGCTTCCACCGAAACATGTACGATGAGCCTCTGGCCTCGTACTCAAACGGATCCATCATTTCCCAACTCCTCCGTAAGACAATCCACAGCAAGAGGGCACTAGATGAAAGCCCTTTCTACCTCTCCAGCTCTGCTGTCGCTGACTGCAGCCAGGAGGACCAGAGCAGTGTCTCCTCAAAGGACAGCACTGTCGAAGCTGCATCGCCCAGTGGTCACGCCCCTACAGGAGCCAGCCCAGAGGGAGAGCATGCAATGTCCGATCATCTGCAGGCCAAGAGGGCCAGAGTGGAGAACATTATCAGAGTCATGGTTGGCTCTCCCAACAGCAGGCAGCATGGAGACAGTGAGAGGTCTGAAAATGAGGCGAGAGACACCAGAGAGGCCAGAGAAGCTTACAGGGAGAACAAACGCAAGCAGAGGCTGCCTCAGCATCAGGAACACAGCGCCTCAGCGCAGGTGAGCAGAAAGCCTGGAAGCAGCAGCAGTGATAACTGCAACACCAAGGATGAGGAGTGCCACAAGCTGAAAGAACAGCTCCACAGCATGCAGCGTCTCCTGCGCCACCTCCAGGAAAAGTTTCTTCAAGTTTACCACCAGGAAGAAGCCGAATATGACAGAGATGAGACCGAAGTTGGTGTTGAGCGTGACATCCTGGAAGAAAGCACAGAGTCACATTACATAAGCGCTGAAGATGACTTTGAGAGGAAAAATAACAGGGTGGCTGCAGAGTGTAAGGACCGTATTAAAGTAGCCGATTATCTGGTACAGCAAAGAGAAAGTCAGAACCTACAGGAAACACTGAAGCAGGAGCTCACCAGAGCTGTTAATGATTGTGTCGACCGGGTGTTCAAGAACGTGTCCTCCAAAGGGCTCGACCTGTCCCCTAAGCAGCGCATTTGCTCGTCACCAGAGATGCAAATTAGCACAGGTGCAGAGAGGAAGAGCCAGCAAGCCAGCTCTGCCCTCGACCACTCCCAGGCGGAGGGAGTCGGGATAAAATCCCGGTCGTTAGAATACTACGAAAGCTCTGAGGCTCACAGCCCACAGGACCAGACCGAGGCGCTGTCACTGGTGGTACGGAAGCCTGCGGTGCCGCCTATGAGCTCCGTCACCCCTACAGTGAAGAGACCCTACCCTGTGCACCAGGCACCCTTTCAATTCAGCTACAGTACCCCTCTGCACGACAGCCACATCCTCGAGCATCTTCTCAAATATGGGCCGCATTCCAACTTCGGGGGTCTCCCCTGCCTGCCCCCGTCTATGGACAGAACCTCCCCAGACTCAGTCGACCTGCCTTGGGAGACCATTGCTATGAGATCCAAGGTCACATCCAGCCACCTCGGCCATCACGCTCGTCCCTCCTCTCTTGGGGGGGTGACGGTCGACAACCTGTGTCTCCCTCACGTCAAGATCGAGTGTGGTGAACTGCAGGGCATGGCCGACAGAAACCCGTATATGTCTCTAAACATATCCTTTCACTCGCTAACAGCTGAGTCAGAATGGCATCTGTATCTATAAACATAATCACCTTTATGATGTTCATTTTTAACATCTAGCAATATCAAATGTATTAATTTAAGACTTCCTCTTTATCTTTTCTTTTTTCTGCACAAACAAAATTTGAAGCGAAAACCTGACTCTCGCAGCGCAGATTATGTTTGATAATTTCATATATATAGACCATATTTACCTTCTCTTTTATACAAACCCCACATATTTCAGCTTCTCCATTTGAACAATGCTCGGTTGAGGCTCATTGCAGCATGAGCAGTTCCAGTAACAAACTTCAAGGAGAATTTTTTCTTTGATCTCACTAACCCCATAGAAAATTATAGCATCTTCTTTAATCTGAGCAGAGTAATGACTTTAAGTCTAGAAAAAGACAAATAAAAAGGAATACAAGGCTTTGATAAGAATTGCCAGGAACAAAAGCCAATTTTTCAAAGGCAGAGAAAGCATCGGTTTCTGTTTCAGGAAGCGTGGTTTTTTCAGACTTGAAAAGGTGCAGGATCTATTTCTCCATCATCAGAGTGATAGGGGTGCATCTAAAAGGTCACATCTGAGTGCTGGTGGAAACCACAAGTGCTTCCAAACCATAACACTTGAGCTCTTGTCTTGAGCATTTGTTGTTGGATACCTTTGTCAGAACGTACATGATTGAAATTGAGTGTAAGATAACAGTATTTGTACCTCACAGGAACTCAAAGAAAATCAAGTTTTGGGTTTTTTTCTTATGGGAAGAAGAAAAATGGGTATTGTTTGAAAACTATATGCATTTTTCAGGTCATCAGCATGCACGATTGATGCTATTAAAATAATGTGTATATTCATTTTTCTTTTCCTTAGACGAAAGAAATTTAATTTTGTGCTGCTCATTAACAAGTAAATAATCCTAAAAAAAACAAACGAAAATCCTACAAGTGTTGTGATTGTCTTGTCGGGGCATTAGAGATGAATACTGTGTGGATCCTGTCAGGAGTTGCTTTATCTTTACAGTGTAAAGAGCTCTGCTTCTCTTTGAACAATACCACATAAATCTTTTATCAAACTTTCATATTTCAAAGGTAGGATTCCCTAATAAATGTGTAGTGCGGTGACCTGATAAGGAAATATTATGACCGAAGGCGAAATGGTGGACTACAGAGGAAATGATCCAGAGCACCTTTATTGCCATGGGAGGGGGGCGAAAACCTAGAAAGAAAATTTCAATTATTAATTATGAATGTGTTAATTACAGGAAATGTTGTTACATGTTAAACTGTTTACTCCTTTACGGCATTAAATTATTGTATTTTATTATTTTAAGCTGTTTAAAATCTTTTTTTTTTCATTTTTGCGGCTTTTCATGGGGTAAAAAAAAAGAAAAAACAACACGCAGCAGCATAAGCCGCCTTTAAATCGACTCAATTATATCAGAAAATCGTCTCCTTTTTTCAAAACATTTCACAACAAGCTGTCTTAACTGCCAGGCATGAAGTGCTTCACTCTCTAATTAAAAATCCCTAATCTAATTCGTAATTCTGTTTTGCCAATAAGCACATGTTAGGGTCATTATTGACTCGCTAGTTAATGCCAAGCTGTTCTTTAGTGAAATTCAATTTAGCTGAAGATTGAGGCAACACAATACTCTGGTCTCCTATCACTTTGCATGGGACTGTATGCTGTGCTGTATAGTTCTCAGTTGGGTTTTTTTCCTTAACATTAACGTGAACATCCAGGAGGGCCTCACCCCGAGTCATCTGAAGAAGGCGAAGCTCATGTTCTTCTACACCCGCTACCCCAGCTCCAACGTGCTGAAAACCTTCTTCCCTGATGTCAAGGTAATTTTTCTTATATGTACACGTACACAAATATCTTAACATGTCGAACAGTTTATGGAAGGTTTGCCCTGTGTTTAACTTCCTGGTATCTACTTGTCAGTGTGTGTTTGGGGCAGAAACAATCAGCAGTGTGTTGGAGGAGAGAAACAAAAACGCAGAGGGCTTAAAAAACAAAGGCACTGAGCTGCTAGTATGTCCTGGGGGCAGAGGGAGATACGGGGGTATTCTCTCTTTAAAAAAAGCCACTCCAGTCAGCAAATGGACTGACAAAGGACTCTGTAGGCAAGGCATTGCTATTGAGTGTCAACAGAGAGTTGGTATTAAGAGACTTATGCGGTAGCAACCAGGCTGTGGTGAGCTCGTCCTAAACACAACATCCTGTGTGCTCTGGCTTCAGTCTCATGTCATCTTTTTGTTCTTTCTCTTGTTTCCTTCTTTGTGTTAGCATTTTTAATTTAGCCTCTACGCTCCTCTTCTTCCATCTTTTTACCTCACAAACTAATACTCACTGCCTTTCCTTGCTTCCTCTCAACTTTCTCTCCCATCTCCTCTCCTATTTTGTCTCCTGGATCTGTGAGCCAGTGCGGGCCCCATGCCTCTCTATCTGCTCTGACCCCTGGGGTCAGGGGGGAGGATGCTGTCGCTGCAGCCCTGCAAACGTCTCCTCCTTGCTTACAATCCTGTGGTGGGAAGTGGCACTGAACAAAAGAGCGCCTAATCCCAATGTCTGATTCCATCCTATCAGCCCGAGTCAATGAGAGGGAAGCTTCCTTCTGCTCTTATGCCGCCGCTTTCTCACCCACCACACCAGAGAGAAGAAGCGTCTTTGATGCCTGCCCAGCCCTTAGGCATTTTTTTTCTGTCTTTCTGGATGACAAGATAGAAAAACAAGACTAATGTCAAGACTGAGTTTAGAAACACAGAGCCCCGACAGATGTTTTTTCATCCCGGACATCGGTGGGAAAAGATTGGAGCAATTAATGTTCCGTCTAGTGATAGACCATTAGGTGACATTTTGCCCTACAGGTACTAAATTAATTTTTTTAGTCAATAATGGAAATGGCTGCTAATGCCAAAACACCAGACCTTTTTAATTAAAAAGCATCAAGATTCGTTATTGAGTTCTGTAATTGAATTCTGAAATAATATATTCCATTTCAAGAAATCTGCATTTATTTGTCTGCTCAAGCAAGGAGGACAAAGGTCAGAGTTAGCAACAAAACAGCCACTTTCCCCTGAGCTACTCTCATTGGCTGGAGCATTTCTTCTCAGCTTGCAGCTTCAGTCGCAGGGCAGTCTCTTGCTGTGAACTTGGTCTAATTTACATTATGTCAAACAAGTCTTTTCTCTCCACCTCCAGTTTAATCGCTGCATCACCTCTCAGCTGATCAAGTGGTTCAGTAACTTCAGGGAGTTCTACTACATCCAGATGGAGAAGTTTGCCCGCCAGGCCATCGTTGACGGCGTCACCGACATCAAAGACATGTCAGTTAGCAGGGACTCGGAGCTCTTCCGGGCACTGAACATGCACTACAATAAAGCCAACGACTTTCACGTAAGTGTCACCTGTTAGTCACCGACCTTTTGTTTTCCAGTTTGCATTGTTTGACAAATCTTGCTGATGCTTTCGCTGAGGAGGTATTTTAGTCAAAAGAAGCAGCGCTCTCGTCCTGTGAACGCGCACGTCTGTGTTATTGTTTACAGTCCCAGCTTTCTGCTCATCCTGACTAAAATGCAATCAGAGGATTGAAAGTAAAACTGTGTCAGCAGTGTTTCCGAAACTTCTATTATAAGGGGTTCCAAAACATTGTAGGAGCGCAGATGCTAGGCTTAAAACAAAAACGTATTAGTGTTGACAGTCTAACAAACTGTTCAGGTTATCGCTTACTGGGATGCTGGAATAGGCATTTTCTTGATGTTGCGCAGTTGTTTCCAGAAACTCCAAGAGGATATCGTACAAGGCCAAGAAACACTTGAAATGACTTCTTCTGAACTTCTTCTGTGACGAATGTATCTACCTAACCTCATTTGTGATTTTAGAGGTATTAGCTGATTTTTATTTTACTTTTCGTCAAGCTAGACGTTCCCCTTGTTTACAGAGTAGGCTGAGATAACTAGTTGCTGCTTGTAGCCTTGTTATTGTAATTACAGATGTAAGGGTAATACAAATCTCACCAAACTCATCACTAAAATGTGTATTTCCCAGTATGTCAAGCAATTCATTTAAAGTGCCAGGGCTGACTCATTGTTTACCAACTATTATTAGTAACCATGTCGGACCTCCAACATGTGGCTGCAGTCATGTATGTCTGTGTGCTGACCTGTGTGTCACACTGCACCTGTGGCTGGCCAGCCTTTACAGCCATTATCTAAACTCCAGAGTGATGCTTTATCAAACTGTGGGAAGAGGAAGCCGCAAAATCCCACTAAAACAACTTGGGATTAGAGGACCAGTACGCCTGAGCGAGACAGAGATTGCTACTGATGCGGAATGCTGAGAAAGACGCTGTGGATTCCGAGGGAGAAGGCCGGTTGGTGGGAAAGGGATGAGACCGTTTTCTTTACCTTGGGACCAAGACATTCCTTTCCCAGGGATGCTTTTGTGTCAGGAGATGAGGGGAAAGAAAAATAACTTATGCCAACAACTGTTGTGCTAACCGGCCAATGGATGGGAAACAAGTGCTGCACTGCTGGATAGTTTTCCTCCCAGTATCACTTGCATCCAGCCTTTATTTGTTGGTGTGTTTTTGTGGATCCTATCAGTCCCATATTCTTGCCCCCAGCAATAACCATTCCAAATCTTTACTTATCCACAATTATCTTTATTCGTCTGAAGGTTTATACGAGCGAATTTCAGCTTCTTGCTATATTCCTATTGAAATTCATACTAATGCTTTATTTAGGTGAGCTGAGAAGAATCCCTGGGAAGAAGGCTTACCTATAATTAGTTAAGGTTCAAGAAAACACAAAAAGCTAATCAAAGAGGCCCCTAATTTAAAGTTAATTATTGAAGCATTACATTTATTGTATTTTGTGCAGAGAACAAAGAGTAGAGCTGCCTTTCATCAGTTTGAGTGTTTGAAGAGTTTGCACCGCAGTTCTTCATGCTATGTTTTTGACTTTGAGAAATCTGAAGGCAGGCGCTTTGGCACATTTGCAACACAGCTTTACACAAAGAGCATTTCTCCACTAAGTATGATTTTAACTAGACTTACTTTCACTTCCTTTTGCTCTTCCAGGTCCCTGATAGGTTTCTGGAGGTTGCTGAGATTACCTTGCACGAGTTTTACAACGCCATTTCTGCAACTAAAGATTCAGACCCGTCATGGAAAAAAGCCATATACAAGGTAATCTGTAAACTGGACAGCGACGTCCCGGAGGAGTTCAAGACGTCTTCCTACTTATAGGCTGAAGTAGCGAAATGTACAGGTGAAGGAATGGGTGATTTTTGAAATTAGTCACTTGGCAGTATTATATCATAATTTATTGTAGTGTATCTTAGTGAAGTGAACTGTAGATGAAATTTGTACCCCCACCCCGACACACGCACACACAATTTTAAGAGTTACGAATCTGTTGTCTGAAAACAACACACAGCAATGCTCTTGTGGATTTTTGTAGTGTTCACTTATATATTCTGCCTCGACACATTTAGAGAGCTTTTTGAGTTTGTAGGTGTATATAAAGTTTTACAGATGTGTATTCATTCATAGCGTAGCCTGAGCCTCTTGGAACTCATTCGATATGCTGGTATTAGTTTAGTTTTAATTCCATTTTTCTGCTTTTGTTTTGTTGTTGCTCTGCGTGTCTTGTAACTGTATATTTACTTACTCTGTGTTTCAGATTGTATGCTGTAAACTACTACCTTGACAGAAAGCATGTGAAAATAATGTGTGTGTTTTTTTTATTACCACGTGTAAAGGTATGATTCTTATGTAAAGAACAATCATTTTCTGATGTTTCAGTCACAGACATTGTATTGGATGATGATGAAAATTAAAGATGCACTAAATTATAATATAAACTAGTGTGTTATGGTTTTTTTAATTTACAGTTTCCACTATATTGAGCATATTTTCATGATTTGAAGACACAAGAAGCAGCAGGTACACACTTTATTTGGGGTTGTAAATGTTTAACCCTCCTGTGAAAGCAGTATTGCCCAGTACTGAGCCCCTAAGGTGCCTCTAATCCACGTCCAACAGCCAGCTGTTAAATGCCCCACCAAACTATGCTGTTCACATTGTTCACCAGAGCCAATTCAAGTCAACTTTCTAAGGCCTGCATTCATTGTGCGGATGCGGACAACTGCCATGTCTTAAAAACAGCCACAATGCATTCCCTCCTAATGACTAATGCCCGAGGTGACCTCATATCGCAGTTGTGCCACCAAAGCAAAATTCCACAAACCCGTTGACTCTTTCTTCCAGGCATCCACTCAGACCACGCTGATCGCAAACACCACGCGCACGCACGCAGGTTGGTGATGTCACAGAAATCACAGATTGGCTACTCTCGATGCCCCGGGCTTAATATAAACACACAGCGGGGAAATAAATGCCAAATTTGCCACCTCCTTTTTGTGTCGCTTTTAACTCATTCACTGCCATTGACGTCTATAGCCGTCAATGGCAGTGAATGAGTCAATGGGTTTAACTCATTCACTGCCAATGGCTGGCAGTGAATGAGTTAATAGACAATTTTTATAATATTATTCAATATTTGCAGGTAATTACATTAGTAAAACTCTAGGAACAAGGCTGCAAAATGCATTTAAGTTTTAAAAATTTCAAAAAGAAAGGTGGACCGCAGCGTGCACAACAGCTCGAAAGTGCAGGCTGAGTGTTTCTCTCCACTGCGTGAGATTCAAATGTCAGTGCCCAAAACCAAACATTTAATTGGAAAACCTGTTAGGCACCCAAGCACCAATTACATCAGAAATGATAACATTAAGGAAATTAAAACATTAGTTGGATTGGTTGATGACAAAGACTGGAGACAATAAACCTCACTAATCTTTTAATAGACATTTCTTTTCAATTAGATCAGTCTTCTTCAGCAAATTGATTTACATTCTCAACTCAATTAAAATGCCTCCGACTGGACCAAAGTGCTTTGCTCAAATTAATTTATTGTGTGACATTTTCTGAACAAGACTTGGTAACCTCTGAAATAATGAAAGAAAACAAAGAAAATACAACCTTCAGTTGTTTAACTGCCTCCGGCTGACGAGGCCTCAACTTAAACGGCGCGATATGAAATTATGTTCTGTATTAGAGAATCTCAGATAAAACGCCGCGCTGTGTAATGAAGATGAAATGGAAAGTAAAAGGCACGGGGACGTGATAAAATGAAAAGAAAAACACTGGCTAAGCAGATGCTTTTTGTTTGGATTAAACCTCGTGGAAATTCTCGACAATGTGATTTTTGTTTTCAGTACAAAGAAAAATCAGAGCCAATCGCTCAGTTCCTAGAAATAGAGCAATGTATTTACAGAAGGGTAACAGCATCATCTAGTGATTGTCTGCTGTATCGCACATACATCTCAGCTTTGACCCAAACTTGACTGATTCAACTCCGACGGAGTAAGTTGAATACTTTTAAGTGTATATTGTATGCAAATATGTTTTCACATTTCAACCAATTGCTACAATTCTTTATAAATTTAAGTTTCTGCATATATAATGTTTAATTCTATTAAATATCGAGCATCAGACTGCGTCATGCACACTATTCTCCACACAGGGGTGCACTTGTCACTGTGTAGAATCTGAGAGGATGCCAAGAGAATTAGGACAGCAAACACTGCAAACTGACCCTATGAAGTACTGAATGAAATGTTTTGCCATAACAGATTTTTCATTTGCAAAATGTGCGTCTGGATGCTGGAGAAGCATGGATGATTTTGCACTGACAGTGTGTGCGTTGTAAAATAAAAAAAAATAAATAAAAAAAAAGATCTGGTCTCCTTAGCGGGGTCCTGGAAAGACAAAGGCAGGATCAAAGACCCCTGAGCTAGAAACAATAGGAGCCGTGGGACTCGGGGCACTGGGAGAGTCCCTCTGTTTAATCTCCTGCTCGTGGATAGGAGCTTTTTGGCAGGCTCGCACAGGGAGGGCCCTCGGAGCAAAAGGGAGTGTAACTTGAGAATGGAAGCCGCTGACTTTAGGCTGCCCTTCAGACAACCACTTCTTGGTGTAGTTTGGTGCGATCACCAGTAAATCTTTATTAATTTTAATTGGAGCCCCCATTTAAAAGAGCAATTAAAGCGGATTAATCGAGCCCATCCCGTATAATGTCTTCTGTTAATTAGTTTGTCAGCACTGTTTTAATATCGCTTAATGACTTCATATTTCAGGGATGACATTAAAGGGATGCTGAAGGAAAAGAAATGGCCTTATCACAATGCACTGCTTTAATGGGAGATGTCCCCCCGCCAGCGGGCAAGGTCAGGCCCGGGGCCCGCTGGGGCGAAAGAGGCTTCAGGGTCCCACCAAGACAGCCACCTCCAGGGATCCACTGCCTCACACACAGTGCCTACCACACAGCAAGTGTCGTACACATAATCTTTCTCATACACTCATACAGACAGCTGTGGAAAAGAGGAGACCGGTGGCTGTTTGCCACATTTTTTAAATTCCAAACTATACATCGAATTAGTTTAGACTGTAATTTTCTTCCTAACATCATAGATTTTAAGTAGCTGGCAATAAAAAGAGAAAGGGAAGAGACAATGGCGTTGATGATATAACCAGAAGTCAAGACTCCCAAAATGTTTACTTTTGAATACACTGCACTCCAGGTGACAGAGACAACCAGGCTGCATCTTCCCATTCAAATCATCAGAGCTCCTTTATCTCCAATCCAACACCGACCGATGTGTGTAGCTATACAGCTCACAAAGTGGGTATTTTTTTAGCGGAAAAAGATGTAAAAACCTGAGCTAGGTAGGGACCGAGGAAGCAACAACCATACAAAGAGCAAGCAAAAAAACACATCTAATATAAAAAGTCTTTAAAGTACGTTGGTCATTTTAGTGCTGTTGTTTAATAACATGTAAACCATATTCCTTTGCAAAGTGGCAGATGTTCAACAGGAGCATTAAGAATCTGATCATGGTTTTATAGTCCTAGTTCTCTTTGTGATTACTGTACCCCTGCCTTACATAGTTCCTGTACATTACCCTGTAATGCCTCCTTCACAATGACACCAAGCCAAAGGTGGCCAGGCAGCAAGAGGTTTATAAAAAAAATCAACAGCACATCTTCCTTATTGCAGCAATGGCTGCTGCACATCCCCGCTAATTTGAGTGTTCCCTCGCACCTCCACTCTCCTCAGCAGATTCATAAATCTCATTCCCATTATCCCGCTAATTAGCCGGGATTACAGGAGCATGTAATGCCCCCGCTTCCCAATAGATTGATTGGAGGACGGTCTCTTTGTTTTGAAATCACTTCCTGATTGATGTACAGAGCCCTAGTTTGCAATTGTAATGGCCCAGATGTTAACAATCAAATGTGTTTCCACTCCAGGAAGTAACAGTCTGTCATGGAAGAGGAGCCAGTCGAGCGTGTAACGACACATCACAGGAGTGTGGGGATGGAGGGCCTGCAGAGGAGGGATGGAGGCATGAAGAGGGGGGTAGGTAGTGGAGCCCTGGCTTAAATTGCTGCTGAGAGAGGGCATAATGATGCCCATGCTACCATCTGAAATGAAAGTTCTGTGTTTTTGCTGTCTCTCTGAATAGAGTATTGGATATACTGGCCTTTACATTGTGCGCTAATATTGCTGTCTATCTAATCTGCTCATCCTGCCATGCCTGATCATTTTAACTGAATTTTTAGACTTTGATATAACAAGGTTTTTGTTTACAAGAGATACCGAAGCCGTTCCTAAAACTCTATCGCAGCATCACCGCTGAAGATGTTATCAGTGCAGGACTCCAGTCTTCACTCCGTCACGCTGATCCACTTTCAGACAGTAGAGGGCACTATTGTCTAACCCAACCGAATCCTCTGCTTTTCCTCATTCCCTTTTTCTTACCCTTCACCAATAAATCACTTTCCCAGATAGTTAATGGATATAGAAGCAGATCATGAGTGAGCTATCTGTGGGGCGATAATTTAAGTGAAGATCCCCACACTGATTGCAGTGAAAGGTTATTTATTTCAACAATAATGCAGGACACAAAGGGGGGAATCTGGGCAAGATTACCAGCTAGGGTATGCTAGAGTGCTCATCTTCAATGGAGCAGCATGTAAATTGGGTTCACTTTCCCCAATGAAAATACAGACTGCAGTTTATTTCAACTTTATGCACATGGAAGGCTGTGCTTCCCTCTCAAGGGTGGCTGGGGACTTGGAGATGGCTGAGCATATTAGGGGAGGGTGGGTTTAGACCTTGAAAAATGCCCTTTTTGTCCCTGAGTCTCTGGAAGGCTAAACTACTGAGGTATGGTCCCCCATCCACCAGTTCACTCTCTTCTAATTAAAAAGCATGATGACAATAAGGAATGGTCTAAAGCACGGTGGCCTGAATAACAGACAGCATAAGCTCGGACTCCTAAATAGGACTGAGGTAAACTGTGTGTGTGTGTGTATGTGTTTTACTGCGCTTGTCTGTGACTGTGTGTTTGTGTATTGTGTACATATTGATGCTGGGCACTAGGGCTGCCACGATTTGTCGACTAGTCACGATTACGTCGACTATCAAAATCGTCGACGACTGATTTAATAGTCGACGCGTCGTTCGAAACTTTGTACGATCACAAAAGACGCAGGAATAAGTGGCAGGATTTAAGAGTGTAATAACGCACTGAAACAGAAGATGGCAGCATTGCATGTACAAGGATGTCAGCTGCCGTTAAACCCCGAAGAAGAAGCAGCTGTGTCCCAGAATTCATAGCGCGGGCCAGCGCAGTTTCCAACAATGGCGGTAGTTAGTTAGTTTTAATGTTACTCTTATTATTCTTTCTGGGTCACAAAATAAACGTTTAACATATTTTCAGGCGAGAATGTAGCTGTGTAAACCTCAAATATCTGCTCAGTTTATCAGGACACCACATATTTTCAAAAGCGCTCCGACGTTTTCGGAGACATCTGTTACCCACTAGCTCGTTAGCGAGCCGGGGGCTAGGCTCACTAGCGCCGTGAGAACACCGGACTCCCCGCAAATCGTTTTCAAACCCACCGCCGTCTTTCGCTACTCAGGTTAAATATATATGAGTCACTTAGATAACTTAAAATGTTATTGTTTGGCTTTTTTTTTTTTAGTATTTTATTTGTTCCTGATTAAATCAGTTTGTCTGAGATTAAAGTTATAGTTTTTACACAGCTGAATAAACGTCAAGCAGACAACTGATTATCAGAAGTGTGAGATGCTCCAGAATATACTCCGGTGTCCTGTTATATTTTAGATAGCAAGGAGTTTATTAAACTTCACCGAAACAATCTGCAAATTTCATTAAAATTTAATAAACTATCATCTTGTCTTTATTTTTAGTTAGCACAGACCTTAAACACTTAAAGCTGTAAGCTAATGGATGATGATCTGATTAGTCGACTAATCGCAAAAATAATCGGTGACTAGTCGACTATCAAAATAATCGTTTGTGGCAGCCCTACTGGGCACTATTGATTGACTTTGTTGGTGGAAAAACTGCATGGGCACAAAAGCCAGCTTGGCACAGATACTCCAATTCTCTCCTTGTGCAGAAAAACGCATGATTAAGGCCCAAGTGACATGTCTAAAAAGTCCTGGAGAGAGAAGAGGAACTTGCTCCATATGCTGCCCCACATCCAGAAAGTATGGCACTATGTGGTTCTGCATCACATCCAGCAGCCTCTAATCACTAGGGTCTATAAACAAATGCCACAGCAGAGTAGAGCGACTTAAAAGCTGCAGTGTACACTGCTTTGAGCAGTTCAATATACAATATACACTTTTACATGTCTATCATTGCTCCAGGCTTTCAACTATGTTGTCACCCATGATATGCATCAGACATGGATCCAATGCTGTGTGAGATATAACCATTGGGTAAAGGATGGGAGCCCTTGAGCTTCATGATAAGCACTGTCACAGAGACATAACATATGTATCTATGCTATGCTTTGCTTAACGCTCCAGCAGGCTTTGGCTGGCTTCACCTGGGGTGGCAGGTGAATTCCCCTGTTGAGTACCAATCCCCACGGGAGAAGGGATCAAAGCATGGTGTCTGAAGTAATGCAGGGAATAAGCGGGCACGAATAGCCAAAACAGGTACATCTCTAGGACTCCGAAGTCTCCAGGGGGGGGATCTCAAACCGCAGATGGACTTACTGATCATCTGACTCCTTCCTCCTCAGGGTGATGGAAACTAAGCAGCCGTTAGAATGCAGCCTTCTCTCCAGATGGGTGGATCACAGGTCAAATCGTCCCAGACAACTGACTGGGGACATTTGGGTGGCTGGTCCCAGGGGGACAGCACGGGACAAGAGGGAACCTGCCTGAGACTGGCAGCTGCAGCACTCCCTCCTGGCCTAACACACCCGAGGGTGTACCTGCTGCTCGACTTGTGCCCCAGTGGCATGTGACAAATGGTGACATGCTTCCGCTCCCTGCTTTGTTAGATCGGTGGCCCTGATTGAAAGCAAAGCAGCAGGCACCTCTCACACCCATATGTCTGCAGAGGATCGGAGAGAAAGGAACGCAAGAGGGGGCAGACTCATCTTCAGCTTTAGCGAAAGGCTCAGACAAATGAAAATAAAGTGATATCATTCCAGTGCATAAACGTATGCAATTTTCTGCAATAATGGGGTAGTGAAGATGAGCATATGCACTGCCATCTTTTTATTTACATATGGATGAGTCCACTTTTGTTTTCACGCACACTACTCTCTTCATTAAAATGTGCAGCTCAAGTCATTCAAAGAGGGATCATATTTCACAGAGGAATGAGGAGAGTTCCAAAGGATTTTGAAGAAATAAAACAAGAAAGGAGACAACTGAGCCAGGCCTTCCACTGAAGTTCAGGCAGCCTTTATTAAAAGTGCAGCATGATTGATAACCTGTCAGTCATTGGAATAATCACCACCAATCCCAACTCTCGCAGCCAGCTCAGCTTCCCGCCCTCATCCTTTATGCCCCTATCACCCCGAACACATCCACTTGCCATTGAAAACCTGTAATTGAATGAGTTTTTGTCATTATTGTGATTAATCATATTAATTTGAACTAATTAAGAGATGGTTCGAAGTTATGACAATTAGATTAATGAAATTAGTTTTAACTTTTTTTTCACCCAACCCAATAAAAAAGGGAAAATCAGACCACGACTGTTATGAAACAGTTGGCAATCTGGATTTTGGGACTAATTGAATGTCTGATTTTATTAATGATGAAATTTATAAAAGTCCTTGAGGGGGAAATTAACGCGGATTCAGCTGCTAAGAGTGGAAAATTAATTAAAATTCCTGGAGATATCCCTGTCATTAAAGGCACAGGCCCTGTTAACCCTGGTCCTACTGTGAATAGCTAGTGTATACACAGGGGCTCTCCACTGTGAATGGAAGGAGATGTGCATATATATATTTTAGGGATGACATTTTTTTAACCTTTGCATAGTTAGGCTTCTGTCTGCATTAGAGAGCCATTACATCCCAAATGTAGAAGACTATCAGTAAAATCAGGCCATACTTAAAACTAAAGTACCATTAGCTATAAATGTCCAATACCAAAATCAATAAGAAATTAAGACATATTTAAATTGAAGCTTCTCATCTAAATTAGTCTTTGTTAGTTGTGCATTTTTAGCCATATCATTTACTTGGTTTAGTGCTCTGATTTAAACTCAGTACCTTAAAAAATACAGTAAAACACAGCAATGAAATAACAATTGCTATGGGATTTTCTAAGGAAGCTGTATACAGAAATTCATCCATAAAATATAAATCAAAATTCTGGCATCTTTGGTGTTTGATTCCAAATGTCTCCCAAACCATTGCCCTTAGCGACTTATTTTCTCATTAGCTCTTATTATCTTTGCTAACAGGCTAAACCAAATAAGATAAACAGTGTGAAAAACAGCTAAGCCTGATGCTAATCTTGTGTTAGCAATTAGCTCAAAGCCCTTACTAAAGCAGCTAGCAAGAATGTAAACTTAGCATTGTTTTCTCTTACCTGTAATATCCCATGTGTCTTTTTAAATGTTGATTTATGGTGCTTATATTTGAAGTACATTTCTATTTAATTAAAATGTACCTGCCGTCTTCCATTCTGGATGTTTAACATGCATTTAGCTATGATACAGGTTGGATAAAATGCCTGCAGACAGAAGAAAAAAAAAGTGACTGGCTTGTTACAGCATCAGTTAGTCATGAGAAATTAAAAACAAGCACTGTACAAAGATTGAACTATCCCTCCTTTCACCTTAATTTTTAATATTCCAATATTTACGAGGTAAGGATTGCACTTACCTCTGCTCACTGTCGTCAAATAGAAAAGTTAATTTCTGTGTGAGTCAAACTGCAGTTTTTTGGGTCCTTTCCAAGCAAACTCTGTCCTGTTGCTTGGCCAGTGCTTGTGATTGACACCCAGGTCAACCCCTGCCACTCTAGGTGCAGTGGGGGTCTGACACTTGTGTTGCACGGGCTCTGCGCGCTCCTTCAGCTCTGCATATTCACTAGCCTGTCTCCCTCGCTGCAGGCCAATTCATAATTAACAGCTGTTGGCTTGTCAAGAGTGGCCCTGGCCGTGGCACACACACATATATTTATATTCACTGTGAAGACCCCCTTGCCATGGATGGATTTCAGAGGCCATGAACCCATTCTCTTTCCCTGAATGATGGACACTCACCTGAAAGCTCAAACACATACTCAGTCAACCTGCTCTCGCCATCCCACCTCCTCCACTCCCATCCCTCTCACTTCCTCTCTCTCCTTCTCCCTTCCTCTTGCTTCCTTTCTCATTCAGTTTCCCTCTCTCTTTTTCTCTCCCTCCCGCTCAGCGCCTTCTGCCACCATGTCAGGAACTTTTGCATTAGGTCCAGTCTGGCTGGCTCGTGAGGAGGCAATATGAAAATGAAGCGTGGCCATGGCTGGCCCTTTGCTGTGTGTGTTTGTCATACCTGTTTAGCTGAAGTTGAAATGTAAATATAGACCGCGGGAGATCTCAGCAGCGATAGACTGCTTGAAATTCTAATAAACAAGTAGCTGTCCACCTGTAATAAATGATACCCATAAAAAAAGGGTGATTCCTTGAGCAGATAAAGATGAAAAGTAATTGTTTGTGCTCACACAAAATTAATCAGATCAAAACAGGGGCAATCATTTTAAAGAGACACCAGACCCATAAAAAAGGCAAAGCTGTGATAAAATAGTGGCTATCAGGCATGCAGTCTGGAGGTTAGCATTACAATAATATGGAGGGCCGGTATTCATGTGGCTGGAGATAGGATTATTGCATATATTCAAAGAGGGGGGAAATGTTTATGGTACATACGTATACAAGCAGAGGGTCGCAAAGACATTCAAGGTACAAGGTCATGAACAATAGGGAGCTTTACTGCAAGGAGGATATAATTGTATTCAAACTGATGCCAATAAAGTACAATATTAATACAAAACAGTTCACAGGAATAATATTTAGATCCCTTTTAATATGATTAAAAATGACAATCTAGCTTATTTACGACTGAGAGCAACTGATGAACAAGGATCGATGCATTACATAAATAAACTTAATGATTATTAGGGGGTGATCATTTATCAGGTGACTTGCAGTCAATAATTTATCAAAGGGTAACTGCAAGGTTATCTTTCTTAGTATGGTGATATTTGTCCATCAAAAAATGTTCAATTATGTAAAAAGAAGCCTAATTTGAATGAGGCTTTTGACATGTTTGTTTTGCCATGGCTGCCATCACTTCTATTGAAACTACCACACTTGCAGTGCCAGCCAGGGGTGTTCCCCTTACCCAGATGCTATATTGATCAGCACACACAGCTCGTGCCATTCGGTCTGAGGGCCCAGATATGATAGACCACCTGGAAAGGGAAGAGGCAATGCAAACACGGTTATTTTCACAGCTTTGATATGCTAAACACACAAAAAACCCACTGCAGAAAAAAGGGGCCAATTTCTCAGTGTTTAGCAATACAAATGGTGAGGACATAGAGGAGCTCTGTTCAGCTCTTATGCACTGGCTGTGGTCCTATGCAATGTGTTTACCAGGGCAGTGGAGAGAGACCCTGATGCACACAAATAACATAGAGCTCTGTGCCCACTGGCCACCTTGGAGACCATCCATAATCTATTTCTGGCATGTGGAACGTTTATTTTGTACAATATTGTCTATTTGAATTGCTACGTTTTTCCTGCCTGAACCTTCCTTCTCCTGTTGATGATCTTTTGCTTGGGGGTCGATCGGCAATTTCCAGGGACAGCTTTTGAGCTAAGATGAACCTCAGAACAAATCGCAGCTTCCCCAGAACAATTCTGACCTACTTTTTTTGCCCTTTTGCGTGCAAAGCTGCCAAACTAAAGTACAAAGAACTCTTAGGGTGTCAAATAGAAGAGATCAACAAGTCCTCCATTTAGCAGCTGTCATAACTGAGTGGGTGATGAGGCTGAGGTTCCTTGGGAGCGTATTGTACAGTATGCTTTGGCAAGTGTCTCTTTTAGTTAGAGGGAAAAAAAAATTGCGCTTGAAAGTGAGCGAGCCAGCACCCGAAGGCAGCACTTGTGTGAAACTCTTAACATCGACCAAATTCCCTGCTCTCTTTATTCTTGTCTGGCAGGTTGTAATGGAGTTAATTGTACAATAAAAGCTATTCTCTAAATCATTTCCTCTCTGTCCATACAAGATTGATCACGGAACCAATCCTTTCTACTGCTGTAATTTTCATATTTAATGAGCGTGACTCCAAAACTATTACACTAATTAGTCAAATCTCACATATCGGTAATGATGCTCGCAGTAATTAATATTGTATTTAATTAAAAAATGACCCATTTCAATAGCTTGCATGCAGGCATTGCCGGTTGCCTGGTTTGCCTGCGGGTAGGAGGGGATGTTATGGGTGTGTGTGTGTCTGGGGGTGGTGTGGTGGTGGGGGTTGGGCTGTTGTGCAGGGGCAGTGGAGATGGATAGAGAGCTTGAGGAGATGGGGAGAGATGTGTTGGGGTGGGGTGAGTGGGTTAGACAGGTGTAGGTGTTGTGAGCTGCTCTCCCTCTAGCTGTGCCATTGCAGATTTCCACTTTTCTGCAGCATATGTCTGTGCAGTTAGCATGCGCTCGAAACCCCCTCTTTTTTCTTACCGAGGGCAGCCAGCCCGCGTGATTTATGTGGGGCCCCTGTTCCACTGTGCATACACTGGAAAATCTCCAGTTTACACAAGAATTGCCTGAAAAATGAGATCTGTGACTACATTCTTTTCATTAGCGGCTTACGCTAGCGTGGAGCCCGGGAGCCTCTGAGCTCCTAATGATGCACACGCCAGGCCCGTAGCCTCCCAGCTGCTCTTGGGCTCTCATTACCTCCAACATTCATGTCACAAACTCTCTTATTTAATTTCCGCAACAATTAAAAAGGAAAACAGTTGCTAAACTTGTCCTGCTTGAGGCCTCTCAGTGCGGCATGCTCAGCGGCTCAGGCAAATTGTTTGTGGAGCAAATACTCACAGATGCAAACAAACATTCGGCTGCTCATCTATAAAGGGAAACTATAAACAACAGCTGTATTGTGATCTTTTATTCCGTGCAATACAGAGCCAAAAAGAGCTCCCAGGTAGGAAATGACATTAGGATAGATATACTGCAATGAAATTTTATTACCATGGGACTGACTTCACAAATGCACACTTGGAAAGCAAAAACCACGCCTGTCTATCTCTGTAGTGTCAGATATCATTCGCCTGCTCTCCTGCAAACACAAAAACAACATTCAATCTCTCTCATAGCATAAGAACATGCAAAGACCACCCCCCTCCCCCCGCCCTAAAGCTCCCCATACTCCTCCTCCTCTCCACCTCTCCAGCCATCAGTAACAAACAATGATGCTCTCGTCCCGGGCAGCAGTTCAGTTCTCTTATCTAAATAAGATTTAGCCTTCATTTAAACAGGGCCTCCATCAGTTTGGAGAGATGGCAGAGGAATAGTCAGCGGGATAGAAGACCTAGGGCACCTCGTTTTATCTTTATTTATGTCTCTCTGCCTCGCTCTTTTCCCAGCAACAGGACTGGGTGCGCACATGCCACCGCGAGACGCACTCAACAATGTAATTGGGGTGATGAAAAATTATCGTGATTGGGGGCATTGCCTCTCTCTCCCTCTTGCCCCCCTTTTCCCGCCCTGTGCTCCCCAGCCCGCGCCCGCTCCTCCCGACACCCCCACCCCCAACCAGTAATAACATCTCCGGGCCCATCTGTCACCATCTAATGTGACAAAGTTTTTATCGCATGTATTAAGGCGGCCAGATTAAAAAGTAAATACGGCAATCTCACCAGGCCCCTGCGCTGGCAGGTTATGGTGCATTTCACGGTGGCCTGAGCACCTCATCAGTGTTCCACCGCCTGTGCCCCTGGCAGGGAAACAAACAGGCCCCCAGGGAGCAAAGCCTGAGGGGTGGGGTGGAGGTAGAAGGGACCGTGTTGGGTTGTGGTTGGCTGCGAGGGGGGACGACACAGGGGATGGGAGGTGCTCCAAAAGCAAGAGGATTGGGGTTAAGGAGATGTTAACAGATGCCGTTAATGTTATATGTCTTCTTCCTCAAGAGGTAGGCAGCAGCCTGTACTGTTCCTTTGTTCCTTCCACATTTTCTTCTCCTAATATCCATGGGTTAAGAGCATGGAGGAAACTGAGAAACTGCATGGAAGCAGAAGATGCAGAGGGTCCATGTAGCCAGGTAGAAAAGGTGTTGTATAATTTTAAATAAGGATTTCCTTCAACCTCATTCACAAAAGTGCTGAATTGTGCGTTGATTCCTGCAAACATCTCCCCCTGACCAGGTAATTCCACGATGCTATCAACTGTCCTCCTCCTCCGTGCATCGCTCTGTATCCGTGGTCAGTAGTTTGTTTCCAAAGTAGAGTGTTTTCCATCTGGCCGATCCATTCCAGCTCTGCACTCAGAAGGAACACAATGTGGCTCTCAATACCGCGGATGGCAGATGGGGAACTGAATGCAGTGTGCCTGTCAGATTAGCTTCTGTAATGGCTCATTTGGGCTCCTATGAGGAGATATTAGCACATGTGTTCCATACGTCTGTGCTGAGCTCCACTGCACTACCAGGAGAATCCTTCAGAAACACAAAACGCACATCTCAGGAGCCGCCACAACAAGGGAGACCAAGTGGAACAGAGGGGGTGAGAATTTTCTCAAAATCTAACACCCGTACAAGATTACTAAACAACATTGACTCTAGAAGCCTCTGAACAGCAATTCAAAGCTTGTAAAGTGTGTCCCGCACACTTCGGTGTGTTCATAATGAAGTGGCCGAGGCTGCTTTGAATAAAGCCTTAATGAATCTTAGTGGCAGCAGGCTTGGCAGAGAAGCCGACAGAACAGGATGCAGAGATTGTCAGCTGAGCACCTGGGATAGCTAGGCCGCGTGCTGGGCTGCGTGGCTGACAGGCTGGCTGCTGACAGCACTGTGACAGGTCAGTGTCTGTGCCGGAGCGCTATCTGTAGCCTCCTCCAGAGGGAGAGCCAGCAAACATGTGTAGCTGTCTCTCTGCCTGTCATTAGGGGCTGCTTAGCGAGAGGGCCCCAACGCGCCACTCTAGTTCACAATTAACTTTGCGTGGTGCTGAATGTGACAGACAGTGGACGGTGTGGGAGGATGTCGGACCAGTAGCGAGGACAGGGCGGCCGCTGTGCTGCTCCTGTCCGCAACAGATGCTAGTTCAGATGCCCGAGACCTCGGTGTCACTGACCATTCTCAGTTCCACCACACTCCACAGACCTGAGACGGCACTTGGACAAAGACCAGGAAATTCAGTGGCAGCAAATACTCTATACATGTGTCTTACACTGCATAATGCATTAACTATGCTGGGTAGAACTATAGGCTAGAGTCCAGTTTAATAGGTGTAGGTCAACAAAATAAATTCAGTCGTATGGCACTCTCATGCAGTATCTACACACACACACACACACACACACACACACACACACACACACACACACACACACACACACACACATACACTATTATATATTGTACATATATTTATTAGTCTCAGGTTGGCCATTCTTGTATTTTGCTCGTTTGTGTTGTTGTGTTTGCACATCTCTGTTGCTTGTGGGGCTCGCACACAAGAATTTCACTCGCATGTGCTGTGCCAGTGTGCCTGCACATGTGATGTGACAATAAAAAGTGATTTGATTTGATTTGTTTTCTGTCTGCCTGCAGCTGGATTCACTGTATCAGCCTTATACAGACATACTGTATTACTATACAGTAAGGCCTTCTGTGTTATGCCTCAGCAGTTAAATGCACTTAGCGTGTGAGAGTGAGCGTGCTTGCATTTGTAAGGGCGAGCGTGACGCGCTGACAGGCTGCTGATGTCTGCCAGCCAGGCCACACTCTGCAGATGGAGGACACCCATGGTGCTGAAAAGGCCAGGGCCAAACACTTAGGAGTCAATTCACCAGAAAGGAGTCCACCAAGAAAGGTCAAGTGGACACATTACTGCATTCACCGAGGAAGACATCAGCTTTATAGGGCGGAAGAAATCAATTCATAATCTCCTAACTGAAGCTTTTTCTCTGTGTGTGTGCCAATACCTGCAATATCTGTCTCTTTTTAGATGTGTGTATCACTGCTACAATATCGAATGACCTATTGTGTATGTAGTCTTAACGCACACATTTCACAAACACACATTTCCGTCACAACACTCTCCACAGCCAGCTCCTGAGCGTTGCACTGAGAATTTAAATAGCATGTTTGAGTTACTTGTCTTACCTGTATTGACTTTAATACCACAAAGGTAGAAAGAAGTGATCTCAGGTGCTTTTAAAGGTCTCACATGTATATTTTAAACACTGCAATGCAACACACTGAATTGCACAGTACAGAGCGGGAATATCTTTTGTTTTGTTTTTTCCCAAGATCTCAGTAATAGCCCGAGAGGTCAATTGTACTGCCGATTAAGAAAACACCAGCAAATATAAAAATGCTGCAAAGGCACACGAAACACAACTGAAGTGTTTCTGGGGAGACAATAATGTGACGGGACAGCTGCAGAGGTCTGCACTGATACTTGCTCACAAGAAGCAACGGATTCATTGTTGTGAGGTAGAAAAAGATGCAAGGTAATGTGTGTTTTAATCACAATTTAATTTGATTTTAGCCATTCTCTGTTAGCATGTCTCTTCTGCAGTCACATTATTTTTGTTTCCCCAAAACACTTTTGTTGTTTTTGTTGTTGTTGTTTTTAATTTCCTTTGTATTTAAATCAATTTCCATTGTGTTTTTTGTGCCTTTGCTGCATTTTTTCTGCATTGTTGTAGTGCGTTTGAGCTCCATGGGCCACCGTACTAGACAATTTGTTTTAAGGGCTACAACAATGCCACACTAAGATTTGGCAAAGTGTTTTGTGGGTAATGTAGAGGCCACATTTTAACAAGAATGAGGCAAACTTGGTGTAATAACAGTATTTATGTCTTTGCTGCATTATTTTTTTCTATCTGGAGTAACCAGAAATCTTCTATATTACACAAACCTGCAGTTTGAAATGAGTTTCCATCCTCTCTCAGCTTTGTGAGCTGTTATGTCAAATTAAAATTCTAAGATACGTGTTTATGGCACTTTTGATGATTCATGCCATTTAAAAAAAATCCAAGAAAATATAATAGTCACAGTCAGTGTTTGTTATGTTACATTTTAATGTTGTGCTAATATTAGTCAAGTAAATATACAAATGTGTGTCTCTGCTGGCCACACATACACATTAGATTTCTAAAACGTGTCCAGTCTATCTACATACTGACTACTGATATTTGTCCTCGTTCAGCGGGTACATGATTATTGATGGGCAGACAAGGTCAAGAGTCGTCAGGCCTTCCACTTTCTTGTGCATGGCAATTAAGAGTGATTCAGCAGGAGGGAGCGAGGGAGGGGCCTGATTTCAACTAGCCAGTCAAAGTGCCAATCACCTCTATTTGGTTCTCCTTCCTCATCTGTGGATGCAGCTGGTAAAAGGGTGAGACGATGTGTGGTTTGAGTGGTGGGGGATGGTAAGGGGGGGGAGGCTCCTAAAATATGTTTGGCGAGAAAGGGGGTGTCTTTAGGCTTTTAACCTTAGCTTTCTCCCGCTACCTAGCGTCTTTGTTTAGCAAAATGGTATTCCTGATTTAATCAACGCTTCAATTAGATGTGATTGCATAAACACTCCGCTAATAACAGCAGAAAGCCGCTTGTAAGCGGTGCAACATTTGAAGGAGTTTTTCTCATTATGGCAATGAGAGCAATCTTGTTACACAAATGATAATTAGGTGTCATTAGCACATACAAACTGGGTTAATTAGGGAATGGGAGCACAAACACTTGAGGTGGACTGATCAAAGTTCCAGTCTGACATGGTTGGGAGTAAATTCAGCTAAGGCTAGGGCTACAGAGTTATCACTCACATCGGCCATAGAGCTGGACCAAAAACAAAATATGATTACACAGAGAACCATCCATTATGGAATGTATTTTATCATACTCCCAGGCTCCCGCTTATCGTCACAATTTTTTTCCCCTCTTTATTCATGGAATATTCCAGTGGTAATCTGTAGCTGCTCAGAGCATCCCCCACTGCTCCAGTAAGACGGTAGACTCACACCTGAACTTTGATACTCTTTAGAATAATTGCATATCAGCATACAGCATCACTGTGGAGCACACCAAACAAGCTCTTATGCATGGCAAAAACCCCACTGTTTGCATAAGCCCATTTATTATGAGTGATAGCACTGCCTTCGCTGACATTTCGTAAACTGGAAGAGCCTAATCTTGTTTGGGCCTGATACTTATTAAAATACCAGAATAGTCAGGCAGGCGCTGTCCAAAGCAGCACTGACCATGTCCTGATAGCCGTTGTGTTTTTGGTTACAAATAAAAATACATTTGTCTTGTGGCAGGCTGGCTGGCTGGGTTTGTTTGTGTCCGACGTGCTGTCCGAGGTGAGAGGAGCCCCGTGGCTGCCTGCCTCAGTCACATGATTTATGATCCAAAAGCAGCAGTTGAATATGGAAAAACTTCCCGATGGCTGGCCAGAGAGCGAGCCCGTCTTCCAGTCACGTAACCCTTGAATAACGGGCCAGAGGAAATGCTGTCAATATCACATAGAGACGATCGGATGTGCGCTTCTGCTTAATAAAGGTGAGAAAAGAGATTTCTGAGATGGTGGTGTGGAGGTTAGCAGCTAGGGACAGGTGGGGGATAGCTTTGCCGAATAATTGAATTCTACAATGGTTGGCAGATATCTGAATGTGACTTTGTGCGGCTTCAATCCTTTATCCCTTCCCAGTCCGAGTATTGACAGCTAAAAACAACAGCCATTATCTGTTAATTACATTAACATTTTATCAGCAGTGGGTTGCTGGGGTGCATGTCCCGCAGCTGGAAGATAGCTGTCAGTCAGAAGCACAAGCATAGGGGGGAGTGGAGAGGGGAGGGGGCTGGAGGAGCAGACCCTGGAGATGTAGCCCTGCTGGAAAAAGGCCTTCTCTCTGAGCTGCCCTACTGCCCCCATGCCCCTGCCCCTTCAGGCCTAACAGGGAGGGGGGCTGACAAGGGCTCATCGCTACCTCCTCAGTTGCCCTGTCCACAGAAGACAATCCAAGATAACCGCTGACACCTGCCAAGCTATCCAACCCCGAGGCTAGAGGCTCACCGATTTAAGCAAACTACTCAGGACAACGGCTTCAAACACATACGACCTGTGCTTCTCTGCGGTTCCCGGTGAAAACCAAAGGTGGAGCTGTTGGCTCTGCAAGCCTTCTGTTACATCTGTAATTGTATCGGACTCCTTTTTAGCTGTCTCTCTGTGTGTATCAATGGACAGTGCACCCTGACTCTGTTGGCCCTGCAACTCTTTTCTCATTACAGCTCTCATATGTTTTATTTATGCCGTTTGTAGAGTGTCCAGCTCTGTCTGGGCACTAACATGGGTGGCAGTGCCAAGCCAAGGTCTATAAGAGCGGGTGCCAGCTAGTGCTGCAGGACTTGGCAGTGTACTCAGTGTGACAGCCTCAGTCAGGGAGCAGAGAAGTAGCTTCGGCTCTGCCGCAGGTCTTTGGGGTGATCCGCAGACCTCAATCGCATTACCCCCTGGCTAGTGGGGACCCTGCTGTGCAGACTCCACCCCTCCCCTTCTGTCTCTGTTTATTGATTGGAAGTTGACTTATAACTTAATATTTTATCTTCTTATTTCCCCCACTGAAGCTGCTTCCTGTCAGAGGGGCGACGAAGGGATCAATGGGAACCTTGTCTGAGCAGGGGAAGGTCCCGGCAGGGGTCAGCCACTGATTGACAGGAGCCCTGCATCCAGCTGGCAGCAGGACAGCTCACGGTCAATGAGAAAAGCCATGTCACTCTGACCATGTTGCGTTTCTGCGTAATTAGGAACGCTACCTTGTTTTTACATGAGAGTGTGCTGCAGTGTCTAGTCACTGAGAGCTTAAGGACCAGCGGCTTGACTGAATACACACATACACCATACACCGAACCATATACACACACACAAAAAATGCTAAGAACCACTGCTGACAAAGAGAGAGTAAGAAAGAAAGAGATATCAAGTGTAGTAATCAAAATGAAAAATGGGTCTCCAGCTACTTTAAACAAGAGCTAATTTATCACCAGAAAGTACGGATAAGTAGCCGAGTTGTTGCCGTTCAGTAAGTACCCGTTCTGCACCAAATTATTCCACCCCTGCTTGCGTGCAACCATAAATCATACACTTCCACACATCTTTTCCTATTAGCAGGCGTGCTAGGCATGGGCGCGTGCTCAGCTACCAAACACAGACTAATAGGCTACAATTTTTAATTTTGAGAATGCAACTCCCCTCCTCCAATCACTCATTCCAAGCACCCACACCCCCAGCTGCTCCTCACATCACAATATTCACATTATCACAGGAGTGTTACACAATCGGGTTTATCACTCCGGAGCTCGGCTGTAAGTGCTGTCCTCCCCCCCCAGGGTCCTCGTTTTGTGTGGTGTGATTGGGGGGCTTCACATTACAGACAGGAGCACAGCCCATGACTATAGATAGAGCTGATCTCTTAGCTCGGGACACAAGGGGAAACACCTGCTAGCACTGCGCTGCACGGACTACACCCATCAATAGAAAGGACCGACAAAGTGGATTTAAAACATCATAGCAAAAACAAACATTAAATCACTAAATGGTATAAAGAAGAATATGCTAAATAATTCTTATGCATCTTAAACTTGAAGTTTGCTTCAAATTATATTTTCATACTTTCGGGAAATAATATTTGTTTGCTTTCTAAATATTACATGATAAGGTAGATGGTACTGTCACAGCTGTCCCATTAGACTGTAAATAAAAGACAGGTGTAACAGTCATCGCTCTTTGTTTTATGATAATAATCAGGGTGCAAGATTTTTGTTTAAAAAAAAAAAATCTTAGCAAACGTTTTTTGTTATTTGCGAGGAAAGTGAGGCTGAGAACCTGAGTACCCTGCATGCACATATCCTAGACAAGATAGCGACACATTAAGGGCCTTTTTATACCCATCATGCAGTACCTCACACAGTACTGTCTGACAAAGGTCGTTCACCTTCCAATTTTCGTCTCCTGGCACGTTGTGCCATGGCTGCTGAAACTGATTTGAAGAGTGTCTCTTACCGTGAGCCTGGTTCTGCTGGAGGTTTCCTCCTGTTAAAAGGGAGTTTTTCCTTCCCACTGTCTCCAAAGTTCTTGCTCATAGCGTGACTTATGATTGTTGGGGTTCTCTCTGTGTTCTTTATATTATTGTAGGGTATTGACCTTACAATAAAAAGCACCTTGAGGCAACTGTTGCTGTGATTTGGCACTATATAAGTAAAATGAAACTGAATTGAATTGAAATAGCATATGAATGCCATTTTACAACATTTCTGCCCTGGTTTCAGTTTTCAGACCACCAAATATGTCCATCTTTTATATACAGTTACTTGTTTGGCTTAGCTTACAATAAGAATAAGAAATGGAGGAAAAAATATAGCCTGACTGAAAACCCATATCTGGCTACCAGCAGATTCAAAGCTCACTAATCAACCAATGGGATGGTGACCTTCTCATCTATCTAACAAATTATTATTAATACTTTAAACTGACTCAAGAAGAGACACAATAGGTTTTTAATTTTATCTCCTGTGTTTGCATATGTTACATGAACTGTTCTGCACACCCAATTCACAACTCCCTCAATAGAATAACAACAGAAGCTAAACAATGGGCAGGGAAATAAATCCATCACACAGGCTAGCAAGTTAGACTGGGAAGTCCCATGGAAGACAGCAGCGCCAGCCCCAGTCAAATGCTAAGGGGACGTTATATGTGATGGATGGAGTCTTTGACTTCCAGTAGAAGTGGCATGATGGCCTGGCATCTCTCTGAAGTGCTCCGTTCGCATTGTGACCAAATCCTGTTATGTCCCTGTTTCATTGTGGTGACAGCATGAGGAATGCTTGGTTTTGTTCTCCCCACTGTTGCTATCCATCATCTGTGGAGAGAGAGAGAGAGAGCACAGTGGCACTTTGCTTTCCACCCCATCCCACCCCAGCGCGTGCACACACACACACACACACACACACACACACACACACACACACACACACACACACACACACACACCTACACATGCTCACACCTACCCACACATGCACACACCTTTCCCGGCACATTCCTCTCTCGAACTCTCTGTTGAGACATCCTGTCTTTGCCACGGCGCTGGCCCCCTCCTTTTCATCTACACAAGTGTTGTTCAATTACGGGCGGGTGACAAATTAAAGGAAAAAAACCAACAACAACATTAGGTGTCCTGCTATGGTGTTAAGGCCAAAGCGCGACAAAGGAAGAGCTTCAATATGCCTTAGCTCAGATTCTCTACCTCTCTGAGGGTATTTTGAAGGGAACATTTGGAACAACATGGTTCCAAAAGATAGTTGCATGCACTATCAAATTTGATAATCGTTGGTCGAGGTCTCACGACAATGATGACCACAGCCTTTTAGTCACATGATTTTCATGTCTTGAAGAAATTATACTCATTAAAAAGGTTTTGGACTGATTTACAGTACACCTAAACTAGGCTTGGAAAATGCCCCACAAAGCACAACAAAGCTGCAGGATACCCTCACTTTTTAGGGTCATGGATTCTTCTCCTTCTTTTTTTTCATTAAACTGTAAACATCTGAATCACTTCTGTTTTTCACATACTCCCCACTCCATTTGAGCGGAGCCCTTTTTTTATGGGGGAATATGAAAGGGCAGTAGAGGAGATATATGCTGCAGCTCTATTCAGAAATACTTAGCTTGTAAAGACAGCCTATCCTTTCCCCAATCAATCCACTATTTAAAGGCGGATGTAATTTGAGCTCAGTCAATGTGCTTGGTGTTGAAAGCATCCTGCCTGGGTTTTCCTAACCTGGGGAAAAAAAACAGTGATGTCCAAGCGTCTAATTAAAGCTTGAGTCTCACTTGATCACATTCTGGAGCGGTCATTGGGTGCGTGGGGGTGTAATAGTTTAATTACCCCCCTTTTTCCCTACCCTCAACGTGGTTAAAGCTAATATTTAATTACAAAACAAACAGAAAGCAGAGACCTTGGTGTGCAATCGTGAATCAATGAAGCACAGCCAGGACCTATATTGTAATAATAGGGGAAACTCCCAGCTTATATTGCCGCATAAAAGACTCATAATTAGTCAAACGTAATTAGCAGAACATTACGGAATTATTAGGTTGCAGAGCAATGCCTTTCATGCTTGTGTGAAGAAAAAGCAAGGAGACGACTAATCAATGAGCTAGTCATTGCACAGGCTTATGCATATAAGTGGTGTTTATATACTGGTGAAAACCATCCAGCTCTTTACTGTAATGCAATCTGACCCTTCATAATCATAGTGTTGTCATTTTTTAAAATTAATTTCTTTAGCTTGTGCAATCTGATTTAAAGGCTGATGCTTTATAAAACACCGTCGGAACATTTGTTAGCATTGTCAATAAGGATAAAAGTGATAAAATCCGTCTGTGGATGTTTATTGAGGAATATCACACCTCAGGCAAAGTATACAGATATGCCATTATTCTGCTGCCTAATAAGCACCGAGAACCTGGCACTGCATGCGAGTGTGTGTCAGCGTGGATGATGCAATCTCAAGTGTTGAGATCTTATCTCATAAAGAGGCTTATAAATGTACAACTATCTCATGTCATATAAAGGAGCCCACTGATTTATTCCTATTGATCAACTGCCGGAGGCCGAGACAGCCTCGTAACGGAAATCAACACTCCCTCAAAGCCAAGGCAGTCTGACTGCACAGACACATGTGCACGCAAGTCATCTGTTGGACTGTAAGGATTGAAATGGAAATTATGCATGATTTATCACGCTCCGCTTGCAAGTAACTCCATGGAAAGAATTACAGGATGCATTGCAGAAAGACTGGCGGACAGGTGGACCATACAGAAAGGCATGAATATTGCAGGTGCACGCTACACAACAATCCCATCCCCAACTTTGGTGAGCTTTAAAAAAACAAACACGTGGAGTAAACTGACAGCCAAGTTTACGAAGTGTTTATGTGACATCACAGCTGACCAGTGCTAGACAATGACCCTCAACCTGTCTCTGTATGGTGCCCCAGAGGTGTCATAAAACCTGGGCAGGGAGCTTTGCTTGGGATGACAGAGTGCCAGGCGCTCTCCCACCAGGACCTAATTTCCCCCTGTGAAAATGGATAGCACGTCCATAGCGTAGCTTAGTTTAAAATGCAAAATGTGGACATTATCTGGCATGGAGATTCAGCGGCATCCATCACACTATGCTAATGCAGCCCAGTGGTTAAGATATTCTAATGTAAGCCACCCTGGAGATGTAGAGGAATTAACACAAACAGAGCAGGGCGGCGGGAACACAGAGGGGTCAGGAGATAGGACAGGGAAGCTGCTCGTGAGACAGGCACTGCCCCACACACGCACAAACACACACGCAACACACACACAGGCTTAAATAAAATGAACCCCATTAATGTTTCTGAGCATGTACACACACACACACGTTTGCAGGTGCACGCGCTAATACACCTTTGAGGGAATGTCACCTTTGATAGATGTAAACACTCAAATTGATGGAGGAATATTTCAATAGACATAAACATTCTTCAAACCAATCGCCCGCTTATGAATTTCCCTAATTGTACAGGAATTAAATATCTAACAGGATTCGTTTCTTGCTGTTGTATCCGATTCCCTCTCCATTCACATTTTTCCTCCCTTGCCAGGACTTTCTTTCCATTCATGTTCCAGCTGGAGGAGCAGTGAGGTTGTTTCCCTATCCTCTGGGTTGTTTGGGGCTGTGCAGAGTCCCAGCAGAGTTCCTGTCCTCAGCTCTGCAGCACTCATGAAAGCCCTGTCCCAGTATCCTGCTCTGCCTGCCAGAGCTGTAAGGGAAGGCATTATTATCATTATATTAATGTGACATTAATTGCTTTTACTTTTTCACTCCATTAAGTGTGCTCTATCTCTTTGGGAGCCTGGCCAGATGGTTTATCACTTCCCATGCTGTTGGTAGCACCATTAATGGGCTAAGACACTGGGCTATAAAATAATTGTGCCGCAGTGTTGGAAATGTTCATCGTGCTAATTGAAAAGTAATTGCGGAGGTATAGTGCAACTGTCACACCATAAAAGCCTGTCATAGAGAGAGGGAGGAGTGCTTTCTTGTAAAAAGGCTATTGTTTGCAGTCATACAGTACAGCACAGCAAGTGGTCAAAGCAGTCTTTAGGCTAAATGTTAACAGGGGCAATGATCCATTGAAAACATTATTCTTTTTTCCCGCAACACCTCACATATTAATGTAATAAATATATCACCGCAGCTCTCTTTTATACGCCTGTCGTGATTAACTTCATCATAGTGTTTTGTTATGTCTTTAAGCCGTGTCTATACATAGTAAAATTAACACTGTGAGCAGGAGTATATGAGACAGTTAAATGAGAAAAATGACAATTAACAGTTGGGAAAAATTACGGCACTGAAAGGTGATTTCCCAGCAGGAGGCCATGCAATGTAAACATCTTTCTTAAAGCAACGGAACGAGTACGTAAGTGGTTAAAAACCATGCATGGAGCACAGACACACGGCCGCCCTTGCTTTTTCATGTGCAATCAGCATAAGCGTGCATTAAGTTCCCGTGGTGTGAATACATGCTGTGTTGCATGTGCACGCTCATGCGTAGTCACCTCTGATCAAACATTTGCATCCGCATCCACGGCTTTTCTTGCTATACCGTATATCTCGGTGTAATATAAATCAGAATTACAATTTCAATAACTCCAGCATGATCAGTAATGAGATATGATTTACTTCTAATGAACTTTGGATATTACAATGCAGAACCAAGAGTATTAAATCGTTAAAGTGTTAATGTAACATTATAAAATGCCATTAAGCTGGCAATTAATCAGCATGAAAAATAAAAAGGAAGGGTTTTAGTGCTGGATTTCTAATTTCTTAGTTAGCGCTGAGAAATAAGACCCTGCAACCCTTGATCTGGATGAGGACGTTGTGAACTTTGGGCTTGACACTTTAAGTTGCATCAAAATAATATCTGAAGAGGTTGTGCAAAACTGCGTGTCATAAATGTTTTAAGGATGAAGCCGTACTAGAGATATGTGTTATTGTCCCTTTATTGATGTAAGCTTGTTGTTTGAGTTGAGGCTCTGGTTTAACGGAAGGGCCGACGGGCGTTCTTTTAAGCCGTCATTACTAAAACAAAGCAGCCTGCTTTTCAGCCCCTCATCGACTCCCTTTCGAGCCCCTGTCGCCCGGACAATCCAGCTTATTGACACTCATTGACTGGGTGTTGAAGAAGAACGGGATGGTGAACTTGTCTAACGCAGATCAGGGTCAGGGCAAGGGACAGGGGAAGGGAATGTTTGTGTGAGACCCCCACATTCGGCTTCATGCATTCAATAGTGCTGCGTTCGTGTTTAAAATCAATAAAGTGCCGCAAAAATCAGGCCAGAAAATGGAGTGATTGATTCCAACAGATTTGGTGCCATGTTCTTGAATGTGATGTTATTTGCACTCCTTTGATTCCACAAAGGTTGCAAACATCATTGAGACTGTAAACTATGTGTGTGGGCCGCACTGAGATGGCCTAGCTGTAGGTCAAGCAACCGGCATGAACTGTGAGCCACCTCAACCCTTCACCCAATTTCCCCTCCCTCGTTCTCTCCTCCTTCCCAAGGTCAATATCCTCAACAATTAGTCCGAGGAGGAGGAGGATTTGAAGCATGGTTGCACCCTCTACAAATGCCCCCTCAAGGGCTTTAGGGGGCAGCAACGGTATGTCAGGCTAAAGTGAAAAGTGTACCCATTCCCTCTTTATGTCTCCATTTGCCACCCTCATTAGGGCCATTCATGAGCACTTAGAGGCCCCCTGCACATCCACACATCACCCTGGTGGGGTCTGCCCTCTCCTCGATGCCCCTTTCCCAATCAGATAACTATCATTAAAAGTCCATGTGTGCTTGTGGGTGTGTGAGTGTGGAGAGAGGCATCCACCAACTCGTATCCATATCAAACTAATACAGTATCGATTGGTCCCAGTCACCATGGCACCAGGACAATAGTCCAGCCTTGCTGACCACTCAGTCTCACGCCAGTCTCCTCCTCCACGTGGCAGACTGTATGATCCATGCTTCTGGCATATCAAAAGGCACGGCTCTCTGCATTTAACGTTGTAACCTATAAAGAGGACAAAATCATAAACTTCATAAACTTCATCCTCCGGGTGGCAGATCGATGCAGCCGTAAATCTCTGGCTCATCCTCTTCGCCGCTCTTTTTTTTTTTCTTCAAGAGGGACAGATGCCCGCTGGCCTGTCAAGCCTCAAAGGAAGAGAAAACAAGACGGGGCAGTTGTCAGGGAGCAAGAAGAGTGTGAAAATACAGCGAGGTGAAGGAAGTACAAATGTTAAGCTCAGAGAAACCAGTCCCCCGTGAGCCCATGTGCACCGTTACAGAGAGAGAGAGAAAAACATGGGATGGAAGCACTGCATTCAGCTCAGGTTGTGTTGTTTGCTCCCACAATAGACTCATACACTTTTACTAAAGGGGAAAAAATGTTTTGAACCAAACACAGCGTCGAGTTGACGTAATTTTGAATTCCTAATATCTGACACTGTTCCTCAGTTGTTTTGTCTGGACAGCTGTCCCCTTCCATCCAGCGGACCACACATTGTCTCAGAAACGGGGTGGGCTTGCAGAAACTGTGCACAGAAGACAAGAAGCTTCTGATTTTCTTGATGCCTCAGCTGCCTGAAAACAAAGAGCACGGGCCTTCATTTTTGATTCAAGTGAGTGATTTGCATAGAAAAGTTCATAAGCACGGGACATAAGGATATGGTCGTAAAAGAGGGCAATAAAAAATTTAACTATGACAGAATATTAAAAGTGGCAGTAAATTGAAGGCAGGGTGCAGAATGACCCTTATAGAGTGACTTCCTCGGTTGGGACTGCTAATCTCAGCGTGTGAGAGGGGGCACTCACTGTACACAGAGAATAAAACATCTCCTGCCGACCCCTGACAGATATGGTTGTCTCTCACACTTTCATCCTGCTGGATAGTTAAGATTTAAGATAATGACACAACGACTTTCACGTTGATGCCGACATTGAATCTTTTTAAGAGGCCTCCTGCTGCCGAGCCGGGACGGCCTGTCAGCCACTGGCAGTGAAAGAGTTGAATGTCTTGCGCATACTCGTTTCCCGATGTCAGGAAGAAATTGTTCGTAACACCGGCCCCTCACACTTGTCTCAACTCATTTATTTCAGCCAAGGTCTGCGGATATAAATAAAAGGAAATGTTACTGGAGCATTTAAACTCGGCGCCAGCCTTGAGACCAGTAATGTAACCACATATCATCAAAAGTGCTGAATCTCCTTTTGTCACCACACATGACATGCAATTCCTCCAAACATATTCATGTTTGTTGCATTCATACAAATAAATAATCACAGGAAGCCAGGAGGGCCCTTTAAAGGCTGACCTCTACAGTAATACTGAGTGTCCATCAGATTTATCCCGTGGCTGCTAAAAATAGAGCTTTGAAATCTGAAATTGCCCCACACAAGCCTTTCTGCTCCCCCAACACCAAGCTGGGTTTACAGGATTTTATCATGAATGCAGTTCAACAGGTGGTCCATAGATGGAGCTCTTCTCATTAGAATATGCATTACATTACATTACAAGGCTCTTCTCCGGTAACTGTGCGCCGTCCATCATCCTTAAACAGCATCACAAGAGCTGTGCTGTGGTGTAGGCTCAACCTTTACCTGCTCCATGTTAAAACAAAAAACCCAAAAGTGTTGCCGTTTTCAGGAAGAAAAAACATTTAAACGGCTATAGTGACCATTTTAGTTGTGTTTCTCTGCCTTACTTAATACACTGGACCCCTTGTGGGTGAGTGTCAAACCACAAACCACCGGGTCCCTGGAGCGGTATGACTTAATTGAGCTATCCTGGGAAATCTAATTACAATAATGCACAGAGGATTGTGTAATATTCCCTCTGCTTCTGCTCTAACACCTATCCCTCACACACATGAACTCTCGTTACGCTCTCTCTCACTCACACACTCACACACACAGATGAAATGAAAGGGGAGGATGAGAGAACATGTACAGACACTTATAAGTTAGGAGGTTGTGGGTACGCGCGAACTGCAACAAGTGTAAAAGATATTTCACAGGAGATGTTTTCATCACGATTCATGAACCAGTAAAGCTTTAAATAGCAGGCAGGCAGATGTGCTGGGCACTGAGGACAAAACAATGTGATGTGATCGCAGGAAAAAGTTTCATTTAATTTTTCAAATTAAGTTTTTCTGTCTGTCTTTGAAAGTTTGTGAGAAGCAGTAAGAGAAACCAGTTTCCTGGGCAATGATCATAGCCGTGTCACTGTAGAGAGCTGTGAGCAAGTCACAGTAATTCAAATGCAGGTATGTGCGGTGTGTGTCTGCGCTGCTGGGGCCAAGAGACAAGCTGCAGATCACACACATACTCACCGATGTGGTCACAGGGATTTCTAAAATTATTCATCCTCTGACTGCTCACTCATTAATTACGTTGAATGTGTCCTAAAACGCCTCGCAGATACATGAGCTCTTACTGCACAAAGAAAAAAAGAGCATGTACACTAAAAATATTGGATGTTTGTCAGGCTCGGGTAGATTTCTGTTTGCCTGAGTCTGACAATAAGAGGCGCTTTTAATTGCTCCATAAAAAAAAAAGAAAGAAAAGAAAACTTGCATAAGTGGCACTAAACTAAAATGAATATATGAATCTTTTTTTTTTATTTACCCCAGAGTTTCTTTGTGTGCTGTGGATTGTGTGCAGTTTCTCATGCTGTCAATATGTGTGTGAAGTCTGTTTGTGATTGAGTGCAAGGTCAAAGGGACACAATGGAGAGACGGGGGAGCGGCAGTGAACTGAGAGGGGGACTGCTACTGTGCCCAAGGCCATACCCGTGCAGACGGACACCATATTGAAATTAGCAAATGGACTGCAGAGTGTAGCTTGCTGCCCCATTTGTGGTCCCCTTCCTCCTGGTGATATACCGACGCACCCAGTGATGGGACATCACTGTGTTAGCTGGGCAGCAGGGTGAGGTTTTGGGGGTTGGGCCGGGTTGGGTGTGGTGGTGGTGGGGGGGGGGGGGGGGACAGCTGACCTCCCCACTGTCCTAAAATGAAACGGGTCGAGTCTTATTTATTTACAGCATGTTTTGCACTCGTCCCATAACACTGTAAATTACCTGCATGGTCAAGGCTTCTTTCTCAGGCAAGGAGAGACAGGGGAGAGGAAAGGACATAAAACGTGCGATCTGGATGATATTTAATTCAGGAATCACATATGATCTGTCAATTTCCATAAATCACACTTTATGAGTCATATTTTAAATACAAAATCACATTTATGAATACAAATGTGTGAATTACAAGCGGTCATATGTGTTTGTATGATTTACAATACGTCTATAGGCCCCAGACAGAGTGCCTTACCAATATTTATGAGATTTCTATAGAACATCTCATCAGAGGATAAGGGATGGGCGATTTCCTTGCTGGGGGTCTTACGTGGCTGATCACGTATCTATTTCAGACTTCGCATGCGTGCTTATCGTGATGTTGACTGTTTGACTCCCTGTTCATCTCCTCCTGAGATGACACGAAAAGGATGGCCATAATGTGAAATATGATGTGGCACATTTATCCTTTGGAAAGCATGTTGAGTTTTGTTTGCTTGATACAGAAGAGCGTGACACTTACTTGAACGTGATTATATGGCAAAGCAGGCGGCCGGAGACAGCAGACTCAGTGTATGTGTGCAAAGATTTCCATCAGAGGGAAGTCTCTAAGGACCAGACCTGGTCCTTGGCTCAAAAAAGGTAAGGGGCCTCCTCCATTATGGCAAACAAGTGCATTTGTTTTAAGGCCAATGGAGACTTCTAACCTTTGCTTGACACACCGAAAAGGTCAGGCCTATCCGTGGTTTCCTTCCTTCTGGAGTGAAGACGGACCATTTTCTCCCTGCTCTTAGGACCGCTAGAAACCTTTGGTACAATCCCAGGACCCACACTACTAACAAGCATAGTGCAGATAAGCAATCTGCACACAGTTTTAGCCTAAAACATGTAAATAAATAAAATAAAACAATTAATGAACAATCCCAGCTCTGAAACTGTAGAACAATCCCACCTGCACACTCGGATGAAACAAATGTCTTAATATAATTCAGAACACAGGCTGGAAACGCTCTAAAAACACTGTAATTGTTTTAAACGCCTGTGAAGTGAGCACACACAGCACCCAGTGTGAGTTTTTCTCCATTTGATGGACGTATCCATGCTTATCAATGTTCCTTATCTCCCTTCATTACTTCCTAACCAGTGGTTAAATTGGAAAAGCCCATAAGAACGTGTGAATACATGGCAGAGGCAATAAAACAGTAGGAAGAAGAGCCCCCGCCTCCAACACACACGCACACACACACACACAGACTGTACATCCCACAACAGTGTTTTTCTTGGGTGGAGGCAGATACATTGAGCAGATAGTTAGAAATATTTCTACTCCCTCCACAGCTTCATATCAGTGAGCAGCACAGATAAAGATATAGGTGGGTAAATAAATCTCAAAATGAAGGAACAAAACCCTTCACAAGCAGTTATCAGTGTGTGTGTGTGTGTGTGTGTGTGTGCAGTTTATTACCTGTTCTCTCATAGCACTTGTGTTCCTGCAATGTTTAAGTGCTGGGAGAACACAAGTGCACTGATTTCCGCTAAACGTGGCATTTTCTCTGCAATACTAGCAGCTCAGTGTGGTCTCATCCTCACTCTTCTTGTGTGGTGTCGCGTCTCCGCAGGGACTTGTTCTCAGTGGATTTTTGTGGGTTTGCTTAATTTCTACAGTGCTTATCAGCTAAAACGGTGAAAGACCCGAACCGCAGTTTGGCCCAGAAACAGGCCGCCGTCGTTTAAGAGACACAAAGCTCGATATAATATTTCCCGTTTTCTTTTTGTTCCAGATTTTTTCGCTCTGACACTTAAGAGTCTGCTATCGGATTAAAAACGGGGATTTTAAACGTTCACCTTTCACTACATCGTTGCGTAATGGCTCTGATGAAAAAAAATGTAACCAGAGTCATTTGACAAACTGGGACAAAGGTCTGCTGATGGCCATTGGGTTTTTAGGACAGCAGCTCAGCCATGCATTAAGTGGCGAGGAGCTCAGGAGTGTAACCTGATAAATGCACTTAAAACAGTGAAGATGGACAATGAGAGGGCGAAATCTCAGATGGTCGGGCCTGTGTGCCTGCTAGGCACTTTGACAGCCTATTGATCAGCCAAAGAGAGTATTGTGTGGGGTCAGAGGTGTGGGGATGCATGGCTCAGATACTGTTAGTGGGACACATACAGCACAGCGTTAGGATCTATTAGGAAACAGATCCACTGTCGAGCAAATCACATTGTTCTTTTCGTTGAAGATCAAACCTGTTGTTGACTTTCACAGTCCTCCCTGCAGAGATGGCTGAAATTTCTCCTCCGATATAATACACAACAACAATATAGCAAACTGTCTGCCTTCTCAAAGTGATGTGACGTAACGTTTTCTGTCTGGCACCATTGATAGCCCAACGCTAGTGAAAATGCCCAGCTCCTGTTATTGAATAGTAATAGGCTTGTCGGCCGGTGCCTCCAATTTCACAAATGGAGCAATAAATACACATAACAGAATCAGTGGAACAATAAGAACGGCCATAAAGAATTGTTGGGCAAAAACAAGGAGCACGGGTGGGGAGGAGAAGGAAGGAGTGGAGGGGGGGTCAAAAAGAAAATTTGACAAAAGAAAGAGATGAAAAGTGTGAGCGTGCGAGAGTGAAACGGAGAGGGGGGCCAGGAAGATGGTGTCCCACTCTTCATTTCTGTGCCACCAGCTCTCCTGGGCATTTACGTGCTCCGTTTTCAACCTAAGTGTAATTTGAGCCCTGGGTTGATACAAAGTGTATGCAGCAGCTCTGTTCAAACCCAATCACTCACCCTGACGTGTAATCCTTTCCCTCACCATCATCAACGTTGCTTTGGGAATAATGAAACACACTTAAGCAATACGCAGCAGTCGTACAGCTGCGAGCGGGGCCGCATCTTGATGAGATGCCTCATAACTCTAATGAAAGGTGTTTTGACCTGTCAGTGGAGGTAAATGATTGCCTCGCTACTGTATCTGTGCGAAACGTATCGATGGCAATAGCCGGTCCCACTGGATGATTTGCATGAGAAATGAGGAGCGCATTACTTTAAAAAATAAATAAATAAAAAATAAAAATGACAGCAGCTGGCAGCAGCGCTCTACATTGTTTGGCCTCCAGATCTCCTTTTTTCTTTCCCTTTCATCCTCAATTCATCTTGTTTCTTGTCTTGTGATGCCATTGTTTCCACATAGAGGATTATCACGATTAATTGGCTAGCAAGACGTTATTTCAAAAAGGGAAATTGGCTCTTATAATTATATAGTGAAGGGAATACTTTAACTCCCTGTAATATCAGCTTCCTGAAATAATGGCGCTCCAGCCCCTCACTCCCCCCCTCCCCTCCTACTCTCCACCGCCGCCTCCATCAGCGTTAACATGTCTGTCTGCCTGTTTCCTGTGACGGATCCATTTTCAACAGTTCCTGGCCCTGCAGAGGCTGCGGTTGATTACTGGATGGTTGGGTGGCCTGCGTGAATCTCTCACTGGCTTGCCTCACTTACTGCCACCAATCTCTGGTCTTCTGGGAGCTCCTGTGTGCTCTTTGTTTTGTCCCATCGCCGAACTCGCTCTCAATGTGTGTGTGTGTGGAAAGGGGGTATTTACACCAAGCAGAGGACAAGGTTAGGTGAAGTTGCTACACTGAATTAAGTAGATACACAACAGCGTCAGTGCTGCGAACACACACACGAAAAACCCCTGTAAAAAACTGTCACCCTTAAACATTACCATCCATGTGAAATTTCCTTCAAAGTTTTACTCGACAGACTTTTTAAGCCAGAACACAAAATAATCACAGAGGTCGGTGAGTATTTAATTCATTGATCCTTTACCTTTTTGAAAATCAAAACATAAAAGTTACACAGATATTGGTGATTTCAACGATCAGAGATATCAATGTACACCATCGCCAAATGATATATTTCACATCATAAATACTCACAGCGCAGAAGCAGCAAATCAGTCACCTGCTCCTGTCTGCAGTTTCATCATCGAGGGACCAATTCTGACAAACTGATGTTCATATAAACACACACTTGCTTAGTAACCAAAGCGTGGGGGTCATGCCCACTGACGGCCAAGTCGTATGGTCGATGTGAACGCATGCTTTACCTTTACAAAGAGATCTATGAAGAATGACGGGGAGGAGGAGATGTACAACTACAAATGTTTTGGCAGGAGCACTGCGGGAGAGAAGAAGTCTTTGATAAAAACATGGATGGCTCAGGTGTGTCACAGACGTGAGGATGATAAAGACCAGAAAGTGCTGAATCAGAGAAATATTGACAAAATGATAATGAGGTAGTAGTCAGCAGGGCGCTGCATACTTCTTTTTTTTTAAGTGGTATTTCGGCAACCTACTGTATTGACGCTGATATATTTACACACTTAGACACAGCTTCTAATGTAAGACATGTTGTCTTTTCCTTAACATAGTGTCATATTGCAAGGTGAAGAAAAAAAATCTAATCGAGTTTCTTATGGCTGATCATCTTAGGCCACTACAAATTTCTATTTGTCGAGATTTTCTGCAGATGCTTTCATTAATGCCGCGCTTTCACTGAAACAAGCACAAAAGTCATCAGTGGAGCAAATCAAATACAGTTCTGATATACAGGATACATGTTACTGATTAGACGGATTTAGAATATGTCACTTGATCGCTTACAAATTCTCCAAAACCTAAGTAAAAGCATGCTTTTAGCATGGTTTCAGTCAGAATTGGTCCCTGTTGTATTGCACAACAGTTAAAACAAGTCAAGTTGGTAATGTCACCCTTTACAGCGGAGCTCGTTTACTCGATGGCGGCTAACTCAGGTTTTGGAATTGGGCGGGAAAATTTGGAGAGGGAGTGGGCGGTCAACCTTGGATGCACGGCCAATCAGACTGCTACTTAAAAAAAACCGTCATGGCGGCGGCTGGATCACTGATATCACAAGCGTGGCGGCAACTCTACCCTCCTGCGATGTCAGGGATTCCTTTGATCGCGGTATCATATTGTTGTGACAGCGCCACAATTTATCACATCACATAAAATCCTTCAGCAGTCTAAGCATTCCCCCTTCAACACGTTCCCTCTCACACGAAGACCAGTGGCATGACTCCAGTGGACTGGACTACAGTGTTACTCACACCCAGCACAATGGACCTACAGCTAAACACAGTGGGGGTGGGGGATCTCTCTCCCACCAGAGTCCACACCTTGCACTGACACAATGATGGGCTGCTGCTACCCGTTGTAGCATACTGACCCTCTATTTCTTGCATAGCTATTCACAGGTACATACTTGAGCACCCCGAGCTCTTTCTCACTGACGTCTACCTGCCTCTCGTCCGGCGGGAGGGGTGCTGCTGGCCGTGGTGTCAACGCGAGGTCAAGAAGTGCTCCACGTGTCTATCGTGGTGCGACACTGCGCACACAACAACCTCCTGCTGGCTTAAAAATAAACCCAGTGTGAAACGCCACAACCGCATCTCTGCACCTGCCATTTACCTCTGTTTCGTCGAAGTCCTATAAATGCAGGCGCAGCTATTAAAAGACAGGAGGCGTCTAAAATGGTGAGAGCAGATGCTGGGCACCTTGCTCCCAGTGTGTGGGATGACTCTGCCACAGGCTTAAAGGAGACCAAAATAGAGTGGTTGACATATGGGCCTCTGATTGTTTGAACACGGAATCTCCTGGACCTCTGCCACTCGGCATAAATCCTTTGATACTGCCACACCAAAACCCGCTGATTAACTTTCGCCTAGCCTGAATCAGGTCATCCATTTGCATGTAAAGAGGCAATTTTCAAAGGCTCAAACAATGACCAAATCTGAGGTTCAGTCTGGGGTTCATTGGCTTGCACGAGCAGCAGCAACACAAACCGCTTTGGAGAAGGAGAAACGGTGGTTAACCGAGGTACAGCGGCGTGTTCCACCGCTGAGACGGGGCTACGCAAATATGGTCTTTTAGTAACAGCAGCACTGAAAAGCGCACAAAAGATAGGATCTGAAGCTTGGCTCCCCAATGGCTCGCTTTATTGCTGAGTTACTACAGAATAGGAACAACTGACTATTGTACCTGCCTACGCTAGTTTGGTTAAACATGGGACCAGCGAGTCTTCCAGTCTGAGCATAGATCCACGACGATCACACGGCATAATGCTCTGGAGAGGTATATCCAAGGACATTTAAACTGATAAGAGTTCACATATAAGTAACCACTTTCATTCTTTTTCCCCCCATTAGAAGAAGAACAAGAGAAAATGGCCACCAAGTTCACCAGACTTTGAACTGTACACTCAGTCTTTCAAATAATAAATATTTACAAATATTATATTCCAGACCACAAAAAAGAAAATCAGCTGTTAGACAAGTAGGTGTGTTTATGATGGTTGACACCTCTTCAGAACATTTTTTTTTTAATTTTTTTGGAACTTTAAATTTTCTGAAAAAAAAAAAGTCTTGTTATCAAGATCTGGCAACTACTTGCTGAAGTAGTTGCCAGATGCTGAGCGGCAGAAGGGTCCTTCTTCATATACAGCATGACAACTGACAGTTAATTAACAAAAAAAATTATTACTGTACATAGTATTTCTTATATATTTTAAATTAATCTGCATCATTTTATATTTATACTAATAACCAAGTTTTGCATTTGCTCTTTTTTTCCCTTTTTTTTTTCTTTTTGTGTCCCGGGGTTCCAGGAAGAGGAGGAGTGAGAGAGGTCAGTCTCCATCCTGCCTAGCAGATTCAGCAGGGGTGTCTCCCTCTCTCCTGAGAACCCTCAGCCTTGGTTCAAGTCACTTTCTGTTGCCGCAGCCAATCAGCCACCCTCCGATCAGACCTTGGCTTCCAGCATCTCCAGGAAGAGTTTGTGCATGGGCACCTTGCCCTGCACTTTGATGCTGTAAAAGTGCTGCACAGCCTTTGTGGCTGTCTGCCTCAGCAGGGGCAGGGTCATGAGCAGTTTGCCAGCCCGTCGTGGATCCTCCTGATGCTGGCTGCTCTCATAGTCCTGCAGGGCCTCGTGGAGCGCGTCCTGAAGCTTCTGGACTGCCTCCATGTCCTCTATGTGCATGGAGTCTGACAAAAAAAAGGAGAGAAAGAAAAAAAAAAGAGCATGAATATGATGGATTTTTTACATTTGAGACGAAGAGGGAAAAGGGAAATTGTAAGAAATACAGTTTGCTCTTCTAGACGGTGGTAATGTAACAGCAGTCATGGGAAATAGAGTCTTCTAAAACAAAATAAAATCTCATGAGTGATCTTAACTGCTCGGTCAGTTGCAGCAAGGTTAGGAACACATTATCAGTATAACTCACACCCTGACAAGATAAAGAATAGATCATAAAAAAAGAAAACACACACACACAACAACAACATCTGCTTTGTTTTATTTATATATTTATTCTTTGGTGGATTGGGTAGGGTATTGATATGGCCCTTGACCAGTGGGACTGAAAATCAATGTTATCCTCCAGTAACAATAGCATGAATAGCATCCAATCTTTGCTGAGTGAGTACACATTAAACACCTGACTGTTCCAAAGGACAGAGTGTTTTCCAAAAAAAACAAAGGAAAAAAAGGGAGCTCCATTAGAGAATTGGACACCATAAACAAACGTGAGATGAATGCAACACTTCCTTTTGATACTGTCTCCTGCAAAACGGATGCGAAAGCGATGAATGTGGACATTTCTCCACGAGTTTGCGCTGTATTATCGAAAAGTGTCCACTTCACTACATTCTCCTGCAAACAGCTAAAATATGACTCTCTCACTTTCTCTCTCAGCTTCAGATAGTCCAAATCTCTCCCACCTCACCTCCTGGCATTTCTTTTTAGAGCTGTCTGCAGTTTCAGTCTGGCTTCCCTCCGGTGTTCTTCGCTCCTATAACGTTTCGCTACAGTGCCACTGTTTTTCAAGCGATCCTCTTGTACATGGTGTTACCGTACTCCCCTCTCACTTTCGCCTTTTTCTGCTCCCACCTCTCTCAGGGACAGTCTAGGGGTCGCCCTTTCTTTCACTGGTTAACTGGCATCTGGCACTCAGGAGGCAGCATGTCATTGGCTGCCTGACTCGACTCACCTTGGCGGCGCATAATTTACCACACGGGACAATAAAAGGCAAAACAGATTTCAGGCTTCGCCCCAAATTCATTGACTGGAACAACTGTATTCCCAAGACCTTGAGACATTTCTCACCCTGACGGTTTTCAAATCCACAGTGGTAAAATGAAGTAGGTCGTTTTGTAAAGTGAATGTGGGAAAAGGAGGGGGGGTGAAGGAGGGAGGGGATGGAAGAACAAAAGACTCCGATGAGGATGTGGTGTGACATAATTATCTCTTGTTCTTTTCACACAGGCTGCATTTTTACAAATCAAACCAATTTTTTTTCTTTTCTTTTTCCTTTCTAGTTTCTCAGCAGCAAAGGCATGCGCACACTCTAACAACCGACCTGACTGGCGCTGCGCTTTAAAGGAAGGTTTTGTCGAAAGAGGGAGAAGAAGAGAAAATAAAAACAGGGATGGAGACATCTCGACAAATGGGAAAGAAAATGGGGCACGAGAGAAAGCGAGCAGCTTACAAACACTGGAGGAGGGGGCTGACTAAAATGTAAAAAAGAAAACAACAACTTTGAAGAAACAATTTCCTCGCAATCCATCAGTGAGCCCACGTCGATCCGATTGATAAACTGCTAATTACAAAATCAATTGCTATGAATTTTCACAGCTGTCAGACAGAGGGGCTCCCGGGAGAGTGATCTCCCAGAGACCTTGTTCTAACGTTCTGGACACCCTCCGCCTCCCCCTCCTCCCATCTCTCCTTCCTCCTCTCACCTCACCTCCCTACCAACGCTCTGTTATCTGAAAGCAAAGTCCAAGCATCAGCATTTTCGTTTTTCAGTCCCGGACAAAACAAGGGAAAAACTGGCCCGGTGACCCAGGCGTGGATTGATCAGAGGAGGACTCCTCAAAAAGGCGCCTGTCAATAGCGGCGTGCCGTCTTCGCACTGGAACAAACGAGCCCCATCACGCCCTGATACTCATTCCATTTGACTTAACACATTTTATTGACAGCCCCCTGCGCTCCTAATGAAATGCTAAATTTATCTCCCGTGGCTGCCGTGCCCTGCAGCTACTGTTATGGAGATGGAGAAAGAGGAGGGAGAGGGAGCGCTGGAGAAATACCACAACATTGAAGGTGTTCAATTAAAAAAAAAAAAAAACTCCCTCCGTCCCTCTTTCTCGTACACTGGCCTTATCTTCTCTCCATCTCTCCATCTCACGCTCCAAACTAAAGGTTACACTGAAAAACTCATGAAAAACTAAGAAATGTCATTTCTGAAACTGTGTTAGACAAAACCCATATTACACTGACGAGTGTGCATTCCTCAGAGGTCCAGTCGGGAAAAAGTAAAATGTCCTGAGTGAGTAATGCCCATGAGGATTTTTTTCAAGAATATTTTTAAACCTTCACTTTTGTTTAAGCCCAGAGATTGTGTCCTTTTTAGGATAGTGTGCGTGTATTCATTTGTTTTAATTCAGGTGAATTAAAAGCTTAAAATTTCATTGCTTCTTATTACTGTATGGTTCATTAGTTGTTGTATGTCAAATTTGCATACTTACACTTTTTAAACAAAATGCAACAAAATATTTTAATTACAGACATGGCTTTTATTTTACAATCGTTTTTATATAAGTGATTAAACTAAAGAAAGGTGATTTTTTTTAAACAAAAATAGAGGAAATGTTGGATAAAAAAAAAAAATTAGTTTTAAAAAATTATATATTTGGTTTCCCCAAAATTTTTAAATCAAATTATTAAAAACTCCAATTTTATTTATATTGTAATTTAACTCTTTTGAGGATTCTCTTTTAGTCTACATTAGTATAAAATAAAATGTATTTCAATAAAAACTCAAGCACACTCCGTGTCATATATGATGCGTCACTGTGCTGAAGATAACCCACCTGAGTTGGCAAGAGCAATGGCTTTGAGGGTTACAAACTCCTCCTTCTCCACTTTGAGCTTCTTGTATTTGCGGACCAGCTGCAGGATGGACACGTAGAGGTCGAGCAGGCCCGTCAGCCGCGAGTGCTCCTCATCCATGATGTAGTCCTCGGCGTACACCAGCTCATCTTCGTACGGCAACGAGCGGAACACGATGCTGAGGATGAGGATCTCCATCCAGGCGCTCTGCAGCAGACTCATCTGGTCTCCCAGAGAGAGAGTAGAAAAGCCTGGGCAGGAAGAGAAGGGGAAGTTGAGCGAGAGAACCTGAGCACAATCTGCAAGCTTATATTTCTAGTCAAATGTTAAAGAAAAGGACAAAAAAAGAGCAATTATGTGATGTACGTAATTTTATCTCTTCCACGATTTAGAAAAAATCTTCTTTATTAGAGGGAAAGAAAGCTAAAACCGTAGGATGTCGGAGATGCGATCAGTAAAACAAATACACATGTACATGCACATGTTAGCGAGTGGTCTTTAATTTCAAATGCACAGTGCAAGGTCCTCTTTGAAGCTGGTGTCAGAGCACTTGAGTGGGCTTTAGTGTAAGTGAGGACAGTAAATCGGTGCAAAGGTCCGGGATACACAAAGCCATGTGGTTACCCCTTGTATCCTGTCACTCTTGTATTGGTGTGAGGGGGGATTAGCACCAAGACACATCCTCATTGGAGGGGTTGAGGACATGACACGCACTGTGTAACAAGAGGAGGTGATGAGGGAATGCACACACACACACATCCACGGAAGTGCAAGAAAACAGACATGCATGCATATTCAGATAAAGGCATCTACATGTATGCACATGAATGCATAAACGTAAAACGACGCACATCAAGAGACACAAACGAAGCCGGGGTCACATGGTGCAAGTCATGCCCAAAGGCCTGCTTAAACCCAGGGCCAAACTCTTCGACAGCAGTAGAATAAAGCTGAAATCGGCACGAGGACAATACACCTCCGTCTCTTTCTACCCCAACGCCACGACATATGCTCAGAATAGAACATTAAATCAAACAAAGTGTGAGATCCCTGAAAGATGAGCTGTGAGAAATTCAAACAAATTAATAAGAGCAAAAAAAAAAGAGCCAGAGAGGAATCGTCTCGTCCCTTTTTCCCTTCGTAGCTCCCTTTAGCTGTCAATAAACCGCATGACATCCCCCAACACTCCCCATATTCATTCCCCCCAATCTCCCACCTCCCCTCCTCCTGCACAGCATTCCTGCAGGCGCCTCATTCTGACAGCATATTAGGCTCTTCGGCTCCACCCCCGATTAATAAGATTGCTTTTACAAGTTTGCTGTTGCCACACTTGCGTAGCCGTTGTGTGATTTAAGGGCGATAGATTACAGTATTGACCAGAGCGCTCACTGCACCCGCATTCCACATTTTCTCTTAAATATAAATGATCTTACTAGGGTGCAGCCACCAACCTGATGTTTATCTCTTTCTGCCAGGACAACATAAACGCATAGACACGCACGCACACACGCACGCATGCAGCTTAAGAAGAATAAGAGACATAATGAGGAAGCGTCAGAGAATGCGAAAAAGAAACGGGACGATGAGAGCGAGCGAGGGAGACGGGCGGAAAAGAAGAGCTGGGGAGAGAAGTACCCGAGTGTTCAATTTCCCTTATCGTGGTGATGACCACTGCAGGGGAAGAGCTGGAGGATACATTAATTAACAGATTGTGATCAGAATGTGAGGGCCTTCACATTTTGAAGGGGAATCAATAGTCAGTAAAATAGAGTGCTAACTGAAAGGTACCAGTGCCCTGCTGGACTGGTCAGAGGTTGTCTCTGAAGAGTCCAAATTAGACCCAACAATTCAAACTGCCAGAAGCACTCACAACACTTTACTATTATCAGTGAAGGCAATAAGCCATATTTTAAAAAGGCCTGTGCCATTACACACATATCCAGACAGCATCTTAAAACTCTTTGTTGTGTTATTTCCTTGTCTGCATACGTGGCCATTATGTCGGACAGAATGTGGACTGGCCGGAGCAAAATTGTCATGCAAGCGTGGACGTGGTCTTGATTGCCGCATCAGGTTGGCATCACAATCACAGGAAAAGGCTTTGTGTAGCCTTTTAATGCCAAGGAGGAGTGAAGCGGAACTAAAGCGCTGTTCCCAATATGACAGCTCGTGTGAAGGCCTTGTTCAGGGCTCGCTGAAGTGGCTTTGGAGTTGTTCTGATACAACAGACACCTCTCAGCCATATGCACACATGCGGCTCCAGCAGCCTACAATTACCTTTGACGCTAAAAGTCCTTGAATTTAATCCAGTGTTGTGAGATGGAGAGGTAGTGTTTTTCCTTTGCTCCATTTTCTCTCTTCAAGGCCTAAATTATCGCTCCAAATGGGATCTCATGTCGTTGCCTCGCCTTTTTCCACTCAATTTAATCGAGTAATGAAGTGACTTCCCGACTCCGCAGGTCACACGCCGCTCCGGCCGCCGCACTCTGAAGGTGGCCCGGTTAAGTGCCGTCGGAGTGGGTGATTTCCTCTAATGAAATATCAATATTTACATCTTCATTTCCAGCCCACTGCCTTGGCGGGGTTTGACCAAACATGACACAATATTGACCAAATCACAGAGGCCTGTCGGTGCGCTTGAAGGGCCTTTTCCACTCCACTGCTGAGTGCTCCGGCAGCTTTCTGTCTGAAAGTCTTTGCGGCCGAGGAGATAATAACAATGCAGCTCTTGAGTTTCTCTTTGTTCACTTTGACTTAAGCACCCCGCTCAAATAGGGAGCATTTATATCTCAAAGAAAATGTTCACTTTCAAAATTCTCTGCTGCGACTTTTTTTTTTTACACTGCTTGTGAATGAAAAACTCAATCGAGACAAAGGAGCACAAATAAATACGAGTGATAAAGAAACAGCACCGCATAATGGCCCACCTAATCGTCAACTGCATCATCATTAATAGCTCAAAGGGCAAAAATCAGACCACTAAAGTCCAACAACAGAAGCCAAAACCATCATCTCCTCCTTTATCTCCCCAAAAGCCCTCGGCTGTGAGCAGGAGGGGGCAGCCCAAACCTACAGACGGCTGCTTTAAACCCTTTGCAGAGATTAATCAGAGCACTGTTTCATCTGCCAGAGCACAGGACTGTCCAAAATGAAATGCTGGAGATTTCTGTTGAGCTGGAGTTCATATTCTATTAATTTATTATTGTTTCCCTCTCCCCGAGGGCCATTAGCGTGGGTAATAAAAAGAGATGTAATTACGAGGCACGGTGGCCCCCTCCAGCTGCAGCCCCCTCGTAACTCAACCTCAATCAGACAACAGAGCAGACAGAGCGAGGGAGAGAAAAAGAAAAAAGATGGCAGGCGGGAGAGAGGGAGGGAGAGAGCTAGAGAAATGGGGGATAAAAGAGAGGAGAAGATATGGGCCAGGGAGGAGGGAGATAAGGAAGAGAGAGAGCAAAGGGGGACCAGAGCATAAGGGAAAGGCAAAAAAGGAGATAGAAAGAGGAAAGAGAGTAATTCTGGCTGGACAGGGGCTGATCTATCATGGCCAGATATCAGAAGGACAAGCAGGCCCTGAAGACTTCTGCCCAGCGGCAATCTCACCTCAGCCAAGTCAAGTGCTCTCCGGGCTCCAGTTAGAGTAAAACTGCCCCTAACAGGACCCCAGAGGTTGAGCACATCTTTCTTTTTTCTAACCTCAAACTGGGCTGAATGATCACACTGCCATAAGCTTATTCTATATCAAAGCTTTTTGTTGTTGTTTTGTTTTATTTCAGATAACAGTTTAAAAGGGGGAAAGGACTGGGGAAAATGTGCGTGCACCTCTGTTTTGCATGGATTCTTGTCACTTCCAAGTGTGACACACAAGACATACAAGCAATATAGGAAGAAATGTCCATTTTGAGCAATTTTACAGATGGCGCAAACTCGTCTTCATGGACCTTTGTGCATATAACTCGCATGCCGACTATGACCCTTTTTTGCATTTATATGACGGCGTCAGGAGGACCCAATCAATAGCAGCTTGGTAATAAATTGCTGTGCTTGACGTAAATAATTTGACCTGAAATCCAGCCACATGTACAACACAGACAGCTCAGTTTGCTGCGAGCTTTCTCTGGACATTGATTTGATGACACGAAATGCTGCTTTTTTAAAAAAAAATTATTGAGTAAAGTCTAGTCAATACAAGCTGACTAGGTGAAAAAGAGGTTGATGACTGAAAATTAATTGCGTTTTCAGGAAGCGCCTATCAGCCATCTTTTGACGTGATAACCAGCCCATTATCCCATTGTAAGTAGCTGGAGAATGGGGTGATTTGACCAGCAGCCTGTGAATGTTATGAGGTTGAAAAACGTTAAATACAGTAATCCCCTTGTTTTAATCTGCACCCTATAACCTCCTGACCCGGGCAGCAAAGTCTTTAGCTCTCCCCAGGGTCCCACTGGCCACTACTGACTTTACATATCTCTTAGCCCCAAAGACCAGGACGAATCAGGCTTTAATCATTGCTGTAATTACACATAATTTATCTCCACTGCCATCAAGTAACACTGCTTAATGAGGTATGTCTCTCTGCTGATCATCACTTAAAGGCACATCGGCAAAAAAGATTTCACACAAAAAGATTATGCACACATGTTAAAGTTTAAGAAAGTATTTAAATTTGATCTATTTTTGTCATTAAAAATATGTATATAACAGCGCCGGATGTACCTAGCTATACATCTGTCACAATAACTAAACAAGCTTGGCTTCCTGGTCCTGCACACTGTTGGCTTCCTGTCCCCCATCTCAATCTCCCTGCATGAGATTGGGGGGTTCTGCCTTCCTTCCACTCTCTGACTGGGTTCAGGCCTCAGCATCCACCTGATTGCTCAATCTGTCTTTATCTCCTGTGTTGAAGCCTACGTCAGAGGGTAAATTGAATATACTAAGAGCTGTCTGTTGGTGTCTATATTTAATAAAGTGCACTGATGAGGTGCTGATTTATTGCCAGGCAGTATTCACACTCTATTACAAGGAGATTACGCAGCTCGAGTGGGATCAGGCTGGCAACACAGTAAGTAGATTTTACAATTTAATGGCAAAGAGAAAACAGGAGCCCGGGAGGAGGAGGGGGGGGGGGGGGGGGTGAAGGAGGCCAGGCGACTATAGTGGAGGGTTGAGCTGACAAAAACAAGACAACGTACAAGAGGCACAATCTTTTTTCGACATCGGTGCCTCGGTGCTAACAAATAACGCGCCAGGCAGTTGTGTGTCAGACACAGAAGCTGATGAACTGAAATCCAATAAAGCACAGACGATGAATATTCCCAAAACACCAGCGATGAAAAGAACAATGCAAACTAGTCTGATTCATTAGGTTCCTCTGGCCTGAATCTAATACGAGAAAATCCTTTGCGTGTATATTTTATAATAATTCATTATAATTAAAGCTGTGTGACAAATGAACTTCTTAACGTTACAAATGTAAACAGACCTGAGAAATAAACAATCCTCACTCAGTGTCAGCCAACATCACTTTATTGTTCAGATGATACCCATTTATGCATCCAATTGGCACCGTCACACTGCGCACACTATTTAAGTTCCTTTAGTCTACCTATACAATTGTCATGCATCTGCAATCCGCTTTGCAACCCACATCCACCTTAAATCCTTTGACTATATTGGTCCTGACTGAAACGTGTTTTCTTTGTATGGTGCAAAGTAGGACAGTGTCAGTGTTTGCTTGGCCCTTTAGCCCTGAGAGAACTCCCAGCTGAAAACACTCGGAGCTGGGAAGCTGGGAGGTGAGCTGGCAAGCACCAACCAACGAGCACCTTTTGTATAAACAACAGGCACGGCACTCTTTACATATGAACACATGACATTCCCACTGCGGGTGTGAAGGCATGTGGGGAAAGCACAGGGTTATGGGGGGTTACACTTGAAACTCACTGCTGCTGAGGAAGGCAGCAGTGTCAAGTTGGTAAGCAGGTTCTAGTGTACTGAAGTGGTCAGGGCACTTAGTTGCTCACTAAACGTCTTGGACAGAGGAAAATGCAGCTCTAAATTGATGGAAGGGACCAGAAGGGGTGGCCAGAGGATTGCTATGTGTGTCGAAGGTTGTTAGCACCTTAGGAGCAACAAACCATCTGTCAGCGTTGCCCTAACACTATTCCTAATGACCCCGTGCCCCTAAGGCAACAGCCGTGTTACTTTGTGCTGCCATTTGGAGCAGTGACACAAGTGTCTAAAAGCTCAGCGGTGATTATCAGTTAATTAAAGATGCTCTTCAGATGAGGGCAAGGCTGCAGTTTTGCAATGGCAAACCTGTTAAAAAGGACTGATATGTGACACCACGCTGATCTGAACAACTGAACGTGTTCTTATTTCGCCTAAAATTGCAGAATTCTGTAACACCTGGAAAGAACTTCACGTATGTAAGCCGACCTTTCACGGCCAAAATAACAAAGTCGACATCGGAGCCTGTAAGGCAGATATCGGCTCCACTAATGACACAGCTTTGTTATCCTCCAATTGTCCTCCCATTAAAACCCAATAGGGCTACTCTTCTCAACATTACGCCACTTTTGAAACTCGTTCCAAATGTTAGCTGAAAATAGGAGAAATTAAAAATCAATCGGGAGAAGGTAACTGCCAATTTTCATGACATTTAAATTGTTACACTCAGACTTCAGTTGCTGGCCCATCTGTCAGTGGCCTAATCAATGTGGTCTACTTCATAATGAACAGTTAATCTCTTTAATTCCATTGCCCAAGGCCACAAAAATCTATCAGGATACAATCAGCAGGTTTTTTCCCCTCCTTCTCTTCCCTGTCGTAGCTGGAGAAGAGAAATATAGTAGGAGCGGAGCGTGGTAGGCTGCCCTGAGGTACCGCTGGTGCATGCAGTGTTAGCGCATGGAGTCTCGCTCAACCAGTGAACCGTCTCTGATCAGGTTCAGCCATGTACAACTCAATTATGCAGCCATTTCATGGCCAGAGGACACCCACTGCCCTAATGCAGACACGGACCGAGCACTTAGTTGAAGTGGAACTCCTTTTTTGCCCTCTTAAATTGTTATTTAACAAGAATGAGTGTGGTTTTACGAACAAAAGCATTAAAACGTGGCCACAAACGAAACCAGTGTCGAGTCTTCTTCAGAAGCAGATGAGAAAAATCTGCTTCCGTCTTGTCAACGTGCAGCCAGTGCAGATTATTTAGGGCAAATCAGTTAGTGCAGCTATAGTTCCACGCGCCGGCTCACAGTGGAGCACACAGTCGGGCTTAGTGCTTCAGGTTTTGGGTTAAATGATCATTATCGCCACATTTGGAATGACGAGTCGTCAGCTGCAATCTATGGGGCAAATCCCATTAACGTTATGAATCTATCCACTGTACAATACGTGTTAGTATAATCTGATTAGCAACGTTTCAACACCACGACACACAAAATCCGAGTAAGCATGTACACATATTAAAATGATGAAGCATTTCAGGGATGCGAGATAAAACCTTTAATACTTGTATATTAGTGTTTTTTAAATAATTGGCTAAAAGGACCATCTATGAAGAAGAAACATTTCTGACTCTGAACAATACAAACTAATGCTCTCTTTATTCTCTCTAAATGCAAGTTTGCACTAGTGACGATTCTTCCTGTCTGTACTCTACAGTCAGCCTGGGAATGCTGTCAATTTTGTGCATGTCTGCGCCACTGGTGTAATTTTTGGGTCACAATGATGAGAGTGTGTTATCGGGTCAGCTGTGATCCAGTCCTGAGTAAGCTCCTTGGTTAAACTCTCAGTCTGCTGACCATGCATGGCCTGTGGGGAGTGATCCAAATGGTTTAGTCGCGTAAGGGACTGGGGCTGAGGCCAGGGGCTGGGACCGTATCCATCTCTAATCTCCTTACTATCAGATCTGTACCTGATTAATACCCCTTCTTCTGAGAAGTACTCTAATACCTATCGGTACACAATGCACCACCCCGAGGTCACTAAGAGTCCACTTTGTATCAGTGAAAATAAATAAACTTTTCATGTGTGTGCCATGCGTAGAGTGTGCATATGTGTCAGTGTTGTAATGATGTCGTGCATTTCCTGCATGCTGACAGATGCATGCCTGTCCAAGTTATGCTGATGAGAAGAAGAGGTTATGGCGTTGGCACCGAGGGACACATTGATTTAGTTTGTTACCGCTTTGTCTCTACAGCACTGCAGTGCTACAGAGTTATGGGGGTCGAGCGAAAGATCAAGCGGGAATCTGCTTTAGTTGCCAAAAAAGAACAGCTAAACAACATGTACTCTGTCAAAATCAGAGGAAAAACTCTCGAAGGAAGCAAAATCTCTGCTGATGTGAGGTGGCCTATCCTCAGTTCAACAGCCTCTTATAACCTAACACCTCCTCTATCAGAATGTCTATGGGGCAAGGAAGAAACATGATTATGCCCATCAATAATTCAATATGTGTGTGTGCTTGCACTTGTGTGCATTCATGTGTGCATATGTGTGCCTGTGTGTGATATGATGTCTTGTTTGACTGGGCAGGTCCCCAACTTTGCTCTTAATCTCCCCGGTGATTACAACATACAATGGCACCGGGTCTGTGTCCCCCCTTCTCCATTGAATGGAGGGATTTAAAATGCACTCTATTGATTTGTTTCTCGCACAGCGATGTCCATTTTGCACACCCCTCAATCCTCCACGCACCCGGAGGCTGTATGAGCTGCTGTCATTAATTATCTACGTGTGAGTGCATGTTTATTTTCACAGAGCAAGTTTAAAACTGGGGGCAAAGAGAGATGAAAGAGGAAAAATAAAACAGTATTGAAAAGGAGCATGCCTTGAAATAAGACAATAAGAGAATATTTTATATGTATTGTACCTGGGATGTGTTTAGCCCAGCCGATTATGACCACCAGCTCGCGGTCAGCCAGGTCACAGAGCGTGGTCAGAGCCTTGATGTCACTCTCCGGCATGGTGGGGTCAGGCATGGCATAGATCTTCTCTGGCTCTGCCACCAACAGGTGAGACACTATCTTTGTGACTGGATTGAAGAGGAAGGAGGGTGGGGGTGTCAAAAAAAAGGAGAGGTCAAAGGTTATTTCACCGTAATGCTTAGAGAGGCACACAGATGTGCAACACTGATATGCATGACAACATGACGAAACAGTAGCATGGTGGTCCCACCTTCCCTTTTTTTTGCCTGTGTGTGTGAAGGAAACGCCACATTGTGCAAAGGAAATTTACAGTGTGCAAAAAACATGTGACACAGGAGTGTCCTCGAGATCTCTCACTCTTTAATATCAGTCATCTGTTCAGAGACTTATCGTAACTCGGCTCCGAGCAGAACAATACGTGGCCTATATTTACGACAAACGAACTCTCAACTGTCCAAACATGCAACATGATGGAGGAACGCGAGTCTGTCCTAGAATTTTATCTCAGTTTTACTTGCTTGCTCGCCTGGTAGAGGAGAGGCAGCGGAAGAAAGAGACAATGGGCTATTGACGGGGGGTGGGGGGTACTCACGAGGCTTTTTGGTGGGAGGAGGGAGCGTCAGGCCCAGGTACGGATTGTTTTCTGTGTCCAACCTCCTCTTGTACTTCTGTCTGCCCCCTCGCACACGGTCCAGACGAACCCCTAAGAAAGAAAAGATAAGACCGCCGTGTAAATTGTGATGAAGTTGTAAAGACAAAAATATAGGATTATGGTTCAAAATTACACCCTCACATATTCTATATTATAATATATTAAAGTAAATGTGAGCTACAGTGCTGGCCTTTAGCTTGTATGTAAGGAATATAAAAGGACTACGTAGAGGTATAAAAATGTGTCCGTGTGTATGAGCATACTTTCAGTGTGTGTGTGTGTCTGTGTGTGTGTGTGGGGATGTGTCAGAGTCGCGGCAGGCTTCCCATATGTGGTCCATGCCTGGCTGGTCTACTGTGACACAGCTGAGCCCAGAGCAGGTCTAAACATATGAATATTTAACGCAGGGTCAATGATCTCACAGACTGGCCCTCTAATTATTTAGCTTTTGGGGTGAGGCAGACTGAATACTAATTAGCTGCCAGCCACTTGCCTCTTTGCTTGTGTGTGTGTGTGTGTGTGTGTGTGTGTGTGTGTGTGTGTGCTCAGGTGTGTCCTTTTTCAATATCCACAAACAGAAACTTAACCAGCCAACAAGCAAAGACATAGTCACACATACAGTGTACAAAGCATCCACTGTCATACTGCAGATAGATAACTAGGTATTGCTTTCCAATAAAAGACCCTTATTTCACCCCTCTTTCACAGGAGTAGCACCGAGGCCTTATCATCCGCAGCCACACCTAGGGGGCCAGGTTCCACACTGATACTGTAAATGTCAAGCTGGCCTCATCATAACATAAGTTATTTATTATCTCATTATTTGATAAGAATGTTTCTATTAAGATGTCTTTTCTATTCTATTAATTTTCAACATTGTAAACATATTTCATCTGCGCCGTTCTATTCATTTGATGCCACTCGGCAGGTATTTGGCCATTTAATGAAATTGTATGCAAACATTTATATCCTGCATGCCCTTATTTGGAATTGTGTCACTGCCACCGGACAGTCTAAACATACCGGCTATCTTAATCCAGCTGAGAAGGAGAATCTGTTCAATTTACCTTGTATGCATAATGTAACACCACCACCCCCTTACACAGACGTGCAAACAAATTTAATACTAAATGTTGGATGAGGAAAAAGGCTCAATGAAATTCTTGCGGTGGAGGAGGAGTTAATTTGTCAGCCTCCCGTGTCCTTTGAGTGAACAACACCCGCAGCTGGAGCACTTCCTTGATGATTTCATCACTTTATAACAGGGAGGACGGTGTCAAACCTGGCATTGTGTGGCCACTGCAAATGAGCCTAATACAATTTGCCCATCAGCAAGTGCTCTTGGAGAGGATGAGTTTGGATGTGTCCCATGCGTGGCGATTGGAGGTCGCCCGGTGAACGGATGGGGAAAGGGAAAATCAGATGATGTAAGATAGAAGTGGTGGCCTTCATTTAACAAAGAGGAATTCAGCAGCAGATTTATGCAAAATAGCTGATTTTTATATACAACAGACACAAAGCCCTACTCGCTCTCTGTGTGAATGGGGAGTCCAGTAAGTTGTATTAACATGTAACTATGAAACAAAGATTTTTTTCTACTTATATAAATTATTTGATTCCCTAGAAACACAAATCTGATTAGGACTGTCTTTCAATTTCCTGACACTGACAACCTACTAACCTAATTACCCCCAACTCCCAGCAGAGCCTATCCTTCCCAGTGAGTACCAGGGAATCATCTGACATCAACTACCTGTATTTCATGCACAAGCGTGGATACTTGGTGACAATTTATTTTTTATGTGCATTGTATCAAGCAATCAATTCTGGCAGTGTTGTGGGCTACTGCTTAAAAACTTTCTGCATTAGCTAAAATACCGTTATTCTTGGATGCATGTCCTGTCAAATGTGCTATCACCACTTTCTACAGTTTCTTCCGGCTCTCCAGATGAGCTTGGCTGCTGCCAGGTGGCAACGCTTCTGCTCTCCGTGTTCCTCTCTGCCGGTTGAGTCGTGTGGCTGTGTCAGCCAGCATAAAGCCAACTACGGAGGTAGATGGGTGCCTCTTTTAATTAGAACAGTCCTGGCCATAATTAACAGATGCTGACAGGAATTAAAGCTCCGCACTAACCTGTCTCATTTTACTGTCCAACAGGGCCAGACACAGGCAGAGAGGAAGAGAGAGTGATTAAGAGCAGCCAGACAGATTCATTCACTCATGCTGTCAGGTACTATAGCCAGGACTTTTATAGGGGCCTTTGTGAGGTTCATATGCCCCTTTGGTGACGCTTTAAGCGCTCCGACTCTGGCCAGTCTGTTGTGCTCCCTCCAGAGTAAACAGTAGGTGCGTTATAAATGTGCAAAGCGAGTTGAGTGCCACCTCATCCACAGTCATCTTGCTGTTTTATGGCCCACTACACAGTGCGGCAAGGGTAGCAGCGGGTGAGCTCGGGTATCATCTCTTCAAAGGAGGGTGCTCAGGGAGGGGGCTTTTGGCCAAGGCGGCTGGCATTTGTGCACGGATTAGCACAGGCCTCGAGGTGGGGGCTGGGGCCAGCTGACCTACAGCTCTTCTTTCTCTCCAAAAACAATAATAATCCCCTTCCGAGCACACTCCTACAAAAGGGCCTGTCTTCACTCACTTTATGCGGTAGGGGTCCTTATTTTGAGTCCCTCACCTGTTCTGGGTGTCTCTCCCTGGGGAAAGTGTCAGGATGTCTGGGATGGTTGGCAATGCCAAGGGGGGCTTAGGCGGTCCCTATTTTAGCTGGGAAAATCAGAAGGCCACATGGCAAGGCATGGTGAACCTTGCCTTTCAAGGAAGCCGCCCGCTAAACTGCCGTCAGCACTATTTCAAAGGGCCCTCGTTGCCAGCTTTGCATGCTTCTAAGTGCATCGCAGCATTTTTAATCACGAGTGGTGATGAGCAGGGGTAGCGGAAAAATTGTCACGCATTGCCCCCCGTCCTCATCTGCTGACCCCAGAGGCTGCCATAGTGACACCCTTGTCACATACTCCATTTACAGGTTAGCTACAGTATCCCTCGTGAGCTGACATCCTTGCTCGTACTGCTAATTGAAAAGACTAAACGGCACTTAAACCTCACTTCAGAGTCTAAATTAAACTGTTGAAAAAACATTTCAAGTGATGTTTGCCACAGTGGAGGCCTCCTGTTACTTACTTATTTCAATTATAGATCTTAGAAGCAGACTGGATTCATCTTACTGGTGCACACAACTTTGAAGAAATGACGTTTAGTACTTTACTTCACTAAACATTTTTTTTTCCATTTGTATGTTGTGCGTTTTACTATAACTGACTGTTAGAGCTTGTTCTCTGCATGAAAATGTATTGCATATCAGTACTAGGGCTGCCACGATTTGTCGACTAGTCACGATTACGTCGACTATCAAAATCGTCGACGACTGATTTAATAGTCGACGCCTCGTTTGAAGCTTTGTAAGATCGCAAAAGACGCAGGAATAATAGCAGGATTTAAGAGTGTAATAACGGACTGAAACAGAAGATGGCAGCACAGCATGTACAAGGATGCCAGCTGCCTTTAAACCCCGAAGAAGAAGAAGCAGCTGTGTCCCAGAATTCATAGCGCGGCCCAGCTTAGTTTCCAACAATGGCGGTAGCTAGTTAGTTTTAATATTACTCTTATTATTCTTTCTGGGTCACAAAATAAACGTTTGACATATTTTCAGGCGAGAATGTAGCTGTGTAAACCTCAAATATCGGCTCAGTTTATCAGGACACCACATATTTTCAAAAGCGCTCCGACGTTTTCGGAGACGTCTGTTACCCACTAGCTCGATAGCTAGCCGGGGGCTAGGTCACTAGCGCCGTGAGAACACCGGACTGCCGGCAAATTGTTTTCAAACCCACCGCCGTCTTTCGCGACTCAGGTTAAATATATATGAGTCACTTAGATAAATTAAAAATGTTGTTGTTTGGCTTTTTTTTTTTTTGTATTTTATTTGTTCCTGAGTAAATCGGTTTGGCTGAGATTAAAGTTATAGTTTTTACACAGCTGAATAAACGTCAAGCAGACAGCTGATTATCAGAAGTGTGAGATGCTGGAGAATATACTCCGGTGTCCTGTTATATTTTAGATAGCAAGGAGTTTATTAAACTTTACCGAAACAATCTGCAAATTTCATTAAAATTGAATAAACTATCATCTTGTCTTTATTTTTAGTTAGCACCTTAAAAGCTTAAAGCTGTAAGCTAATGATAGTTATATAAGAGCAGATGCTGCTGGTGCAATAAGCTGTAGTTTTACATCCAGTGGATGATGATCTGATTAGTCGACTAATCGCATAAATAATCGGTGACTAGTCGACTATCAAAATAATCGTTTGTGGCAGCCCTAATCAGTACAGACACACTCCTTTGTTCAGCAAATCTTCACAGCTGTCGCACTGCTTCCTTGCAAAACCAGACGATTCCTTTAACACACAGTATTCCAAAATTAGGACAATGGAACAAAAAGCTATTGTCTTTGGTCAATGCTGTGGATGTGCAGATAAAAATATATATTAACTTTACAGAAATGGTCGATTTTCTTGAGCTCTGAGCAGCCAGTAAGACTAGAAAAAGCACTATGTAAAATATACCTGCCCATTCTTGCATGTGGAGGCATGTACAGTAGTGTGAGTGTGCGAGAGAAAGGAAGTCGTGGTGGACAGCAACTGCCACTGAATGATGTCAGTCTAATCTCTCAATACTATCTTGTCTTCTCTCTTGCTCTAAGCTCTGATCTGTTTCCATTGATCAGAGGAAAAACCTGTTGCATCTGACATTTGATTAGTCTATTGATCACTTCCTCCTTTACACAGTCAAGGGAAAGTACAGCTACTCAACACAAGGTTCAGGCAGGCCTCCTGTAATCGGACTGCTGATCTTCCAAGACCATTTTCCTTATGCCTCCTATCCGGTTTCCAATATTGAAGTGCCAAATGTGGCTTTAGTGGCTTTGCTTTCACAGGTGTACCCACACAGAACAGAGATGTGAAATCTTAAGTTGTTTTATTTTTTTGTTTAAATCTAGTGAAGGATTTAAACTTATGTTTCTTTGGGGGGTCAGCAATGCACTTTGTTGGGGCTATAAAGTTATAATTAGGCAATTTTCCATTGAGACACAATGTGACCTTTCTGCAGTAATGAAAGTAAGTTGCAACCAGAGCCACATGAGCGGTTGCCACCATTTCCTGAGCCGACGGCTTCATTGAGCTTACAGTCGGCACAGACCACGTGTCTCTCTTTCCATTTAGTCTTGGTGACACAGCCCCAAGACAAGAGCTCAAGCAAACGCTCGTTTTCTTGGTCACAGCCAGCATGTTTCATAATTTCGACTGTGACAAAAATCAGTTATATGAGAGGGATCTGTGAACACCAGCACATGACTTTAATCACGCACAGTGACAATAGCTGCCGTGCGGTGATGACAGCCACTATGTAAAGGAGAAGAATTATTCTTATTCTGATAATGTGCTGAGTACACAGAGGAGTGCATTAGAACCTCAGGCTTAGCCGTACTCTGCATATTCGGGTTTTACGCTCATTTTTAGCCTGACCTGACACCAGTCATTCATTTATAGCAACGGCTACATATTTTTGTAGTCTCTTATTCTCCAAGGTGATATATTGGCATAAATTTTTCATCAGATAGTAATGCGATTACTCTGTCATTCTGGCATTGAGGCTTTATCTGGCTGTGCACAGTCCAGCAGATTCTGTTACTGGGTTGGGATCCATACGGGCTACGACTCCGGCTTCAGGTCGCGACTGGGTATGTATGCATCTATAAATCCCCCACTCTCCAATAGAAGAGAATAATGGGATGAATAAAAGCAGAGTATATAAATTTCACGGAGTTTGGCAGAGAATTTAAAAGTGGACGTTTTAACTGGATTTAATTTATCTTCGATTTCGGAGCTCTTATCTGGCAAAGCATTTATACCACCGCCCAACCGTGAGGGATGAAAAAACCTACCCTTCCTGCTTTTATCTGCACTTAAGAGAGAAGCAAAATAAAAATGAGTGAAAACAAAAACAACACTGCTTCCCTCCAGATATTGTCATTTCTATGTTATTTGTCTATCTTTTATTTTATTTTATATTTCAAGCAAACAGCAAATGATAAACTGACAGAAACAGAAAGAGTAAGGGAGGTGAAAACTCACCCACTAGTGCAGTGGGATGAGGGAGAGTGGACAGGTGCCTCCGCTAGAAGAGCAGCCAAGGTTTGTGTCTCGGGGGAGTCAGTCAGTGGGGAAAGGGAGGGGGAGAGAAAACCAGCCAGACAAATCCATCGGAAGCATGTTTAATTGTCACTGAATTCCCTGTTGGCGTGACTTTAAAAAACCATCCGCAGGAAGAGAGCTGAGATGTTCGGAAAACATTTAGTGGATCAATATGCCAGGGAGAGCTGAGACTGTTGCGGGTGTGTGCTCAGGGACCTGGCCTGAGCCTTTCCAAGTGGAATACTGTTACATTTCTATTACTCAAAGGCAGGGATCAAGCTATTCAGCATATTTCTGTCCCCAACTCAACTGCACATTATTTACTGCTGTGTGGATAGGAGGGGGAGGACAAGGGGCTGGGAACTGTTGTGCCGGCCAGCTCGTTTTATGCATTTCTCACTGTGGAAATGCATAAAACGAGCTGCTGCAGGAAAAAATAACATGGGCCTTCTTGGTGGGTCATAAGACATCAGGCACGCGATGATGATGTATTAGACTATTGTTGATCTGATCAATTGTTTTTGTATAAAGTGTGTGCTTCTATGCTACAAGATCTATGCTACATGAGTGTGTAAGAATAATAAAAAATGTTCTTACTCTTCTTACCTTCTTTGAGCATCCCCACTTTGAGGCATTTCATGAAGCGACAAGCCTGACATGATTTGCGTCTCCGTTTTGTGATCTCACATTCATTTGTGGCAGGACAGCTGTATTCTATGTTACCTGTGAAGAAGAAGAAGAAGAAGGAGAAGCACAGCTTAGCACCAATGCCATATTCAAATAACGAGTAGAGTATAAAGTACAAGCATTTTGGACCTGATGCTTAGCTGGGTGCTCCCAGTAAATGCAGAAAACACCATCATTGTGTTTAGATGGTCTATTATATAATAACCACTCTGGTATGGGCACCTGTTAATCATATAGATTCTTACAGAACCAATTTCTATGTGCCCTCCAGTGTGTGGAGTACCTTCTAGTACTGAGGTCCAGAGTCTGAGGAGAGGTGGTGGGGGCAAGGAGTAAAGGGCAAGAGGTTAGGGGTGGAGTGAAATCTAAAACAGTCCTTTAGGACCGTTCAGCAGATGCCACTCTACTGCAACACTAAATTGGTCTCATTAATTCTGTGCATGTCCCCTCCAGGCCCCTCTGGGCGCAGGCCATGTCCCTCTGCGCTCAGAGGGGCCTGCCACTGCTTCAATAGCAGGCTAGAGAGCCAGACACACTGCCCCTGACCACTTTACATAATACTCCTGCAGACCCAAACCTGTTGTTACCACTGTTGCCATTGTTGACTATTTACATAGTGTACAGGCAAGAGGCCTTATGCATTATTCAGCTGCAGCGTCTGATTCCAGGACGGAGCAATGAAAAAGAGTTTCATTGCTACACAATAAAAGCGCCGGTTCCGCACTACTCTAGCATTAGCAATAGGAAGGGCAGGGTATGTGAGGCAGTTCCTCCGCTGCTGCCTGATTCCCTACATTTTACTGCATTCAGGGGTTTTCAATAAAGGGTTTCAGTGTAATGGTTGCTTCGGCCTAGGAATTTGAATTATCCTCATCTTGAGTGGGCTTTTAGCTTGAAGGATTTTGACATTGATATTTTCTAAACTTTTCTTTTAACCTATTGTTTGTCTTTTCCAGTGTAGTGCTGAAATAGATTGACATCTAATGTCAGAATCGAACCTAATCGTTATAATTCCCACAACATAAACATCCTTATCCATTAAAGTGCATCTAAGCAAACAGGACGTAGCAAACGTGCTCTCCACCCACCAACCTCTTCCAAAGGGGGAAGCATTTCCTTGTGTGTGCGCACACCGTCCAGACACATTCACACGCAAGCACATTAGGATTGCACCCCGACGTCCTGAAGCTGCACCCCAGCTCTGACCCTGAGTTCACATTTCTGTACAGAAAGCTGTGTAATATTCCACTGGCATTCCTATGCTAGCCCTCTAACATCCTTTGACAGCTTATGCAATTATGTTAACATTATTGGACAGATCAAGTAGAGGGTCCCAAGATGTTATAAATAATTAGAAATTCCTCTTTATATCTGGGTTAGAAATCATTATGCTAATTCTCCTCTTCTCTTTGGGGTTGGGGTAAATAAATGTGTGAGGCAAGTGGCTGATGAGCTCTGATTGTCTTTCCTCTGTCTGTTTTCTCTGTTGTCATAGCAGAACCAGACCATAATAATCCTATCCCTTTCTCATAATCTGGCAGGAGGCAATCAGTGCCGCCCTGCACAGAAGTTAATCTTCTGTTTGTGTTTCCATTACACACTAACCAATCTTTAATTTTGATGTAAAGCACTAAATCTAAAAAAATATATATCTTTCATTTGCATTTCACTAAATTATACAATTAGGAACTTGTGGACCACACACCACGATATGTTGCAGGGCTTATACAGCACAGCTGACCCTGTGTGGTGATGCTTATGGGTTGTTGTTTTTTTCTTCCTCCTCTCCGTTTCGTTTCTCAGGGGATCCCAAGGACACGTGCACAAACCGCACAAACCACACCTGGCACTAACTAAGTTAGCCCTTTGATATCGCACACTCCAGAAACAAAAGCAAACATGCGAGCCCACACTTCTGCGCTACCGTATTCACCCCCCCAGCCGACTCCCCCCCACCCCCACGTTCGTCTGATGTTCTGTCAGAGGGGGCTTCTCATAGCTCAAGGCAGAGTGAGAGGTGGATTAACTCATTTTTCATCCCTACATTTGATTTATATTTAGAACAGGGATTGTTTCAGTGTCAGCACACACGCAACCTTACCAAAGTATCACTTTCTAGCATGACTGCTGCTTCTGACCTGTTATTTTAAGTCAATATAAGTGCAGAAGAAAATGCTAACGGACATAATAAATGAACGTGAATGTAGACAAAAATGTAGCTTTGCAATCATGTTTAAAGCACAAGACTACAGCACGTTACGAGTCCCAACTCTATGGCAGATCTTTTTTATTACACGTAACTCATTATATTAACTGATTGCGTTAAAAGGTTTGCTCCCATCAGCAGTTTTGTAAACACAGACGTGAAAAGCATAAAGCTTCAGTTTCACTTGTATTTGGTCATACTCTTAACCTACATTATATCCAAAATAATGGCTAATTAGGTACTGACCCTTAAATAGTCAAAGTGAAATGAAGTCAACTAAAGTTAAAAGATTTAAATATTTAATTTACTTGCATAGACGCCATAACTGAATTATTATCGTCTTTGCTTGAGTTGTCTTCTTAAAAAAATTAATAAAGTATTTTACTGGACTGTAATTCAGCGGACTTAACTGTATTGAGTTATACTGAAATTAACTAAACTGAACTAATATCAGGGCTCAGAGGGTATAAAAGAGAACAGATGGCTGAACGGCTCTAACAGTCTCTTTTGTCTTTTATCTAATAACAAATTGAACTATACTGAACAGGAGTTAAACACAGACGGTGACAACAGATTTAATGGTGTGCTTGTAATAAATGTCATACAACAGATCTGCCGTTCAGAAACGCTGCACAGATACACTGGCTGCTAGAGCGACTGTATGGCAACTTTCATTTTCTAAAACGAAGCGCACTGGCGGGAACCCCTTTAACCCGAGGGCCATGCTCGGGGGTTTATCTGTCTTTAGAGAGGTTATGGTATGGTTACCAATAACATTACAGAGTGAAGGGAGAAGAAAAAGATTTGCCTCCTTCTTCTCTTGATAAGTATCTGTCTCAATCTATTTTATGGCTTTTCAGGACCCATGCCAGGGCACAGAGGGGGAAAGTCAGGTCTTGTAAGTAAATTACAGTAAAATGGCAGGTATTTCTCATCAAAATCTAAACTGACTTTTACAGGCTTACTGTCAAGGTCTGTTACTTCATATAAAAGAGGGCCACTGAGTTCAGTCGGTTTTCAAGCAATTTTGCACTTGGGTTCAAAATGGGAAGAAAACACGGTTCAATAAGACATTTATGCTTTTGATTGGTGGGGCGCGCGAGGTGCAGGGCTGGAGGTATGATTAGGGCGCATTGAGAACAGGGGTATTTCTGGGATGGATGGAGATCTAGGTTGACTTTAATTTGGGTCTGGCCTTGACTAAAGCAACTATCTCCACATATGAGTTCAAGGGGCTTTTAAACTGGATGAATAGGTGGCAGAAGATGGATGTGCCATCCGTGTTTGTTGAAAACGGTAGGGACGTGGCCTTAAAAAAGCACAGGCCATAAGAGAACTGAAGCAGTCTGAAAGGACAGGCGCACACATTTGTGCACACACTCACTGAAAATAATATTTTATTTATATAATAATAATTTAAGCCTGCGTTTTAATAGCATTGTCAAGAATAAGTTGCTAAATCACAGTTACGCAAGGTGAGCACAAGGTGATAAAGAAATTGTCGTGTACACGGTTAACATTAACTTCACATGTTTGCCCTAAGTGTTATAGAACAATGTGAGAAAGGGCTGGGAAAGACAGCTCCTTTGTTTTCTTCTCATTAGAGAGGGCCGTCTCACACTCCACCCTTGACTGCCTCGTTATTCCTTTAATTAATCAGTTCTCATCAACGGCACCCTCTCATTCTTTTCAAGGGCTCTACATCCTGCTCTTTACCGCTTCCATTTTCCTCTAGCAATCCTGCATGTGTTTCTTTCATCATTTCGGAAGGATTTTACCGCCCCCCCCCCCTCCCAAAAAAAAAAAAGAGCCCTGCATCCTCTGCCTGGGACCCCTGTCTGATTATTATGCCATTAAGCCTCTCCTCCGCTCCTCTGAAAGAGCAGCAGGCTCCCTCTCCAATCTAAAGAAGTCCTGGGTTTTTTTCCCCTCCTTTCCCTGAAATTACCCGGCGACGCGTGCCTGAGTTTCTAATTGGCATGCCCGTCCCTGGAGACGGCCCCCTCCCTTCTTCCTAATGAAAAGCCTCGGCCTTAATTACACTTTCCAAACGCTGATTGTTATTGACAAAACTCCTGTGGCTCGGACAAACGACGGCAGATTAGCTCCATTACAGGCAGCCCTCCAAGAAGAGAAAGAGAGGGATTTCAAATTGACAATGCAAAGCGAGGGGGGAAAAAAGAGGAGCATTCAATTTTTTCTTTCCATGTACCTTGCTCTTAATTGTTTGGGCCGTTGCTCCACTTAAGACGTCTCATTCTTTCCCGATGCCTCTTTTCTGTCCCATTGTGTCGCCGTCAGTGTACTTTTAGTGAAGGGACAAAAGCCCAGTTATGTTACTTGAGAGAAAATGTTCATCTTTTGTCAATAGACAGGATTGCTGATGGCAGCATGGGTAAACAGGAGGATTTGGCCTAATGCTTTTGTTTGCCTGCAAAAGGTACATAGACTGTCTAAAGCTGATAGGGCAGTAAGGTCCAAAATCAACACCTAGCATCAAGACAGGCAGCCTGCTCTCCATTTAATGCCCGCAATTATTTGCTGATGAAAAAATTCCCTGAAAGCAGCGGACAAAATGATTGTTTTGTTTCACCTTAACCAAACCCTTAGGTTCATTTGATCTGTTTTATCTAGTTTGTTTTTCACTGAATTTATTCCACGACTAAGCCAGCACAGCTTAGTTCTGGGCAGCTGTGCCTGTTGTGCAAATTTTTTTTTTCTGCTCAACAATATCTTCGTCGCCCTGATTAATCTGGAGCGGAGCGCACAGTTTCACAGTGGGGGGCCTTTCATTGCCTCTCCAATGAGAAGCTGTGATACATCATGCCTTGCAGATAGAACAGTCTCACACTAGTCCCGTCCCCCCCACACACACAAGTCAGAACAAGAATAATAAAGCATGCACTCTGCACCCCCCCAAGGCATCTGGACAAACAGCCCCCACCCTCCACCAAATCTGCCCTCTGAGTGATGATATTGCCTCCATCAAACTCCACCCACCATGACAGATGATGTCATAATCTCAACAGTTGCCTCCTCTGTGTTCAAGTCTCCCTCTTTTTCTTTTATTTCAGTTTTATTGTAAAGATTCTTTTCAAAACGCATAATTATTTGTTAATCATTAAAGAGAATTTTATTTTTCTGTTTTGTTTTGTTGAGTTGTGAATAAATTAAAAACAGAGCCTGATATGTTTCTGGAGGCTACTGGTCCCCTGTGGTATGAGGCATCTTCCACACTCCAGTGATTTTTTTTTTTTTACATAGGAAAGTGTTTGGACTGAGTATGTTTCAGTGCTGTTGTGAGGCCAAAGGTGTCTTGTATGGAGGGTGTTTTGGTGTTCTGTGATGCAGCGACATGGGATGAAATATCTTGTATTGAGTGTTTGTCGGGCGGGGTGAAAGAAGAAAAATACCTTGTATTGTCCTTTTAAAAAAGGCTTTGCAGGCCTCACAAGAGGCTACCCCATAGTGATACCCCGAGGCTATATCTCCACAGACCAGGCACAGCCTCTTGGGGAGGGAGTTCAACATGTATTCGCACTTTATGGACGAGTCCTCCATGATGGTGCTGGAGCAGTCGTCATAGCGCTTGCGGCAGGTGCCAGCCCCAAGCCCGCTGGGGGTGAACATAGGAGGAGAGTCCAGGCCGTTCGAGTGGCTGTTCATGGTGCTGACATAGCCGCCGCTGGCGTCCGAGTTGCCGCTGGGGCTGTGGTGGCTGACCGTGTCGATGACCGAGGAAGGACTGGATGGCTCCGTCTTGATGTAGGACCCACAGCTGGAGGGTAGATGCCGGTCATCAGCGGCCATTCTATTCAGCAGCCTGGAAGGGGGTGGGGGGTAGGGTTGATAGGAAAGAGGGTGTGGAGGGTGGAGAAGATGAAGATGATTAGCAGAGGTCTTCGGAGAGCAGTAATGAATCTCATCAACCAGCCAAGTGACAGAAGTGCAGGAGACAGCAAATTATTAGATTATATGGCAATTCAGAACAACTGTAACAGAAATGCTTCTTTCCTTTAACGAGAAATTTGGAGTGAATGGAGTGTGAAAAGATGAGCGCTAACATACTGCTTATTTACAACTACAGAGCAGAACAACTCACTTTCACAGCTTTTACAGTGGAAAAACATGTGTTTGATTTTCTTTTCACAAAGGAGAGGAAACTGAAAAGAGGACAGATGATAAGTTTCGTGTGGTTGCAGCCTTACGTTTAAAATTGAAATTTAAATATGTAGTCATCTCTGTTTTTTTTAATCTTTCCAACTTGTCTGTCTACACCACTGTGCCCTAACAATCCCTTTACACCAGTCAACCAGGGGGAAGGGAAGTGCTTCATTAGCCACACATTACAGCAGCTGCGAAAGCGCTTCAGAGCAAAAATACACACCAAACACGGCGGCACAAGTCCGTACGCCACACAAACCCAGTGAAAAAAAGGTAGTTGAAAGAGAATAAGAGGAGGAGAGAAAGGGCACTCTGAAGACTTAACACACCCACACACACAGAGCGTGCACACACATCAAAGATGGGGGCATCTCCGTAGTCTAGAGAGCACAGTGGACCTTGGCTTGTCTCCTTGAGTCAGCAGTCAACCAAAAGGAAACATGATGGGAAGATATTGACTTTTTCACTGTCTGCCTAATAACTGTATTTTGGAGTACATGCAATCTGATGCTGTAACGTGTGCAGACTAAAGTGCAGTCTTTTGACTGCGGCCACAAAATCCTCTCTGAAGCCTCTCCTGCCCATATAAATCTACTTCAGTTCAGCTCTATAACCTTTAACTTGAAATTGCACTAAGAGAACAACGAAGAGGGGGAAAAAAACTTATCCTGGACACACTCAACTCGTTTTTCCATCTGCAAATAGAGTGTATTGAAGAGGTGAAGTGGTGGAGGAGATGAATAACTCAATCTGCTGGGGATGCCGTGTAGACACAGTAACCTCTTAGGGTCAAGGCGAGGTCACACACTAACATACGCACACACCCCTATGCATGAGGGTACCACTGAAGGGGTGAAAGGTTACCTGCACTTGCCTACATTAACAAAATTGAGCCTTGCGTGGCTTATGCAAATTCAGTTTCAAGGGTTTCTCATGAGTGGCAGCTAGAAAGCCCAAGTTGTGCTTTAGCACATTAGTTTCATTAGCATATTGCCAACTAACGGTAATGTTTACATATTTGACATGTCAGGTTTACCATCAACACGGGGAGAAGATGCTGTTTCCCACTTGGGCTCCTATCTTTTGGACTGGACTGCTCTCAGAGCACTTCAGAGGAAACAGGAAGCGAGAAGCGTATGCTGTGGTGTCCGCCGTTGGTTGGCCACACTGCTTCTCGCTCTCTGAGGCTGATTTAATTGTGAAGATGGGTGACGGAGGGGTTCAAGCCCAGGGGTCAGTGGGTCAACCTTATTTTCTCACCCTGGATTCCAGGGCCCGTGGAGATGGGGGTCAGCGTGTCAAATTAAATCTCATTCCCGGGTTTCCCCTCCTTGCTGTCATGTATATTCATTGGAGCTCCAGGTGCCTAGCACTTCTGGAAATTCACAAAAAGGTTAACTGCTAAAATAAATAATAAAAATAAAAAAAACGTCCCCTGTTAAAACCGTTGACCTTGTGGAATAAGCTCTTTGCCCGAGCTCTCCTGGAATCCTTCTTGTGATATAAAACCTCTCAAAATATAAAACTGACACACAGCCGCCATCCTGTTTCGCAAAAAGCAATCCAATACATGCTTTATTTCCTCTTTCTTTCACTTACTCTCAATTTAACCAATTCATGCAATAACTGTATAACGGGTGGTTGTTAAGAATTACCGTTTTTTTTTTTAATTACCTACCTCTACTCTTAAATGGTTTGCAGAAAAAAAAGTGAATCATGTTCATGCCTTTCTAAAATAGATCTCGCCGCTCTTAATAACGAATGCAGATTACATACCCATAAATTAATGCACGCTCTGTGTTCATCTGCTTTATGTTCTCCGTTTCAGGATGGATATGTGCACCTGCGCGACAGGGCACCTGCACTTGGCTTATTAAAGGCTATATATTAAAACATAGGAGCACAAGATGGCTCCATTTAGCTTTTATTTCAGAAATTCAGAGTAAGCTTAACCCAAGTTCAAAGGCCACCTCGAGGGTGACACTTAGCATAATTGCATAAGTGTCTTAACTGTTTCCCCTCCAGCTCAATGTGGTCATTTATAATGAATGTGCTGGCTAGAATCCCCTTAACTCACACCGCTATGACACATTATATCACTGCTATGCTTATATTTTTAACAAGCCTGCATATATTGATTAATGATACTGAGGGAATACTAACCATGAGAACCTGGCGTATTAATCAAACAGTCGAAAATATTTCTATAAATATTGGTAATCTCTAGTGGGACAGGGCCAATTTAAATCTATAAATACAACTGTACGGGAAAATGAATTATGAACATTAAATTGTTTGACAGCAGCAATAGTCCCGATAAATAATTCAATATGTGGGGCAGGTGCTAATTAGCTTGTGTGCCACAGACAGAGCAGACAGGAAAGGGTGTGTTGAACTGAGACTTGATGCTGTAAAATCTATAGTTCTTTCTTCCTTCCTCAAGGTAAGAGCTTTTGTCTCTCTCTCTTTTTTTTTCAAAATCTGCTGCCTGGCTGCCTAAAGGAGCAGCACTCATCTAAGACACAGTATCTCCCCCTCTCCCATTTTCTCCCTCTGTTCCTCCTCCTTTTGTTCCCTTTGTACCGATCAAAATTCATGCTGAGTAGTAGGTTATGGGCCCGCAAACGCACACTGCGCAGTTTGGTTTTAATCTGATTCCACCTGGCCCTCCTAACGGCATTTCAGATCCCTAATATCATTCCACCAGTGCTGCTGTGACTGGGATTAGCCGGCCTAATGATGTGGCAGCTCGTATCACACTCACCGTTCCGCGATTTCCGAGAGGAGAGCCACGGAGCGCTCTTTCCTAACATCTCCACTCTTTCCCTTTGCCTGCGAGCGAAATTCTGAACATTGGATGACACTGTTATGAGAACGGAGAACATTCAGGATCTAATTGAGCCAATTTGTAAGTATGCCTGCTGAGAGCTAGCAGCTCTCTTCAGGAGGATAGTGACATCTTCCATTTTTCTCTGTGTGACTGCCACGCTCTCCCTGTTTCATGTATAAATCCCAAGCACAGAGTACAACCCTGCGCTAGAGACTCAACTCAAGCAGCGAGTACATTCCTCATGTCCTTTTCACTCTCAAGGCCGCCAGATGCCAAAAAACACAATTTTTATAACATTTGCTCACCTCATCTTAGAGTGTCACACTCCTGCTACCTGATCAGACTGCACAAGCGAAGGGGAAGAACGGGTAGGCGGTGGGGGTTGACATCTCAAGGCAGGGCGATGGTGATATCAGATGCCCCAGTAGGGGCAGATCTGTCTCGTGGGCCTCAGGCGATGTGGCCTGATAAGCCACTGGCCCCAGAGTCAGCGGTGGTAGGACGAACTCAATTAGCTCCTGACAGACCCCCTTGCAGCCCAGCGCAGCCTCCTCAGCACAGCCAAGAACCCGCTGGCAGCTGCCACGCTGACCTCTCCTCCAGGGGCCACTGCCACCTTTTACCGCTCCAACACACACACAGAGCCAGGGACTCATTTTTTTGTAAAAGCGAAAATCATGGTCAAAATCTACACGGCCCCACAAAAGTCACAGAAATACGCACAGAGGCTTGAAAGCCACCAAGGGTGCTCGCCGCACATTCACACGGGGGAAAATGTAAATGAAAAAGGACCGAGGCTCAAGGAGGGGTTGGTTTGGCCCCTGGGAGAAAGGAAGGGAATGGAGATTCCAAAACACACTTAGCTGAAATATGGAGTGTGCCTCTCTCTGTCTAACTGGCTCCAGGTTAATGACCACCAGGGGAATAAGGGCCAAAAGACTCTTGGGGCAATGAGCATAAGTGTGTGTGTCTGTTAGATTGGTTTATGCGCTCATATGCGAGTGTGTATTTGCACTGCAGACAGAATATGAAAGATGGAAATTTGGGGGTTGGCGGTGTGTCGTGTGGCTGACGGCGGTGGTTTGGTTGGAGGCAAGACCGGCACTCCACAGGGACCCATTCTAATCTATGAGGAAGAGGCCCCTGATTTTGGAGTTTCTCATTCATTAGTCCTGCTCTAGCAGGGAGACAGGGAGAGGACTGAGAGGAGGGGGTGGACCTGAGGAGAGGGGAGGGGCATCTTTATTAACGGATGTGCCAGACACTCAGAAGACGCTGACAGAGATTTATGATTTGCAGATCTATGGAGGCAAACAAAAGGAAAGCGGAGGGGAAAAAAAAACAGGAAAAGAGAGAGTGAGTGAGGGGCTACATTAGAAGAAACAGAGAAGAGAGTGTTTACTGTTGTGATGGGGAGTGAGGGTCCCAGATCGATAGTCAGGAGGCTACAGGGGCCAGGGCAGGGTTACCACTTCTCAGGGACTGCGCTGCTGCTGCTCCGTGGTGCTCTAGCAAAGGATTATATTTAGCTGCTTCACAGCGATGTTACTGTAGTCTTTATAAAGCCATGAGCTCACTCCACTACGACAACATGAGCCCCACGCTCCAGCAGCACCACAAGATAGAGTCGACCAAGAAGCAGATCACATCTATCGATCGCCCCTCCCGCTCCTTCCTGTTCTAGAGACGCTGCTGGCAGAAGAGAGAGGGCCTCTCGTGACACAGGCGCTGCTGTTTGTCTGACGTAAACTGTCTGGGCCGCTCTGGGCAGATCTTGTTCTTATAAGGGGCTGAGTTCAGGATGTTGAGGGAAGCAACCGGCTAATGACAGAGCTTCTGTCAGTGGAAGTGTGGGTGGGGGGGTCGGGGGGGAAGTAACCGCCGTCTAAACTTCTTACGACAGAAAGCAAGGAGTTAACAATCTTCTATGCAGAACCAGTGGGAACGGCTCTCTGCAGAGTTGGACAGCTCATCACGCTGTATGTAAAAAAGGAAGTTCAGAGATAATTCCGGCCTGCCGTGCCGTTACCAAAGATGACTTTTCATTACATCCATTATGTGGCACAGTCATGGTATAATTTAGCAACATGAATTTACAATGGCTCTTGATAACTACAAAAAGTAATTATGGTGCATGGCAAAAAAAAAAAAAAAAAATTAGCCTTGGGGCCTAGAAAACTTGGGGTTAGGTGATGACATCGGACACAACCCTGTGTTGTGTGATATGTTACCGATACACAGGCAACAATATCACAGTACGTTCTCCTGCGATACTGTGACATGGAGGTTTCTCCCCTTTACTACAGACGGTTTAACTAAACCGTTTCTTTGTCATGTGATGGTTTTAAAAATGTGAACATTTATTAAAACTGCTTAATTAAATTTGGCTGTAAAACTCAAATAAGAGCACGGTGCAAATAAATGCACTAACAACGAGTCGTTTTTTCTAAAATTGTAAAGATAATGTATTATTCTCAGGAATGCATTATAGTGATATATCATGCAAATCCTCATGAACAGTGTGATTCAATACAATCTGAACTTTAACACTTTTTCTTAAAAAAACTGCACGTTCAGTTTTGCACGATAAAAGCCGACTGCTAAAGTTTTGCTTAACTGCAACAAATCCAGTAAAAAGCCAACAGATATCAACCACAGCACGCTCCATGAGGAGGGAGGTGGGATTATAAAATTTGAATAATGAAGAAAAGAAAAAAGTTTGCGCATAACTAAAAGTCATGCATTGCAGTTCAGAGAGCATTCAGAGATATTTGTGGAGCAAACCAAGAGAGAAAACAGGGCTAATTTTCACAGAAAGTTGCAAGCTGTGCTGGATGATTTTTTTTATTGTTTGTGTGTCTAAGTGTGTGTGTGCCTGTGTGTGTCACAAACAGAAAGAAATATTTTTATAAAGGGTTAAGGCTATTTAACACAGTGCAATGTAAATCACAGGTTTAGACACAGTCACTGTGCGTAGAGGGGGACGGAGGCATAGAGCCATGCATGAAATTACTTCATTAATCTTCTTCTGATAGGCCGTCCTTGTTTAGGAGGAAACTCTACCTGCCTAAAACAAAGAGCCAATCCTGCCTCCACCACAAATTATCCCCTTTATCAGAAGAGGACACAAATATAAACAGACACACACACACACACGCGTACATACACAAATGCTAGAGCAAAATTAACAGGTCAAAAATCGGAGGTTTATCAGGTGTTTCAGACGTGACGGCGTTTGCAGAGGCTCACGGTCAGTGAGCAATCACAGCGCGGCGCGCGATACGACATCTGTGAGTTAAAGATGTAACTTGATTCCTCGCGTTTAAAGCGTTGTTCGAGGCACACAATTCAGACGACTCCAAAACGAATTGCTGTTACTCAGAAACACCATTGTTATGACTGTCACACGCCACAGCAGTCGACACAGTCACAGCAATAGCCTCTAGCTTTTTACAGGCTCATCTCTACCAGCTGCCACACATTCTCCATAAATAGTGCTGGTAATAAAAAGGCGGGTGGGCCTAACTGATTTATATGGTTGTGTCCACCACCACACCATTCAGGAATAATTAAACTTTGGGGATATTTCCTGAATTAATGCATCTCCTTCAGGGGTGGGGAGGTGGGGGGGTTGACATCTAAACGTGCGACGCGGTTTTTACCAACGTCTCGCGTCACAGGATGTAGTGGGAGAGGGGGCCTCTCAACATTTCGACAAGCAGCCACTCAGTGTGTGAACGTTTGATTGTACTTAAGGATGCAAGGGCGGTCTCTTAAGGTGACGTTTTAATGTGCACATGTTTTGTGACCAACAGGCAAATACTCATATAAGCACACGGTCGTATAAACTGAAGGCAGATGCAGAGGAATACACACACACACTTTTACACTAACAAATCTGTCAGTTATCAGATTTAATTATTATATGACAAGAAAAGTTGTAAAAAAATGTTAACCTCTAATAAAAACTGCCCTTGATGACAGTAAGGGTGAACAGCCTGATTTTCAGATTGAGTTATAATTTAATTTTCCCTTTGCTTCCATATTTGTGTCACTGAAAAGTTTGGAGAGCAGACAAGAATTTGGTTATTTGGAAACCGAGCACAAAAATTAGAAGCTTGTTCTGATTTATACAGTATACTGTATTTATCATTTATAATGACTCCACATTTAAAAAACTGAAGTCTAAACAACACCAAAGACTAAATGTGTAAAATGTTCTTACATTTAAGACTTTCACTAACTCTTATTTGACAAAGACATTCAAATATTTTTGCGCTGCTTTTTAATTTATTTATTTTTTACATGAATTAAAATCTCAAACAAAAGTTGCTTTTATTTTTCTAATAGCAGGGTCCAAATATGTAAGCACAGAGACACTGACCGGCGTTTTGCACACTGTTCTGTTACTGGGTGATTATTGGTTACATCTAATTGCCCAGGGAAAATCTGGGATAAGCAATAGTAGTGCTCTCTCTCTCTCTCCCTCTCGTAGACACACCCGTAAGACAGCCTCTGTACACGCAGCATGTTTTCAGTTTAACAATTTCAGCAGTTCATGAAGCTGAGCCCTACAGCTTTCTTTAAGGCTGTGCTCTGCGTGTTTCAGCACATGAACCTGAAACATTCGAACAGCTCTCCAAAAAGCGATGACAAAAAAAAACGTTATTCCTCTAAAAGCTGTAATGGGTGGAAGGCTCACGCAGACCATGCATAGAAGACCTGGTGAAGCTGTCAGTAGGAATCAGAGCTGCTTCAGTGATGGACGCTTCCAATATTGATTTCATAAATAAACAAAGCTAAGCATCGATCTTAATGTTATTTTGCATTTCAATTACTGCTCCGAAACATAACCTTCAAACAACTGACCGCTCAATACTAATAGCCTTCAATGATAAACACCCATATCGTTACCCACCTTACGTCATGTCATTTTTTAACTAAGTGTGAATTACTGAACCTGGAGTCGCACAATGTGACTGCAATCAAATAGAAAGCAAAATGTTTGCACAAAAAATGTTAAACTTTGTAATCACGGCTGATTTTGCTTTTAATCTTCACCGTGTGGTGTTTTCTTGTAATGCAACACTCAACAGCTCATGCTAACGGCTCTTTTCTTGACCGTGGTGTATTTCCCAATTTCCGCTTTCTATTGTAGGTGTGTGTATGTGACTGTATGTATGTGTGTGTGTGAGGATGCATGCATGCATGGATGTGTGTAAATGAAGAGGAGCCCTTCAGTGTTGGAGCAACAGGAAGAAGTGCTGACGCACTGTGTCAGTGATAGCACTCTGCTGCCACAAGGGCATGAGAGCCCACATAGGCTAGCATTATCCTTCTAGACTAATGGGCCTGGTTATTTTTAAACAGATTCTCACACTGCGGTGGAGGTGTCCAAGGTTACCATGGATGAGAAATCAGGAGGGACGCATGCAGTGACATTTGGTGATATCTGTGCAGGTGGATGTTATAAAATAGCCAAAGAGGTATTGTAAGTAATCATGAAGAGATCTAAAGGCCAAACATCAAATAGGCTCTCAAGAGAGAGCATGTTATTATGAAAGCATGATCTTCCAAAACTGACCAATACTAAAAAGAAACATTCAGAATCTGGTCTTTAGTAAGTTTTAGAGTAAAGAAATACAGAAAAAAGAACCAGCCTGGATCCTGAAACCTTCTCTTGTCCTTTTATTTTATCAGTTAATGACCTGGGAAATAAAGCAACACAAGAAGGTGCTTGATTTGGCAGCTCCTTAAAAGCCAGCCTCAGCACTAACAACTATGAACCCAAATACCTCTGAAGCTACAGAATTGAGACTATCTAGACATTGCCAACACACTCTGCATCACCATTTGGCCTGGAGAGAGACAACATGCTCCCCCCGCTCAGCTTGAGCTGAGTGACATATTTACAGTGAAAGTAATGATACTAGATACCAGAAATGAGAGGGCTCCAGCGTGGCCAGTGGACTCAGGAATCTCTCTAATGAATTGGACAACAAAGCCCTGTTGGTACAAGGAAGAAGTATTTAGAATTTGGCAAAAATCTGAGCTTAAGCACATTAGGTTTCTCTTTAAAAGGCACACATCCCAAAAAACCTCCTAACATTTGCTCTGGGAGATGAGGAAAGTAAGAGCAGGACAGGTGCCTGGGCTCCATGCTGCAGCTACAGAGGCCACCGGCTCCTGGCTCATAGCGGGGTGGCAATTCTCGGCCAGGAGCTTCTTCTGGTAATGTATTCTGAAACCAAATTACCGTAAGCTGATCCCATCTGGATAGCGTCTGTGCACGGCTGCTTTGGTTACCCACCACTGCCTCTAGCCTGTGATAGCATCTCCATGAAGACAGCAAAAATCTGATTAACCCTATAACAATGAAACACTTGGTCAAAGAGCAAGGAGCTTTTAACTTAAGATACACTAATGCAATTCCCTCGCCTTGTTTTCTGAAACCTAATAAGAATCAAGTGGACGGACTGCTAGAGATGGGTGTTTGCAGGCTTTAATGCAGCAAGCTGGGAATGAAGTCAAATAAATTGAAATCTAATTCATCACTGTGTGTTAACTTCTTTCTGCTTCTCTGAAAATACATTAAAAAGCTCTTATTTCATGAAGGGAAATTGGATAGCCTAGTTAGTTTATTGCAGTGCCTCTGCCAGGGCTTAAGGGAAGCCTGGGTGTTGATGGAACATTTAGAAGCAGAGAGAAGTCACATCTCAATTCGCTGCCACTCAAATGTTGTGTTTTCTAACAAGCACTGAAAAACTTACACTTGCAATCCTCAACCAGAGCTGGTTTCTAAAGAGAGTGCAACAGCCAGTGCAACACAAGTGAGTGCAGAGAATCTAATTCCACTACACGATAAAAAACACTTGGATTTAAACAACTGAAGCAAAACTGTAAAACGGGGCGAATGTAATGGGAACATAAAACATTATTAGAACAAGTTGCAATAACGTCGACGTTTCTTTTCAATTGATTTCCAACATTAAAGAAACAAGAGAAGCATCTCTCTGTTTAAAAGATAAAAACTCTCCTTCCAGCTAATTCCCAGGCAGTATTGATGCCTTCGGTTCAGTATAGGTACTACAGTGATACGGCACTACACTGTTGTGCTAATAACATAGAGCACATACGTTCTACTAATCCTCTCACTTAAGCATCGCGGCCGCATCCAGCGCTCAGTAAGAGGCTGCAAATACCAGTGCATAATTAGCAGAGAGCTACTGCTGAGCCAAAATTACCAGCAGCACACAAGCATGTGCTGAAAAGAGCCCACAAATTAACTGTTTTGGGGGATTGATATACGTTCACATTACTGCTGAGCATTCCTTCATTAAGATATTTTAGGTTTACTGATTGCCATTTCAAAAGAAATGTAAACAGTTACTAATATGTTAAACACCTGTTCACAACTGAGCTTTGAAAGAGTAGATTTTCTGCTCACCGTCAAGTACAAATATAATTATTTATATTCAGCATAATCACTAAATTATATTTAATGTTTCCTATTATTTTAGACAGATTTTAAATCAGCACAACATAACTACATCTCTGATAATAAACAAACATAAATATACTTCACTCTTTAAGTATTACTAAAAAATATCCCAGCACAGCTACATAAACTTCGTCTTTCACACCTGAAAAATGGAAAAACAAATACTAGATTATGTGTAATTTCTTTAAGAAATACAATGAAAAAAATCTGAATTCTGACACCTGAAAGATCAAACTGATTTAAACTAAAAGACTTACTAAGCAATTATTTTTCGACATAATTGAAACTGTCCTAAAATTTAAATGTTTAATGTTTCAACTTGTGCAGTTCATATAGTTCAATTTCTGCTGAAAACTGGATTTTACAGGAAACCATTAATGAGTCCATTAAAAAATGAAAACTTAAATATGTGATTACATACTGGTGTAAATATGTAAAGCTCTTCTAAAAGAAATAAAAATTGCAGTGGTTTTCTTTTCCTAATTAGGAAATACAGACAAAAGAATACAAAAAAGACATTATGACCATCGTACCTGACATGCAATAGAAATGTTCACTTTTTTAGGGTTTGTTTAATTTAATTTTAAGATGTATCAAAGAATGAAACTACACAAAATACATCTTAAGGGAAAAAAACAGAGATGATTCCATTTATTCCTTATTATTCATAAGTATCCTAGAAGAACTTTGAATTTGCAGTGATTAAAGCTCAAACTAAAAAAGTCAAAAAAGTAAGAAACACTAAGAGAATTGAGCTCTAACTGTTTTCTGTTAATGATTTTCACATTTTTTAAAATCTAATTAATTAAAAAAAACTAAATATCTTATTTATGGTAAAACTGAATAATATGAGAACAACACTAACAAGAAAAAATTATTTACCAAAAATATTAAATTATTATAAAACACTGTCTAATTTGGGAAAAGCTCCTGAAATTTCTTTAAACTTCTACATAATAACCCTTATAATTATTATCATTTACAAAATATATGATTTATAACCTGCTTAAATTCATAACAAAAAACTTTAGAACAGCCAAATGTCTTAGAGGCTGGTTTTCATACTATATCTGTTATTGGTTGTTGTTAGATATATTTGTACCATAATGATAAAACTGCTTCTAAAAAAGAATAATAATAATTACAAAGAAAACTGGTGATACAAAAAATACCTTAACTAAAGGTAATTTGTTTTGTTTTAAATGTAAGATACTGGTTGATTTAAAAAGTTTGGTGAAGGCACTGTAAGCCCAGACTGTCCCAGCAGCCAGGAGCTGTCGAGACAGCAGCTTGCCCGGCACGCCGCTGACTGGGACAGACCTGCCGCCTGACTGAGGTTACAGGGTCCTTTCATTCGTCTTGCCTGGCTACAAATATATATTACAGCGTGTAATTTATCCTCTCCAGTTCTACGGATTCACGTTAATCTCTCCTCTTTATAATATCATTCTCAGTCTGCCTGGGTGGCCGGATCTAGGGACAAAGCCATCAGCAAACAAGCTCCTAACCAAACTGGACAGGCACCCCCCAAATTCTATAGAGTAAAAAAAAAGGAAAGAAAAAAGGAAAACACACACACGCACACACACACACACACTGCTTCAAAGGGCCAAGTTAAATCAATCAGCCATGCTCTGAAAGATATTTATAAAACATACATCATGATGTGCCACACACCCATACACGCATTTACACAGTTGCACCTGCTCTGCTGCTCAATCCTGTCAAGTCCAACGATATTTAAAATCCCTCAAAACAACGAACGGGAAAAAAAGTGCAGGTAAGGAGTTTGAGTTGGCGTTAAGAGGCTATACAAAAAGAACAGCCAGGAATTAGAAAGTTAAAAGTTCAGCGCCTCGACTAGTAGAAAAGTAAAAGAAGAGTAGGTAAAGAGCAGATTATATTTTTTTAAATAGAAGAAAAATGAAAGGAAAATACAGGAAAAAGCAAAGGGATCAACGGCAGAGGTTAAAAAAGAAATAAAAGGGGGAAAACAGAGAAACAAGTGCACCTACTGGTTATGATAGCTGAGAGGGTCTGGAAGACAAAGTTCTGAAATGTCCATCAGTCCAGTTTTAGCATTCCAGGAATGAGAGGAAGAGGAAAGAGAAAACAATTGAGACCCGCTTCTTTCCCAAATGATAGCAAAGCACCCTCAGAGACAACGCTGCCGAAAACCCCCTCCAGCACCGCTTCCCCCCAGCCTGCACAGGTATGCTGGACTCTGATGGATTGAGTGGGCGTGTGTGTGCCTGAGCATGTGTGTTGTGTATGCGCGTGTGTTTATGTATATATGAGTGGGAGAGAGAGAAAGAGTGTGTCTGAGTGTATGTGTGAGAGGCAGAGAGGGAAAGAGAGAGAGTGAAGGGGGGAGGGACAGATCGACAGGAGAGGTAAAAAGGGGGTGGGGTGGGGGGGTGAGAGAAAGCTAGAGAGAGAGTGAGAGAGACAGAGAAGCGCAGGCAGCAGCGGGATGAGCGCTAAGATGGAGAGAGCATGAGAGTGCGAGCAAGAGGAATGACTCTTTCCATGGTCGGGATAGGGCTCTTTAAGACTCAAGGGCTTGATGAATATGGAACAGCTGCTGTTGGCTGGCTCTGAGGGGCAGGACTTAAAGCGACAGAGGGGGCCGGCGGTGCACTGGGGGAGGAGGGATCCAAACGCTCGCTCACACTCTCCGCTATGCACAACACGCATGGCTCACACGGACATAGACAAAACAAGCTATCGCATGAACAACAGCGATCTAGCGGTCAACACACAAAGTTTCCATCTCATGATATGACAGAGATGGGTGCTAGAAAGTTAAATAAATAAGATGATAAAGAGAAGTAAGGGGTTTTAAGTATCAGGGGAAGCTCCTAGTGTTCATAAAGCAAAAATAAATCAGAGTTTCAATACTTGCTGTTCTGAATTGAGTGGTTTTTTTAACAATATAAAGCAAGGTCTCTTTAAATGTGACATTTTACCTGCTGTATCTCTTTAGTTTTCTGTGTTATATCCAACCGTGCTGGGGTTAATTTGAAGTGGTGTCATAAAGCAACCACACATGAACACTGAACTTAACCAAGCAACACACACACCTCAGAGATATGACTGCACGGCAGTACTAAGCCTGCTGTCACACACTTCAAGTTTTTTTAAGATCAAAATGATACCTGCACTGTTACACAACACATGATAAAGTCAGATCTGACGCCAGCCGAGAGCAACACTATAGAAGTTCCAGCGGGCAGTCGAGTGCATCCGCAGCACTTCGCTTTCAAAAAGCAATAGCTTTCAAACCGCGCTGAGGACAGTAAATGTATTTATTGAGCGGTGTCATTAGCTCCATTTGCGGGTGTTACATGTGAGGGACCATTGTGAACCTTTCACCACCTGTGAGAGATGATCTCAAGCCATAACTCATATTCTCGAAGCCCATCATCTTCTAAAGCAGCAGAAAATCCAGCTCTGTCTCTTCTAACCCCAGCTTTATAAGCGCCTGTGCTTCGCTGTTGATCAAGCTCAGTAAGAATGCAGAGAATGCAGATACCATTTCACAGTCAGTGAGGGTCTCCATGTTACTGTATCCCCACATTATAAGAACAGAGCTTACCATGGTATCTTGGCACTTGGTCGAATTGAACTGAGAAGAAACAGCAGCTTGCCCATTTCACAAAAAAAAAAAAAAAACCTCACAAGGCGGCTGATAAGAGCCTTCAGACTCTTCAATAAAAAAGTAAAGTTTGAGTGAGTGAGGAAGCGAGGAGGAGTGATCTAGCGACAGATTCATGCAAAAAAGGGTGTGTTGTGTCGTTTTGCAGCTCTCCAGTTTCCTCTTCCGAACAGGAACAGCACAACACCCCCCCCCTCCCCCCCGGAGAGGAATCCGGTTCCATTCATCGGCTCACGTTTCTATAATCAATGCAAAAACATCACGCAATCCCTATTGATCATCACAGGCCTATTGATGTGCAGCAATGGTGCCTCTAAGGTGGCATCACATCACACAGCATCTGCTCCCTTTTTTGTGACAAAACAAAATGACTAAATAAATGAAAATCCAATCAAGGTCGATGCCAAATCAAACACCTGTCAGTTTAATTTAACTAATTCAGGAATAAAATCAAAATTACAGTTCTTGGGCTTCAATACGAGCTGAATATTGAATAATAAGGAAGACAATGCATGGGTATAGATTCAGCCAATTTCAGGTTGTTGGTTGTTGTTCAAGTTGTCTGGTAAATGATGTAAAATATTTTTAAATAGTGCAACAGCTACAAAAAAATTATTGTTTTGTGTTAAATGCGCTGAACAGGGCATACGTTACAGTAGCAGTGATGTTAGGAGATCATATTATTACCAAACAGTCTCATGACAGACTGGTTTCTAACTTTTTAACAGTGATAACTGCCGTCATTTGACGAATCACATTTCTGCATATTTCCTATAGGCCTCCCGGGACTTGACATCATACATACTTTTGTCATGCAGTGTGAGCCATGAAAGCCATGCTGCTGTTATCGCTGCTTCTTATCAGCTCTGTTATGAAAAAAAAAATCACAGCTTGTGGCAGCTGTTTGACAGAAAGGGATCTGATTCAAATAAATAATAGACCTGTTGTAGGCAAACACTCAATCACACTTGAACGGGGCTGAAGTTGAGAGACTAAAATTTTTCTTTTCCCTTTTTCGGGTTCTTTTTTGTTTTTTAAATTGAGATTCCTGTTTGCATTCTTCAAGCCTGCTCACCTCACACCTGCCTGTTTGTTGGTTCACATGTACTACATGTATGCAAGTAAAACAGTAATGAAGGTGTGTTGAAAGTCACTTCAGGTGAGAAAGGCAAAGAACCTCTACACAACCATTAAAGACTTGGTACTATTTGCATTGAAAGTCTCGACACTGACAAAATTACACCTGTTTGTGTCATAAAACGCCACACACAAACACACATACACTAATAGCACTGAAAGCAAATTACAAAGTTCTGACAACACTGAGGCAACCTGAAGAATCAGTGTGCTTCAACAAGTATGGCATTAACTCTCTAAATGTCAAGTTAATTTTATTATTAAAAAACAAATGATATTAAAGTCTGTTTATGTAAACAAGTGTGGGATAATGAGCAGAAAAGCTTTAAAACAACTTAATGTCCTTAAAAAGACTGCTATAAAGTCGTATTTTTTCCTTCCTCGGAAACTAAACCTGATAATAGGCCTCACTAGTTTTTACCCTATGACAGGCATACAGAATTAATCACGTAAATATCGTAATTGATATGATTTATATGACCAGTGAAAAAGGTGGTGTTGCACGTGCACTGCGCATGCTTTAATAGTAAGAGCTAAACTGCCCGCACGCTGACGTTATTCAAGCTAAAAGATAAGTAAACTAGTATAAAAATTTTAAACCTATTAAATCAAACTGTTAAAATCACGTGTGTTGGATGTGTAATTGGAAGATAAATACGGTTGATGAACGTGCCGTGTACCTTACTCGGACAAGTCATGTCACATCCCCGGGCTGAGCACCGCGCACTGTAGAGGTGGTGTCTCCAGGTTGTAGTGGTGTTGGTGGTGGTAGTGTGGCTCTGTGTGTCTGAGCGCCGCGTTTAACTGTCACACAACGGCAGCCGCACTATCCACTCCTCCTCCGGCGCGCGCCCTGTGGCTAAACCAAACACCTCCACCGGCAGGCAGCAGGACCCGGCGAGCGGGGTCAAATGTGAATCAAACGCGGGGGGGAGGGAGTAGAGAGGGGGGGGGCTCTGCTGTGCTACGAAGAAAAACAAAACTTACAGCTGATTCACCCACTTTTTCTTTTAGGTCTTGTATAAAAAAAATAACACATTTTATTCATACCGTTTTTTAATATATTTTTTATTTTAAGACTGTGAATTCCTATACCCCCCCCCCCCCCAAAAAAAAAAGGTAAGACACCTCAGTGCTCAGTTTCGGAAACAGATGCTTCCTATGTACCTCTGTATGCTTGTACAGCTGTTTCGAGCTAACTAGGTTTTTAGAGGCTCTAATTTAAGTTAATTTTGCCTATCTGGTCAACCTTAGCCCTCCTTCGGAATTCGGTGGGTAGCCTAGCAGAAAAAACTCCAGGTGAAAAGGCTGCACGCCGTGGCAGTCGGTTGGTTTCCACTGGTAATGAATAAATAACGGGACAAAAGCAGCGTCGCGTCTGTCGCACATATCACAGCTGCTGTATCAGGTAACCCAGGCGTCCACAAATTACACAAACTTGATTTGGCTTTTCAGCAGAATTACACACTTATTAGTGTGAACGCACTTATTGTAATTTGTTATGGAGCTTTGTGCAGGTGAATCAGCTGCACACCACAGCACTGAATGAACCCACGTGGACATATTTGGCCTTATTTTGACATTCACTGTAAGCCTTCTTCAAAAATTCGTTTTCCCTGGCGTTACACCTGACTTTTCACCCCTTCTATCCTGACACGTGTGCTGCATGTAATACAGAGATTTCCATTTCCCTTCTATATTTTCTGTCAATTGTTTTCCTCCTCTCATTTTGCATTCTCCATCGCTGACTGACTGCCTCAGCAGCAGACGAGAGGAGAAAGCTATCTGACAGCAGCAACCAACTCTATCATCTCCACTAGAGGGAGGGCTATCTCACAACAAGGCCACCAAGGAGCTGCATCTGAGGTACCCTTATTTATTTATTTATTTCTCCCAGGTTGATAGTGTAATTCATAAACTGAATGAATGACAGTCAGGACAGTGCCAGCAACTGGGAGCACAATGGAGACTCGAGTGCATTTGCCTCTGAGTACAAAAACCTATCCATTACAAACGTGTAATTATTGTCCCTAATAGATTAATTCATGCTGAAAGATAGAAATGGGTTCCAGGCTATTGATGTAATCATTTCACTGAGGAAATTAAGTGACATTAAAAGAATGATATTGTCACCGTGAAAGTATCATTGATTCTTTTCGAATGCAATTAACTGTATTTGAAAATGAGACCTGCACATTGAGCTGTGCAAGGAGCACTGAGGATCACTTCATTTGTGAGAGATATAAAGACCAAATTATCCCATCAAAGAGAAAATCTATAAATGTAATGGCACTGCGCTTCAGCACTAAGGAATGACAACAGCGGTCCTGTTCAGTTCCCAGTGTGTTAACTAGAGGTGAACGGCTCACAGATAGATTATCCACACTGTGCAGTAAAGGGAAATATCAGGCAACGGGTCGCATGCAACTTAATATTATTATTTTTGTCCGACTAACATAAACAGTCGCTGGCTAACAGTTGGAGCTTCATCTTGTATCACAGGACGGTGGTTTTGTTAGATGAAACAACCATGAAAAATATAGTGAAAATTGCTATTTTAAATATCATGCGGGGAAAATAATTGGAGGATTAATCAGGAATGAAAAGCTGCAGCCAGAGTTCAAACGGACCCTGAAACCAGCGCTGGTGGTCTGTGCAGTGCTTTCTCTTGTATCCTCGCTCGCCTGTTTCTTTGATGGCTAAATGACCAGAGCACTGGAGTTGATCCACGGCACGGCTCGAGCTCAAACACTTTTTATATTTGAAAGAATGAAAGCTCACACGCATCTTTCCTCATTCCCGTTTTTGATGCCACAGGTTTGGAGTCAATGTCACCACTTATGACCTCATTCCCAGAAAAGTTTGAACTGTGAATAAAATGCAGAACAGAATAATATACAGACCTTACAGTTGATTGTAAGGTCTGTATACTACACTTGTAGTTTTTTAAAATAAAATATGGTTTTTTTTATCAGCAATCCATTTTAAAATAAATAAAAAATTGAGAGAGGGGCACGTCTGGCCCTGTGTTCCCCTGTTGTAACACCTATTTTGAATGTACACTGTAAGCACTGACATGTACCAAATGCTTTCAATGGCTGACACGTCTCCACTGAATGCCACTGAATGCAGAAGAGAACCGTGCTGCTGTAATACATAACATGGAGATTATGGTTAGACATTATTTTGCTGAAATCAGCAAGAAAAAGATGCCGTCGGGATGGCAGCTGATAGCTCAGATTTAATGGTGCCCTCTCATATGTGCAACTTAGTCATGCAGTGTACACTTTGTTTGTTTTTTTTGGCTTTCATCAGACCACAAAGCTCTCCGCTACACCTCAGGCCCATCTGAAATGAGCCTGGTAGCATTTTAACTTGCATTTGTGTATGCAGTGATGGATTGGTTTTTGGAAGTGTTCCATTCAGTGATTTCCACTAAAGAGAGCACAGCCGCTGTGTATTCGTTTTGATTTCTTCTTCGGATTTCTTTAGATTCTGCGAATCTTTTATGATATTATGTGCAGAAGATAATGTAATCCTCAGAAATGTTAATCTTAAATTGTTGAACTATTTGACCACACAGTATTTCACAGTATTGTCCTATCTTTACTTCTGAAAGACTCAGAATTGCAAATCCGTGGGTTTTGTTTTTATTTATGTTTTACACAGTTGATCAGCTTTTCTTTTTCTTTTTTCCTTTTTTTTGAGGGGGGGGGGGCAGTTATGCATACAGTTGGCTTTCAGTGTATGATTTTTGTGACACCAGTTTTGCGTGTGTTGTTTTCGTTGTGGAGGGAGTTTTGATGAATTCCAACAAAAACCTTGTTTGTGCAGCGGTTGCTGGTCCACACAGCTCGCTAACTCAATTACACTGTTGGTAATCCAGTGAGAAGACAGAGAGGCAGACAGCAGAGAGAGAGAAAAACATGAACCGTATCAGACACAAGCACTGATATGATGTCCAAGCATCAGAGGAATCACGCATCAATCTCCAGTCCCGGTCAAAAATGCTGCATAATTCAAGTCCAAACATTTTTCTTTGCGAGATTCAAACCAAATCAGGGGGGTCCTGAGCCGCTCTCCCTCCACCTGCTGTCAGCCACCCTCCATCCTACCCTTCCCTAAATTTCATTTAGAAGACATCTTTCTCCCTTTCCCCCCTCGCTCTCATGCTCTACACATTGCTGCCTCTCCTCTCTCTTTGAATTCAGTGTGCTGTAGCCCTTAGACTTACTTGCTTAACAAATATGGACAGGGGACCTAAGTGGTTTTAGAAATCTTCGAATGGACTTTGGAGTGCCTGTGCTGTGTTGGGTGGCAACAGTTTCTCTCTCTCTCTGCCTCATCCATATGTGTGTGAGTGTGTGCAATTGTTTATCTGTCTGTGTGTTTATGTTTTTTCTGCGTGTGTGTGTGTGTGTATGCATGTCTATAGCTTCCCCAAGCTCTCACTGACTCCCAGGCTGGGAGATGGTAGCGCTGGGTGGAGCGGCAGTCTGGAAATGAGATAAGGATGTCTGATTCATAGGATCTGACAGGAAATCTATATTCTGCAATGTTTATAATCCAGCCATTACTACACAGCCGAATGAAAGAACAATAATCCAATCATTTACTCCATATTTACCTGAGGCAGATTCTCGGCTTTAAAGGCAAAGTGCATCACGCGGTGGCGGAGGCTGTAAAACGACTGATATGGGTGATGTTGCGAGGAGAGCGTTTCTAGCTCGCAGAGAAGGACACCGAGGTAGGCGAGGATGGACCGTCCCCCGGGGAGATGTATGTCTACAGGAGACACGATGGCTCACCTGTGTGCACTCTGCAGGGTTAAAGGTCACCCATTACTCATCATTAAGACTCCATTGATTTATGAGTAAGTTACAGAAACGGGAGTAAGTACAGTTTATGAAACATGAGGTGAAGGGTTATAGAAATTTCCATAAATAAGACTGTGGAAAAACACAAGCGCTCGCTGGAAAACATCCTTCCACTATTCCAAAAGTTTGAAAGGGGAAGTATAATTTGGCTCCCTGACGGTGATCCTGTGGCAGGAAGGAGCCGGTATGGGTGAGAGAGGAATTTTCTGGTGGGGGTTTACTTATCATAGAGTCTTTCGTGGACAGTATGAGCTGCTCTTCATTGTGTACAAGGGGGGAGGTTTATCTTATTTGGAAAAGTGAAGGGGGCCTGCCCTTATCTGTCAATAAACAGTAATTAGATTTTGTGGCCGATAGCGTCGATTGGTTTCTAATCTAGCTGTCGCCCTAGACGTGTGTAATTAAAATCCTGATTGATAAAGGGGCAGAAGCCCGCCCACGCCACCACTTTACCAGGCCCTACCCCCGACCCCTTCAAAACACAAACAAGAGAGATTTGAAAAAAAGGCCTGCGGAGAAAACTGCACTTCATATTGATCAGCTCTATCTGCCTTCCTATCAATGCCCTTTTCACACAATGGAGGAGCTAGTACAAAGGTTTCCCCCACGTAAAACTTAACAGCTAAGCTTCCTTCAGCAGACGTTATCGTCATACAATAATAAAAACAAAAACAACCGTCGAATTTGCTTAAAATTTGGCCACTTGTGATCATGCGTTTGTGCACAGACGCACACACAAAAATGAGAAATTAATCAGGGAAATCAGGGAAAAGCTTCCTGTGACTGTAATGCAATCAAGGAAAAACACCCCTTAGGCAGTAGAGACATGAAAAGGGAGCAGTGCATTTTATCTATTTAGCAAATGGGACTGTGAACAGAATAAGAACCAGACAAACAGACAGGCGTGCACACAGGTGAATGTCAAATGTACGTCGTGCATTAGACAAATAAGGTAGTACCTTTAAGCCAGAGGACTCCCACAGAGCGGCTGGGGTAAAAGATGTTCAAAAACACTGCCTCCAGATTTCACTGTCATCGGGGTCCACGCAGACGAACGAGCTAGGAAGAAAGACTACGTGCTGTTGAAATTCTAGAAAAAAGGGGGACAGCGAGGGAAGTGAAACAGTGAGAGAGAGACAGCAGGACAAGACAGAGAAAACGCATCAGCCAAAGAGGCATCCGGCCATAAAAGCTGGCATGTTTACCTGCACCAGCTAGTAAATATCTCATCCTGACCCAAACCTTAGAATGGTACCATGACAGCACGAGAGGAAGCTAATCTGTCTCACAGAGTCAGATTTTAACCTGCTTGTCTGCAGGATTTTTTTAAGCTCTATAAACTGCGAGAGACCGCACATTGCAGGCCTGTGACCTTCCCTGTCTTGACACTGGTCATCTGCTGATACGTGTGAGGGCTGACCCACAGCAGTGAATGATAGCTGCATACTCTGCTTCACCCCCCTCTGTGATTCAGGGACACACTGGCAAATCCACATGCATCCAAACATACATACTACAGTGGAAAGACTAAACCACTTCCTCTCACTCAACAACACACCAGTATTCCATATTAAGTACACGTAAATTAGGAGTATGCGAGTCGGTGTGTTTTGAGGCGGTGGGCACTGGTCCGGTGCTTAATTTGATTCTTAATGGAAGGTAAAATTTCCAAAGGAAAACTTTCATTGGGCACAAAATGACCTTCCTCAGTTTTCACTTTCTTACGCTGGGAGAGAGATTGAGATTGATAAATGCTGGCAGTGCAGTGCCAGCCCATGCATGGTGTAGCTCATTTAACTGATTTGTGCAATTTCCTCACTAAACAGTGATTAATAATTGGCTACCTTAACAAAAGAAAAATAGACCACAGAATAAATATTGCTGAGCACGTTTTGATGAAATTCTTAACAGCATTTCAGAAAAATCGCTCGTCTTATAAACACGCCCTTGAAATCGGCACTGACTAGACTCATACTCTAACAGTGAGTGCATCAGACAAGAAAAAAAAAACTTTGGCCATGACTCGTTAGACATTTGTAAGATGCAGTATAATTATCTCATATACATTTCTGCAGTTTAACATGTGACATCATCATCTGCAGAGGCTGATCTGATTTGTGTGTTATTCACTCCATCACATTACAACCTAATAAGGGGTATGGTTCAGTTTAAAGGCATTCGTTTGCCCTGGTCCAGGTGTCCCCTGAACGGTGAGATATAGGCTATGCACCTACCAAGCAAATGTTTTGTTGCTTGGTATCAGTCAGAGGTGTCACGTGTATAAATCACGCCACAATAGAAAAGCATTACAAAGTTAGCATAATGTAACAGGGTCCTTAGCCCACCACAGTTTCTATATCAAGGGCACATTTGTTACATTTATTTGGGGCTTAAAATAAACATATTTTTTTATGAATGAGTTTTTATTTAAACTGAACGTAAGCCTAAAGTGAGGCTGCTTTAATGGATTATGAGCTGTTATTTTCCTGCTATTGAATTCAAGCATAAACATAGGTATAGATTTATAAAACGCACATGGATCCGTGGTGATATCTTTATCACAGTGCCTTTAGTAATTTAACTAAACTCTTACCCTTGACAAAGTTAGAAGTAAAGCTCCTGGATATAGAAAACCTTGTGGTCTCATGTGGATAATATGTGATTGGAGATCAGATTCTCCTTTTGATTCTTCTTAAGATTGTCCTCTCTCCTGATAATAAGTCCAACTCTCCCTGTGGTGCCACAACAGTAGAGTGACCTTGTTACCAGGGTGCAGTGTGTCACAGTAGGGGAGCCCCAGAGGGAGAGGACGAGGTGAACAGATCATCTCCCTGCACGCTTGGTACCGGTGCCCTACCCTTAGTGCTCTCACCACAGGCCCAGCACCAGAGAGGCCAGTGTGGAGAAAGGAGCAGCTCCAAGCTCTAGAGAACATGACTCCAATTAAGCTGTAGAAGCCTCGCTCATGCTCCACTGCCTCTGCAGCCCAATTGTCCTAGGTGTGGAGACATAGTCAACCCAAGGAAATGAACTCTGTCAGCACAGTTGAGATAGGCACATTATGCTTTTCAAATAAATTTCATTGAATAAGCACTCGTGAGATTCATCTACTAAGTGTAGAATGAAACAGAGTATAAATGCATGATTGTTGCACAGCTCATAAATGCTCCGAGCATGTTTTCTTTTTCTGAGCAGCCCGGAGGAAAAAAAATGCTGCGAGTTAAGCACACAGTAATAGATGAGAGCGATTGAGAGGCCTCGTTTTCCCCTATGATTAAAAATGTATGTTGCCACATGCAGCCTTTGGTGTGGAACTCTCCTGGAAAAGGAGCTGGTTAATATTCAGGCCCATGTCTGGCTAATGTCTTAAAGTGATAAATAGGAGGGGGTTGCTGCCGTTTGATTGTTCTTCACAGGCAGTCTGGGAGCAGCAGCACAGGGGGATTTAAGGTGGAGGAATCCTCTCAAAGCTCCTCATTCATTCACTCTCAGACGCCCCATCATTAATTGGGCCTGTCGACATGACTCCTCTGTACCGAGGGCCACTGGCAGCTACTATGGTGGATGAGCTTTTTAAGACAGTTCAAAAGAGTCCTTGCCTCATGAAAGGCATTCAAATTACATGAAATTGCATTCATGTCAAGCCTTGCAGGCATATTCATACAGTACACTGGCATAATGTCTTGTTTCATGCACTTCATATCAGTGTGACTATATAATCGTTCTCTTGGGAAAAAATTGCAGAATGAAGACTGTGGTTTACTAACTATAATGTATACATTTTCAAATGACGACATGCATATGTATAGTAAAAGCAGCAATGTAGTATCAATGGAAGGACAAGTCACTTGCCTGTAATGTAAATATGGCAATTGTTTCAATTTATATTAGTTGCGTATTGAGCATAAAAGCAACTGATATTACTGAAGGAAAAAACATTTCCATTATAAATACGTTCAAAAATACAATGTCCTTCATTAAAACATAAACATGGACAGGGTGTGATTCGCATTATCAGTGCAAAGAAAGATTTCTGTTGTGTCTTGATCCATATATGTATTTATCCCAAGATAAGTAACTCTGTCACAATTTTGAGCTTAAATACATATTAGACGAAATAATAATGGGTAGCTGGACTGGTATGTAACAGCTATCCCTTTGGCACAGTTTCCACTTTCACTGCTATGTCCCTGCTCTGTGTAAGTATAGCTATGCAGGACAAGGTGAGTCCAGCCTTCAAAACTTTATGATTTCTACTGATATGGAGTTGGAAGGTGATAGCAGAAGGTGGCCAGATTTGGTTCACAATGTCAACCATGTGATACTTCAGTATTTATAACCATTAGAGGCGGTATATGTGTCATAAAGTAACCGTGGGTTCTTTTTCTGGGTGGCCATTGGCCTACTTCGCTTCCATCCTTGACATCCTTGATAAACCCTACTTCATGGGGACAGGTTAGATTGGCTGGCTTTAAGGAAAGCTGAGCTACTTCAAATTGGATTTGACATATATTTGGGGTTTAAAGGTAGTTTACGCGTGCACAATTAAGCCCTAGATGTAACACTTAAAGTGTGAAATGTAACTCAGTGGTTTGGTCACTGGTTTTGTGGCTCTCAAAGTAAACCTGTTAAAAGTTGAGCACATACTGGGCTGGGATTGAACGCCCCATACTGTATTTGCCTCCAAAGAGACCTCACACAGAGCTCTAAACTGAGGCCACTGGTGATTCCCGCTGCTTCTTTGTAGCCTACGTGCTAATGGTCCACGTCTTCCGTTGTCATTTTTAGGCGTTTCTTTACACTGGAGCTATTTGCAATCTCACTCTTTCTCACTCACTGGCTTTTTTTTTTTTTTTTACATATTTCACTATCTTTTCCTGTTGTGCATATTTGGTATCTTCCCACTCCTTTCTCCCCTCCTCCTCTTCCCTGTCGTGGAAGTGGTTTCTGTTATGGCAGTGGGAAGGCTACCCGCAGCGGGAGAGATCCTAATTAACAGGCTATCCATTTGTGTGGAGCGGAGGGCTCCTGCTTTCTGAGCACTTGTTTTATGGTGGCGCTAGGGAGCCGTGTCCAGGGATTTGGAGGGGGATAATTGCCTTTGCCGCAGGCTGCAGTAATCTGGTCGGCTAATTCATTATTTTAATAAGTTAGCTTCTCCTCGGGGGTGTGCTAGCTGCGCTGCGCCTCAAACCTTGGTGGTGCACCTCGTTATTGTGGCGCTCTTTTACACCGCCGCCCGCACGGGGTTAATAACTGTTATTAGCCTCTCTCCTCAGCCTGCAATTTCTCGTTTAACTGGGGCGATTCAAACGAAACCTTTGCAAGCGTCTAATAATCAACCTCGCTGGAACCAGGGGTAATCCCTATGAAGGGGTCCATATAGTGGAGAGGGGTAATGGATGCAATCGCCTGAGTGCCTTTGCCTCCGCTCCTTTCATTATGGGTCCTGATGTTGTTTTTGTTGTTGATGCTGCTGTTGTTTTTACTCAGTTCCCCCAAAATCATTTGAGGGAAGAAATATTTGCCTTGAGCAAGGGAAATGGATCAGATTTATACATACAAATAAGATGATCATTAGGTTTGCGTAACTAATGGCTTCATTTAGCCCATAATCTTCCATCTCCCTAATAGGCTGTGCAGTCAGTAGGATGTATCTGCGTGGAGGCAGGCAGGTTTAATGGCTGCAGAGAATTCAGACATTTTGTGCATCGGCTGATTAAAAACCAGTCATTTCAACAGGAAGGAAATAAAGAGAGGGTTTCATAAAAGTATTTGAAAAATCCAATATTGTAGATGGTGACGGCTAGATTTTTGAAGGAGCCTGCTGTTAAAATCCCGTTATGAACGCAGAGCAAAGTGGTTAAGGGGTTTCGAATGTACCTATTATATACATTATTTCACTTTGTGATGAAAAGAGATATCCTAATTCACTTTTGAAAGAAAATACAATGTAGACAAGGCAATCCTATTATGTGTCCCTAGACATCCCTGCTTTGCATCTTCCAATGACAAATTCTATCACTGCAGCTGAAGAAGGCAAAACACAACCAGCAAACTGTCCTTATCAAAGGAGCGCGAAAGCTTTTGCTTGGATAAGGACACTTACACTTGAGACTTAAATGTCATTGCGATTAGCAGTCTTATGCGTATTTATTTTGACAGGCATACCAGAACACAACACAAACGCGTGCCTTCTCAGCTAATTGTATCTTTGTAACAATCCATCATGTAGTTGTTATCTTCTGTGCACTGCAGGACAGCGCAGGCCTCAGTCCGCATGCTCGGTGTGGCTTATCCTCTAGATTGGCTTGTTTAGCTGTCATCATGCTGTGACCTGCCAGCTACTGTGAAATGAGCTCCTGGATATTAAAGAGTCTATCTCTTCATCTATACTTAACCACAGGAGACTGACACATTCAATGACCCCGGGCCTTGTAAAGGAGAAGGACAATAACATCTTGGATGGAAAATGTTGAAATATTCCGCGGTCAGTCATATGACTGCAAGAAAAGCCTTTTCCACTAATATGCTTTCCCATCAAGCGAACAACAAGCTATTAAATCACCTGAAGAATTGCACAATGTTTATCCAAGAGTGTGACAGTCTCTAAATGGCTCATGTGATCATTTAGCACTTTTATCTCCATCTAAAAGTTAAACCTGTTCTTAGACCTGGCCCCTTCTGCACACGGGAGTGGCGGTTGTGGTCCATAAAGTATGCACATGATAGTAAATGGCCTGGTTCACTATTAACTATTATCCACTTAATGTCCTTCCTAGCTTGCCACGTGTGGAGCTTTGGCTGAGCACTGGCCTCTGGGGCTGCCTGCGGCTCGTTCAGGGCCATGGCTTTTCAAAGCCCGCACTACCATCTGCTAGTCCAGTGTCCCTGCTCTCCTTCTCGGGCTGACGTGGCTACAGCTGGGACAGCAAAGCCCTGTGACTGTCCCACACCCAGGTGTTACCACAGCTTCATGCATATGGATACAGAGTTTGTTGTAGATCTCTGTTAGCATATGTAGGGGGCTAACACACAAACAGTAAATCTATTTCTATATGGATACGGTTGCTACATGATTAGAGTTTGCTCTTAGGGGGGAGTTTGTGTATTGATGTTTTTTCCTCTCGTACATTTTTCTCATGTGACTCTGTACTGTGTGAGGCAGTATTGATCCATGATATTAGCTGATGTTTATTGAAGAACTGCTGGAGTGGCATAGCTCAGCCCAGCAGTGCTGCCCACCTTAAAGCCGCTCAGCTTAGCATGACTGGCTCCTAATGAGTGGTCCCTCCTCTCATCACCCAATCCCGAGTCCCTCCGTCCCGCATTCATCAATTCTCATTAGGGAAAATCATCATGTGGAATACCAACTTTTGGCCAATATTCATCACTGTCAGCCCTCATCCATAGCGGCGCAATGACAGAGGAGTGCCTAAGTAGCACTGACTTGGCTGTTTTATTCCCTAATCTCAGCCTCTGCGCTTGTGGAGCCCAAGTGACTCTGCAGTGCTCACTGCCTGACAGCAATTACTTTATGCAAAAAGAGTGGAGAAGTTCAGTGAATGGCGTGAGCAAGAATAAGCCTCTTCTGAACTCTGCTGGCCTGATGCAGCATTCCAATAGGATCCATCTCGCTTCCCTTGGACACTAGAGGATTGCGAGAAGGGACGGAGGACAGCATTACTGCACTCTGTGGCAGGGACCTTGTTGTAGTATTGCCATCTAGATGTTGCACATACAATTCTGCCATATTTGGTTCCATGATTACATTAATTCTTGTGCATTACCCTCATACTGAATTATTACTTACTTTTCAAGGGCTAACAAGTAATAAGCATTGCTTGCAAATGGTTCCATGTAAAGGAAAGGCTGAATATTTTATCCTGTTTTGGTTCCCTGCCTAGGCTCAGATGAGATTTATACCACTCGGATAGGTGTGTGTAAGAAATGACACTATCGCCAGCAGCCAGATAGCTTAGCCTAACACAAAAACTGAGTACAGATAGCTAGCTTGGCTCTGTCCAAAAGTATTGAAGTTTATTTAACCACACCCCTCAAGCTCATTAATTAGAAACGATGTAAAAGGTTGCAACAAACTAATTCAATCTTTATTTCTAAAAAAAACCCACCCCTGCCTATTCCTTTAAATCGCACCTGAATTATTTCCCCACCCACTGGGTCCATCTAGTCTTTAGGAGCTTATCTACGTCACAGACAGATTGCCTTTGCCAGCAGAGTGTTCTCCCTCCTGTAAAAATAGCTTGTGTATGTCATTCTCATAACAGCAGCAGGATCAATACATTCATTCCCATTTTAGCGGCTCTGCCCCTTTGCTCACCCATGCCTGCGAATAGGACAGCTTGCAAAAATCCAGCCGCCATGTCAGCTAATCACATCCCTATTGCTTCAGTCATTCGTGCCCCATCGTTGGCCAACCCCGACTGCCTGCCTGCCCAGCACAGCTAGAGACTCTACCCAGAGGTCAGTGGGCTGGCCAGCTTGTCTCAGTCCAAACTTCCCTCCTGCCAGGTGGATCAGAGGGAGGCTAGCAGTTTGCCTCTCTGCCGAGAAAATGAGATCACACCATCGCAACAGGGGAGCTGCCTTTGGAAGACCTTCATAGCAGGCTACAAGATTTGCATCAGCCAAGGGAATATTATAATAAATCAATCACTGTGATAAATTCTTTAAATGCCTGGCACTCAGGTATCAGCTGGCACACAATCATTGTCATTTAACAGTAGGCACAGAGATAAATAAGTCTTCTCTGTTTTATAAATGTAAGCTAGCAGTATTTGCAACTGAAAACTTATAACATACAATATAATGAAATGAAATTATATGAGCTTGGCAGATGTGTGGAATTATTAAAATCACCAAAATTAAAAATTACTGTGTTCAGGTTGCAGTCTCATCTGGAGGCGTGGGTTCGAATCCCACTTCTGACAGTGCTTATATATGTATAAACAGTGTTTGGGGTTCATTCTCAAACATTATTTCTTATGACCAATGCATCAATAGCTACAAGGGCACTCAGAGTCCATCCTGCCTGTCCAACACCCTTACATGGATTGTTAGGGGGGGAAAAGTGACACACAGATGCAGATTGTACTGAGGAACCTTGGAGGGTAGCATATGATGGCCAGAGGCAGTGTCTCTGTGGTTGAGACATCAGTCACTTCCCTCAGGGCTGCCGGTGAAAACATAAATAAACAGCGTTCCTACCGTGCAGGTGGACATTCAAGAATTATTATTTTTGTATAAAATGTTTGCAATAGTAATCAGCCTATACAGTGGGTGAGGAGAATTACCCTTACAACTGACAGGAAAGTTAAAATGATGCAAGTAATGAGAGAACAACAAACAAGAGTCCTCGTAGCATTGGTCTGATGCCATAGAAGCATTTAAACACAAGATTTAATATAATTTTAACAAAAAATGAACACATTTCATGTTCTTTGGTCATTTCTGCTTTTAATTTGTTTCCTCTTTACTTCCTGTTTGTCTCAGTCTTCCCATGATTGTCCTGATTGGCTTCACCTGTGTCTTGTTATCAGCCCTCTGTGTATAAATAGTCCTGTCGTCCCCTTTGTGTTTTTCACGTTGTGCTTCCTTTGTCTGTTATCTAGCTGCAGCCGGCTAATCTTTTGTTGTTTCAGTCTGCCTCCTACCTGCTGCATTGGGATCTTAGCCCCAAGACTCTGGATTTGTTGACAGTGACTAATGCAAAAGGACAGCAGTTTCATTAGAATATGTTACTTTGAAAAGCAAATGACGCTGGAAATTAAAGGAACAGTTCACCATACTAGGAAGTTCGTTGCCTTTGTTCCACAGTCATCACACAACTGATGATACTTATGCAGTGCATTTCTGCACGTACTAGTTCACTTTTTCTTTCCACACAGACTAAACAGAATTGATCCACAGAGTTTGGACTGCAAGCAGGCTAAATCAGATAGCTTTGGTAACAAAATTCTTGTCTCTTGCTCATAGATTAGACATGTTCATATACATATTGAGAAGCTGGCGTTTCCATCGGGAGATGCTCTGTTCAGTGAATCAGCCCACAAAGAAGACCTGGTTGGACCCCTTTTACCGCCAGAATTGCCTCATGTGTAGATATTTGTGTTAACAAGCAGTTGAACAGGGGTATCTAATGAAGTGCTCAGTGTGCACAGTATGTAGAATATATATGTAAAGATTATACATAGTTTTTTTATAATCTCATGCTATTCAGAGAAACTAGTGCACATGTGTAGGGGTACCTGCTGTATATACAGACACATATACACACCTGACTCAAGTCCTCCATCTGTCAGCGATATATAGAGCACCTGAACTTTTTCAGGGCGTGATAGATGGATGGCAGAGTATTCCTAAGGGACTGGTGATTAAACAGGAAGTATGGAGAGTCACTGAGCAGATCAGGAGCTGGCTGACCCTTCCTTCTCAGCCACTGACTGATCTGCTGCTACAGAGACAAGAAGAGAGGAGGGGAAAGCATGAAAGGGAGCCATAGATTATCAATAAAGTCAATACGGCATTGTGTTACATCTGCCCTCTGACCTAAGCAGGGTTCCTAGCTCTGATATCCTTATCGTGATATCGGCATTCAAGGATCTAACCGGACTATCGGAAGCTTTTGTGCATTCGTCGTGGCATGCGTTTTGTGTTATAAATTGAAATATACACACAGATTAGTTTTTATAACGCATTTCGCGCCTCGTCTCATTTGGATGAAATTCTCGTATTAGCGTGCAGATTGTTCATAAAATGATCTTGCATTCACTTTATCAAAGCATTATCTCGTCATACCTAATTCAAATTCTAATCACAGTCACTGAAAGCCTTGTTTCAACATATACCATATCACCACTGCTTCTATACAGTAATGCTGCAGAGCTGAAATCTTTCTTCTTAGACCTGCTACTTTAATTCATTGGTAGCATTCCATGTTTAATTTTTAGCCTTGACTGCCCACAGGGACTTTAACCCTTTCTGCTATCTCATTTTAATCGGATGCTTTTTCGTTAAATGTTTAACTTAAATTGGGAGCCTCATAAATATTCCAAATCACTCGTCCTGTGTTTGATGAGGAAATGAGCCCCGTACCCGCCGTGATTCCCCAGGCAGGCAGGGAGGGAGGTGAAAACCACCCCCACCCTCCACCCTCCTACAACTTAACTCTCGGAACTAGACCTGTGCGGTGCTCTGACAGCCTACATTAGCAAGCAGCAAATTGTTTTAACAATGTGAGGGCCGCCTTTGTGTCGAGATAATGATGATATCTCTTTTCTGTGGCGCTACATGCTACTGAGGTAATCATAAAGGTCTCTACTGGCATCGCTGCCTGAGAGCACCTTTTATGGTCTAAAGGGACAACAGCTTGTGCTGCATACGAATCTCACCGCTTTATTATAGACTTCACATGGAGTGCGACGATCCCAGGTGTGGTTTTCATATCAGTTGAAGTGGATTACACAAAGAAATTACAATAATATTTATATTATTTTCAAAGACCAACGCTGGTGACAGAGCTCAGACAGTATAGTTAACATTGTAACTCCCCAGCAAAGGTCAAGTAGCTCTGACCTTTGAGTTAGTCAGATAGGCCAGCGTCTGTTTCAGAGTTACTCTTTTTCTGTCTGTCTTTCCTTCCCATGGCTCTGTGGTCATTAATCTTCCACACAGGTGCTAAGGACTCCTGACCCTCTGCTCCACTTCCTCTATTAGCACCATGACAGCTCCACTGTAAGGTTCATATACCCAACCATATTTCCATCCCTCTTCTCCCACACTGCTTCAACTGGTCTGGGAACTAAAACCCACTGTGTGCCCTTCCCTCCTCGAAAGTTCAATTACACTTGTTTAAGTGGAGCTTTATCATATTCAGAAGAGTGTTTTTAGACATCGCAGGCTCACACTGCAGTCTCAGGTTTTAGAATCTAGCAGTCAGATTGATACGAGGAACTGAACGTGGCACATGGAGAAAAAACAGAAAACAATGCAAACATACTGTGTCTGCCTAAATGTAAGTTATAAAGTTCTGTGTACTCAGACCTCACACAAAGTTTATTGATTCAACAACAGGCATTCAGAACTCATAGTAAGTGCCTACATCCTTACTAAAAACAACCTGTAAGTCTACAGGATCAAATAGTGGAGAAAATACTGGTGGAGGCCAAACATATGTAGGAGTTACCAGTGCAATAGTGTAAAACCTTGTTACACGTTTATGTGTTGACAGTACACATTTGTAAGAATCATAGTTTCCAAGTTATGAAGCCTTTTGTTCATTTTTACCTAATAAACCGTTAAGTTGACCTTGAAGACCTTGGTGGATGTCAAGCAAATTTTAATGGATTGTTGACATGACTCCATTCTACACTCCTACAAAGTTTTATCAGAATTCATTCAAAAAAATTTGAGCTATCATGTTTGCCAGTAGACACACTCACATGCACACAAACACTATTAGTATTTGAATTTGCTCTGCACTGGTGAGCACAGAGATTGACTGTTAATGTTTAAGCTCAGATCTTCAATGTAGCATTGTTGTGATTTTTCTTTCAGTTATATTTGAGGGTTTTCTGTAAGGTTTTAGCTAACAATAGGTCATCGAGACTGAGATATTTGAAACAATTCACCACTCCCAGCCACTGTTCATTGATTTAAACTGTGTTCCTGTTGCTGTCCAGTCTGTGAGGTGCAAGGATTGCAACTGTGACATGAGGCATGAGATGCGTCCCACCACATGTTTATATGTGTGACCGAGAGGTGAATGGGGTTACAAATCTTAACAAGCAGATCATTGCGAAACTCGAAAAGTTGATCAAGTACAATTTTGTTAAAGGTTTTCTCATTAATATTTAATTGTGCATCGGGTTGTATAAACGGCCAATTGCCAAATAAATCGACTAAATTGACACATCTACATTTGTATTCTTGACATTTTCTTTCCACTAGCCTTGAAAACGAGTCCTTGAAATAAAGTTTTTGCCTTCAGTGTCTTACCTTAAATTCCTAAAACATTAAATTAAAAAACTAGGCGTTTGATGGTCACATTTACCTAGTGTCTGTAAATCTATCTTCTTAACAATTTATCCAGCTTGTGTCAATGTAGTGGGCGGAGCCTATCTCAGCTGAGTAGCAACAGGTGTGGTGCACTCTGGACATGTTGCAAGTCCATCGGGGAAATAACACAGAGAGATAAACACTCACATCAACACCTATGGCTAATTTAGAACCTCTAATTAACCTAACCTGTAAACGCCACACAGACAGGCCCCAGCCAACCAGGAGATTCAAACCCAGAACCTTCACCACCACTGATAACCATTTTGACGCCACCCTTCACTGATTCACATTTTAAGCCAATTTTAAGTGGGTAACTTTTATTAAAACAAATAATTTTGGCATCATGGTTTTGACAATGTGTTTGCATACTTTTTGAAGTAAAGCAATAGTGTAAAATGCAACACTGTAAAATGCAGAGTAATTGCACTTTCCATCACTGAGTGCATCCCTCCCAATCAAACAGCTTTGTCAGCGTCAAGGGCAATCAAATACAAACCCAAGTAACATTTTACTTATAGCTCTGATGCACAGCATGCTGCACTACAGTGGTGCAATGAGAATGTAATAAGACAGTAACAATATTTGTTAATTTGAGAATAATAAGTTAACTTTTTTAAGTTCTTTTTCCCCCCAGAAGTGTTTAGATACCTCCTGCCCTGCACAGAGGCATCTACAGCATATACATATATATAAAACAGCTGGACTGGCACACATTCTCACATCACACGCAGACATCACCCTGCATCAACACATGCAGGAAGTCGTTTAACATATGCAGCATCTCTGTGCATCCTCTCTCAAGCTGCCATACGCCCAGGCCCAAGGCTAAGGAAAACACAAATGTCAGTCAGGATGGGGAAAGGTTACAAGAAAGGCAAGAGCTCAGTGCTGTTAATTTGCTCCCTGGGGTTCAAGGAGTGGGTCGGGTAACTCAGGAGATATATCCAAAATACCAACTCCTCCAGCAGTCTGCAGTCATCTATCATAAAGAACTTTGACCAAGAGCTTCATGACACAGTGAGGCAGCAGAGGAAAATCAAATTACTTAAAACTTTTTTTTGTGATTGAAAAAATGATATAGTTTTGATTTCAGTGGATTTATTTGATTGATTGATTTATTTTTCTTTTTGCAAGAGTCTCACACACACACAAACACACACTAATGCTTGAGACATTTTGGTGTAAATATATAAGAATCTTTTTTTAAAAATTGTATATCCTCAATGCTCCTCACTCCAGCCCATCCTCATGTTTACCATAGTTTACTATTCTTAACTTATTTCACTGCATCCTTTCATTATTCTTCAGTCTAATGCCATAAACTGCTTAAATATCCAGGCAACATGCCACAAAGTCATATGAATACTTCTCAAGCCAATGGCGAGTGCCCTTTTGGGGTTGGATATGGTACGAACATGGCGCGCAAGGTGTGTGGATATTCCTGGTGGTCCCATCCAGACGGTGTGTCTGACTTTCAACACGCCTCTCCTCCCCATCTCACCGAGGTCACCCCGGTGGTATCGCAAGCGCAGCAGTCACATTGTGCTTCGGTGCAGACAGATTGCTTATAATAACCATTAGAGACCTTTCATTTTTCCCTGTCAGCAATTTGCAGGATAATTTTGGCACCCTTTAAGGATTCAGCTCCCCTAATAAGAGGATAAAAATAAACAAGCTAGTTGTTGAAGTACTATATTGGGATGGCGTAATCCCATTTACAAGTCTGTACGCACTCTGGCCAATAAAATCAAACTCCAGCAACATGGTTATATGTGGCAATTTTCACCATTTCTAAAACAAGAAATGACTGAGAGCCAGGCTTTTAGACTGCCAGGATTTACTAAATGGATGAAACGTCACTTTTCAAATTTCATTACTAAAGACCTACAGCGAAAAAATGCCTAGTCAATTCATGTACCATAAGAAAAATTAGGTACGTTTATTTTTGGTGCGGTTATTGGCCACTTTTTGCAGCAGATTACATTATGAGTCTATTTTAATTTACTATATAGCTGTTTAAAAACAAGTTTCAAATTCTGCAGAAGTGCAGCATATTGATTCCTGCAGTGAGCTGGAGGAGGGCGGGAGCTTTACTGTCAGCTGTATCCATCCATTGCGCCTTAGCTGATTTTGACCCAGCCTGACAACCATATCATATTTCTGTAGTGTCTGCTGGTACAATTCATCTGTTCTGTTCTTCTGATATTCATTTAAAGGTTTTTGCTGCAAAAAAAAGTAGACACTCAAAGACATTACACAGAGCGGAGAGATTAGGTAAATTAATCAAGTCATGAAAGTTTGAGAAGAGAATGGTACAGAAGAGGTGATGTATGAAAACAGAATGCAGAGTATTGCGGGGTGAGATAGGAAAGAGTCGAGTGAATTAATCAACAGAGGCTGAAGGACAGAGGTTGAAGGAGTAAACTAATGTCAGTTCTGCCTTGAGTGAGATGGACATTTAAAAAACATAGCCAGAGATCAATACACGCAAGGCTATCTCTGCTGATAAGATCTATCCATTACAGTCTTCTAAGTTGAACACGTTTAATTCTGCTTGCTTTGTGATTAGAATAACTCATCGCACAGCCAAGCATATCCTTAAAAATGCTGCAGAAAGGGAAAAAGCTGCCTTCTTTACCAGTGTGAATTACACAGTGTTACCAACACAATGTATGACCCACTGTAAGTGTTAATATATGCGAAGAGAGTACGTACAACGGTGACTGAAAAGCGGGTTCATCCCGGGGCACGGAGACTGGCGAAAGCGTGGCATTAATTCCAGACCTCTTTTTATCCTGTTTTTCTATACTCACTTTATGTATCTAATATTTCTAATTTACCACCGTCCAGGAAAAGTGACACAAGAAGCCATAAATTCCCTTCTAATTCCAAATAATTCCGATTACATGGACGAGTAGTTTTCAATCAGAAAGATAATCTGGATGATAGATGGCGGGATAATTGGCTGTCTCTGCCACGTAAATATTGTGTCGTTCTATTAATCTTGCCGAATGAAGTGTCAAGCTGTCACTCATTCGTCAAACTGAATTAGGAAATATAACGAATAAATAAATGCACGCGGGTGGAAGTGGAAATGTGCGCTTCTGTGTGCGTGTGAATGAGGGAACGAGGGATGAGATGAGAGCAGGCAGCTGCAGAGGTCCCGAGTCACAGGAGGAGGTATGGATGGAAGAGCGTGGTGGGAGATGAGTGTGGTGATATTCATGTGCTTTTAGCGTGTGTACTTTTAAAAAGTCAGTGAAAGGCAGAGAGCGAGAGTAGGCGGTAAAACACAGAAATATTATATGTGTGCTGAGAGAGTCGAGGAAGGACAGTACTCTTCTAGTCCTGCCTCCCTTCAGCAAGTATAAAAATCATCTGGAGGATTACACATCTTAAAGCCTTGCTGTGTAACAATACTCTGTGCTTAATCTTGCCAAAGGCATTTTTATCAGGACGTATACCCTCAGAATTACATTGTCTTTTCTGTCCGAGAGTCTGTATCTGTCACTTGTCAAAAAACAGATCCAGTAGCTGAATGTTTTTGGTGAAAAGCTGTAGAGGATAGCTGCAAATAAACTGGTGAGGATACGACAGATATTTATTTGATATTTAAAAGCTAATGTATGAGAGAGCAAGTCAACTGGGAGTTTGGTGTACAGTGTATAATTAATGTGTAAAAGAGCATATTTTCCCCATCATCCGAGAGGTGATAAATATCTTATCTACTCTTTAACCTGTAGGACAGGAAGATAAAAAAAAATCAAGCAGTGACATCCTCTTAATTAAATTTATAAAGATCATAATTAATGACCTGCAGGCTGCAGGAGACCCCATTTCAGACTGGAGTCAGAAAGGACCTCAGCTGTAAGAATAAAAATGAAGTTTTCATTGAATTCGGAATTAAATCTCAAATATCAGTAATTTCACAGAAAAGGTCAGCTCTAATGGAGTTCCTCCCTGCTTTTTAATATCGCACATCTCTCGTCTACCTGGCGTGACGTGGGCCGGCTAATTGTGGCCAGTTAATTAATGAAACCATCAGGTGTTTGCAAAGGCAAACAAAGAGCCGAGCTCCCCTAAATCATCGGTGCCCTTCGACACGGTTATTATCTGGCGGCGGGTGAACCCCAGCCTTGACGCATGACAGATTAGATCTTCTCGGAGGATGGGCCGTCCATTTATCTGCCTGATAAACTCAGAGCCTCTCTCCATTTTCAATCATCAGAAAGGAAATGAGATTAACAATCTAATGATGCCGGCGCTCCACACACTCGCTCACACATGCACGCACACACAGGTAAAACAGCGCTCATAAGAGAATGTCCATTGATTGTAGTTTGATGACGAGTACTGGACGAGGCTTTTTCGTTAATTTGTGATCAAATTATTTAGGATAAATCACAAAGCAGAGAGGTTTTTTTTTTAAATTATTATTAAATTAAATTATTAAATGATTTATTTTATTGGATGCAGGAATCCCATTCTGTCCGCTCTGCTGTGTCCCTGTTAAATCACACAGTGCGGCGTGGGTCTGTTTCACGGAGGTCCTGGCCAGTCATTTCACAGCTTCCATTCCTCAGACCTAAATTTACAGCGCAGGTCTTGTGTATCCCACTATACTCCCCCTTGTGGGTCAGCCCCTCCCCTGCCGTCCCTGACATGCATAGCAGGCAACCTGGCCCTCGTAAAGCTGACATCTTCACTAAACTATGCTAACAAGGCCGTGGTGATTTGTATATGCACAGCTTGGTGGTATGTGGAATTGGGGGCTGGGGTGGCTCGGAAGATCGTAGGGGAGGGAGAATCTACTCATGTGGCAGGGGCAGCGAACTGCAGGACCCTCGCAGTAAAGGTTCTAGCTTCCACAGCCGACATATATGCATAAACAAAAACACATATCTGAGGGTTCACGTGGTGTAAGGTGACAGAAAAGGCAACCCTGGAGTCCAGTGAGCATTTCAGCGCCCTCATTCCTCCCTGCACTGGGATTTATAGACTTCAGGCTGAATGGCTGGTGCAGGTGCAGAGCAGAGACAACTGCTCTGCTCTGCTGATGCAATATATTACTGAGCAACAAACATCAGCCGGGGTGTCAACACAAACAACTCGTATTATTTAGGGCTGTGTCTTTTAAAGGCGATGAGCTCGAATGGCTAGAGTGGTGCAGAGAGGTTGGGGGGATATGAATGTTGTTCACATTAATTTACGGGAACCGAGCAGTTGATGAACTGAATGGATTTGTTTCATCCTCCTCATATTGAGTAAGATTAACATTGTTACACTATATCCATAAACATACTGTAAAAAAGGGAAGTTTATAGCTCTGGAAAGTGAATTGCATACAGGTGCCTGCATTAGGTGTTTTTTCATGCTTTGTGTCTATTAATACCTGTAGTTGTGGGCTGGGGGACAGCGACCTGTCCACTGGTCGCCTGCTGGTGATTGAAGGCTCTCTGTGGTCTTTTACAGCCTGACAGGTGAGGCTTATTTGAGGGCAGCAGCAGTCCAGTCGTGACCCGTCCACTGCTAATTTGAGAGACCCACAGTTAAAATTCTATTACACTTCATTAAAGCACACTGCTTTTTTATCTGTGTAGGAATGACATTCAGGAAGTGCTTGGGTAATAAGATCACTCTGATCCTCATCTTTGAAGTGGATGCTTAATTTGTGGCAAATCTCTGTGGAGCAAAGAGTTTGAGGGAATTGATGAATACAACAAGAATTTTCCTGATATATTTGCATCAGAGTCAGTGAGTTGCATTTTGGTTCATTTTCAAAATTTTAATTAATATTGAGAAAATCAAAAAACTGCTACTTCTCTGTACGCATCTCCATGATAGTTGTAGATTGGCCGATAAATGCTCTGTCAGACACTGGCCCTGAACACTGTCTTCTAAGACACTTTGTCACGAACCACATCACATCCAGACGGCCAAAACATGTGGCAGCAGCTCAATGCATTCAGGCGTGGAGACATGGTCAAGACGACCCGCTGAAGCTCAAACTGAGTATCAGAATGGGGAAAAGAGGTGGTTTGAGCAACGCTGCACATAGCGTGGCAGACTGGCTTGTCTGAATATTTAATCTACTAATATCGTCCCACCAGACCATCTCTACAAAGAATGGGTGAAAATGTTTTGTTGAACCCACAGACTACTTTAAGCTGATAGGAACGCAACAGCAGCTCAAACCACTGGTTATAACCGAGATAAGCAGAAGAGCATCTCTGAATACACAACAATGATAAAACATTGCAGAAATTGCTAATCTACTGGAACTATCCCACGTGACCATCTTTAGGGTTTACAGAGAATGACCTGAAAACAAGAAATTATCTAGTTCTTTGACTTAAAATGCTTTGTTGATAACAAATCGGAGGAGAATGGCCAGACTGCTTTAAGCTAATAGGAAGGCAACAGTAACTCAAATAACCACTTGTTAGGACCAAGGCATGCAGAAGAGCATCTCTGGATGACACTCCGCCTCAACTACTAGAAGAGCATAATGCTACTTACTACAGGGAGTGCAGAATTATTAGGCAAATGAGTATTTTGTCCACATCATCCTCTTCTTGCATGTTGTCTTACTCCAAGCTGTATAGGCTTGAAAGCCTACTACCAATTAAGCATATTAGGTGATGTGCATCTCTGTAATGAGAAGGGGTGTGGTCTAATGACAAAATAACTGCCCATGAACTGAGAAAAGTCAAGCGTGCAGCTTGTCTGCATCCTTCAAGAAAAACATGATTTCCATGCAGGACAATACTCCATCACACGCGTCCAAGTACTCCACAGCGTGGCTGCAAGAAAGGGTATAAAAGAAGAAAAACTAATGACATGGCCTCCTTGTTCACCTGATCTGAACCCCATTGAGAACCTGTGGTCCATCATCAAATGTGAGATTTACAAGGAGGGAAAACAGTACACCTCTCTGAACAGTGTCTGGGAGGCTGTGGTTGCTGCTGCACGCAATGTTGATGGTGAACAGATCAAAACACTGACAGAATCCATGGATGGCAGGCTTTTGAGTGTCCTTGCAAAGAAAGGTGGCTATATTGGTCGCTGATTTGTTTTTGTTTTGTTTTTGAATGTCAGAAATGTATATTTGTGAATGTGGAGATGTTATATTGGTGTCACTGGTAAAAATAAATCATTGAAATGGGTATATATTTGTTTTTTGTTAAGTTGCCTAATAATTCTGCACAGTAATAGTCACCTGCACACACAGATATCCCCCTAAAATAGCTAAAACTACAAACAAACTAAAAACTACTTCCAGAAACATTCAGCTTTGATATTAATGAGTTTTTTGGGTTCATTGAGAACATGGTTGTTGTTCAATAATAACATTATTCCTCAAAAATACAACTTGCCTAATAATTCTGCACTCCCTGTATTGTTGATGCTACTTATTATATTGTTAGTGCTATTGGTGGTTTTTAAACCATAAAAATAGTGACAATATTATTAAAAATCAACTGCAGATTTTGGTGAAGAAGCTACATTAAAATATAAGTGGAGTGCGCTTGACTGTCAGTTAAAAGGAAAACCATACATGACTTAAAATAATCTGTGTAACCGTGTTCTTCACAGCGCAGCCTCTCTCTCTCCCCAGGGTCAGCATGTGGTGAGTCAGTAGAAGAGAGCCAGCGAGCGCCTGATCTCCTCCGAGCGAGGCTTGTCAGCGTGGTCCTGAGTGGGCTGTGTGGAGCTTCTGTCAGAGAGTGTCACATTTCCACGGCCCACACTGTGGCTCCTCTGTCCTACTCATGGCTGCAGCTCAATGGGTCCTTTGATGGGCCAACCTGAGGCCTTTCATCATGCATCTCGCACGGGGGGGGTTGTGCCTCACAACACCTGGCAGGTATGCAAAACCACGTGCCCGAGACAAAACAAAAGCCACTCTGTCAAACGTTTATTGGAAATTAATTTCCTCTCCCTGATTCTTTTTTTTGTGCCTGTAAATTGAAGAACGGAAAAGAAGACGATGATGTGGGGCAGCGCTCAGACATGGGGCAGTCACAAGACTGTGTAAGTACTTCATCAAGTTGATTATAAGAAACTGTGAATGTTATATTAAAGTATGATGCAACCTTCAGATCCCAATCCTGAAAAAATATACTAGTTTTTTTTCTTGTTTGTTTGATAAATGTTTTAAAAGGTTGAGTAAATTGCATTGTGCACAGGAGAACATGCAAACTTGATCTCCTGACTGAGGGGGCTCAAAAACATTCCCATCTGAGCCAAATAATACTAAAAGTGCAGTGTAAATTGGGCTGTCGCATCTGTCTTGGGTCTTATCGTACTTGGCCCTCTCCAGTTCCCATACACCTGCCCCACGCTTCCCTTTGGCTGCACCCTTCTTCTCTTTTTGCCCCTGCCCCATATACAGCAGGTCTGTCCCTGGGATCATCCTCTTCCTCCCCTTATCTGCAGTTCAAAGTCTGTTGACTGAATTATCTCCGGACGGTAAGAGAGAAAGGAAACAACTGTCGTCAGCTCTCAGTCAGCCGGGGAGAAACTCGTCCCTGACAGCCGGTTGGTTAACCGGTCTTTACTGCCTAATCCTGTGGTGGAGGCATGGGAGCAGGGAGAGACAGCACAGCGTGAGGACACATCAGCGTCTGCGCACAGACAAATGGCCTCAGTGTTTGCTTTCAGGGAGAGCGGTGTCACGAGATAGTGGATCTTCGTAGCGAGAGCGGAAGCTGAAGTCTCAGGTTTGAGTGGCCACAGAGAGCACGCGACTGAGGTGTTGAGAGGAAAGGTGTGGTGGCCGGGCCCTGCGGGAAGACAGAGGGGAAGAAAGAACAAGTGCTGCACAGCGGGATGAGTGGAGGCTATTGAACTCAGAACACCTGTGTTCACTGATCAAAGGGATTATTGGTGTCTTGGGGCTTTGTTGCACCAGCCATATTGTTTCCATAATCACAGTTGCGGTCAGCATGAACGTTTTTCTACCATGTGATCTGGGCCTAAATACGGTACGGCCTGATAGATAAAGGTGGTTTAAAGGCGCCCAAGTCCTCCACATTCACATAGATGTCCCCTCTGGCCTCATCGTCTGTCTTGGCTCTCTGGCACACAAGGTCATCCCCTAGCCAGTCACGACACTCCAATTAAGGCAACTGATGGACGCAGCTAATTGCTAGGACTTATAACCTCCTTTTATTATGCTTTATGAGGAAGGCAAGTGGAGAGCATTACCATTTATTGGCCCCAGGCTCTGTGCTGGATCACTGTCATCCGCTAGTGTCCAGCCTGACAACAGAACATCGAACAAGCGTGGGAAGCTGGAGCTGAGATGTGTAGGTGTCTATTCAGCACTTTCAGTTTGGGCTTTTAATGTGATGTTTTGGTAGAAACAAAAAGTACGTGAAAAGGCAGAAAGATTAAAATGTAGTTTGAAAAGGGGAGTTAAAGACTGGGTGAAACAGAGAGAGGCTCCATGGAGCAGGCAGGAGGAGAAGGCAGGCAAGGCTCCCATAATGAGTGTGTGGTTATTGATTGTATTGTAAGGGTGGCTGACCAGGGTCCCGTGTGCTATGGGGCCCAGTCCATCTGTGGACAATGCAGTCAGTTACACCTCACTGCTTCGTCTAATAAAGAACAGGCAGATTGATGTCACCAGTATGGTTGAACTCTACCTAACACTCACCAGCACCACACACACACACATGCGAAGCAGTACTGCAGCATGGTCATGAAATAGGAAAATAATTTTTATTTAATTTTCTGGCACAGAAATTATATAAACTGTGATTTGAGTTGATACATATCCACATACATAACAGAGAGCTGCAACTAATGATTGTGGTCATTATGAGTTAATATGTCAGCTATCTGACAATTTCCTTATTCATTGTTTAGTCCAGGAGTGTCAAACATAAGGTCAGGGGCCAGAATTGGCCTGGCAAAGACTCCAGTCTGGTCCAGTGGACAGCTGATTGAGGTTATGAATGGATTTAGACTTGTAGCTGTAGCTTTGTAAGTTTTATAGATTTTTTTCTAATTGCAATTATTAATTTGCAGAAAGTTTATATTTCATAATTACAGGACATTTTGGGCAAGGGGGTGCTATAAGTTTAACACATTTATCCTGTAGTTTCACTGGCCTGGCACACTTAAGAACAAAGTGGGCTGTGTGGGGCCCATAATGTAAAATGAGTTTGACATCCCTGGCTTAGTCTTTAAAATCTCATAAAACATTGAAATGGTCTGACCGTGGTTGAAAATGACATCCAAAAATAATTTAAAGTTTTCAAACAGGTTACTTCACTTCCGCTTTTATGAAACAGGAGCTATGGAAAATCATACGATCAGTGTTTTTCATGTGAATTTCAACAAATATTCCCAGTAATTATTATACAGTATTTTTCTTAGTAAAAAGCAAAAAAAGAAGTATGCTCACCCAGTGTGGAAAAACTTAGCACACAGAATTCACTGCTTCCAGCATTTCCGTGCTGCTGGCATTCCCAGCTAATGGACTGGCAGCATATCAGGTCAGGACCCTTCTATAAATGCTAGAACAATTGCAGCCCTAATGAAGTCTGTGTTCTGCTGGTTAAAGTTGCCTCTTTTAGAGGAAGTCAGCGCTTCCACCTGAACATCTGGCTGCGCTCGAGCCCGCGTAGCCTCGGTGGCAGAAGCACGAGCGATTACCCCTGCGCAGCCAGCCAAAACACAAAAATCAATAAACAATCTCAACGTTTCTGAGGGCCTTTCGTCTGACTTAATAAATGTCTCAATCCACTCTTATGACTTCATTTTGCTTTAACGTCTTCTTCATGTGCATCTTTTGCTGATCAATTAGAGAATGGAGTGCCCCTTCTGTCTTGACACCTGCCACCTGCCCTCCATTCAATGCTCCACACACACACACACACACACACACACACACACACACACACACACACACACACACACACACACACACACACACACACACACACACACACACACACACACACACGTGTCACATGGCCACAAGGCACAAGGTGAACTGCTATTTTAATCCTTGAAATAAGATACCTTTTGAAAGCACTCTGTTAAATGGCTCATTAGAGGATAGGTCACGCACTTCTTCCAGGTTTTTCTATATACAGTATCATGTGTTCAGTAATTTTATCTTAACCTAAGAGTTTTTTCATCTATACATGCAGACTTTAGAAGCTCCAGCACATTTACTTCCCTTAAAGCATTGTGTTGCTTGAATCCGGCCCTTAATGAGACATATATGTAGTCCTAAGCGTGCGGGAGAGGCACCATTTCCAGGCTGTCAGGGACGATGATGACCGCAGCATCTTTCTCTCAGGATGCCTGTGCTGTCACAGGCCCTAATCCCGGAGCTGCAGGGATGACAGGTGACTGGTGCCAGAGCCCCCTGGTCTGTGACTAGAAACTCCTGGAGAATTTGACGCACACCCCCTTCTCTTGTCTCCCATTGATTCTGCCACTTCCCATTATTGTCAATCAGGGCAGCATCATCTCCATCGGGGGAGAGGTGCAAGTAGGCGATTGCCAGGGCAGTGGGGTGCGAAGAGGAGCGTGCAGCACGCCTGCAAGCTACTACGCCAGTGCAAGAGGGGTGGGGGATGCTTCTCAAGGGGCCGCCCGGGCAGTATGCCACGACTAAAACGGAGACCTTTTGCTCTACAGCACACAGTGCACACAATCGAGAAGCACAGAAGGGTGAAACCTCTGGAGCAGTTTAGCGTCGAGAAAAGGAGCAGCTGAGGCTCTGGCTGAAACGTTTCACAGGGCTGTCAGTGGGGAAAGCAATGCTTCTCTCTCAGATGTGACTGCCTTGTTAGAAAAATGACATAAAAACAATGACAGGAGTAATGGAAGAGAGGTGAAGCATTGTTTCCAGAGGGGTTCAAACGGGTTTTGGAAGGTAGCTGCTTTGTCAGTAAGCTTCCGGTGTGCCACCCCCACCCCCTCGTGGCTCCTGACCCTTAATAGGCCTCTATTGCCACGATGTGGAGGTGTTCTGGTCAGGTAAGGCAACCACGCCACCGCTATAACCCCTGAAGATTGATGGGAGTGGCGCCCTCCCTCCCTGCACTGTAAAAGATTATCCGCTCACCCGCTGGAAACAAAGCTGTGATGGAAATTCGTCTCGCATCATCAGCAACAAAATATCTACACGGCCAAGCGGGAGTCTCTCATTTTTCATGGGCTATATATTAAATAAAAAAGAGCATTAAAGAAAAAGGGAGGGAGGCGGTCTGAGTGATAGCACTAGTTAGTATTTTTTTTTTTCGGTGGGCCACTTGAATCAAGGAGATTATAAGGTTTTTATTGGCTGTCAGGAAACACAACTTTCTGCGTACTTCACCCGCTGAAGCTCATAACGCTCTGATTAGAATGCCAGCCGAAATGAAAAGGGATGGTGCCGGTGTAAAAAACGTCCGGGGAGCAGCAGGACAAGCGCAGATGCCTTGGAATCTGCTCTCCCTCAAATACACGAGGGAATACAAGAGGACCAACACATGCACCAATAAAGCAGCGAGCGAACAGGCAGCACACGAGCTTCAGACAGAATTTATACTCCCAGTCTCACGGTCAGATCTGGTGTCAGAGACTGAGCCGTGCCCATTCTGAAGCGGATACATGAGACACATCAGGCAGAGTGTTATCTCTCGCTAAGTGAATATTGCATTCAGCTGATATGTGATATTTGAATTTCCCATTAGAGGAAGGGGGATAAGTGTCGAAGTGAAAAAGCTCAGTGATGTTTGCTCATTTCACTGAATGCAGTGAATGAAACCTTGCTTCACAGTTGCAGTGTGTCACAGTGATAAGGATGAAGTGATGGAGGTGGTCGGCGGGGGGGACTAGCAGGAAAACTGACTGCTGTTACTCAAAGGGTCACCTACACAGAAGCCTTCGGTTGGAAGACTAACAATCATTTACTTAAAAACTCAACCAGCTCAACCTGATCACTGTAATCTTCTCTAGTGGTTCAGAAGTGTTTTTAAAAGGCGTAACCGATACTTCACGAGTAAGGCGGCAGATTGAAATCATTCATTATATCAACTTGAGAGACTCCAGGTGTGTCAGTTCGCTCAAACTGAGCTTTCAATTTCCTGTAGTCGGAAGAAAGTAAGAGAGGGTAACATCAAACTCCAAAACATGACAGAGCTGGCTCCTTCTGACGGGAGGGAAGCCATTGATTTTTCCTCCATTTCACCATCAATCTGCTGGAGAAGAGGTGGGTATGGGTGTTCAGACACTTGATGATGTGATTTGTAACTATGGACCACCAGTGAGCAGAGAGAGAATTGCTTCGACTCTCAACACGTGGAAAAGTGACTACCCCGGTCTTCAGCATTCAGCTGGAAGATTAACAGTGGGGGATCTACCGATAATCTCCAGCGGCTGAGGGAGTATTTTCTCTGTCAGCCACACTGAAGCTACACTAACATTTGTATTCAACAAAGCCATTGACAAATCTTGGAGGGACTGTCAATCTGCAATGACAAGTATTCCAGAGCAGCCATTGAATGTTACTTTCATAACCAACTAAGCAGTTCATTATTTGACTGTATCACTTTATAGAGTATAAACTGTGAGGTCCTAAATCTCACAGCAAAAATATGTCAAATTTTGAATCATACAGCAAAAGGAAAGGCTTCTTATCTCTTCAGAGGCTAGCGCTAGCCACGCTAGTCACATGATTCTGCACGCTGTTTATTTTAAAACCTCATATCAAACTATTTAGCTTCAATTCTATTTTACTTATACAGCACCAAATCACAACAACAACAGTCGCCTTATATTGTAAGGTGGACCCTACAATAATACACACAGAGGCCTTTTGCTGGTTGTTTCCATCTTGCAGATTTTCTACATCAGTCGGTAAATATTTGCATATCAAGCAACCTTCATCTCAAATCTCAGGCCACAATTTTCACAAAAAAATCCCACAAAAAATGTTGATCACCAAGACGTATTTATTGCACACAAATTCAGTATTCAAAATGGATTTGATACTGACATGGAAGAATAAATATATCACATATATCACTTATGGCATAAAGGCAAGATGTCCTTAAAAATCCCACTATCACTTGAAAAATACACAAATTACATTAGTGGAATTACACCTTCCTAAAACATCCATCATCCTGATTAGTCTATGATGTTGTTACGCAAAGTTTCCTCCATTGCAGAGTGTTCCCAGCTGTTCCCAGAATGTACTTTAACACAAACACAGAGCTGCACTTCAGATTTGATTGAACTTTACTATTGTAATGTCTCTCTAAGATCTAGCGACATGGTGCAGGCTTTCTAAGGGTGGAGTAATCCTCTTCAGATCATTTGCAAAGCAATTAGGCATGCCCCCACTGCTATTAAACATAAAGATAACAGCCTATGAGATAAGATGCTATTTTCACTACGTATCAAATGTGGATAGCTGCCTTGGGCCCCTGATATCAGCTAGATATATTTAAATCCCTGTAAATGAAATTAAAAATGTGATAGTAAAAAAAAATAAAAAAATTAGAGAGACATATCTAGTGTACTATCTATCGAGAAATTGCATTTATGAATTAAATGTTCTTGCACCTAAATCCTTAATTAATGGAGCTATAATTATCACATCATAAGTACTACACATTTTATGCAGAGCAAATTTAAACGCATGGCTTCATGGATAATATCAACTCTGACATTCTACTAAACAAGGTAAATATCTTAATACTTTTTAGCTGCCAAGGGAACATACTGTAATGGTCAAATACGTCGATCGTTGCCACTGTGATCATCGCAGGACCACGCAAGGCCGGATTACGTCGCTAAAAGGGCGACCGGATCCAAAAGGATCGCTTTTGAAATCCAGAGTGAGCTGAACTACGTTGATTCGCAACATGCATTTGTCAGCAGGAACCAGAGGGCCTCTTTTGCATGTCTTTCTATCATCGGTGCACACAGCAAGAAGTAATGCTACCGACAAGCAAGGTGCGGAGGGGGGGGGAGAGAAAAAAAAGCAAATTCCCTGTTGACCTGTGACCCTCGACTCAAAGGGGCTGCCATGCATGCATACAGAGGAGGTTCAAACAGAGTTTATGACTGCATTATCTCTCCTCTTCCTCATCACCTCTCCACCCATCAGTGGACACTAGAAGCCACCACGCCGAAGCAGACAGACCAGGCATCACTCATTCATTCGCCTCCTAGGTGCCTTTGTCAGGTGATTGCTGGCGGAAAAAGGAAAACAGATCAATACATCTCCCATGGGTCTGACAGGTAATCTTTACCTGGGATGAAATATGAGTGGTACTAGCCTGCTGGATTCCTTAACTGTAACAGGACAATTGACTGGCTGCACGGATGCCATTCCACCATTTCCTAGCCATTGGAAATTCATTTCGTGGCATAAGGTCTGGCTGAGATGTCATTATAGTGACTGTTAATTGCCGTGGTGGCATGTAAGGTGTTCCTCCCTCCTACTAATGGAACTGTATCGGACCTGATGCATCTTCCTCCCCTGTCAGAGCCCTGGCACCAAAACACATACTGTTGGATAAAACAACAGCGCAAAGCTCTCCTTAAAACACTGCACGGTCAATACCTGTCAACAAGCTGAGGGGAAGAACACATCACGTTATTGTTTTTTTGGTCTAATTATTCTTATTCCTATTAATCAGACGTATACCGTAAGCACTCCCACCTGGCCTGGTTACAACTGGCAGACTGAAGCTGCAGAAGGAAAAGCAGCAGCAGTAGACGGGGAAAGGGGTGGGCTGGTCTCTGCACTTTGACTGATTTCTGTGGCAGGATGTCTTGTGTGAGGCATCCATTTAGACTAGTGTGCACACACAGCATTTATAAATGTCATCCCCCTCCAACATGATCACATAAAGCCTTCTCAGATGGATTCTTGCAGACATATAACTCATGTTAATTGGCAAATCTCATTCTATTAAATGCGATTCTTCCCTTAAATAAGGCTTTAAAGTGCCGGAAAAAGACGCGTTATGAAGCTGATGATTATGCACTTCACTTTACTAAGAAGATATCTTGTAATCAGTAGAGAAAGTGCATACCTGGTAACTTCTTTAGATTCATTAAACTTTCCTTTAAAAAAACATTCAAAATAATATTTCAATTCAGGTGAGAATTTCTGTGTAAAATGCATTTTTAACACTATTAAATGGAGTCAGGCTGTATCTTTATGGTTTGTCATGTATCTCACAACATGCACAGTATTTTCTTTTTCTGAAAAATAAACTGGTTGTTTACCATCTTGGCTAGTATGAATATTTTTGATCTCTCTGTATGCTGCGATTGATCTTTTAATGCATCTGATGCTGCGGGAGGTGGGGGAATCCATATCCTAAGGGGAGGTGAAAATACAGCGCGCACGGATGTCCACTCCCGTCTCCTAGAGCTTCTCCACTTCTCTCCGTTCGCCTCTGCGCTCCTTCTAAACAGCTCCAAAAGCAGCCCATCCAGCACAGCTGAAAAACAGGCTGTTCAAACAGATCTGCAGCTGGCCTTGAACTTTAAATACATTTGGGCAAAATTTGAATATAGAAGGTAACCTGGAGAGAACAGAGGCGGCCCTCCGAGGACCGCTACTACACTCCCTCTGTGTTGTGCTAATGAGCACCTTTGTACCAACTGTAGCTTTTCAAATCCATGCTAATAGGAGGCCTGTACTTTGTGCGGCTCGCTACCGGTGGTCGCCTCTGTGAACCCTGTAGCAGCATGTGGTAGCTAAACATTGTGATGCTCGTCTGTCTCGGACAGCCACACTAGAATAGAGCAGACTGCCCCCCTCCCTTAGCCCACCCATCCTCACCTGACCATCCTTCCCAGGGTTCCTGCTGACAAATGCCGTGCAACTAGAGTGGACATAATTGTTGGATTGTGCGGTAGCAGGTGGCCTGGAAACTCTGTTTGGAAACAGGAGGAGCTGCCGAGTCTAGAGTGAAACGAGGAGCCTCTTGAAGCTGCCTTCTTCCTTGAAGAGATGGCAGAGGGCTTAACAAGGCTTGATTGCATTAACATTTGTCATGCTTAATATACTACCTGGAAGGACTGGATCTAGCAGTAACATGCTGATTTGAAGACTAATGATTTGCTTTGTATTTTTTTACTTCTTTGTTATAAAGTTTGTGCAGCAATAGGAGTTCAAGCCTTTTTCATTCCTTGGCACAATAGCTTCTTTTTGTCACTTTCCTCCAGACTTCAGATGGTACTTCTCGAGTCCCATTCAGTCCTACTGGAGCAAAGATAAACTCTCAGGCTGAGCACAAGTGGAGGATTGTGAAGCAGGTACGCTTGGTCCCACAGCTTCGAGGGCTGAGGTGTTACCGGGCCCTTGTGCCTCTTCTCTCTGGTGATCCAGGTAAAAAGGGTTGTAAGCTGCAGAGGAGGAGAGAGAAAAAAAAAGAAAAGCACATATCATATTCTGGACATGTAACCAAACACTGAGAGCAAACAAAAAGATAAATAAATCACATTGCCCTTCACTGTTTCAAGCCTCTCAAAAATGATTAAATTTAGTACATGACTCACAGATCGCTCCCTGGTTTAGGTAGATGGAAATAAAACTTTGAAGCAATCCTCTTCTAATAGGTTAAATATTAATTTTGGGTCACGTGAGGCAAACCCGCTTCACCCCCATATGACTGTAGACGTTATTAAAAAACGAAACCTATCTGTGCTTCTCTTATGGTGGTTTGATTGTGTTTCTGAACTCTTAATTCATCACACTTCACATCTCGCTGATGACCTTCCTTTTTAAAGGATCCCATTTTCTCTTGATCTCGTGCACCTTAAAAGCTTTTTTCTCGCCGCGAGTGAAGAGAAATATCAGAAAGAGAGCCGGGACCAATTTTCGTGGAAAACAGAGGAACTCTAAAACAATTGCACTCGCTAACATGCCTTCCTGCTTTTCCTACTTCACTTTGATAAATAAATCTCCCCTGATCTCCGCCCACCCTCCCCACCAAAAAAAAAAAAGTTAGCGGCGGTCACACAAGACATTTGCCAGGCAGTCCCATAACATAGGACAAGGGAACTAGAAGTGACATTGTGGCTCGGGGCTGTCTCAAAGGATTAGGCATTACAGCATTCACTGGTATGTGCTTTTGCTCGTTCTCCTTATATCTGCTTGTGGCTCTTTCCAGATGACTTCTTCTCCAAACTGATCCAGCAGCCAAGATAATTGATTAATATTTCTTGAGGGAATGATGACTAACTGTTGCTGAGGTTCAACACAAACATTCGGGTTAAACATAGTCAGAGGACTTGATCAAAATTCAGGGGATTTCTCACTGGACAAATAGGAAAAAACAGCAGGAAACACTTAAGTCTGACTATGTTAAAATGCATAAGACACACCAGATACTAACTCAAAGTCAAGGTCATGTTTAGGTTAAGGTAAATGATTAATATTTCCTGAGGGAATGATGACTGATTGCTGCTGAGGAGTATGCACATTTGTATTTCCAATCAAATCAGCAAACATTTAAATAAATAAATATTTTTAAAACTACCATTTCATACGTTAATACTACTATTTTAAAACGCTTTAAAGTTGGAACATTCCTGCTGGTGGAATAATCAGTCTTCATGTTTCTCATATTCAGCCAATTACATTGAATGCAGTGGTGGAGGAAGTGCTCCGATCTTTAATATATGTGTGTTTTTATGTGGAAATCCTGAAATGTAAGTCCTGAATTCAAAGTTTTACTTCAGATTAAATGAGCTAGTCCATTAGATGGCATAAAAACTACAATATTTTTCTTCATATCAACTGATAAATTATCTTGCTTCCTTTTATAAATCACTGCTTTGGTAGGTTATAGATATAGTTTTAGATATAGAACAAAAATAAATACTGTATAAAATTTAAAAACAAAATAGAATAAAGTGTTTTGCCAATTATTTAGTCTTTAACTGAAAATGCTACAAAAACAACATAATAGATGCTTACGCTGAAAAACTTTAGGTTCGTCTTCAGTTCAAACTCACAGTATGATTGTGTATAAATATTGATATGACAGCGTCACACAGCTGCTGCAGATTTGTCGACTGCACATCCATGATGCAAATCTCCCACTCCATCACATCCCAGAGGTGCACTCGATTGAGATCTGGTGACTGTTGAGGCCATTTGAGGACATGTTCAAGAAACCAGTTTGAGTTGATTTGAGGTTTTGTGACATTGTGCGTTACCCTGCAGGAAGCAAACATCAGACAATGGGTACACTGGGGTCAAGAAGGGATAGGCATGGTGAGCAGCAATACTCAGGTGGCCTGTGGCATTTAAACAATGCTCAACTGTTAATACAGGGCAGGATTGCGCCATGCTTTCATGTTGTTGTTTACACTAAATTCTGACCCTATCAGCTGAATGCTGCAGCAGAAATGGAGACTCATCAGATCAGGAAATGTTTTTCCAATCTCCTATTGTCCACTTTTGGTGAGCCTGTGCAAACTATTGCCTCAGTTTCCTGTTTTTAGCTGACAGGAGTAGCGCCCAGTGTAGCTTCAAGGTCCAGCGTTGTGCATTCAGAGATGCTTTTCTGCTACCTTGGTTGAACCAAGTGATTATTTGAGTTACTGGCACCTTCCTATTAGCTCAAAACAGTCTGCCATCGAGGAGGCATTTTCCCCCACTGACCTGGATATTTTCTCGTTTTTAACAATTCTCTGTGAACCACAGAGATGGATATGTGGGAACAAATATTTCTGAAATAGTCAAACCAGCCTGACTCATGTCAAAAACCATACCACATTCAAAATCACTGAAATCACCTTTTTTCCCTATTCTGATGCTCGGTTTAAAGTTAACCAGGTCATCTCGATCACATTTTAATACCTAAACGCATTGAGTTGCAGCCATGTGATTGGCTGATTTGCATTTAAAATCATATTAACAACTATACCTATTAAAGTACTCAGTGAGAATACACAGGTTTAACACTATCTAAATCAACATGTTTACTAAGCCCTGCTTATTTCTACCAAAAAAATGCCAAATCCCATTTTGAATGTATTAACTCAACAGTAAAGAGCGCATGGTAAACTTTGCAACCCAGAGCTGTCACCACTGACAACATTTAGTGCATTTAGTGCACGATGGAGCTCCAAAACATGCTGACAACATGTCGTCTTTGTAGCAACTATACTTTTCATATAATAATATAAAAATAGCATCCAAAGTGTACCATGTGAAGAGATACAGGTTTAGCATCTTAGTGTATTAATGTGATTACAAGGTAATCTAAAAATGATGAATAAAAGATTACCACCTGCACTCAACTGGTTTTACATCAAGGTCAATAAAGACATTACAATGCAAAGGTTTTCAGTCAATGGGAGAATTACAGTACATACATTTATTGTGGACGATAATGGGAAGTTGAATGGAACCATCTTACCATCTTAATAAGCTCTCATGTGATGCTCTCTAAAAACAATCATTGCAGGCCTTCCTGGAGCACTCCCCTTCCCCCCTTTATTAATCAGCTAATTACACATTGACAGTAATGGGCCTGCTGATTCCCACACTTAAATGAACAGGGCTGAATAGCTCTTTAATGATTAGCCTTTGTGTTTCTCTCTCTCTTCCGTGTACTAACACACACACACACACACTCTGCTCTTTTTGCAAAATAAAATAAAAAATAAAAGGGACGTTCAAATCAGACCTCCTGGTGAGAAGGGTTGCACACAAACAAGAAGCACCTGACAGTCTAGCCGGGTAAATCTACCTCCAGAAGAATGAAAGAATACAAAAAAAGAAAAACAATCAGAGAGGTTACAGCCGCAGCAGGTTTGTGGTTATAGCACATCAACTCATGTGGGTTTCAGTGTTAAGCTGGGCCTCCAGCAACAGTTGAAAAAAAGAAAAAAGCACGCCATGAAAGTTTGGTAGAGCCGTGCAGGCAGGTGCAGGTGGAGACGGAGGGGGGGTTGAAGGACAAGAGCAGGGTGTGGAGTGGAGCCGGAGAGGGCGAAATAGTGCGGTGGGCTGCATTTCTGTCAGCAGAAGTGATGGCTGAGTGGTAGCGTTATTTGTCTTGTGCTGCCATACGGCCCTCGCACCAGCCTGGGCATTAATGAGAGGGGGCCGGACCGGGCAGGAACACGGCGGGCCTCCAATGCAGGTGATCTGTCACGCAGCCGTCTCGCTCAGGCAAGGAGACACATGAAGACAGAGGGGGAGAGGAGAGGCAGCAAAGCTGACCGTGGGGCAGGCCTCCACATGGACACCCACATGTGGTACTTACCAACATATAAAGATAACAAGCGGTCTGACAAGGTTAAGCGCAAACTGACTTCAACCGCACTTATTTAGACAAAATCTTCCTGACGTCTAACACACTACAGAAATTAAGGCTTTTTTTTAAACTAGCATCGACTTTATAGAGATAAAGATGAAGGGCATTGTGCGAGACAGCAGGGGAGGAGTAAAATTGCAATAATTAATTAGTCTGTGTGTCAGGCCAGCCAAGGATATTAAATTCCATCAAGATCTTTACACTTCTTGATTCATCTCTTGACTCACAAATAATCCCCCAATTGTGTAGCGTGTACATGCTCTTCATACTAATTCACCATCAATGAGCGCCATGTGCTAAAATGCACAATTCGCTAATAAAAGCCAATGCAATTATTAATACATTTATAATTGCAAACTTTGATTTTGCATTTTTGTAATCACTTTTTTAAAAATACTTTTCAAATCCTATAGAGCAGAAAGAAGGTTTTCTTTATTCCAAATCTAGTAGGGGCTCGGTTGGATTTCTGGGTGGATGGAGGTGGTGAGAAAAGTAGAAAATGGTCAATTTAAGGCTGAGAAATCGAGTGGTCATCTAATCCAAACAGATACCTGGCTTGATAAGTTGTTGTCTTTTTTTTTTTCCACAACAGGCTTCAAGCACTGCCGTGAAGGTGCTAAAAGGTTAAAGAAAGAAGACAAAGCAACAGCTGGGTACCACCTCAGTGATTCCCTATAGAGTCCTGGAGGATACCTTCAGTCGCAGACTATTTTCACTCCTGATTACAGAGTTTCAAATCAGCCACTAACACATACAGCAATCCACTTCCTCTGGCTAACTCGAAGACTCAGCTGTCGTGTTCACTAAACGCAACACGGCGAGCCGTGCTGCGCTTTTTACTGAATGCAGTAAACAATCTTTCCATGCAAACAAGATGTTTACCAGACAGCGCTTCTGCTCGATAAATCACCGAATCTATACGCGCTCGTGTCACAACGGCAGCAAACCAAAAATTTTTACACAGAGCGTGTGAAAGCTTGTCAGGGTGAATGTGCATCTCCTGGTGGGAGGTGAGATTACTGAGGAGAGACATGGTGCAGCAGGCTGCCAAAGTAAAGATTTATACAGAGCAGTTGCAGCTGCAGAAACTGACATTGGACGACATGGGATGCATGATAAATCATGGTGGACAGGGGGCACTAGACTCAAGAAGCAGGAAAACACTCTGAACAGGGCTGAGGGGGATGTGCATATCAGGGACTCTACTTCTGTCTTTTACATATAAGATGATAAATATATTTATTTAAGATGATAAATATATATATATATTTTTAAAAAGCTTTATGATCATTTTTACACAAAGATTACATTACAATAACATATGAAGAATGACTACAGTAGACCGTGGGCCTGTTAACCTTTGACAAACAAGGTATGCCCCTCGTTCCGCATGCTGAGTATCAGAGGGCCTTAGGGGCCAGGGGTCCGTCCTTTTTTTTTTTACTTTTATGTGAAGCAGTTTAGCACTTGGGAGGTGAAGGACGGAGTCGCTGGCCCCTCCATCACTCGTTGCAATAAATGGATGCAATCTGTATCCATGTAAAGCAGTGGCTGTTTTTAAATTCCACCTCTTTTATCCAAATGAATGATGGACCCTGGTACAGTGCACTGTGGAGCAATATTAATATACATCAGAGGCCTGCACCCCTCACTAAATCAGAGAACCACCAGCATTTGTTATTTAAATGACAAACAGCAGCTGCAGGAGTGGAGCACACAGAGGGGACGCGAGAAGAAAAGGTGGACAAACCAATTCAGATTTCAATCCAGCAAAGACAAAAGGCCCCGAGCCATCAGTCTAATGAAAAAAGGCAGCTCCACTGGTCTAAGCACACACGCAACGCTGGCTGCTCGGAGTGTAAGGCAACTGTGACCATGGAAAACACAGCTCATGAGTACATAAGTAAATGCAGTCAAATATAAAAGGGGGTATAGATGTAGAGATGAGGAGAAAATTATTAGCCCCCCGCCACATTGAAATGAAAAGTTTGTCAAATGCTTTTCCTACAAGTGAGGGATTTTGGGGCAATTCTAAACATACTTTCCTTTAGAAACCATAAATAACACACAATAACAGAATTACTTCAGAAATAAAAGAACCAGGCTCAGTATTATTATCCCCCTGAAAATCTGACTCCTATGCAATGATGCACTTTTTAATGCTCTCACCTTGTAAAGTCACGTTAAAGCTGAAGCATTCAGAGGTTCTCTGCAAGCTCTACAAACTAACATGACTTTCAATTTTAAAGGACTGTTTTTAATGCATGGCTGAAAAGCTGCAGCAGACACTAACTGCCTGAAGTGTAGAAACCATAGACAGCACCAAATGCTGTTTCCTCCAATGAGATGTTCTGCTTTGCTTCTTGTTTGTGGGTCTCTCTGCATTCACGTCTGTTTTTAAATTTCTGAATTCTCACCTCTTACATGGAATCTTGTCACCGCACTTTCCTTGTAGTACCAAAAGTAATTTTGGCTGGTGCAACATGTTAGTAAATCTGACCCTTGGAATAAACCTCAGATCTTTTATCTACTTAAGATGTCATAAAAAAACAGAAGGGAACATGCCTCGTTTGGCCATGAAACAACTTGGTAATTGTACAAATAGTCTGAAAGCCTCTGAAAATGAGGGACTATGCATGAAAATAGATACCCATGGCATCAATTTCAAAATCCAGCATCATCTTGTTCTCAAGTGATCATATTCAGAAGATTTTTAGAAAATGTTACTGTGACCTTGAAGATTCAAAATCATCCAGAGTATTTAGTAAATGCACTTGTGGTATCAACTTGAAAATTCCAGAAATCTTGACCTCCAACCTAAAACTTGAGGCCAAGGTCACTGAGATTCAAACTGAGGTCTGACATTTTTAGGAGCTACGTCTATTGTATTTGGAGCTCCTATGTCACCTCATTCTCGAGGTATCGCATTTACAAACTTAGGTGTCCACACCCCCGACTCGCCCGCCCAGCAGCATGATGGCTATACCCCATCAGCCTTTTACAGCTGAGGGGTAAAAATGGCTCTAATTCCTATTAAAACGGACTTCAACCATATATGTTACATACTGACTGTATAAAAGAAAATCTACCATGGTTTTATACAGAGGCAAAACTTACAAACTAAAGGTGTTATAGAAAGGAAAATAGTTAAAAAATCACCTATCACCATTTTGAATGCTACATTTAACTCCTGAATCATTCACTAAATTTAAACAAATCTTTTTGGAACTGGAGGAAAAGTGAGGGCATCAATTAAGTAATTAGAGTTCATTATTGAGGTGCAGTGACATCGAAGTAGCTTTACTCGCAGCATGGCTAAAAAACAAACGAAACGCAAAGGTATAAAGTTTTTGCAATTTAAACATGATACTTTTACCTCATTCTCTGAGCTGTGTCACGTGCTAAACTGGGGTGGCGAGTGTTACCTGATGAAGTGATGGACACAGCTTCGGTTTCCCTCCGCTTCCTCACGTCTCCTGTGAACAGCAGTCCTGGAGTGAAACTAGTCTGTCTGAGTGAGACACAGAGAGGGAAAAAAACAACACATTACTCACAATATTATGATGCAGCTCCGACCTAGAATAAACACATAAACATGAAGAAATTTAATAGTTTCGCAAAAGTCGATAAATGCAACCGCTGCACATTTGCAAACGCTGCAGCTTCGCGTTTCACCTCAATACAACTTTGCCGTGTGTTAATTTTTCTTCATTAATGTATATTTTCACAAGAATAATGTGAGATGCTGGGGTGCGAGCGCCCAAGTCATCGCAGAGTTCACATAAACAAATTACACCTGCTCTGTGCCTCCTGTGTGTCATATGTCAGGGGCCCTGAAATAGGAAAAGCTCCCCCATGAGCTTAATAGCCCTGACTTCTGAGATGTAAAGTTAAGGTCAAGGTCTGTTCCATCACAAGGGGGTTGGCAGCAGCTGATGTGATCAGGGCAGTGCGAGTGTTTGTGTAGAGCAGAGAGAGGATGAGTGAACCCTGATAAGAGACGCTGACAGACTTAAATATTTGAGCTAATTTAGCACCATAAAGAATGATAAGCATCCTTTATGAAAATATGGATAAAAATGTAAAAATGAATTCATGGCAGCTCAACAACAAGGATGCATAAAAGATCTCTCTCTCTTTTTTAGCTGGTACAAACCAAGACTGTGGCTACCTAAAGCTCAACCCTAACAGGCACATGCTACAATGAGGCCCCGTCAGACCAGCCTTTTAACTGCGGCGTGTTCCATGACCTCAGCACCCATAAATCACATGACGGGTGTGCAGGCGCTGGGCGTTGAGAGCTGTGCGGAGCATGCTTTGAGCGAAGTCTCTATGTTGTATAATCAATAGATATAAAAATAAATGGCCTGACCGTTATTCTCTCCCTGCTACCCCTCTCTAATAAAATCCCAGTAATGCATATTTCATTTACTTTTATACTTATTGATTACCTGTACTCCAGTTAGTAAATCACGCGCCTATCGATCCCTCAATCGTACCTCTGTCGGACAGCACATAACCAGCCATTTGCGCCCCTGATAAAGAGCTCAGGCATTGAACTCCTCACAGTAAATCTTTGCAAACTAACTTTTTAATTCTAAAATCGATCCACATTTAAACGTCGCATTATTTCACAAGGCACGCCCGCGGTATTAAAAGTAATACCCTGATGCATTTGGTCTTAATGTGTGGTGGTCCATCCCTCCATCTCTTTTCTCCTCGCGCTGAGGCCGAGACATGTTGGCCCCCACCTCAAGCGCCCGCCCGCCCACCCCGGCGTTACAGAGAGCTAAGATGCAGAGTCACTTCTAGTCCGCCAGGGGCCCAGTGAGCCACTCAGCACAATACTAATCAAACATGAGAATACCATCAGCTGCCTCATTAACCAAGGAAAAACACTACCATTCATCTCAGAGCAGAAACCAAAGGCTTTGTATAAGCCTTTTACATGGCTCACTGCAAAACTGAGAGAAATGCTTAAAAAAAGCACAACAGTGTTATTATTTAACATCTGTTTCTTCATCAGCTTTAACAGCTTGACAGATGACGGCCTACATTTACTGAAACTGTAATGAGAAAGCAAAGATTGACTCAGAGGTAATGAGCAAAGAGAAAACAAGTACAAAGTAACAGAGATGGTCGGCAACTACTAAATTCTACCACAAGGACACTGAGGGGGAAAAAGTGTCCAAAATAGATTTTTTTCAGGTCACATGAGACACTTTTAAATGCAGTGCAGTCTCTAAGAGAGCGGGGTAAAACAGCACTGACACAGGGTCAATTGTAATTTTGGCGCCCACATCCAAAAGCAAATATATCAATTAAAAATAATAAATCAAAAGAGGAGTGAAAGGCCGCTGTTACAAAATGGCCATCTATTTTCATTAGGTTACATGGCGCTTCAGGTGTGAGCAGGATCTCAAGATTAATAGAGGCATTCAAATGAATCAGAAAGGATTAGGGTCTCCAGGGAACATAATCAATAGCTCCAAATCAATAATCAATAGGCCACTCACACCAATATACTAACTGCTGACACTGTGATCTCACAATTAAAAAGAAAACTGGGATAGGGATGGCATAAGACTATGATTTATCTCACAGCACAAGTGTCATTTAGGAATAAATAAGTCAATAGATAAAAGCTGCTGCCGCCTGGCTCAGGTGGGAGATGGTTGTGCATTTTAACGCGGCTCAGAGCTTTACAGCCAAAATCCCACAAAGCATTGCGCCCATTCACGCGCAGATGCGAGGATAAATGGCATGCAACCTTACGCAGCCTTTATCACTTAATATCAAATGTGTGATTGCTGCTGTCGGCTTGCGTACAACAAAAATCACAATATCATCCCAACAATACAGCACAAGATTAAATGCTCAAACTCTGGCCACGGAGAATTCACTTTCTCTCAAGGGTGTCTAAACAAAGAAAAGTCACGCGTGCGGTATGGGGGCTGAGCGCTGGAAACTTATAACACAGGTGAGAGTTACAAAACAAATTATGCGAATCACAAACTGACGGTTTGTCTAAAGTTTGTCGAGAACGGCCACGAGCGACGGCTCTCGTTGTCATGCCGAACAACATTTCTAACTGTTTGTATGCAAGAGCATTGTGGAGAAAGTCTAAAGTACCCAAATGGGTGCAATGTGTGCAAAGCTGGGTCATCGGGACAAAGCTGCCATCTCGCTGGAGAGCGGAATTGAGCAGCTTGGGGAGATGGATTCAGCTCGTGCCGTCCAATGGGACACATCAGAAGCCCCTCTCGTCAATCCCCCTCTCCCTCATTCATTTGGGAGTATGACTTATACTTTTTGAAGTGAAGGGTCTTGAATCCCACTATAAAGGAATTAAGAGGTCTCCCCTGAGTCTGTCATTCAAATGAGAGCATGGCAGGGATATGAGGGCTTTTTAATAGAGAGAAATTAGTATTCACAAGGCCTTAAACTAGAATCTGAAGGAACCTTTCAGGTGGAGAAGAAAGGGCCAGTTTAGAAAGAAAGCCTTAAGAAGTCGGGGGCTTTTCATAGCAGCCGTGTTTCTGCCCCTCATCAAGGAGCCACGGAGCGCTCTGTGAAATAACCCAAGAGAGCGGGAGGAAAGGAGTGCGTGTGAAACAAAATTAAGAATGCGCCATAAATAGGCAGAGTGAAAACAATACAATGAGGAGTCCCACAGTCTCGAAGCCAAGAGGGCTGCTCGGCTTCTCAGTAGTCCCCCATGCAGATCCAACAGTTTCTGGGATGACTGGGAGCGATGTGATGCTTTGACAAACATCTCCTGGATAAACCTTTTTAAATGTTTCCGTGCAGTCCCAGAAATGCCAGCATATTAATCTGCATTACAACTATGTCAACACGTAGCATTTCTCCATTTGCAAACGCTGACCTTGAAAACGATTTAAAGTGACGCAGAGCACCACCTGCATGTTATTGTAAGTTTAGCTCAGACTTTAGGCCAAAACAGGCAATGTTTTGTTTGGGATTAAACTTTAACATTATTTTCTCACCTTAATAGTTCATTACTTTTCCCTAATTTTATGAAAATCTTTTTTTTTTTTTTGGGTTGGGGGGCAGATTCCACATTTCTGAAGTTTACTGCATAGAACTGCACACCCCATCTGTTTGGGGTTTACACAGTACAACTCCTCCAAATACATTTCTCATACTTACGTCGGGTTTTTTATTTATATAAATCATCATCATCAAAATAGTATTAGTTACCAGAATTTCATTTCATTTGCCAAAAAGTTATCTGTTGCAAAGCGTAAAAGGAAAAAAGGCCCAGCTATATAGTAAGCAGGATTTCTCCAGGATTTCTGCTTTTTCACTCATTTTCAGTCCAGTCCTTGTACCCAACCATTTCCAAAGGAATGTTTTTTGCTAGTTAGGCCAAATAATACTGTCCTATGAATCATTCAAGCATAAAAATGCACCTATTTGAAAAGATGAACCAGTTTTTTGTCTACGCATAACAGACAACTTAGCAAAGAAACCATTTTAAATTGCTTCTTTAGGCACTTTGTTACAAGCAGCCTGTTGTAAAAACACAATTTTTCCTATTTCTGTAGCCAATTCTATGGAAATTGCCAAAGATAACACGGTTTGAAAGATATAAATTGTATTTTTGCACAAGATTCTTTCAGCCAAAACAAAACAGCATGATGTGCAGTGGGTCCTCCTTTTTTTGAGCCACCACACAGTGCCATCTGGAAAAGCATTTGATTGGCAACAGCTTAATTTTTCAGCTTGACAATGATTCCAAACACACTTAAATCCAGTTAAAGAATACCTGGATAGAAAAACTATCAGTCATGGATTGGCCTCCCCAGAGCCCAGACCTCAACATTATTGAGGTAGTGTGAGAACAAAAGGCAGCCAACATCCAAAGAAGAGCTTTGAATTTCCTTCAGGAAGCCTGGAAAACTACTCCTGAAGACTACTTAAAGTAGTCTTCAGAAAGCTGCCTAATAGAGTTCAGGCTGTGTTGAACACACACACATCAAAAATGGACTTTGAAGCTTGTTCGAATTGTACAGACTGTTTTTACCTTATATACTGTATTTTCATAATGTTTCAATAAATCTCTACACGCATTTCCCATTTTCTAGAAAAATATAACAGAATGAGGAATGGCTCAAATGCATTACGTAGTAATATATTTGAAGAATATATGTAAACACAGTAGTTACAGTATGTGTACCTCTGAGTCCTACACGTCACTGCCAATAGTTTACATGAAGCATCGAATGACGATTAAATTTCCTTCTAGAGTAGTTACAATGTGAATATTGCAGCTTTGAAGCATGAAATGAATTCAGTGAATTGTCAGGCACAAGAGGGAAAACAGTTGTTTCCTGACACACACACAGACACACACACACGCACGCACGCACGCACACTGGGATGTGCTCCTGAGCCCACATGGTGAGGACATAGAGGGGGCGACACACTGTCTTACAGACTACCTCAACTTTTGTGTGGACACGGTCGCCCCTGCTAAGACGGTACGGTGTTATCCTAATAACAAACCGTGGGTAACACAGGAAGTCAAAGCCGTCCTCAACATGAAGAAGAAGGCTTTCAGGAGCAAAGTGAAGGAGGAGATGAAAGCAGCACAGCGGGAGGTGAAACGCTGCCTGAGGGAAGCAAAGGACACCTACAGGAGGAAGGTGGAGCAGAAGTTGGAGAGGAACAATATGAGGGAGGTCTGGAATGGTGTGAAAACCATCACAGGCCACAACACCAAGAAAAGCACAGTGGGGGGGACTGTGGAGAAGGCAAACGAACTCAACAACTTCTTCAACAGGTTTGACCAGCCCACAACCCCCCCACCCTCACCTTCACTACAGAGTCCTCCCCCCACTCTCCTGCCTCCCTCGCTTCCCCCCCTTCCTGACACCATGACACCCCCCTCCTCCAATCCCTCTCTCAGCAGCAAGACATCTCCCCCCCTCCCCTCCTCCCAAACATCTCCCAGTGTCACAGTGGATCAGGTCAGGAGGCAACTGAGGAAGCTTCGCCCCAGAAAGGCAGCAGGCCCAGACAAGGTGTGTCCTAGGATGCTAAAGGCGTGTGCTGCTGAACTTGGGGAGCCGCTACAACGAGTCTTCAACCTCAGTCTGCGACTGGGGAGAGTGCCCGCCCTATGGAAGACATCCTGCATCGTCCCGGTCCCCAAAAAGAACCGGCCCAATGAGCTGAATGACTTCCGACCGGTGGCACTGACGTCACATCTTATGAAGACTCTAGAGCGGCTCTTCCTCAACCTCCTCCGACCACAGGTACAACATGCCCAGGACCCACTACAGTTTGCATACAAGGCGGGTGTCGGAGTGGAGGATGCCATCCTGTACCTCCTACACAGAGCCCACTCACACCTGGATGGGGGAAAAGGCACGGTCAGGATCCTGTTTCTTGACTTTTCCAGTGCCTTTAATACCATCCGGCCCTGTATGCTTCAGGAAAAACTGAACAGGATGGAGGTGGACCCCTGCCTGGTGGCTTGGATCTCCGACTACCTCACCGACAGACCACAGTACGTCAGGCTGAAGGACATCACGTCTGACACTGTGGTCAGCAGCACAGGAGCACCACAGGGAACTGTGCTGTCCCCTCTTCTCTTCACCCTGTACACCTCTGACTTCTGCTACAACTCTGAATTATGCCACATTCAGAAGTTTGCAGACGACACGGCTATCATGGGGTGTATCTGGGATGATCAGGAAGAGGAGTACAGAAGTCTGGTGAGGAACTTTGTCGCATGGAGTCACACAAACCACCTGCAACTCAACACCTCAAAGACTAAGGAACTGGTTGTGGACTTCGGGAGGTCCAGAGAAGGTCCACTGCCAGTTCAGATAGAGGGGGAGGAGGTGGAGGTGGTCAACAAGTACAAGTACCTCGGGCTGTGGGTGGACAATAAACTGGACTGGTCATGCAACACAGAGCACCTGTATAAAAAAGCCCAAAGCCGACTGTACTTCCTCAGGAGGCTGAGGTCTTTTAACATCTGCAGGAAGCTCCTGAGGATGTTTTACCAGTCAGTGGTTGCTGGAGTACTTTTCTATGCTGTGGTGTGCTGGGGGAGCAGCACAGCAAAGAAGGACTCATCCAGGCTGGAGAAACTGATCAGGAGGGCTAGCTCTGTGGTCGGCATGAAGCTGGACACTCTGGTGACAGTGGCAGAGAAAAGGACACTAAAGAAACTGATGGACATTATGAACAATGCCAGGCATCCTCTGCACACGGCCATAAACAATCAGAAGAGTCTGTTCAGTGACAGGTTGCTTCTCCCCAAGACAAGAACTAACAGACTTAAAAACTCCTTTGTCCCACACGCCATCAGACTGTTTAACTCCTCTCTGGAGGGGAGAGGGAGGGGAGACAGGGGGACAAAGGAGGGGGGAACAACTAAGCTGTAGTGCCTCTTCACCTCACTGTACAATACCTTGTGCAATACTTTTTGTAAATAGTCAACAGTGCAATAGACTCAATACTTGAAATGTGCAATTCACTTGTATTTTTATTTTTTATTCCTATTTATTCTATTTATCCCCTTCGTATATTTTATTTATATTTGTCTCTGTATTTATATGTGTGTGTGTGTGTGTGTGTGTGTGTGTGTGTGTGTGTGTGTGTGTGTGTGTGTGTGTGTGTGTGTATATATATATATATATATATAACAATTGCTGTGCTTTTTGGAAGTCGAATTTCCCAGAGGAACCCACCCGAGGGATTAATAAAGTTCTATCTTATCTTATCTTACACACACACACACACACACACGCACACGGTCATTTTAATAAGGAAGGAGAAGGTTAACACACAGAGTCTCATCTGAACAGAAATCACTCCAATTAACGCTCTGTAACTGATTCACTTAAGTGAGCTGGTCATTGACTCCCCCATCAATATATTGAGCTCTGATTAAAAGGACTGAATGGTGCAGGCGTGTGAACAGCATCAACTACCGGTTTCTGAAGACCGAGGAGGAACATCTGAGATGGGGGCTCTCTGGCACCATGTCAATAGGACACACTGGTAATGGGCACAAAGGGTTCATCTGTAAAAATGAAAGAATCAATAATATTTAGAATATGCAGTTTATTTAAAAAAAACAAACATAATAAAGCTAAAAAAAATGTGTTATTCTTGCACACCTGGCTTCGGTCTCGTTTTCCAACAGAAGGCAACCAAAAGCTAGAGGAGATAAAGAAAAAACGATCATGGAAACAAATACAGTTGATGTCTAAGAGTTATGTTTCTAAGATAGTTTTAAAAACTTTCGTACTCTCTTTGGTAAGGATCCTGGGAAAAGTGTCTCAGTCGCTCTACAAACACTGGCATGCTGCTGGCCTATGAAAAACGAATCAAAGATGTACAATAAGAAACAAAACACGAAAACTGTGCAACGGTAATTATTGAAGAGGGAAATTCAAGCTTTCTTTAACCTTGCTGGGAGGCCGCCTCCTATCCCTCCTGACGCAGCATGCAGCAGAGCCAGCCAGTCGTTTAAGACGTGAATGATACCCTGCAATGGCACAAAAAAAACAACACTTTATGGTTTAGCAAAAACATGAATAAAGGAAAAACTGAATTGGTTACACTAACAATATAATCAAAAATTCTGATTTTATAGCATTCTTCTTTTTTTAAACAAGCAAAAGAATTTATAGGACAACTCAAGTGTCTCCTGTAAGCCAAGGTAGTGATTTGCGGACCAACGCTACATACTGACGTGGTACCAGTCAAATATTCAACAGCGCTTTATTGCAGTGATAAAGATGCAGACTCGAGCGTTTCAAAATCTAATACTATATCTAGAAGACAGAATTGCTCTTTGCAACCTCGGTCAGAGAGTCGTGCAGGTTGCAGAAAGGCGGCTGAGGAATGGTTGTCCTCAAGGGGAAGCTGGCTGTCAGAGTCCCAGCTGGGCAGCAGGCCAGCCACACCCGTCCCAACTCCACAATCCCCCTCGAAGAACCAGTCACTCTGTTCGTCATCACCTGCACAGAGGGGAAGGGAAGATCTTCCATCAGTTAGCAAATCACTCTGACAATAATGAAGATTGTCAAGCAATTTGTTGAAAACATTAAGTAAATATTAGACATAAGCTACAATAACTCTCATTTAACGCTGTGTTGATGTCTGAGAGAAGCTAAGTCACTGCACATTTTTAGCATCCTACAAGCTGCGGGGTGAACTACTCCTTTAACTACGCATTACCAGACAGCACCGGGCTTTTCCCCAGACGGCGAGCTCTTCTCAGACCTGTCACTCAGCAAAGCGTACACAGGAACCATGCCTCTCACAGTCAAGGTGTAGTGACAACTGTTAAATCAGAGGCCGCCTGGCCCCACCACGGCTAATGAGATTAGCAAAGGCTTCGGCGCTCATTAACACGACATGACAACGTCTTATTAGAGTCGCCTGGGTGCCCAGCAACCGGCCCATTGTATCTAAACCGCCTTCTCTAGCCCCAGCATTCCCTCATAGCCGAGCAGGGTATTGTCCAAATATGACAGCTCGTCATCGTTCTAGTTTGAATCCATGTTAATAATACATATTTGTCTCTTAATACCTTGTCCTCCTTCATCATTGGTGAACAGACCAGGGTCGCTGCTGCATGTGCTGCTGGTTTCCCTGCAAAGAGAAAAAACATCACATGTGAATGATTCCCATTGAAACTCCTTTAATGTCAATATCAATAAAAATCTGAGGATCAGGAACTGCACTTTGATTTGTCACCTCGTAGATTCTTTAGGTCAGGCAATGCTATAGCATCTGAAAAGTGAACAATGAAAATCCAAAAATGGAATATCTCCTGTAATGTCAGTATCTAACATGCAACATTCAATAATAGAAATAATGAAGAAGTCTGGATCTAGAGGTCGACATAAATGGAAATGACACAAAGAGACAGAGCGTGCTGTGATCTCCCTTGTTGTGATAGCAAACACAAAGGCATCAGGAGAGACTCTGATCGAAGCCACTGAGTGACATGAACAATCTAATTGAATATCCTCCGCTGTCAGCTCCAATCTAATCTGGCCTGCGTTGTGGAGGATGACAGGAGAGCGAAACGCATTCCCCTGTCCGCCCCTCCCTCTGGGTGTGCCCCACACGCGGATCGACCCACAGACGTGCCGCCTCGACAACTGGCCGACATCTGCTGCGTGGGCTGCCTCTGCACAGACCGCTCCGTTGCCGGTCCTCCCCACGTCCTCGGGGCAACCCCCGTTACGCTCCCTCCACACCCTCTGTGCCCCCTGCCCCTCACCCAAATAACTGTGGCTTTTCTTTCTTTTTCACATTTCATCCTCCTCAAACTGGGACCTCCAGACAGTTCAAGGTCAGAGGATAAGGAAGGAGCAGTAAGAGATGAAGAAAGAGGCCATTTTTTCTGCCGTTGTTTTTAAATACATGTAGCACATGGGTTTATTGATTAACTACACGCTGCATGTACTGTTCTGAATACCAGTAAGCCTGGGTGACTGGTTTCTAACACACACACACCAGTTTCCAACAGCCACAGTACTAATTGTTTTAATTAGCTTCTGTTTGACCACTTTTTTTAAAGGAAATATATATTTTGGCATATATTTGATATATCATCATCAGCTTGAGCGCCACACACTGGTTTATCCATTTAATTAGTCAAATTGGTATTCATGCAACTTTTTGAAAGAAAAGGCGCTTAATTCTCTTGACCAGCTTGCATTTTGCTTCCTGTTTATCAACGCTGACCTTGCTTGTAGGAGAGAGCTGGAGGGTCGGATATGCGCTGATATGGTGCTTTGCCATATTGCAGAAGCCTGTCAGTGATGACAGGATCAGGAAAATGCCCATCCAGCCTGCCTGCCTCCCTAGCCAGATGGTCCTGCAGCTTCTTCCCTAACATCCACAGGAAGCAGATGTGAGAGGGAACAGGCCTCTCCAGAGAATCTGGAAGATGTCTGCCCTAACCCAGCAGTCCTAAACCGTCCCTCCCCTTCAACCTTCTCTCCTCACCGATTCCCCCGGCCTCTCCTCAGCTGTACCCCACCTCTGGACATATCAGCTGGCATCTGGAGCACACAACATCAGAGGAGGACACTGCCTAAAGCTCTACAACAGCCAACACCTGCATTCCCCCCCCCACCCCCCTTTTATGCTCTGGTCTATTACCTTTCACAGGAATTTCTCAGGATGTTCTTTCCCATTTTCAAATAAGAAATCTGTTTTGCTTCATATTGTGGGATTTTGTGCAAAGTTTGAAAAAGAATCACAAGTATAAACAATTAATTAGAGACTCCCATTAAGTATTTATCCGTATTAAAGGTGTAATGTGATGTCGCTTGAAGCAGCATAGGGCCGATGTGAGACCGTTTCCATTAAGTACTCTAATTAATGTTATAAATAATTGAGGTCCCCATTTTTCTTGGGACCAAAAGAAACACCTCTTCTTTCTTCTTTGACCTTTGTTGAGAAAAGTTGACAAACGTTTTGAGCAAACTTGGTTTTGTCTCGCTGCATGCAGCAAGAAAATCCTTCCATGAAACTGCAGCTTATCTGATCAAATGTAACAATACTTTTCTGTAATAAATACCATAATTAGAATAAATATGCCCAGAAAAAACAAAGACAAGGGCAAAACGAAATTAAAAAACTGCATTCCAGCACTTAGAAATGGACTTAGCTTCCCTCACAGCTGTATTGTCTTATTACAATCCAAAGAGTTGAAGCAAAACACAGTATCCAGATGAGCACTAATCATTAGGCTATAATCCTCAGCTCCTGGGAGAGGCAGACCAGTTTGCACAGAGATTACAGGCAAGCCGCCATTTATTGAGCCTGGGCTCATTCTGCAGAGGAATAAAGAAGAGGCAGAGTCGGAGGGGGGCAAAGTGCTGATAACAATGGATCTGTGGGCTCTTCAAACAAGCCGCCCCAACCCAAATCCATGCCCTCTTCCATGGGTGTCTGATTATAAGGTTATCCCACCCTCCCTGAGCTGCAGTAATTGGATTAGTCTCAGAGATTTATGAAAATTAACTTCTGCAGATGCCGTGCTGCCCCCCCCCCAAAAAAAAGCCCTCCTCACTGAGTTTTTAAAATGTAAATGATATCAGTAAGAGAGAAGTGCCCACAGTAGATTTTGTTTGCTTTTGATGCCAGGGATGAAATCAACAACACCAGAAGCAGCACACAGCTGGAGACCAAGGCCGAGCCCGGGACAGCAACTACCCACAGGTGAGGCCTGCTTGCTGGGACAGCCTGGGTGCCAGGTGGCCTCACTGCCAGCAGGCTGAGCCACGTCTAATCAAGGATGTGGAGCCCAACTGGAGCTACCAACATGTGCTCTCCTTGCACTTGGGTGGCTGAAGGCAAAGCCCTGCTCGGTGTGCACACAAGCCGAGTGACCTTGAGATGAGGGAGATCTTAGAAGACCAGAGGCTCCAAATGAAAAAGGTTAAAGGAATGAATCAAAACTGAAAGAAGAAAAAAGTCCAAGTGACTCAAAAGACATTACAAGAATGTCATGAGTGTCTGACATCAAATGGACCGTACACTCTCAGAGCATAAATATAGCCGCTGTACCACTGTCAACCCCTCATCACCGCTGCCATTTGTTCATATCCTTTTGCCTCTGCCAGGACTTAACCATTAGATTGTTCAGCCCTCAGTACAGTGTGGCAGTCTACTGAGCAGCAATCAACAGTGGTGGCGTTGTGCAAGTGAGAAATGATTGACAGCGTGCCATGGTGCTCCCATTTATTTCTTCTCCGGAGCTGTTTTCTGTCAGAACGGCTATTGATTTTTCCATAAAGTAAGAAAACAAGTACCGTTTAGGGGCTAGGGAGGTCAGCACAAATTAAACCTGAAGATGTAAAGCCTTCTCTCCGTCCCATTATGGGTTCCCTCAAATGTCTTCTTCACACATGTTTTATGTGATCAACAGACAATGAGATCAGCAAAGGAAATATGTTATGAAAGTCCACTGGATGGCATTAGAAATGGTAAACAGGATGTACGACGCTTCAAAAAACCGACTCTGTTCCTGTGTATCTGACCAGCACTGAGAAGCATTTGTGTATTATAACTGTATTGTAGCATTATATCCCTGACAACCCAATGACTATAATGTACAGAAATGGGATAGGGTGTGTGTATATCAGCTACTGCCTCCTGAGTCAAGGTCCGTGTCTGAATCTGCTTCCTGAATACTCTCTACTCTCTGCTATTGTATTCAAATGTTAAAATTCAGAAGTCCGAGCACGACATGGTGTACTCAAAAAACACTTCTATTATGACAAATAAATGCCACCGACATGCACCACTGCCTAGATACTGAAGACGTGCATCTATTAGAGTAAAAATCAGTCATTAAACAAACTAGGCTTTCATAGCCTTGTACCATTTTGTTCAGGGGTACTAAGAGACTATCTCATTTTAGCTATAATCACAAGCAGTTTTTCAGGTGTCACCTTGTTTAGTTTGTGCAACTATGATCTTCAAAGTAAAAAAAAAAAGCAACCTTGGGGCCTGAAAAGTGAAGCCACTTTGTAAGGACCTAAAACTGCAGTCCCCCTAGTGGCCACTAGAGGCTCAGTCCAAAAGCAAATCAATCCTTGCAGACTCGCATGTTAAAACCCAGTAAAAACAAACATGTTACACACTGGGCTTTTATAGCAGGGCATCTGCATGGGGATGCTTTCAGTTCTTAATGACCTACTCAGTTACATCTTATAAAGGCTTAGAGTTTGGATCATAAGTGGCACGACCTCTCTGAAAACGAACATGTTATATATGATATATGGATGTATAGTACCTACTACTGCAAGATAAATAACCATAATGTAATATGGAATTAAGTTGAAGCATATATAAAAATCTAATGCAAAGAAATTTACAGATGCATAGGTGCATTTATAGATACAAAAACTACCTCTGTACATGTTAACGCCTCTTAAATGTACAAAACAAGGAGAAATAATCTAATTGTTTTATTTACTTCTCAACACACAGTACTATTAAATGTGTATATTTAACAGAGAGCGGTGAATGAAACTTAAATTGAGGTCATTGGTAGTTTTTGGGCTTAAGCTAAAGCAACATATGGTAATGTTTTCTTTACTGTAGTAATATAATGTCCCTCTCTGCTGCCAGTTACAGCCACATTTAGTTTTGCTAAATAAAATGCGCACAAGACGGTGCACTCTGGGACTGTGGGACAGGCACAGCTTTAATTACCCAGCCCAAGACAGGAATTCATTTCAAAACAAATCAATACCACGCCAAGTCACTCATTTATTTGTGACAATATTTCTTGAAAGAAAATAATGAGCTGGCAGATGCCCGGAGGCATAACTATCAAAGATCCCTCCCTGATGATCATTTCAGCTATACGAGATGAGGATGAAGAGACTCTATCATTCATTTTTAATGTCAACTCAATACTTTAAAGCGGAGTGGCATGATTGTGATACATTTTTTTCGGTTTAGTTGAGGACATGCTGAATATTGACAACTGGCTAGATGGAGACAGGCATTATAGATCATCCTAAATGTCGCCTTGTTTAATTGCTTCTGTCTGATAGTAGTTATGCCCACGACTTTTATGTTATGGGTTTAACTGCCTTGGTAACTTTCAGTTTAAAGGGTAAAAGGGGCTTTTAGAGTTTTGAGCTTCTTTTTCAGCATGATTTAAATTGAGACTCTTTAAACAAGGGCAGGGTTAACATTTTGCTCGCTGCACAACTGTAAATTAAATGTTGGGTTCGAAAAGCTGAAAATGTTATTTTTCACAATTAATGAGTCCAAAGTGCTTAATACGACTCTTAATGTTGGGTTGAGGAGGCCAAAAGTTGGGTTTACCTCAAAGAAAAAAGAAAATGTAAAAAATTACCCATCAGACATGTTCTCGTCTGCAGCATCTCTGTGCTCTTTCTTTCTCTCCCAGCACTCCTTTCCCATCAGTCTGGCTCTTTCAGTCTTTCTGTCTGCTCCCATCCAACCACCAGACCGCTTCTTTGATCCTGACAGATGCCGCACCTTAGAAGGCCTATTCCTCTGTTTCCTGTCCAAGCCAGAACCTTTTAAAGTGGACTGCAGTCTGACGGTTACATTTGAGGTCATGCGTTTAACTTTCCTCCGCCTCCTGAGTGGACGTCCGGGGTTATTCTCAGTGAAGGAGTCGGACTCTGGCCAGGAGGACTGCCTCGCCCTGACTGAGCCTCTCATGAGGGACGGCCATCGGGTGGATGCGGTCATATCGTCAGAGTCACTGCAATTGGCCACAGAAGTAGTGATGTTCTCCCTGTATTCTTTAGCCTCGTCCAAGCTGGACTCGGATGCCTCGATCCAGCATCGCCTGTGCTCTATCGGGTAGAGGGTGGACTCGCGAAAACGCTTACGGCCTCTGCGACGGCGGATCTGACGGCGTTGCTGCAGAGGACTCAGTACCATTTCCTCCCACAGCTCTCCTAGCTTATTCTGTTCTGAGGTCTGCTCCAGTGCAGATACCAGGTCCTGCACCAGCTCATCCATCATGGTGCTGGAAAAGAATGGAAATGTTAGTGACCAGTTAAACTCTTTGGATGACTTGTCATGTTAAATTGCAGGTTTAAAGCGCAGGCTAGAGGTTTATATGAAACAACAGAAACGTCCGATGTACTTTTCTAATTGATTATCAGCATCTTCACTCGCTGGCCAGCAGGCACACATGCCAAACCTCTTGTTAATGCAAATATCTAATCAGCCAATCACACAGTACATTTAGGCATGTAGATGTATTCCTGTTGAAGTTTTAACTGAGCATCAGAAAGGGTAAGAAATGTGACTTCAGTGACTTTAAATGCAGTCACATCGACTGGTCCCAGTATTTCAGAAAGTGCTGATCTACTGGGATTTTCTCACAACCATCTCTAAGGAATGGGTTATGATGCCAGAGGAGAATGGGTAGACTGACTTTGAGCTGATAAAAAAGCAACAGAAACTTTAAATAACTACTCATTACAACCAAGATGTGTAGAAGAGCATCTCTGAATGAATCTGCAGAAACCACACTGGATGACACTGCTGTTAGCTAAGAACAGGATACTAAGACTACAGTTCATACAAGGTCACCAAAACTGAAAAGTAGAAAACTGGAAAAATGTTGTCTGGTCTCATGATTGCCCATTTTTCCTGCAACATTTGAAATCAAATCAAACACTTAGACCACTGCTGGTGGTGTAAAGGTGTGGAGGATTTTCTTGGCACACTTTGGGCCCCTCAGTAGCTTTTATTGTTTAAACACCACAGCACACCTGGGTGAACCTGTGCCATGAAAAATGAAGGCAGTTTTGAAAACAAAAGGGTGTCCAATCCAGGACTACCAAGATGTTCCTAATAAAGTGCCCGTGAGTGTAAATATTCAAGGTGTAAAGAAAACAACAAGTCAAACCATTCATTGGGAAAGTCTAATGGAAATAGTGTATTTGCAGGTTGTTACTTTGCTGGACTTGCCACTAAACGACACGCCATTGTTCCCTTTTTATTTCATATATTTCTACTCTTATAATTATGTAATCATTAGTGCAGCAGTGGGCACTCTGCTAGGACAGCTGGGGTCCACCTGTCCCTGCAAATCAATACAAAATTGCTTTCTTTCTTTATGGGCGGGTTCTCTTATGGTTTGAGGAAGACATAAATGATGTGCCAAACCCTGCAGTCACGAGAGCACCATTAAATTGCCAAATATGGAAGTATCTATTGAAAGAATGGTTTGTGGCTTCATTTGGAGAATGAGTTGCAAAGTGAAACCGCTCCGGAGGGACTTAATAATGCAGTTATATGTGTTTCTAGTAATTTGTTACCTGTTTGTGTATCAGCAGCATTATGAACTATACCTCCCCAACCATCTCAGGCATGATGACTGAGGTCCATTTCAGTAGACCCAAGTAGCAGTCATAACCACATTTTTAAAGACATGGGACAAAAAACAAACAAAGAAAGGAACCCACCACCTCCTCGCAACAATCACAAAGTAAATCCACAATAGCTTTAGCGCTATAAAACATCACTAGGTTGATTTTTTCCCCCCTTTAAGTCTAGCAGCATAAATTCGTGGTGGGCTCATCATCACCGCAATTGCTCCGTGTTTGATTGCAGCGGTGTAGAAAGCGCTGCATTTACGAGCATTTGCAGGTCATCATCGGCTTAAAAGAAAAGAAAAACGATTGACATCACGTTTTATTAGCAGTAAAGAAAAGCGACTGTGTAGCTGTGCAACATCAGTGCAGCACAACAACAGCTCAGGCTGGCTGTAGTATCCGCACGCTCGGCTCAGCCTGTGTTACATAACAACAGCTCACACGTGAGCTCAGCGCAAGGACAGCCACACATCTCTGTGTCCACTGCTGACAACAAAACAAGCGGTTTACACGCGCTGAACACAACGGCCGCCTCACGGACACGGTGTGCGCAGATCTATTCGGATGCTATTTAACGCCAGGGAGAAGACACCCCTCTGCGTTTCGAGCACTCACCAGTCGCAGCTTGTCTTGTTTTGTTTTCAGCACAGCTGGGACACCAGACGCACTTCCGCCCTGCAGTCCAGCCAATCGGGTGGCTCCGCCTCGCTGTGACTCCGCCAAACAAAAAAACAACAAAAAAACAGTGCGCCACTGCACAGTGCTGCCGAAATACAGCCTGCAAGGCAGATAACACCAGCGTCTGGTCACTATGGCATCACTTCAGGAAACCGACGGAGTGCTGGTGTGGAAGATAATGTGCAATAATAAAATAATAATAAAATGTGCACGTTTTCTTCCATCAGCGTTTACAAAAAGTTGTGGGGGTAGGAAAGGAGGTCTGTAGGGGAACTGCATGCTGACGGTCACAAGGGGCAATTAGAACGAGCTTATGCTTATTTAGTTAGTGAAGTACCTGAGAAAGTCCCATTCAGTTTAGATCATGTGTGTTTTTCAGAGACTAAATGTAAAACTGCATCTTGTATGTTTTGTATATCTTTAAAGAAATAGCTCCATGTTAACGTCAGACCACCTCTCAGTGTTAGTAGGTTGACTCTACTACCTTTGCTTCCACTGTGTAGAATTCAGAGGTTTTAGAAACTATGGATTGTTATCTTTGCTAAACACTGCTAATGCACTGTTTTTCTATGTTGGTCAAAAATGAAACTTAAAATTGTGCACCCGTGAGTTGGAGATATAGTGCGAATGTCTTAAGATACCCTTATTTCTTTGTAATTTTCCTTGCAAGTAGCCAGACTTTCTTGCCATTTTTGAAGTGGTCTTAAAGATTTGTTCTTCAAGCTTTCAGAAGTTCTGTCAAAGTTCTTCTTTGGACATTGGCTGATTTTTCACTCGTTTTCAATCCAGTCCTTGTACCTGATAGTCTGATAGTATTTAATATGCACGAAGAAACAGAAAAAAACCCAGCAGAGACCTGAAACAGGACCTGAAAGATGCATCTGGCCCTCAGGATGAAAGTGTCTGATTGGCAACAGCTTCATTTTGCAGCATGACAGTGATCCCAAACACACTTCCAATGCAGTAAAACCATAAGTAGATAGAAAAACACACAATTACAACACCATCAGTCATGGATTGGCCTCCACAGAGACTGGACCTTAACATTATTGGAAGCAGTGTGGGGTCAAGAACAGAACAAAAGACAGTCAACATCCAAAGAAGAGCTTTGAATGTCTTCAAGAAGCCTGGAGAACTATTCCTGAAGACTACTTAAGCAATTACAGGAAGCTGCCTAAGAGAGTTCAGACTATACTGAATAATAAAGGTGGTCATACCACACAGTGACTTTCAAGCTTAATAGAATTGTTCAAACTGTGTTTTTGCCTTATATACTGTATTTCCATTTATGCTTACACATTTTTCAATTAATCTCTTCACCTATTTCCCCAAATAAAGACACAAGGGATGGCTCATGACTTTTGCACAGCACTGTGTAATATTAGCATTAACCAAAGTCAACTTCATAAGTGTGTTACCTAAATCTGAAGTCAGCAATGCAAATACTCCAACAGTGAGGGCTGACTTTGACTGAATGAGGAGAAATATTGGATGCTATAGTAAACCGGGGGAAAAACATTTTTCGTCCTATTTTTTCATCTCGAAAGGTAAAAAATCCTACTAAAAAATGCCTGAAGGAGACTTTTTAAATCATCCATCCATTTTCTTAACTGCTTGCCCAGCTTAGGTTTGCACTGGTGAGTGGGTAAGTGGGGGTGCTCAAGGCAGAAAGGCCCCAGCTGACGAAGCGGTTCAAACCAGGAATCTCCTTGCTGTTAGGTGACACTGCACCACTGTTCTGCTCTTTTCTCAAGCATATCTAACACTATGTGAAGGCTTGAGGTATTATTAGCAACAGGTTTGCACTGTGTTGTGAGTATGCAATTTACTCACTCTCTTTTTAAGGCACCATTGTGTTGGATTGCACTGTTAGACCTCACAGTGCATTGCAGAGCAGTGTGTCATATAGCTGTTCAGTGGGAAATTATCTGTCACACAGTTTGAGTAAAAGCAAAATCAAAGAGCTTTCTATTTGCTGCATGGCTGTTGTTGAATTGCACAAGCTTCTATAGCTGCTCCCAGCTGTGTTCATCCATAAAATGACTGCATACATAGAAACATGCACATGCTGTGTATGTATCAATGTTACATTTTGTCCAATTTCTTCAAACCAAAATCCCAAACCATGTTAAATTTGTAATTACTGTAGTTCCAGATGTCAGATTACAGTAATTCTGTTGCAGCCACACTTTTTAAAACAATAGTAGACTAATAAGTGTTTTATGATTGAAGCTCACTGTAATGATGTTTTCTCAATGCTAGTGTTGTTGCTGAATGAAACAAAAAAAAGTAATTTACCATTTCTTTCATCTATCAGATGAAGGCAGCCCAAATAATAAAAAAGAAAAGTCAGTGAAAATGAGTACAAAAGCCATTTAATCGCTCTCATCTTCCTCTTAATAACTGCAAATTTCCCCTTGGGCCCATGGGAGAGGGCCTCTCTGTGCCGCTGCCACCTTATCTGTCGCCTCCATATTTCAGCATGCTGAGCGGCTCCCTCAGTACCCAGCCCCCGGCCTCCTCTCATTGGGCCTGTGGGGAAGCTGGGCTCCTGGGCCCGCCATTGTTCTGGCCTGGGAGGAAAGTCCGGAGAGAGCCCTGAAAGCTGGAGTGTGGGAATATTAAAAAAGAAAGAAAGGGGGAAAAAAACTTTAGCCACTGCTTCATTAAGTGGCAGCCTTTCACAAGCAAACATATCAGAAACTGCCCCCTTTCAGAGGCAGTAATTAGCAATTTGGAAACCGTACCCCCTCAGGATATACTGTTTCAATTTAGTCAGCAGCTTTGGATTCTTAGGCACTTAATATTCATTGTTTCTGCCTTCTTCCCAATTTCTCAACGTACATTGTCTAGTCTTTCACTGGTGATAAAGTGTTTTATCTGTCGTGTAATTCTTCTTTTGAATGAGCTCTCTGCAAGAGAAGTTAATATTTAGAAATAATTTTCTAAGGGATTTGCAGAGAATGTGAGGGATGCGATAGCAAAGTGCTCTTCACAAAGTGCCAAAGTGAATATCATATGGAGTTTGGAAGCTTCATTCAGTAAGTGTTGCAATAAATAATTGGACGAGGAAAGTTCCTGCAATTTCCTCTGATGAAGTTACATCTTTATGCGTCAACGTACGTGTTTGTGAAAACAAAAAAAATAAAGAAGCTCGCTACATCGGAAGCTCAACATGGACTCTGCGAGGAACAATGTGACACTAAAAGTACAGAATTATGAGCTGTTATTATTAATAAACTGCTCTGTGTTTGTATCAACCCTCTGCAAAGATTTAATAGCTAATGTTTTTGCAAACTGCTTATTAAGCCAAACCGCACATCACACCTCAGGGGTAGCAGACTGACACTTATCTTTGTCTCCGTGGAGCCTTTGTTTCAAAATGTTACCACTTCCATTCATTTTCAATCAGCATTGTCTAATAGAAATAATTGATTTTTTTTTTTTTGCCTCTTCTTGGCAAATGAAAAACGCTTGTGATTAAACACTTTGTCTCCAAATCTAAATTCCAAGATCGCCATCAACACTTGAGAAAAATAGGCAACTCATTAAAGCAAAAAAAAAAAAAGAAGAAGAAGAAAGAAGTAGCTAAGATGTGAAAAGAGGAGACAGGGAATGAAATAATGAATGGAGTCCGAGCGAGCTATCTTTCCCAGGCAGAGCGTCACTAGGGATGCAAACTCTCAGCCACCAGAAATGAGCTACCTATCTGTGAAAAGAGTGACTGCTCCATCCTATTTGATTTGGCTCTCCTATCATCTCTTAAGAAGATGTCAGCCTTGCTTCTTCTATTGCTCTGAGCCTTTATCAACCCGGAGACGATTTCCCGGGGAGAAAAAAAAGAAAGAAAAAAAGAAAGAGGGGAAGAGTAAGTAGGGGGAGAGACACATTTCAGTGCCTTTCAGGGAGCAACACTAAAGAATAAGTGTTATGCGATAAAAAGGGGGTTGTTAAATAGATCTGTCTATTTGTATGGTAATAATGATCGCTTAAAGACTCGAGTCTGCGTGACTTGTAGAACAAGGAAACAAATCTGTATTCAGGTATTGTGTTAACATGACTCTCCCAACGACCTTGTGAAACTTTCATACAGTAAAAAATGAGTTGGATTTGAGTTTTTTCCCCTTCTGTTTGTATCATTCTTTTCTCTGTCCTTTTAGAGAAGGGGAAGGGTTACAGAGCTGAGCGCCAGCTCTTTACATTTTAAATCCTCTTTGTCAGAGCCGTTTTAGACCGATCTGGGAACGATTTGAAGAGTTCTCTGACAGATCTGTCTCTCTTTAAAAAACTAATCTTACGAGGGTGTCTGTTAATATGTTTCGATTATTGTTATGTGGCATCTTTTTCATCGCTCAAAAATATTTAACTGCAAGTAAAAGAAGACTTAAGTTACAGATGAGGACAGATGTATTGCTTCCACTATGATTTTTTTTTTTTGTCAAAAGCAATGAAGCAAAGGATTTTCAACATTTCTATATATACTAATTTTTATTTTTTAAAAAGAATAAATTAATTTAATCTAAACAAAATAACAGAATTATTCCAGAAAAAAAAAATACCATGGTCAAAATTATTAGCCCCCTGAAAAACTGATCTTTTAACTGCTTTAACTTTGTAATCCTCTAATCTTGGAAAATTAAGTTGAAACTCAGGTTACATTCGAATTTACGCACATTATAAAGACTTCAGCAATGGTTTGAGCTATCACTCAAGAAAGCATAGTGCCAAAAACAAAAATGAGTTTAGACTTGAGAAAAAAAATTACTGACGTTCACAAAGCAGGAGATGTTTATACAAAGTCATGACAGCATTTTCAAGGGTCAAGAGCTGAAGCCAGAAGCATTACTAAGAAATTCAAAGAGAGCCACATAGTAAAGAAAAAACCTGGCAAAGGTAAGAAGTCTGGAAAAAATACTATGAGATGTGTCTACAGACCCCAGAAAAACTGTCAAGACACGAGTGAACGACTTTTGAAAGTCGGGAATTGCAGAATTCTTCTGCAGAAGCGACACTTTTAAGCCACACTAAAATATGCTGAGGACAACCTGCAGAAACATTATGGATACTGGAAGCTCGATTTGGAGAAATAAGGGAGAGGCCTACAGCACGAAGGTTAAGCATCCCCACTGTGAAACACAGGGGAGGGAGTATTATACTGTGGGGATGCTTCGGAGTGTTTCTGGAGGGGAATCTCATCAGGGTGGAAGGAATCATGAATAAATGTGAAGATTTAGTCTGATCTTCCAACATGATGACAACCTAAAAACATACGTCGCTCCAGCTGAAGAACTACTTCCAGAAGTCCTAAGTGAATGTGACTTACCAACCTGCTAACTCTTCATTCTGTCTTTAAGTGCTTTCTGTCATACACACCATAGTGGATGCACTGGGGGCAATTAGGTGTTCAGGCTCCATTTTCACTTTATAAAAGATTCTTGTGGGTGTGGCCACTTTAACTTTCAGGTGGAAGTTAAGGCAGGTGGCTGTAGCCAATAGCTGTCTCCTTGGCTTCACATCCATTAAGTGGAGTCACTGAACTGGACCCATCACCCATTTTTACGACACCGCTGCCTTTTGAGTATTTTTAATGCAATTATCAAGCCAATAATGTTGCAGTTCGATGCGCCAACAGTTTGTGGTACAGTTTTGGTAAGTGAACATCTAGTAACTTGTTTGTTTCACTGATTTATTTAGCACTAATTGGCAGGTATCCATGTCCATGTAATACACTCTAAATGCAGCTTGCTAACAACTCTTTCTAGCATTCGCTTGTAAATTAACAGCCACTCCAAATATGCTACATTCTGGCTCCATAAACAATAAATGGGTGACAGCACCGTTGTAGACCATCTGTAAGTGAATGTAATTTAATTATTAGAGCATAAACATTGTATACACTGTAAAACATTGCACATTTAAATTTTGCCTACCTTCTAGACTGGTTATAAACTCCCCAACATAAGCCTAGTTTAACCACATTGAAAGCACAGTGCAGAGGGCTGAATGTAAACGGTCTCTCATTAAGATTCAATGGCTCCAGTTTTCAATCCTCAAATGACATATGCCGTTAACAACACTATCTAAAAAGCTGGCCCACAAACCTCAGGAGCACAGTTTTGTTGACAAGCAAATCAAACACTCACAGTGTTTGTTGTGCTGCGTATCTGGAGACCCGTTTGTACATTGTCTGAACTGCATCAGTGCCACAGGTAGCCATGTCAGTCTGCTTTACATGTTTGACATTTCAATTTAGCAGGTGAGCAGGTGAAGCTGAGCCAATAAGTTGATCTTTTTTCACCTCCCGGGAAGGGATGAGGGAAATATTGAGCTCTTCTGATTTGTCTATTACAGACGCATTAGTAGAAATAATTAAAACTGGCAGTTCTGAAGATAAATCTAAACTTTCCTGAAGACTTTAACATTTCACTGATGCCATTTCTGTAAAAACAAAACAAAAAGACAATTCCGCTGATAGCCTTTTTACATGCTTAAGTATGCTTATATATATTATATAAGTGTGTCTGGTCAATTTCATATCAGTAAAACAAAAAAGCTAACACTACTATAAGCTAAATAAGGAGGTAACTGACTTATATTGTGAAAATAAAAAGTGCAATTTCTTTACTCATTTGCTTCTAATAAACCTCTTCATTTTTAATAAAAATTACAAACAAGACAATAAAATGTAACTGGGATGCACGTGCACTATTTAAGGGTTATAGAAAGAAGCCTTGAATTTCACACCAATTTACAAAATCACAACTGTGGGCCTTTTTGTGCTCATCCCTCACAAATGTATTGCTCTCCACGACGCCTGCCGCTGAACAGAGGAGTAAGAGAAGGAGGATTACTCAGACTACATGAAGCTCTCCAGGTCCAGTGCGGAAAGCACTAGCAGTCGATTGATTAGCCCATGCAGTTCGGCTGATTAATCAGGGCCTGTTAAGTGGAAACGAGCACCATTTATGGCTGATTATCTTCCCAGAAGGCAAAACCTTAAGGTGCAAACCACAGTGGAACTTTTTAACCTCCATTTAAGCCTTTAAGAATTTCTCTTTATTTCAGTAATCATAATCCTTGTTACATGCCTGGTTTCATTTAATTTCACATTTTTTGTGTGTGAATATAATACAGCTAGTCAAACTTTTTCCCCCCAGCTCCACAGGATACACAAGAGAAGCAACTTTTTTTCTTCCCTTCGTCACTTTAGTCCAAGAAAACTGAAGCTGTTCTGTATTTAATGTAATGTCACTGAGACGCAAAAGACTGAACAAGACTGCAGCTTAAAAACAACTAAAATGTTTACATATTTAAAGTCCAATTTATTTAGGTGAATGTAGCAAATAAGTAATATGTTTGCACAATATTTTTATTGTATTTCCTCTTTTCTGTTGCATTAAAAGGTAACTGTATTACTGATTTTGCAGCGGCCTTCTACATTGTGTGAAAACACCAAAGTTTCATCGTGTGCTCCAGCACAAACTGAAACACTTTAACTACTGCAGGCTGTGCTTCAGTAACAGTGAATGAACGACTTTATGTAAAGTGTCTATGACCTTTTACATTCAAGTGAGCTTGATATTATAGTAATGCTGACACTTCCAAATTGGAAAGTGAACACCTATCACCCAGAGGACAGTTGCAATCACCCTTTTCATCTTCTACAGTTCATTCTCAATGGAGCTAGACCACAGCATGTGACGCAGAACTTCCTACTCCCTCGCTATTGTAAGGTTTTCTAATGCAAACTGCATTAACGTGGGTGTTTCAGTCAAACATATCTGTGCTGCACCACAAGGAACATTTTCCCAGAGGTTTCTCTTCATAAACGCTGCAAAAGGACAAATGTGGCGGTGGCAGCATGCTCGTCTCAGAAGCCGAACCTTTAACGCTCGCGCCACACATCATGCTTCTGTCCAGGCTTGCAGCCCAGAGTGGCCTTCCCCAGCCTGGTCACCCGTTTCCATTTATCTGCTGGGATAACTATAAAAATCTGTCAGGAGGCAGGGTGGGTTTTTTCGCTCGGCTCAGCTCAGCCCGGCTGGCAGATTGAGAGCCCCCTGTAATGCACAAGTCTGTTTTTATTATTCTTGCTGAGGGAACACTATTTCATCAAGTGCATGATTCCACAGAAGAGAGGAGATAGCCCCGGCCCGGCTATATTTCTTCCAATCAAACATTCCAAGGGGAAAAATGAGTGGGTGCCATCAAATCCCAGAATAATGCTGCCAGATTTTATGTAAAAAGAAGGACTGATGGACAAATACAGGAAGGCAAGACAAGTTTAATGACGTGTGTTCAGGAGCTGAGATTGGAAAACTGACAGAGAAAAGCAGCCTCTTTGCTGGAATATAAATTGTTGTGTGCTGTAAAAAGGCTTTTATCTGGAGTGAATATGGGACGTAATACACAGGTCAGGGTTAAGTCATTTTCTCCGGCAAGTTAAGCGAATAATGAAGGCGAGCCCGCGCGGAGAGGAGCACTGCTACTGCCAGTTTGTCTTCATTTATTATGCCAAATCTCATGATTTTGGCGTTGGCGCGGTGAGTGCTCTGGCGCGCACCGGTGGACGACATATCGCTTAATTTACACAAGGTAATGAAAGCTGGGAATGGGAGGACAAAACAATTTACCTGCTGACACGGGAAGAAGTGATTTGCGAACATGGGGAGGGGGTGGGGGTGAGCGAAAGAGCAGGCAGAGGGCCAGGGCCAAGGGGTGGTAGGGGAGCGCAGATAGGGGACGATGGAAAAGCTGGAGGGGCGGGCGTGAAGAGTAAAAGGAGCGGAGTGTGTGGCGGGGGGGCAGGAAACCGTCAGGCAAGTCGGGCGTCGGCGCCTGCTCGTCAGCTGATGATGATGATGCTGGCTTCGACGGGCGACGGTAAACTCTCCCACTTGGTCTCTCCCTCCCCCAGCATAACCGCCACAAAAATAGACGCAATCAGGGAGCGAAATTGACCTCAAATCTGGAGGGTCTGTGCTGACAAGGCCCTTGTTTTACTCCTCCTTTCTCCCCAATTGTAATCACTTATCAGAGAGCCACTTGTGAGGCAGGGACAGGGGGCTTCAGCGTCACTCTGGAGCTGCAACAGGTATCGTCACTCAAAGACCAAATTTCTGATGTCTGTCACTGAATTTGCAGACTAGACTTTGGCTAATTTATGTTTTCTTTTTATAAAGCATGTAAACGCAAAGCTCCTTAATTTAAAAACAAGAAAATTAAGAGAGGCTTACCTGCTCTGTAAAAACATAACCAATCAGCAATATTTACTCTCTATATAAATACTGCATATTATCCTTGGTGAAGTTACCACGGTTACGGTTCCTACACAATTACAGCCAACAGCGGCCTTAAAAGCGGACAACTGGCCACACATCTGATGGCCTTTCACACAAACACAAGAGACTGGACTAGACTCCCTGACAATATGGCTGGAGCAGCACTGTAATTTTCCAATCACTAGCCCTTCAGGCCAGGCCACTCCTTAGGGCAGTAAGATCAGATGAGCTTGAGCATTTTCTTTTGTAAGAGGCCAAACTCTATTTGTCTGCTCACAGGAACAAAAACAATCAGGGGAGCAGAGAGAGAGAGAGACCGGCTTTTTAGTCTCTCTGGAGATGGGCCAAAGACAGAGCAAGAGGAGGAAGAGGAGGGGGGACAGAGGCACATAGGGGGGAGGGACAGTGGGGTGACAGAGATAACTGAGTCCCCCCCCCCCCAACCCTGCCCGCTGTGGGTGGTTGGCTCTGGTGATGATGAACGGGGACGCGGCTCAGCACCAGGTCCCTGCTGTCAAGGCTCTCCGCAGGACGAGACAGAGAGAGGAAGTGTCACTCTCGGCGGGCCTGCTGGGCCAACCTGGACTCTGCTGAGTCCTGCTGCTCGAGTCTTCACAACAAATCAAACACCATAACACCCACCCCCTCCCCACACACACACACACACACACACACACACACACACACACACACACACACACACACACACACACACACACACACACACACACACACACACACACACAAATCAGCTTCCTCCTCTGTCTGTAAAAATGTGTTAGAAACCACAGTCAGACTGTTCAGCGTCTATCTGAACATCCTCCTCTTATCCCCAATATGCATGCTGATATTTAGCAATCTTGAGCTTGAAGGAGAAGCCAGTCTTTGGGGCTGTGGTTGTAAGGGGGCCCCACTCTGTCCTCCACCCTCCCCCCTGGTGGCAGGCTCTCTCTCCACAGGCTTATTTCCCCTCACAATGAGAGGTGACAGTGAACAGTGGAACTCGTCAGTGTGAATAACACACAGTCACGGTTGGTGACACCCTCTGGTGGAGCACAACACACACACACACAGCCGCACAGTGACGCACACACCGAGGCTCAAGGGCCCGGTGGCAGGCGCGCTGTCAACCTCAGTGCGCTGCCTTCCATTACAGCTTAACTGGGGACAAATTGAGCAATCTGATGGGTTAAATTTGACACGTCTGACCTGTGTTTGTTGTACAGTACAGTCACTTTCAATAGTTTCCAGGGGTGAGAACAGCGAGTCACATGACTTATAGAAGATCCTAATGAACGTAATCAGCACATAGCATGCAACTGACGGCACAAATATGCCGTACCGTCGGGTCATTGTTGGTCGCGTGTCCGTCACTGATGCGCTGTACACTTAAGCCTTGCAGTGTCCTTCAGTGGCACCTTATAATAAGAGCAGCCCATAACACAACCAGTGGTCAGGCTTAATTTACCCACTTTCTCTGTCCACTGCCCCATCAGCATATAGTATCACATAACTGCTAATGGGCTAATGGGGGAAGAAGGGAGGGGGCGAGAATGAGGGGAAGACAGTGATAGGGAAATGGAGCTCAGGTTCATCCAAACATTTAATAACTTATCCAATCTGGAGTGTTCACCTCTTAGGTAGGCTAATTACATCATTTAACAAGCCCGGGCGAGTGGGCCAGCGTGGACGTTCCGTCTTACAATGTCATCACATAATTATGACTTATGCCGACGAGGCCTAGCAAGCTGGATGAAGTCAGCTTGCCATAAATTTTAATGATCACTTAGACAATACGAATGTTTGCAGGGCTTCCGCAGATTAGCAGGGAAATATGGACGCCATCAGAAGGTGCAAAAGTTGAAGTGTAGGAAATGTAGGAGGGGGAAAAAAAGAGGAGACGTACACAAAGTAAAAAGTAAAAAGTGTGTGTGTGAGAGAGAGAGAGAGAGAGACACCTTTGGGAACAGCGAGTTTAGACTGGGCTGACACAGTTGCTTGATTGTGTGAGATCAGGTTCTGTGGTCACTGGGGCTGCTAGGAGGCCGACGTCAGGCCTGTCAGAGGGCTAAACACCCGAGTATAGTCTGTTTCAATGGAAAAACAGCAGCTGACACTCAACGCTCGCGGGCCAACTGCTGACCTCATTCTAAGAATAAAACGTGGACGGAGAGGAAGAAAGCCTGACACATCTAATACGGAAAGTTGATGCTTTATTTCTCCATGCAGCAGAAGTTTCTAATAACTTCCAGAAGCTGAGGGGGGAAAAATAAAAAAGGCCATAATGTTGGAAAAATAGATGGCCCATAATGAAAAGGGCTGAGTTTCTTTTTTTTTTAAATAGCTGTAAAATGGCTAATTAGCCCTCTATGATTGATCTTTGTGGGCACACGCATTGGGAGGTTTGAGTCTCCTGGGCTTTAATAGCTTTCTGGTAAAATAATTTTACATTTCTGGTGTAATTAAGGAAAGTTCTGTGACCTCAGTGACCTCTGAGTTTGGTAAGCAGGAGTATTTTTAGAAGACAGCTTTGGTTCCATTAATATTATATCAATAAAAATGGTCTCTGTATTAAAAAAAAAAAAAGACAAAAAAGTAGCTTAGCATGAAAATTATGAGTGTAAACGTACACCGGTGAGTACGGAGTATTGATTTCAAGATGCATGTGACCTAACAATATTCTGCTCTTATGAAAAAAGGAGAAAGAAGAGCAGGTCAAAGAGAAGCTGATCTCCTTGGCACTTAATATTAATGTCTGTTTTGTGGCTATCCTGTTTCTGGAGGACCCAGCTTCTGCAGTGGAGCGATTGAATGACAGAGATTACCTATGTGGAAATCCCCATGAGACAGCTGATTCATAATGCAGGACACCACAAAAAACAAACAAAAAAAACAAACAAACATGTTTTTGTTTACCCACAGGTACAGGTTTGATCAAGGTTTCAGTTTCTTGTTTTTCCCTCCTTCAGAAACCTGGTTCACTAGACTGAAATGGATTGTGGAGAAAGTCATGGGTCAGGAGGTCTCAACCTAGAGTCGATTGTGGCGTCTGGCACCCATAAGGCACCTGTTCCTTCTCGACCGAGGCGGGGGGTCAGCCGCATCATATTCATCCCATTCAGTCTGCGTTGTCCTAGAGGGGATATAACATGAAGACATAATCTCACACCACCATTTCATTCCTTCAGCAGCATTATATTAGATTGAAACTTCCCTGCACACTTTCCTGGGGCTGTCAAATGAGCTGTCAGTCATGTGTCAGACCCAGCCCCTGCTCATCTGCTCTAATACATCACACAGCCTTTTATATGTATCAGTATGAGCGGGACTCTCTACACAAACGCCAGCAGCTCCTCTGAGACGTACAGTGATTGATAACATTTCCCCAGCTCTTCGCACTTCTGCCCATTTGTATAGTTGGTTGGAGTAGGGCCCTTGGTGTCCACTGACATGTACAGTGCCCATCATCGCCCCACGGAGAACATGACATCAGCCTTGGAAACACATCAGCTCGCTCTGATACATGCCAGGAATGAGCGGCTTTCCATTCATAAAGTGCAGCGTGACAGCCACTGACAAATGACCTGTAACAGATTCTGATATTTGTATTTTCAGGACAATAAAAGCAGGATTAAATCAACCATTTAACCCCCCCATTATCATAGCTGATAAATGTTTATCACTATATTAGCACGTAACTAAAGTTTATTGCCTCAGATACTGTCAGCTGCTGACTCTAGCTTGAGATTGCCGAGGGGAATCCTGAGCCTGTTTTTTGTATACACTCATATTGGCATCCTGGCCGAGCTAATGGCCACTTGGCACATAGACAGCTATCCATCCCAACCCCGGCTTCACTAATCCAATTGAGGCAACCTGCCTGGCATGAGCGAGACTCATCTGTCTTTACTGTTCATTAATGGGGGCTCCTCCTCGAGCTCAGAGCCCATTCACATTCCTTCGGATCTGCTCGAAACCAAACCCTCTCGCTAAAACAAAAGATATGTGCTGGAGATTCAGCAGGGAGGGGATGGGGGGACAGATCCATAATCACTTATGAGATCCATAATCGCTGCTGTGTGGGGTAAAGTAGCAGGAAACATTAAACCTCCCGAAGGGATGAGTGTCACTTTTTTTCCCCCAGGCATTATAAACCCCCCCCCCCCCACCCCCCCCAAAAAAACCCCACTTTTCTCTACAGGTGTGCAATCAGCTGAATGTTATGACAGCCATGCCACATTTCTATTGTTTTCTAAAGCCGGTCTCACTTAGTCCTGTCCCGAATAAAAAGCCTTCTTGAGACTTTTTTTTCCCTGTGCTTGAGCTTCATGTCTAGCGGTGGACTGATGATAATGTTTCTAATCTTGTTACATTGCACACAGAATTGTCTTCCATGTTAATGATAGGCCAGCGTCCCGTCTCCTGTTCCGCTGCGATGCTTACTTTCAATTTGTGTACTGTCATCTCCCTGCCACGCAGTTGAAATTGATGCACTCTCTTCCTTTTAATTAAATCAAAAACAGTTGGGGGGCCCATGCAGGTGGGAGGACCTGCTCCCATATGCAAGCCATCACAGCGACCGAACTCCAGGACAAATTAGGGTTGCTCCTCTTTACCTGTTTTCACGTGACCAGCAAAAGTATTTCTTACATTATAATCCAACTTAATGAGCTATAATTCTGCATTTTATCAGGAAAACAATTCCATTCTGGATTCCGCTGCAGTCTAACTTTCCTATACTGATTCCAGTGAAAATGGATGTGTTTCTTTTCTTAGAAAATAAATAAATAACAATCCCAGGAATCTTTCTCAGGTAGGTTTTGCCCTAAGGCACAACTCAAGCCAAAGCTTAAGAAATGAGAGCGTAAAATTCCCACACATTAGAAGACAGATAATTGGATTTCCTGTGTCCTGTACGGTGGGCGGTGTGGTTCCTGCAGCTGTGACATTATCAAGGTAACATAACCTGAAGGCTGTGGTGCAGCAGCACCAGGCCCCGCAAGGCCTGTCCTCCAGTTCCACATCACTGCCTGCTTGGCTATTCATCCTGTGGACCCTGCAAATGAAATTACGGGAGGAAGAGCAAAGGACATTCTTTGGGAATTAATCCCATTTATGCCTAAACCCACTTCAGATTTTTATAGTGAGGCCTTCTTTAGATGTAAGGTGCATTTACAATTAGACAAGGCCTTAGGAGGATTGAAAAATACTGTGTGCGTTTGTTTGTTTAGGCAGGTAATTTGTAGATACAGACTGAATACAAGGTGGCTCAGAGAATCATAAATTACACATTAAAACTGGGTGTGTAAGAAAAAAAAGAGTTACACATTTTACATATTATAGACTCAGCATCAGGCATCTATGAGTCACTCAGTAAGTGTGTAAGTGCTGCATTAATATAATTATATTTTGGATCATAATAAACAGCAACCAGAGGTATAAATGGAAATTTAAAGATGAATTATAAATGTAAATACTTCTACACAGCAAACGAAGATTTGGCATGCATGTATATAACCTATTATAAAAAATGTAAGATTTCACAAAATAAAAACACACATTATAATCCCCATTTACCACCAACCCAAGTTGTTTTCTGTGTTTACAAAAAAGAAAACTTTGAGATATTTTATAATTTAATACTCTAACTGGATAAGTTTACTGGTAGCTAGTAGTCCGTTTAATAATATAAACGGGGAGGGGGAATAATTCAGAGAAACCTAAATCTGAACTTACAAACCCAATCCTCGTTAACATTAAAATAAAGGTGGGGAAGAAGAAGACACAGGCATAGTGAGGGGAATGTGTGGCGTGTTCTGGAGGTTTAATGACTTAAAAATAATAATAATGGCCTCGGTTTACGTTGAAGGTTTCTGCGCGCCAATCAAGAAAATGTTTCACTGTCAGCTGTGCGACAGGCCGCTTTTTAATTACTTACTTAAATAAAAGCTTTGTTTCCTTCTTACCTCACAGACACAAGCACAAACCGCATTCTTTTCTGGTATATTCTGCTTTCCATCTCTTTCTTAACAACACAACCAGAAGAAGCGCCTGACATCAATTAGTCCTGTCCGTGTGCTCTCGCGACGCACTGCAGATAAACACTGCCCCCTAGTGACAACATGTGAGCACAGCCGCTCAAAACTGAGATTAATGTCAGAGTTTTGGGGGTAGAAACAGGACAACGATCTGCTCGGCAAAGCCTTCCTTTCAATGAAATTATCGGCGAAAAACACTGTATGTAATTAATTCAATAAAATCAAATGACTGACCTACACACTTAAATACACTGGCCTTTTACATGCATTTAGTATATCTAGAAATACAAAGCCGGACACACATGTGCACTCAGAGACACACAAACACTGTATGAGCATTAGTACAAGAGCTGGGCTGATTACATCTCCTTCACTGTCCTCATCAGGACCAGTGCAGATGACAGTCAGAGACGAGAGGCCTCAAACACACACAGCCACACACACATACTGTCAATACAATCTGCCTTATTCACGTCGCACACTCATATACTGTACTCCTAAAGACAAACACAAACAAACATGCAGAAACACACACACACACACAGTGACAGGCTCCTCAGGCTGCCTCAGAGCACCGGCAGGTCCCTGCCATTATCCCGTCCTCTACCCTAAACACGCAGTTTTAATTTCAAAGCTCTGATTAGCTGATGATTGCATGACAGCCGCCGACCAGGTTCCCTTTTCGCCCGGCTCCCAGACTGCAACTCAATCATGCCCAATTAGTGGGTCCCCAAACACTCTCTCTTATTAGAGGACTCATAATCGACTCATTGTGTCCTGATTTGGCAAATAAATCACTCTGGAGGCTGCTGACTACCCCACCACCACTCCTCCCCTTTTTCTCTCTCCCCCACTTCTCCCACTCTGTCTTTCACTGCCCACTCCCCTTCTTTTCCTTGTCCAAGGGTTCAGTGACAATGTTTTCAGGCACGCTTTTCATTGGAGCTAACAGTTTGAACAACGCCGGACTCCTTTTTTTCCCTTTTCTTTTTTATTCCCCCTGAAGAATGAAGAATAATTTAGCAGCTAAGGCAAGGCAGGCAGCATGCGGGTGTCCTTGTCCTACAAGGTTAAGAATCCATTCCATCTGAGCAAGAAAGGAGTGAATTAAAATAAATGATGGCCAGATATTTACTGCGAGTTTGCAGATGAAGCCAAGATCCTCTGTTGGACCAGCAGGGCCTGGGTTGCCAGTGGCTCAGTGTAGCTCGTGCGACCTCTCTACACTCTCCCTGCTTAACTGGGGAATAACGCTCAATGTCACATTATTCCTAGCCTGCAACTGATATAATTATATATAGGAATATAAATAAATATGCCTATGAAAGTGTATGCTTGGGACATTGGGGCAATTTAGACAGAGGGGCATATATATGAAACTACTGGGTTGTGAAAAATAATTATAATCTAATTGAATGTGGGGAAAACGGAGCTTTGGAGACATGGACAAGGAGATTCTAGGGAGACCGGATAGGAAGTATAGAGATACTAATGTCCTTCAGCCTGGAGAACCAACCATCACAGGATTCCTTGGCTGAATTCTTTGCTCCATGCAGTTCCACGCGATAGAAATCCAACAGGGGAGCTTTACAGACTCAGCGGGTGGACCTGTTGGAGCCCAGAGGCTTGCAGAGCACTGGGAGGCCTGTGATGCTGCGTGTAAGCAGGAAACTGCATGACTGTGATGTAGTGGACTTATAGTCAGCATCTGAGAGAAGCTTTAGCAATGTCCCACTGTGACACGAACCCCCTTGTTCTGCTGCTCTCCTTTAACGAAATCAAACCAAGTCTTTTCACCTACATAGTCTCACCCGCCTCCATTCCACCAAGGGATATTTATTCTATGTGTGTGTGTGTGTTGAGTGGTCATTAGTCTCTGTTTACAGGAGAGAAATCCTGGCCAGCTGGCATGTGACGCGTGATGTGCCGCATTGTGGTCTACCACTGTGAGACCCCCGTGGCAGAGTCGTGGAGGCTCGGCAACCCCCTTCCCCAGGCGGGCCGCGGAGACCGCAGCGAGCCCTCGGCAGATGGAGCCTCCAGCGTTTCTCGTCTCTCATCCACAAGCAGCGAAGAGGTGGAGCAAACGCTGGAGGTGGGACTGGGCCTGGCCCCCATCCCAGATGCCAGGAGAAGGCCGAGACTCTGACGAAGCCCTGCTGGGAGGGTGCTGGGCCGGAACAGGTGCAGCCTCAGCCCCCTCTATCCCCCCTCTGTCAGCACCTCAGTGGTGGAGCCCACACTCGTTTCCTGTCCTCACTCCTTCTCATTCACACACTCGAAAGGTGTTGTAGGACTACATCCAGCCCCTCCCTCCACCCTGCAACAAATCCAGACACCGAAAAAAAAAATCATAACCAGACAGTTCAGCAATAAGACGACTTAAAATCTTGTCACCTTCTGTCTTCTCTTTCAGAGGAACTAAATTACAAAGTACCAAGTTCACAGGATAGCTGACCCTCAGGGGGCAGACTGCAGAGTCGTGTTGACTCAGGAGTTTTTCCTCTCCTGGCTATGATCAACTCTTCAGCTGACCTCGCCGTTGCCAGGGGGCCAACGCAACCGCTTTCCCATCAGCCACTGCTTTATCCCCAGCAGCTACAAGACAAAGAGGTTCTGCTTTGTACCTTCTGTAGCCGGCATCCTGCATGATAGGAAGAGTTTATGACTGGGGAGGCTGGGAAAGGGAGGGCGGATGGGGAGGCCCAACAGCCCACCTTGACCTGTCCCTGCTCAAAGAACCTCGGTGAACTTACTCCCATCGCCCCTAGCCCCCCTTCCCCACATCCACAATGACCTGGCCACTCCAACCATCCCTGAGTTATTATCATAATTCCCCGGAAAGGCACTGTAAGGCATCTGTGTTTTACAGAATGTTTTGTGTTTTATTGCCTTTAAGTCACTCGTAGGCCAGCAGAGAGGGCCCACAATGATAAGAAAACCAGTCATGTGAAAAATGAAGGACCTTGCCTACAGGTCTGAGAGGTGAGGAAGGGAAATAATAAAATACATGACAAATGTGGAGCCTGACTGTATTTCATGTTCAAACCCTTGTCCTGTCCTGCCTTTTCCAACCCGCAGCGGTTCCAAAACATATGAGGGGTAATAAGAAGGAAATAATAATAATAATAATAATAATAAATGAATTCAGCCGATCTCTTTGTAACGAAGAGAACAGAAGCTCAGTTTCGTTGTTTTTTCTTGGTTTAAAAAAAAAAAAGAAAAAGAAAAAAGAAAAGAGACCATCCTAGCCTTCTCACTCCCCCTCCCAGGTCTTTTGACAACACCATGGCAGCAAGATACCCAGGGGCATTCCAAGCTGCCACCATCCCAGCCATTTCATGTCCGAGCCCACCTGGGGTAAACAAAAGAAAAGAAAAGAAAAGAAATTGGTACTTCGAACGATAGAACATTAAGTAAAGAGTAAAAAAAAAAAAGTTCAGCCGTCAAACTTTAGGTCTTAAAAAATACCACTCTCATTGTCTCTTCTGTGAAGTAATTCCCCCTCCCCTCCTTTCCCCCCACGAACCCCCCCCCCCCCCCCCGCGGGCTTTTAAAGGTGCAGTATAACTAATGAAAAATAAAACATCTGTTTAATCTGGCCATTTCAAAGGCAAATCCCCCTTTTGATCAAAAAATGATATTGATCTGACTGCCTTAGTGGTGTGTTGAGGATCTCTCCTTTAAACTTGAAATATCATGGAGTCTTTGTTGCGAATCAATACCGAGGTTGCTTTTTGAGGTTTGATTCAAAGGGCACGAGCTCCATTTGAATATGCTTGCATTTGCATGTATTATTTCTGGCTTCAGAATTCAAATTGACCTTGCATATATTTTTTTTCTTTGTTATAAATTAATGAGTAAAACATGGCTTAAAAGCGGGGCATATCTTTCTGTTCTTGCTTTTTTTTCCTTTTAAACTGATAATCGTCCTCTTGTGGCTGGTTCGCGGCACCTGACTGATGCAGAGCTGGGCAGGTCACTGATAGGGAACCTGTTACAGGCACGCGGCCCCTGGTGGAATGAACCGGACCTAATATTGCTCTGAGCTTTAGCGTGTCTGTCCTCACCCCTCACTCTGTGTCTGAGGGGCCCCGGCATCGGGCTGAAGCTATCTCTACATCTCCCCATTTTCTTTAATTACACCTCAGCATATTGGATTTGAACCATATGGAAGGGAGATATTGAGAACAGATAAGATGTATAAACTCCTGTCAGCACCTTAGCATATTAGGTAGAGCTGGAAGGATATTATCTCTAGTCTATCCTTCCAATTAGTGCCCAATATCAAAATACATCAAGACAAGCCAGTCAACAGGGGCGGAGGGAAAAAACATTACATAAACGGACCTTTCTACTTTTTCTTCTTCTTTTAAAATACTGTTAAGCTTTTATTACTTCCTCTCATGTGTTTTCTTTGCCACAAAATGAAAAGTCGGTTCCAATGAGGGACCCAATAAAGACAAAGATAAATAGCCTACTTAAACCCAAAATAATTCACTGTGCTCAGCTGGGCCATGCTTGCCTTAAGGTTTCACAAACATTGCTGCTTTATAAATAAAGTTTAAAGTGAGAAAACTTCTTTTTTTACCCCATAAATTCTGGAAACCCTTTCCTCCAAAGTGTTTCCCATCAAATCAAAAATCATTACTGAGGCATTTCCAGTGAAATATCGGATTACGGAAGCACACGTCGGAGCAGTGTGGATGTTTTTTTGCAGCGGTAATGGCTCCATTATTTTAATAGAAAAATGTCAAGGGAAAAATAAATTGCACCCTAAACCCATGTGAGGCCTGTATCATCTGATCTGATATACACATAATCAACATGGCCTCAGACTCGGCTCACCTCCCGGCGACACCGTTTTCATCCAAAAGCCACCACAAAGCTCTTAAAGAACACAATTGTCTTCCTCGCTGGAAATGATGCGTGCATTGCGCTTGTTTTGATGTGATTGAATCCACTGCACCCAGACAGTGAGAGGTCATCCTTAGCCTCGCTGCAGCATCAGGATATATACAGTATACACAGAGAGAGACATGGGGAGAATAAAGTAAGAGAGCAGCAGGATGAGGCAGTAGAGAGAGGTCACTTTGAGAAGCTGGATGCAAGCACATGCCAAACAGCAACTCTCTCTCTCCCTCTAATCCCCTCTCTGATCCACCGACGCCTGGGCCAATCATTTGAGGACGACCGCAACCCGTGATCACTGGGCCCTAATCTGAGTCCTCAGCCCGTCCGCGGTCCACCTCAGACAGCACCGGCTGGCTGCCAGCAGAGGAGTGGCAGGCTTAGCCTTCTCCAGAGAGACAGCTAGAGGTTGTCTCTACATGGATGGGCACTTCGCAGCTCGGCAGGGGCGGGAGGAAGGGGCAACGTAGCAGCTGCTCAGGGCATATGGGCAGAATTCATTAAGTCTGGCTAAATAAGCCAATTGTGGAGGCGGTAAAAAAGTGTGCATTTGTATATCTGATAGACAAAAAAGAGAGAGAGAGAAAGCACTCACAGAATTTGAGGGCCCCACTTAAAAATTCTGCCACACACAAATATTCTGAGCACAAATATCCCGCGTGATAGCCTCGTCCTGAGGTATTACTCCTGATGAAGTTGATTCAAGGCCCACCAAACGAAAAAGAATCTGGATCTATTTGTGATGGGCAGTGATTGAGCTGTTGGATGCGTAGATTGTGTGCCCTTGAGGACTTTTCTGTGCATCTCCAAATGTCACGAGACCGCTCTCTGCCTCAGAAATAAACCTAATCACAATCTGTAAATGTTACAGCCGTTTCCCTAATAGACCCGGCCTGACTTTGGAGGTCTGCATTTATATTCGCACACATGAACCAAAGGCAAAACTGAATGCTGATACACATGATCGCCACATGTTGAAGCCACACGTTACGCCAACTGTGATCCCATTAGAACACAATGCCATTTTAAATTCAGACATGGAGACATCTCCTTTCCATTGTCCTGGCCTTCTGGCTTTAAAGAAAACACACCTCACACTAGCAGCTGCCTTGTTCCTATCTCACATCTATTCCTCTTTATCCAGTAAAAAAGTATAATGTATGCTAATCCCCCAGGTGTCAATAGGAACTCTGTTCAATACATTTGAGATAATAGTGAAGAAGGGGTTGCTCCTATCGAAGAGCTGGAAGATAAAGTCAATGGCACAGTCAATAACAATAAGGTTGTAGGCTTTAATGAGGAATGTTAATTTGAACACAATCAAGTGGATTTCAGCTTAGCTGATTATCAACCTTGGACTTGTATGAAGGTGTTGATAATGCTGTTAGTAGAGTGGGGGAATTTTTATCTGTACCTGCTATTTTCACTTTGCCTTTTGGCTGTTTGAGTTAAAACTAACAAACTAAAAAAGTGAGCGAGTGAACTTAAAAAAGCAAAAGACAGGGTAAGGTAACACTGTACTGCTCCATGCACAGACAACTTTATTTATTTATAAAATTTACCAAATGCTGTACACACACTTTATACAAAATAACAGTAATTGAAGTTTGTAAGTTGATAGCCCTTCTCTGTAGTGGGATGTTCACTCCTACTAGAGCAACTTCATGTCTCAGTTCAAGCGTCCTCCTCGAGTTGCAGGCTACACAGCCAGCTCCTCACTCTCTCCTTGATCCCATTCCATCAGCAGCTCCGAGGACACCTCTGTAAACAGATGATCCCATTCCCAGCTCACATCATCCTGCAGAGCAAAAGAGAGACAGAAGAAAAGAAGAATTAGAGAGGCAGAGCGAGACATACCAAGAAAGTGAGTACGGGGAATAGAGAGTGGTGGGGGGGAGCAGAGGGTGTTAATGTACACATCATAAATCTTGATTACCTGAGAGACAGACAGCAACCTCCCCTGGTGCTCAAGAAACAGCTGGACAGGCCTTTCGTTGGGAGCTCGCAAGCTATATTTACTAAAAATTCACTCACCTCCCTCACCTCCTGCTCGGGTGCTAAAACCTTGGTGAGTAGCTTCAAGTCGATCTCTCCATCCTGAGGAAACAGTGCAGTAAAATTCACTTAGCTTGCACAAACAGAGGTGATGAGAGTTGCCACCTTGAAGAGAAGGCGCAGGAGAACATTGAAGGTATTTTTAAAAAAATAAGGTGTCCTTGACTCACTAAGGTTTGGAATGCAGAATAATTCTTCAGATCATTGTCCAGATCTCTGTAGGTCATTACTCGGTTCACCTGAACACTAACAGAGTGACAGGAAGTCAGGCTTCTGATGCACTTATACTGTAAACAAACTTGTATTTCAGTGAAAACAGCATGTCACAGAGAAAATCCTGCTTTCAGAATACATGCAAAGCAAGACTGCAAAGTGGCTTAGATGAGCTTGAAGTTTTCACACACTTAAGCTCTAAGATTTCAAGCAAAGGCCAGAGAGAGCAGGAGATGGTTGCCAAGTGTTAAACACTTTAAATTGAAACCCAGCTGCTTATCTGTGGGTTGGAATTAAGTGGGGGGGCTCTCAAAGTGGCCGGGGCCTAGCAGTGCATGCCAGTCCTACTTACTGCACATTACACGCTACATTGCCCTCGCAATGAGTTCAATGTGGATATTATCTCGCACAGAGAGCAAGCCCCAGCCTAATAACCTCCACCGCTGTCATAGCCTTGCAACATATTCGACACATGTCGACGTGTCTCTCACTGCCCTGTAAATCAAAGGGCCCGGTTAGTAAGGACCCTGGCAAGAGAGTTGCATAAATCACACCCAACTGTTATTTCTCCATTTCAGCCTGATATAGCAAAGGCACTCTGCAACAGCATCAATGGAGGACAGTTAACATGAAAGACACTAGAATAGTCTACTGAGCCACTGCTCTGTGCATGGACAGAGGTTTAAGATCATAGAGTTGGGGCTCTGTAAGTCACACTCTGTGTGTGTGTGTGTGTGTGTGTGTGTGTGTGTGTGTGTGTGTGTGTGTGTGTGTGTGTGTCCAAAGTGATTAAGTGGTTTGAAAGTGTTTACAGTTTAAGGAATTAACTACCATGGTGGAGCTGCAATTTGCATGGTGAGATCTTCTTCTTGCACTTCATCCAGATCAGGAATCGTTGGGATGTCTAAATACACACAATAAAAAAAGCAGAGTCCATCTGATACATTTGTAGAAGTGGCACATTTAAGAACATCAAATAATCATCAAACGACCATTTAGTATTCTTACCAATACAAACACATTGTTTAAATTACTGTAAATTCCCTGTGGACGGCTGCTAGAAGGTTACGTGCCTGTAAGCGGCACTTCCTCCCCTCCCTCTTGTGTGCTACATCCACATAAGAGCTGCCCTGTCACAATAGCCATGCGGCCATGAATATTCAGAAGGCAAGGCAGCAGCTCATCCTGCTGTGAGAGGGGTGCTGGTCAGGGGCTCCCCAGAAAGCACCCCCTGCTACCTTAGCATTTGGGCCCTGTCAGTGCCGCCCACCCCCAGGACCTGCGGTGGCCGGTAGGCCGACCTCCATGTCCACTCTGCCACTCCGACTGGAGCGGTATCCAGCCATGTGCACGAGTATTTGCTTGCGGGCCCATCTGTGTGGGGTCGGAAGTCACAGTGCGGCCTGGCAGGGGCTGCGGTGCCAGGAGCCGCCAGCCCGCTGCTCAAACAGTGGGAACCCGCTTTAATTGGCAAAACGCAACAGGACAGAGGATGGCTTCACTCCCAAGAAGGAGAGGGCAAACTTTCACAGCATTTTTCAGATGGACATATCAAGGCAGGGAAATAAGAGAGGGATGGAGAGTAGTCTGGATAGCTGGACATAAGCAGTAAAGAGACAGAAAAGTCTCTCCAACGATTTTATAGTGAGTAAGTTGCCGCTTGTTGACAGAAAAGGTGCCTGTACAGATAACAAACAATATATATTTCAAAAAAAATAAAAAGTACAGTAGAGGCTTTACAGGTGTCCCAGCTTTGGGTGTGATGTGTCTTTCCTGAAAAGTATTTTTCTGGTGTGGCAGCAAAGTGCACATCCTTATTAGCTCTAGAGCAGAGTGTGGACAGTGACAGAGAAAGAAAGTGGGGGAGTGGAAGCGAGGGAAAAGAGACCTGACAGATAGCGAGAGAAAAAGAGAGAGCTGGACTGCATGAAGAGGGTTGTCAGTAATCTCTAACCACAGTACTGCACCCTGAGGGGAAAGTCAATAGAGGAGCTAAATAGAGGTGAGGAGATGGAAGTCTGCATCTGATGTGAGGAAATATCTTGGCATCTATGTCACCATTCCTTCAAAATAGCCCCTAAAAAAAAAGAATTCAAGCAAACATAAATTTAGATGTAAGAAGGAGAAAAATATTTTGATTCTGAACATTCTGAGATGGATAAATCCTAAAAAAAAAAAAGAGTAGACCGGTCAAAACCTTACCCCCCAAGTTTTGCTGAAGCCCAAAAGCCTCACACTCTGCCGATAACTTATTTCTTTCTCTTTTTTTAATTAAACCAAATTAAAAATGCCATGCTCGTTTAGCCGCTGACAAGATTCATCTGTGTTTCTGATATCCAAATAAATGCGGGCGCAGGTATTTCATATTCATGAGGCCCCGGTGACACTTTGTCCTCTCATTTACAAAGCACAGCGTTCAGCAGAATCCGTCCCCCCTGGACCCCCAATCAAATTTAATGGTCTTAGTGCAATGACATCAAAAAGCTTTGCCATCCAGCTCTGCAAACAGCTTCCTGTGTTGTCTATCTGTCCACACACACACTCTCTTTCTTTCCATTTCAGCGAGTAACGCACTAATAACACACTCCGTGAGAGTTCGACGTGAAGCACGGAAGCATATGCTGTCTATGTGCAAACTCTATTATTAAGAGAAAAAAAAGCAACAACATTTTTTAAAACGAGTTTCAAATCCAACCTATTACTAGAGGTCAAGTGGCCCATAAAAGCAGCTGCAAACAAGCCAATGTTTTCTTCCAACGCAAAGGGCAACTCCATCAGGACGAGCATATTTCCCTCAGCATGGCACGCATTATCCATGCTGGCTTCCTTCACTCAGCTGGACATGTATCAAGGTGGCTTTTGTCTGGCAGCGAGAGGCCACGCGTATTCTTATTACACGGCCGCGTCCGGCTTCCTCGCTGAAGCATGTAAATATCAAAAGGGGATAATTTGCTGTGAATGTAGACATACTCCCGGCAGCACATGCCAGTCAGCGACTCTGGCAAACGGGCCGTGTCCTCGCCTTACTTCGGACCCCTATAATCTACGCAGGGGTCCAGTCGAATGATTACCCAGCCAGAGAATCCATTTGAAAGGCTTACGGGACAGCAACAGTCAACACATCACAGTTTAAGTGGGAGACGGTGAGACATGAAATAGATGAGTGTCTTTGCGACACTGGTGCTATTTTATGTGACCAGCAGGAGGCTGTGGGGGCAGCTGATAGGGAGAAGGGAGCAGGGGACTGGGGCTAGCCTGGCCTTCTCTCCCTCTGTCTCTCTCTGTGCTTGTAGCCAGTGGACATAAGGGATAAGGGTAGGGGACATAATCAAGATCGGAGGGGCTATCTCACTAACCCTCAGCACTGTAATTTCCAATACCCCTGCCTCCAGCTCTGTATTAAGAGGTCTCCCTTCACAGAGTAATAATCTTTCCAGCGGCATTAACTGCAAGAGAACCAAACCTCTGGACCCTTCAATCAACTGTCCATTTTAGCCAGTGTGCCGACAATATCGAGTACAATCGTGTGTGTACAAACAATATAGAAGTACATTAATTACATGTATATAAAAACAGTTTCTGAAATTGAAATTCAATAGTTATTATTGCCCTGTAACATCATTTGTATTTTGGAATAGATTTCTACTTTTTAAATTAAGCAAATAAAACACATCAGAAAAATACAACTGAGTGGAATTACCAAGAGTTATTAATAAATAATACAGTTTAAAATCTCTGCATGTCATTGTGACAACATTGGTACTCTTTAAACTCAGCAGATTCATGAACAAAGAATTAAACATGAATTCTCGTCATCTTCTCAAAAGTCACTCTACAGCGTACTAGGTATTTTTTTCATCTTCTTCTTATTAATCGTAGTAGTATTCTTATTTTATTTCCTAATAAAATGACAATATGGCTGTTTTAACAGAAAAGGTTTTCAATTTGTTCATGTGCACGTCTCTCAGCATGCATGCCAACTAATATTAACTTAGCCTATTTAACCCTGTTCCATTACTGCTTTGCACTGCAAAATGTTGCATTTATCTTCAGCAGCACCTTGCTGAAAATTCCTCCCTCAGTCCAAACATTGTTTGTGGTGCACACGAGCCCTCAGGTCACTTAGTCAATGCAGCAGTGTTACCACTGGATCTGTATTCAACAGCACCAGTCTGACACTTTGTGTCCATGTGTGTGCATTTTGTGATTAACTGTGTTGTTCTGGCTGATGGCTGGACAACCTCAACTCTCCATCAAATGAGCATATTCCCTCATCACGTTAATCAAAAGGACCGCGCTCATACTTTCAGTGGTCAAAGTCAGCGTTCTAACACACAAATCCATGCTATATTCAGGGAGAAATATGGTTTGAGCACCAGTGAAAAGCAATGATCTGACCGCCTGCTTATCTGCTCTACTTTCTGAGGATGAATGTGCCGGTGAGGCACTGGAGGGCTCCACTTTGCCCGTAAGGAGGCACAGAGAGTGAGGATTGCAAGGGTGCTCTTACCTCCTTCATCATCTGATCCCTGGGGAGTTTGTGGTCGCAGACGGCGGCTGTAGAAACAGGAAGTATGAGAGCATGAATTATTTAATGCTTTCAAACCCTATCTTAACAGTCATCATAGGGAGTGAGTGAGTGAGTTGGCTCCTAGACTTTTCTTTGATGATGGGCCTGTTTTTGTTCTTTCTTATGATAGGTAGGGTGCTTGTTCAGTTTCCTACAGTCTGAGTCAGACTTTAGAATAACAGCCTCTGACAAAGCTGCTATGAGACACACAGTTGTGCTGTCTGGGTTAACACAGCCTGACTGTCCTAGACAAGATCACCTCTAAGAATTAAAAAAAAAAAACCCAGCTGGAGGCACAGTCTGAATAAGTATTGTTAAGACAAGACAATTGTGACAGAAGCAGAACCTAAGGGATTTTTCGGCAGAGTAACATCATCACTTTCACACAAAGCCTCTGTCTCACTATAGCCATCCAGGCACCAAGCTCCAGCTGCAATGATGAGTCAAACATACAGGACTATGTCCTCTACCTGCCTCTTCTCATGTGGATGCCTATTCTGGTCACACAATTGTGTGAGGGTGGGTGGAAGGGACTAGAATAACAGGGAAACAGCAGTAAAAGTGACGGCAACTCAGTCATGCTGGATTTTAATCATATTAAGTGATTGTTCTTGGAAAGGCGAGGATTAGTTACGACCAAGGACAACTGGGGAAGTAGAGTGCCATTTCCACTTTACTGCGAAAAGAACAAAAATTTAAACTGGCCTATTTTTATACAAAAAGTGCTGACAGTTATGAAAGTCATCTGACAGCTGAAAGAATAAAATATTGTTCCTACTTACTCTTCGAGGTCCTCAGCTGCAGGTCTTCTCGAAGATCTGTACGTCACCAGAGAAAAATAATTTTCACACAAATTTAATAACACACACATATTAAATTGTATTTCTTTCAAACTAACAGTAAGCTCCTGGTAGGCATATCTTTTTCATCCGTGTTAGTGGAGTAGACAGTAGTTGTCTTCTGTTTTCTCAGCCTATAATACCAGTTTAACAGCCTCAGCAACTATTTACAGACTTCTCTCCATTTATTTTCCCTCAGTATGAAAAGATGCACGCTGGCATACCAAAAATGCAGCATTATTAATATGCAAAGCATATAATCACACAAATGCAGGAATAAAACAAAACATTGTAAGTTATGTGTATTTTTTAAAGCATACCCAAAAAATTTTTTCCAATATCATTTTTAATCTTCCTTCATAGAGCTAAATACATTTGTTGGTTCTCCTGGTTGAGTAGTGACCCCTAGTGGTTTTAAAGGTGATTCAATCAGCCTTTTACTTCTTTTTTCTTTTAATTCTTTAGCATGTCCAAAACTCAAGAGCACAAGCAGCTATTATGTGCAGATCGATACAAAGCTCATACTTAAATCCATAAATAAATCCTTTTGTATTTTTATCAAGAACAAGTATTAAGAGGTTCTTATAAAAATAAATCTGTCCCAACATTGGGACAATAACGACAATGGCAACAAATAAGAACATTTATTCATAGCTTGTTTTTCAAAGGTGATATCTTATCATCTTTTTTCACCATGAGGATTTCATTTCCTGTTGATCTGCCTGAGGTTAATTTATTTTTTTGGCAGGAGGGGGTGTTGGTATTAAAGGATGTTTTTCCTGGTTGAAGTTATGGGTCTAAGTTCATAGGATGATGTGGTATGATTTTTTTTAATCACAGATCACAAAACCTGCGAATCCAAAGTGAAGCTTTAACAACGTAATGAAATTGACTGGACTATAAGTTCAGGTAGTTCAGTCAAACTTTCAAGCACAAGAAAATAAATCCATATCAAGTCCTATATCTTATATTATATTGTTATGAGTAGCGTTAATAATATTTTTTTCCAGTAAGAAAAATTATCTTAAACACTTCATCTTGCCAGTTCTCTGCTCATTTACTGCTTTGTCCATCTTTTGCACACTATCTACGGCCAAACCAGCCGATCTGAAGCCAGCAGAGTCCAATCAGGAGAGCGAGAGAGGAGCTGAGGGAGCCTACCTGCCTGCCCTTGGATGGTGTCCTGTCTGCGGGGCGGGGGTGGCGACACTTAAGACACATTACAGGCCCCTTGATTAAGACTCATGTAAGGCAAAGCGATAGACATGGTAAAACTGTCTGGAAAAAGTTGTTAGGGATAAAATATATTGTGACAACCTGGTTTCAAAGGTTCATCAATAAACTGACAGATCATTTAGTGTCAATTAGAAGTGATAGATCGACAAATCCTGGGATTTCTGCGCTGGGATTAGTGGGAGGAGGGCGGTGGTGATTGAGCATGAGGGGTGACATTGAAGGGAAAAGTCCTTGCTGGTTCCAGGGGGGACCATTACTTACTTTGTTTCAGAGAGGATCAATGCACGTGCAAACCCCTTTTACACCTCCTGTATTTCAATCACTTTGAGACCGGGAATCAAGCGGGGGTTACGCAAAAGCGGAGAAGCGACACGCTGACCTTCTGCGAGAAAGGAAAGATCTATTGAGTTTGCCGTTCTCCCTGCTTGCACTAACGGTGCAGCAAACTACGCAAATAAATACAATTGACTCAGCCTGTTCACTTCAATGCATCTCCTGTGCTCCCACTTCCACTGACCGAGCAAAAGAAGCACAATGGCAGTTGGAAGAACAAACTGTTCTACAGTGTATTAAAACATCTCATATTGAGTCAGTGAAGGAGAATATTGCGATTTAGATGTGTTAGTCTGAGACGAAGCCTTTTGGCAAACACCTTCCATCTGTTCAACATATTTCATGAATTCTCCATGTTGTGATCCTTGTGTAAAGAGCAGACTGCAGTGGTAAGGGGTGATTAAGTGGCTTGAACCCCCATGATGAAGTGGCTAGCTGACTAACAGTGCCCTCCTGTGGCTGATGCATTAACCATGTCAATTACCGCCTTGCTCACAGATGAAGACGAATGGAGAGTTGCCTGCTCAGACAGGCTCCCTCTAACCTTGTTGATTCACAGCCCGAGTGCCAAATATGCACTGATAAATAAGCTCATTCAACAGCATGAGAGTTCATTAATAACACATAAAACAAGACCACGGCTTGGAGTCCCAGCTTAGTTTCATTATAGTCGCAAGAGATGGAGGGGGCGAACGTGAAAATACGTACTTGGCAGAACCAGATCCAGAGCTGTCCTCTGCCCAGCCGCCCTGTCGCCGGGCTGGTTTAGGAGGAGGGCCCTGGAAGGAGGAAGAACTTCAATAACAGCTTCACTGAATATCTACTCACCCACACTCACGATAAGTAAATACATATGAAAGCATTCAAACTCCTATGAGGCTTTAGTCTCGGAAAATATAGCACAGAAGCGGCATGTTTTCATTAGATGTTGGGGTAAACTTGATCAGAATCAGTGGCCTCATGTTAAACACACATTTCATAAATAGGTATTCCAAAATTGAAGCATTCATCCACAAATTGTTAAGAAAAAAAAAGAAAAAAGAAACTGTCTTGTTAAGGTATGCTGATCGAACCACCTGTGGAGTAAACAACATTCCTGATCTGCTGAGCAAAGGATCGTCTACTGCAGCGGTCCCCAACCTTTTTTGCGCCACGGACCGGTTTATGTCCAACAATATTTTCATGGACCGGCCATTAAGGTGTCGCGGATAAATACAACAAAATAAATCCAGAACCGGTACCAAAAAAGAAGATTTATACATAACACACGGAAAAAGACCCAGGGAAACTGAGTTAACAATAAAAACAATAAAAAAAATTAAAAAAAAACGCTAAAAGGCGAAACCATGAATTTCACACCCAAGGCCCGGTACCAGACGACTCACGGACCGATACCGTTCATGGCCCAGGGTTGGGGACCGCTTGTCTACTGCACGTGCGCTAAATAGTTTAGTTTATTATAGTTTTCAGCAGTAACCATTTGAAGCATTAGAACGTATAGAGCAGAGTGTGGGAATTAAGTCTGACCCTAAAACTGAGCCAGAGGGGAAAAAAATGACCTCCCACTCTGTCTACTTCTTTGATTCTGAAAATAGTAAACGGAGTAAGAATCTTGATCCTGAGACCGGGACCCTGAGGCCAGCGTTTGAATGAATAAATTCCTCAGCGCGCACAAGGGTGGGCACTAGACAAATGAATTAGGGAAAAAGAGGGACAACATTTCTCATTACTAAATTGGGTCTGCAGAGGACAAAGTGTTCGTGAAGAATTTCTTTCATTTATGATGAAAGAGGAAATAATCTTTCATGGCTGGTTCCTTTACTGAAGCCATTTATAAATTTGAATGTCACCATTAAGCAGGGCAGAGGGAGGGGGAGCCCACTCTGCTCCACTGTATATTACCATTAATCGAGAGAGCTGAGGCTGAACGAGCTCCCTCAACTTTGTGCAATTAGTAACTGTCTCTTTAATAGGAACAAAAAAGGGATTACAATTATGGAGGCTTTTTTAGAGCAGCATTTAAACATTTTTTTCACATGATGTGAAATCTCTTTGATGTTTCATATGTGGCATTTCAACAATGGAGAATTTTCATAAGGGATGAGATAATAAGGTCAAGTGCATCCTGTGTGCAATAAATGTATCCTGTGGCAGTTATTTCACTCAACAAAAATGGGGAGGACCAAAATAGTCCTGAGAAACAAAACAAAAACTGCGAGCATCCAATTCCTCATGACCAAATATGAAGCTCACAGCTGTAGTAAAATAGTTATGGCTATTACGCCAATTAGCTTAGGCCTTAAGGTTTCTAATTTGGGATTCTATGACGGTCTCTAGGGCGAGGAACTTGTAGTGACCGAACTCTATGAGCCCATAAAAGCAATGAGTCTTTGTTTAAAAGGATGTCGGGAATGCGACCAATCAGTTGGGTATTTCGGGCAGAAGAGAACGGGTTTGATAAACGAAGACTGCAAAAACGCCACCCAGTCGCACGACACTCTGGAAAAATGTACTGCATGTGCACAGCAGGTCAGAGAGGGCGCGAGAATACCGGTTCATACATTAGGAAAGTTGGCCTAATTTGGGAAGATTAGCCTAAAGCAAGGGCATTGCTGGAATATTTGCTCTGGGAATGCTGGCTGGTTTACAGTTTGCCAATCCAGGAGATGTGACTGATCCTATAAATGCCAACGACAGTGAAGTGATTTGTTGTATTTCAACTGTCACTTATGATCTGATTTCTTATGATTACATGCAACATGATTCAAGGGCAACAAGAAGCAAACTTTACAATGAAAACTGTGCCATGACTTGAAGTGATTTGTGTAAAAAAGGCACTTGTAGAAAGAGAGGATTTATCAGTTGCTGGTGATACTAAATAAGCCAACTGAAGACAACTACAATGTTTTGTGACTCACAAGGTTAAAAGGATTTAGAGTTTATATGAAGTAACACTTCAAACCCTTAATGCAACACATAAGAGCCAACATATACAGGCCAACAAATAAAGAGCAGCTATTCTGAGTGTTTCGGAGCACTTTAAAACCTGCTAAAGTAGAAAAACAGCAACTCAAACATCTCATCACCTGCATTATGCACTCCAATCAAACTTTATACCATGTGTGTCAAGCTGGCTCTTCGAGGTGAGCTGTAATTTGAGTCCTATCAAATCTAATCAGATGAACTGAAGTAAAACACTTCATGATAAAAGAAATGTAAGATAACCGGAAATGGTATAAAGTTGATAAGCTGAGCATTAGGACTAGAAGCCATGCAAAGTCATCGCTTAATTTATGCTACCTACCTCATCATCATCCTGTAATTCATGTATGAGACAAGACCAAAATGCATATTTATGACCTTGTAAATGAATGTTATAACACGCAGAGGTTTATTATCACATGATTGCATACCTCTCCTGCTGAAGCAGAGGTGGAGGACTTCCTTATGTGACGAGTCTCTTCAAACGATGACTGGTGTGCCGCAGGGCGAGCTCTTCGTCCAGACTTGGCAACCTGGGAAATGTGTGTAATTTCAACATGTAAAACCACTGTATGTGACAGACATTAGCACAGTTATTTGGGGTTTATAAAATAATTTGTGGTTTTAATTTGCTTTAACTGTCACATTAAATGTTTTCTGAAAATGGGATGGGAATCAAGAACGGGTTCCAGTTAAAAGGAGGTTCCAAACGGTCTAATTCTCTGGAAACTTCTGCATCCAACCTTATCAATTCCTGGCATGTTTTCTTTTTTCCAACAGCTGCACATTGCTAAACAATGACGTCAAATTCATGGAAGTGGAGCTTTTGCACACCTGAGTCATTTGTTTTCCACTCATGCACACATGTACAGATTTTAAAGATTTGAAATGATGTCAAAAATCTGAAATAGCTGTTTGCTTTTTTTTCTCCACAATAACTTCAGAATATTTTACGAAGCCATGAAAACTTTTACCTCCATACTATGAAAACGTCCGGTGGGTCAGTGGTGTAGTGTTTTCAACATTCCCCTAACATCCTGGGAAAACCCATATGGAAAAGAAATAGTAAAAACTTACATGATTTACTCATGAAAGTGGCCACTTTCTCATTACTTTCATATATTGTTTTAGTAAGTATCCAAAACATACAAGTTTCATTATATAATTCTTCAAGGGATCTTATATCTGTTTTCACTCTTGTATGCTTTTCATACAAGTTTCACACAAGACGGATACAAACTTTATAAGATCTATATATATCTTTTCCATATGGGAAAACACAACCCAGCCTCAGACAGTCATAAGATAAGGATAAATTGGAGGGTTGTGTCAGAAAGGACCGTTTTTGTAAACTCTGTGCCATATCCCATATGTGGATCCATTTGCTGTAGTACCTACTGGGAATAACCGAGCAGCTAGAAGTACTACACCACTGTGAACATTTTACAGGTCCTAGGAGCAAGAAAGCAGCAGAAGGTCAAAATTTGGTGCTTTTTGATTTGGTTTATTCAGCCCTCATCACTTCTTAAGTACAAGAGATGCACAAGAAATTGTCTGGAATAAAAGAAAATAAAGGTACAGTGAGTAATTTTTTGAGGTTACAGAAAAAAGACAATGTAGTACTATAAATATACACTGAATAGTGTTTATCTGTGTCTTCCAACAAATTGATGTGTTTTCATAAACTAAAATAATTAGGTTTTTGGAAGTTCCCACATTGCCCCGCCATCTTGAATAAAGTGGCCGAGATGGACATCGTACTTCTGCCTAATTGCTTTTTATGTATGTTGCAGAAGACTGGCCAAAATGAAAACACCATATAAGACACTTTTAATTTAAAGATCAAAAATAGATGTTTCAAATTATATGTGGCCATTTAACACTTTCACATGTAGATTTTTCATATCTTTCTCATTATGTCCTTCCCTGCCATCAGTGCAGTCTCTTCTCCCTTATTTCCCCTTCTTCCTCCTCACCTCAATCCTGATCCTCTAACACATGAAAACATGCTAATTTATTCCTAATATTGTCGCAATTACTTACTATCAGAAGATTAGACATGGGACCCTCCCATCTCCAGACAAGTGACAGTAGAAAACTGTTTTCTATTGTCATTGCTCCAGACAGCTGACAACAAGCCGGCTAAACAACAACAACAGCTGGATATAAGCTAACATTATGCCAGCTAATGTTAGGCTCAAGTGTCCTTAAACAAATCACACCTTCCTTCTTGACAGCAGATTATGTACCAATTTGCAATCTACTAATATCTCATGGTGAGATTTTAAAACACTGTACCTTTAAGCAGTTTTAAAAACAGCGCCCACTCCAAATATTACAATCTGAAACCAAAATGTTATTTTGGTTCAGCATGACATTTTCTACAACTTTGAGGATCAATATCTTTCCACAGATCATTGTTCAAATAGCAAAACTGTATCAAAGTAATGTCTATGATGTAAAGTAACAGAAACAAAGATACATTTTTACCTACATTCTGATACCAGGCTCATCTTCTAGCCATGATTCTTTCGGTTTCAACATAATCACTTCTTACCACTCCCATTTAATCTGTTCAAGGAATTAAAACCATGACAATACTGAGTGAAAGACAACTATGAATGGGTGTGGTTTGCATAGCCGCAAAACAAAAACAAGATTTTGGTTTTAGATTGTGAAACTTGGAGTGGGTACAAGTGATGTGGCTGCAGTTTTTAAAACTGTTTTTCAGCCATGAAAATCGTAAGTGCCTAGCTTCAGTATATGTAACAGAGTATGATGGCACAAACTGCCAGAAAAAAATTAGGAAATAAAAAAGCGTCAAATCTCAACCCACCCCTTTTTTACTTCAAGGACCTGTAACTTGGAAAACATTTATAGCATATAGGCAGAATTTTGTATGGCTTCAATATATAAGCTAAATATAATATAAACTAAAGTTATTAAAACAAAACATCTGATTCTGAGGGGTTCAGGTGGGAGGCACCCATTTTCCATGGAGTGACCCGTGAAGCTTACATGTTGGAGGAATAAAAAAAGTAGATTCACAAAGAATATCACCTATATGATTAATTAAAAAAAAGTGGATTTACTATCAATAAAAACGTATCAATATTTACATTAGTCCAAAGACACATAGTATAATTCAAATGAAACATTGTCTTTTTGTCAACTAAAAGTGGTTGGTCTTATTTCAGATTTGAAGTCATGTTTTCTGTGTAGTTTATAGAAATGTGAACGTGTGTGAACCACAAGCACCAACAAAAAGAGATGAGTGTATCCCCGAAACATTATCAGGACAGCAGGCATTCTTGCCTTTTATGGAGAAAACCGGTAGCAGTGGGAACACAGTATGCATGCTCCCTGTACGTTTTCTGAGGGAGTAATGCCAGACACAGAACCAGGTCAGAGTTTACACGGAGCTACCAAAACACTGAGCTATGCTTGTGGGGGAAATTTCAGCTAGCATCATCTGTGGCTAACCCCGAAGTTAAAGTTAGCTGAATACGCAGACAAACCTTCCCGCTGCCAGTGCTCAAAAACAGTGAATGATGATGATTCTGAGCAGGTAACTGACAGGTTAAACTCTGGCATATCATTTACTGACTGGCTATTACTGATGCTCGCATTAGCGAAACAGAAAGCTAATTAGCTAACTAGCATCGCTGCACCGTCATACAGTGCCCACAACTCAGCTCAGAATGAATGCTACTTTCCTCCCATTACCTTGCTATGTGCATTTTAATGATATAAGACCCTACTTACATTTCTTGCCGTTCCACCATCTTCTTGTTGGAAATTATCGTCCATTTTTTTCCTCCTACCAGCTAGTTCACCTTCTTCCTGGATACCACCAGGCGTCACACAGCAACGCTCTCCATGGTAACGCAAATCAGGAGGAAAGTGCCTTTGGACCGCCCCAAATATCGTTAGTAAGTAAACAAACAAACAAACAAACAAACAAACAAATAGATGCGTGTATTGATATTGATAGGGAATCTGCTATAATGCCCCTACTGCTCGTTTGTATGTGAGAACGTATATAAAGTAATGATAACAATGTTTCCTTGTACTACTGGAGCTCCCCAGACATTACTGTTGAATAAATAAGACGCCTACTCCGAATATATGCCCCATTTTTCTCTCTGATTTAATGGTGAGTCAACAGATAATTATGGTGTGTCCAAAAAATAAAAAATAATTTTAAAAAAAATCCTTGGATAATTACGTCCGGAAATACAAACAAACAAGCAAATATATATATATTTAAAACTCATAATATGAATTCATTTTTAAGAGTAAAAATTACATCACTAAAGAAAAACAGGAGGTATTGTTGTCGCTTTTTATTTTTATATTTATTTTGTTTGTTTCTTTGTTTTGTTGTTGTTGTTTTCTAAATGGATAAAGTGATACTCTTGTCCTCAGTGCAAAATATCTCATTTGAGGACGCAGGCAAAAAATAAAGATGAAATCAAATTGTACCTTCAATTCCCCGCGTGGTCCGCGAGATGTCGCTGTCTCCTTTCATTCTGATACTGGGGAGGCGCTGAACGGTAGCAGCCTGCAGAGGACCGCAGCTCCCTTGCGCACCCTCAGAAGTTCTGCATGTTAACTCTGAACTTTACTTCATTGGCACTTTATTTTGCCCACGATTAAAAATATTAAGCACGTAAACCTCCTCAGGTTTAGATTTTTTGAACTGCTGTGAGCGCGCGTGGGGCACACAACAGAACGTGACTTAATTTCAGCCACATCCATAAAATGCTGCTATTCACTTGACAAATGAATGCAACCCTTCTCTCTTGCGAAATCTCATTGCCCAATATTACGCTGCGTATGATTCAAACACTGTTTGGCAGCATGAAATTCAAAGTCTTATTTATCTTACTACGGAGTGGGACTGAGCACATTGTCCGCACTCGGTCTATAGCTCGCGGCCCCTCCCTCAGAAACGTCACCGATGGTGGGTATAAAGTATGAGTGAGCGTGGAAAGCGTCTTTAGTGTGTTTGAGGTTGGACTGCACGAAGACAACAAAGACGCACTGACTCCATATATATATTTGCACAAGTGGATGGAAAGACCCCAAATGCAATGGAGCAACTAAACGGCGGTGGAGAGATCGGGTCCCTGTAAACTACAAAGAAAGGAGAGGGGAAGAGGTGCCTGAATGAGACAAGGGGGAATGAAGAGTGTAATTAAGAGTTTTGTTGAAGAGTCGAGACCTTTTTGCACAATTGCGCGGATTCGCTCCCATGGAAATGCGCATTTGGCAAAGATGACATAGCACTCGAGAAAATGGGATTCCTCCAGGAACAGTACTCACTCGCGACTTCAATGAAAAGATAAAAAGGGATATTTTTTTCTTCTCCTTCTTCTAATATTACTTGACAAGGCTTCGGCTGTGAGCGAACGCAGATTAAAATATGAATCTGGGCAAAGCACTTGTGTTTTTCCTCCTCTCAAACTGTGTGACAGTGACTTTCTTGCTATCCACTTGCACCACAGTGGACATCAAACACATAAAGAAAAAGAGAGTGGAGGCCGTCCGGGGACAGATTCTCAGTAAACTCCGAATGACCAGTCCGCCTCAAACAACAGGTCCAAGTCAAGTACCGTTTCAGGTTCTGGCACTTTATAACAGCACCAAGGAGCTCATTGAGGAGCTGGGGAGAGACCGGCAGCAGAGTTGCGGACAGGATAACACGGAGACAGAGTACTACGCCAAAGAGATTTACAAGTTCAACATGATCAATGGGCCACAAGAAAACAGTGAGTGTACTGTATTGGGGTTATGAATGTTCCAATTTTTCCTTTATAAGCCAATAAAGTAGAAACTCCTCCTGTTCTAGGTGTAGATGCATAATTGTGGTTTATTTTGAACTTTAAAGAAGAGTTGATGACCACACGCAATCCCAAATCATTCCAGTTACTTGCGCAAACGCTTTTTATCTTTGTCACGATGTCCAACCTAATTATTACGCGAGGTTACAAGGGGGGGGGGGGGGGGGGGGGGGGGTGAAAGACAAATATTTTTTTCCGGTTGGTGTGAAAGTCCATTCTTCTCTGTGCGGCTTTTTACGCGCAGACGCTCCGTGGCGTCGCGCAGAGGAAAGGGCAAAGTAAACAGTCTAATTGGAATGAGCACAATTCCTCATGCATACCTCACACCAAATCCATGGGAACCCCAGCCTTAGTCTGACACATTCCTAAGCGAGGAAAATTCTCAGGCTGTTAAATCTGCTATTTATTGCCAACTCCAATACCTCATTTCCATTTTTCTGGCCGTGAGATCCCCAATATTTTTTCTTCCACTGTCACTCACTTCTATTTCCCCCCCACTATTTCCTTCAAGTAGCTCCGCGTTATGATCTAATTCCCTCGTTCATCCATATTGGTATTTCCTGTATAAACTATGGCCCATTGATTGTTCCAGAAATCAGAAGCAGAAGCCCGCTGAGCTGCAGATTCTCCAGAGAAAGCCTAAGTGGAGCAATTGGATTGGTGCCCACTCACGGTCAGAGGCCGGTTAGCGCACGGTGTAGTGATTCTGAAATCAACAGGTGTTTGTGCAATGCTGTGACGCTGAGCAGAACCTCTGCCGGTTCCAGCAGAAGCCCTGAATCAAATCCATTTCACAGGTCCCACAAAGTGCTTCTGACATTCAAAATACACAGCTCCGGGTTTATCCACTGGTCAGAGGTAGTCAGAGCTCCCAAAACAAACAGAGGTCTAAGGAGTGGGATCAGTGATGGCCAGGTGCCCAGGACACATCACTGGTCTCACACCGTGGGCCATAATGTAGGTGATAATACAAGACATGAACACACTGGCAGCACTTTCTTCCCAAACAGCTTACTAGAGTCACAGATTGTTTAAATTAACAGAAGGTGCCACATGCATTAATTAGCAGTCTTCTCTTCCTTTCCATTATGTAATTTTAAGGAGAGCTGGGCATGTTGCAGTATGCAGAAACATAATGTCTGTCACCTTGGTATTTCTGCTGTGTAGTTCATTTTCATTCCTGCTGAATCTAATGAGTTTTGCATTCGCTGCTTTTTGGAAGGTGGGAGTGCTTAGTTAGGAAGTTAAACAGAAACCTTTCACACACTCTTTAATGCGACGCTTGCACCCAGACTGCTTTGCTAGACACGACTGCGAATGCAATGCGATGCAATTCAAAGCTTTGGCCATTTATGAGCAGATGAAACAAAACTGAGTGAGAACAGGAATTTGGAGCTTCCTTTCCTTTTCTTTTTCCTGGTGCATCACAAAGCCGGTGGGGATAGTGCTGCTGAGGAAATTAGATAAAGACATATTTGAACTGAGGGGCGACCTGCAACACAATAACAGTTTAAGAGTCTGCTGACTGGCCTTGACTAGCTCATTGGAGCCTGCAGCCTCAGTGAAATTTCAAGCCAATCACTGCCTCAGTGTTGGGTCAGTAGAGAAAAAATGAGGACCAACTCTGAGGACAGCAGAGTGTCTGATATATGGGATAGTAGAAAGATGATGTCACCTGTACAAACAGAGACAGAGGTCTTTGGTCTGCTTCCAAAGAAACAGCATGGCTCCATCAAACTCCCACGCCTTTACCATTTTTGCTTCCTCATCTTCAATCCAGTAGGAGGAGAGTGGGGGGGGGTGTCGTCACTCATTGCATTGTTTCCTCCACACTGCCATAGCTGATATCTGCAGTCCGATGTAGGAATGGACTTATTTCTGATGAAAAGCAACGTTTGAATTTGGTACATTAAACCCTCGGCTAACTGGGGAGGGGAAATCAAACTTTTCCATTAGAGCATGATGCAAATTCACATCCCAGATGCAGCAATTTCAGGAAAATAATAAGAGAACTCCAGCTAATGCAATTTCTGTTCTGCTTTATGAGATCTAGACACCACAGCAGCTGGCTAGCACCTGCTGACTTGTGCTTTCTGTTTCCTTTGTTTACATCCACAAAGCTGTGGAGAGACTGACATCACAAGTATCCTTTGGGCAAAAGAGCAAAGAGAGGTGATTCTTTGAGCTTCGTTCCGGGAGATTCCGTGTCATGGACAGAATCCCAGACACCGGAGGCTGAACGCGTGTCAGGAGCTGAGGTGTGGTCGATAGCGTCTGGGCGAGGCAGCAGCAACTATTCAAATGTCTGTCTTCGGGCATTTTGGACAACTTTACTCCCTAATCCATCCTTTGAAACCCATATGTTCAAATTAATTGGGTGATAATGCGAGAATGGAGTCAGGCGGGCATCATTTTGTTATCCAGGTTTTTTTAAAAGTGTGACTATAAATATACTTTTGCAGATGTGTTAATGACAGCCTCTCCCAATAAAACTCAAAATAAGCATGCTCTGACCTTAGAGCAGTGTGCTATTTTACAGCGTTTTTAGAAATAACATGAGAAGTTGTTTTAATTACTTATACAGTGTTTAAAATATAGAGTGTTGCTTTGTTTGGCATGGAAAACTATACACCTTGATTTTTTTTACTAGTAGAAATTAAACTCTGGAGAAGCTTATTGACATAACCTGTGCCGTGTCAAACAGTTAATACATTAAGCTTGTGTCAGCATCCTGATACTCAGCCTTAAACTCTATCATCTAAAAATGGACGGGGGAGTCGGGAGTGGTGGTCAAATCAATTTGTGACTGTATCTCACTTTAATTATACAAGCAATCCCCTTCCACTCACCAACATGGAACAAATTACCTTTCAGACCCTTGGCAAAAATAAGCCATAATGTGAAATCCACCTAAAACCATTGCAATGGGAAAAATGAGGTCATCCAAAAAGGAAACCAAAGACTTGATTAGAATTTCAAATCTCCCCTCGAAGTGGGGCTTTCCACCTTCTGTGGGGGAGACGGAGCAGTGAGTGAGTGAGGGGAGGAAAAGGGCTACTGAGGTTTCCTCCTTATAGATTGTGTGGAAACGCTGGACAGATATCTGGCTGGGGACAAATGCTGAAAGGTCAAACTATAAATAGGGAAAGCTGAAATAAAATCAAAAAGAAAAAAAAACTTTGTGGAAATATCAGATAATGACTGGGAGGACACTGAAATAGGATTATGGGTCAAATGAAGTACAGATACTCGGAGATGTGCAAGTTCCTTTTGCATGACACAGAAAACGGCCTCACTTCTGAGTTTCCATTTGTCCCAAATCTGCTCGAGGTGCAAATCAGCTAAAGGTGCAGTGCCCCTTTCAACCATCAGCAAATCCGAGGCTTTGGTAATAAAGCTTAAGCTTGAAGTAATAAATTAGCCATGGCTTGGCTGTAAGTGACTGTTTCCACTTGGCTCATAAAAAGTTTGCTATGCGCTTGTTTTGCTCAACAGTGCATATGCTGGGCCTGTTAAAATAATAAACTGCTCTATGGTATTATGGTATAAAAAGGAGAAAGGCTTCAATGCAGCAGGAAGTTTTTTCAGATGGGATCGCGGTGTGGCCATTCATTGGGCCGATTGTGCTAAAGGTCAGTGTTCAGTCATAAACACACACATGCACCATGTTACAGTGTCCAGTGAGTTATTGCTTCTCCCTGGTGTGGTGGAGTCTCTCTCTCTCCTCGGTGCCTGCTCAGGTGCTGTTCTCCTCCAGCACGTGAGCCCGCATGTTCCCAGCTAAACCTCTGAGTTCCAGGGAATACTTGGCTTCTGGCTGAGCCCTCGGAGCACCTGTTGGGTTCAAGTGCTGGTGGGAGGAGGAGCACGCTGCTGTCCCACTGTAGCCTGCTCCACTAACACATGGGACATTTGGTTTTCATTTCATGACTTCAACTTGTTGCTAACTCGGACCGCACAAAGCATAAGCAGATGGTTTGCGGTAATGGCTCCCTTGATAGACTAGAAATTGTTTTTTTTTCTTTTAAAAAAATAGAACTTTTGCTTTTATCTTTAAACTATTCAAATTTGTAGAAAGGGAATCCTCGGCAAAAGGTTTATCAATTATCGGCTCAATAAACATGTCCACCCCTGTGAGGATGTCACTGGGAAAATATGCTTTTCACAGTGAAGTAGGAGCTTAAGGGAATACAGAAAAAAACCAAAAACAAATCAGATCTTTTATGTCATTCTTTCCATTTTACCTGCAGATGACCTCCCCAACTGCCCCAGGGGCATCACCCCCAAGATATTCCGCTTCAATGTGTCGATCATGGAGAAGAACGCCACCAACTTATTCCGGGCTGAGTTTCGAGCCCTGCGGATCCCCAACCCCAGCGCCAGGAGAAACGAGCAGAGGATTGAGCTCTACCAGGTGTGTGAACTGGCCGTTCATTTCCACTATTAGCAGAGTCCAGAGGTGGGGTGGGGTGAAGAGGGGGAGAGCTGAATTTCTCTCAGAAGGCCTGTGTGGGTCAGTGAGAAAGATGAAAACATTTATATTAGGGTGTCCGGCTCCCTCAACCTCTCTTTTCAAGTGCTGATCATTATTCCGTGTGGTTAAAATCAAATGGATTCTACATCAGGACAGATTTAAGAGCTTGTGCAGCCGTCTTTAAGAAACCCTAGATTACCATTCGGCAGTTTCTTCTTTCACAGCTGTCAATCAAAGCAGCTGTCCATCCATGTAGGATTAAGCACGGAGTATATATATATAAATCTCTGTGATCTTAAGCATTTTAGAAGCGTGTTAATGCATACATCTGGTATAGGCTCGTGTGGGGTGGCAGGAATAGATTTTTTTCTTTTTCTGTTTCCTCATTAATCTCCCATGAGAGACTAGAAGTAATGATCAGGTTCCAACATTTCCTGCCAGGGAGACAAGCGTCTCCGGACTGCATACCGCCTCTGAGGCAAGGCTCTGGCCAGTGCTGAACACAGACTGTCAGGGCTTCAGATTGTTTCCAGGAGCCTAGGAGGAGATAGAGGCAGGGTCGCCCACTGGGGGGAGTAAATGGAGCCACTCACTCGCCCCCACATTTTTTAGACTGGAACTGACTGGCAGAGGGCTGACGCTGGCAGCCCTGCCGCCCCTCGTTCCCACAGGAAGACAGATTAGATGCTGACATTGTTCAGAAACCTGGTTATCCATAGCACCGCTCATACCCACCACCCAAACACATTTCTCCCTACAGATAAACACCTTTGTTCAAATACATGCTGGTGCAGATACAAACTATATTTTCCGCTGTCAGTCTTTGCCCAGTGGGAGCGTCGACATTCTAACAGAGCGGCAGCTTTAAATGCCCTCAGAGATACTTTCTGACACTGTGTGTGAAGGATAAGTCAAAGTTTAAACGGCTGACTCGAAGGACGGCCAGGTTCCCACTGGCAAGAGGGTAAGACACAGGCATTAACTTGCAAAATGGGGATATCAACACACGGAGTCACTTTTTCCATGAAGAGTAGACATTTGGCCCAAAGGCATCCTGGAGAGTCTGGCTCAGACAGACAGTCTCGATTCTGTGCGCGCATGTGTGTGTAAAAATAAAAAGAGTTTATGCAGCTGGGTCACATTTTCATCTTTCCTCGCAGATCCTCCAGAAAGATGACCCCAAAGCCAAACAGCGCTACATTGGGGGCAAGAACGTCCTGACCAAGGGAACGCCTGAGTGGGTCTCCTTTGATGTTACGGAGACGGTGAGAGAGTGGCTGATGAATCGACGTGAGTGGGACACCACATTTTCCTCGCATCACACCTTATTACATGTCCTGCCAAATAATAACCGGCTCGTGTGAAACAAAGGAGAACGGCCTCAGGGCTGAAAATGTCTGCTCCTTACTTCTCTCTGCTCTTGTTCCTCTCCCCCCACCCTCAGGGACCAATCTCGGCCTGGAGATCAGTGTGCATTGCCCCTGCCACACCTTCAGGCCTAATGGCGATATAATTGAGAATGCCCATGAGGTACTAGAGGTCAAGTTCAAAGGTGAGATTGCATTTGATACCCAACTTGTGATGGATTTCACAGAGTTATGAACGTTGTGCTTTTAACAAGGCTTTAAACTGTGATCAGGTAAATAAATCAAGAAGAGTGTTTTCAGGTAAAATTAGGAAAACAAGTGAAGAACTAAATGAGGAGAACGAGGCTTCTCTCTTCTCTCCACAATGAATATGAAGCAGTGTAACTTAACGTCGCAAGCACTATGACTGGAAGCAAGAAAAATACACAATCGTTCTCCTCGGCTGTCTAACTGAAAACCTTCCACTGCAACACTTTCACTGTTGTTGCTTTCATTCACTGTGAAATCAGAAATCTAACAAATAGCTCCAGGAATTCAGTCTCAGACTCGGCCTCTTTCTATAGGTTTCCGAGACTCGTGTGTTGTCCCAACTCCCTGGCCCAGACTGTGGTCTCTGAGTCTGTGTTTGGTCAGGATTTTTCTCTGCTTTTGATCTTTCAGTCTCTTGAGATGTTGTATTAATGATTACGAGCCAGATAGCGCTTCAGTTTGTTTGGCTTTTGTTTGATTTGTCAAGCGTTGAAGATAGGCATCTATTTTTCTGTTGAAAAATTCCATTTATTCTCATTAGTGCTGCAGAGGCACAGGTGGTTTTTCGGATGATTTACATTAGGGGGTCTCAGGACTAGCTGATTCAGTGGTGGTGCTCTTTTATGTCTTTTTGCTCATTAGTTATCAGCGGATCTTGACACACGCTTGTCTCTACAGGGAGTGCAGAATTATTAGGCAAGTTGTATTTTTGAGGAATAATGTTATTATTGAACAACAACCATGTTCTCAATGAACCCAAAAAACTCATTAATATCAAAGCTGAATGTTTGTGGAAGTAGTTTTTAGTTTGTTTGTAGTTTGAGCTATTTTAGGGGGATATCTGTGTGTGCAGGTGACTATTACTGTGCAGAATTATTAGGCAACTTAACAAAAAACAAATATATACCCATTTCAATGATTTATTTTTACCAGTGAAACCAATATAACATCTCCACATTCACAAATATACATTTCTGACATTCAAAAACAAAACAAAAATAAATCAGCGACCAATATAGCCACCTTTCTTTGCAAGGACACTCAAAAGCCTGCCATCCATGGATTCTGTCAGTGTTTTGATCTGTTCACCATCAACATTGCGTGCAGCAGCAACCACAGCCTCCCAGACACTGTTCAGAGAGGTGTACTGTTTTCCCTCCTTGTAAATCTCACATTTGATGATGGACCACAGGTTCTCAATGGGGTTCAGATCAGGTGAACAAGGAGGCCATGTCATTAGTTTTTCTTCTTTTATACCCTTTCTTGCCAGCCACGCTGTGGAGTACTTGGACGCGTGTGATGGAGCATTGTCCTGCATGAAAATCATGTTTTTCTTGAAGGATGCAGACTTCTTCCTGTACCACTGCTTGAAGAAGGTGTCTTCCAGAAACTGGCAGTAGGACTGGGAGTTGAGCTTGACTCCATCCTCAACCCGAAAAGGCCCCACAAGCTCATCTTTGATGATACCAGCCCAAACCAGTACTCCACCTCCACCTTGCTGGCGTCTGAGTCGGACTGGAGCTCTCTGCCCTTTACCAATCCAGCCACGGGCCCATCCATCTGGCCCATCAAGACTCACTCTCATTTCATCAGTCCATAAAACCTTAGAAAAACCAGTCTTGAGATATTTCTTGGCCCAGTCTTGACGTTTCAGCTTGTGTGTCTTGTTCAGTGGTGGTCGTCTTTCAGCCTTTCTTACCTTGGTCATGTCTCTGAGTATTGCACACCTTGTGCTTTTGGGCACTCCAGTGATGTTGCAGCTCTGAAATATGGACAAACTGGTGGCAAGTGGCATCTTGGCAGCTGCACGCTTGACTTTTCTCAGTTCATGGGCAGTTATTTTGCACCTTGGTTTTTCCACACGCTTCTTGCGACCCTGTTGACTATTTTGAATGAAACGCTCGATTGTTCGATGATCACGCTTCAGAAGCTTTGCAATTTTGAGACTGCTGCATCCCTCTGCAAGATATCTCACTATTTTTGACTTTTCTGAGCCTGTCAAGTCCTTCTTTTGACCCATTTTGCCAAAGGAAAGGACGTTGCCTAATAATTATGCACACCTGATATAGGGTGTTGATGTCATTAGACCACACCCCTTCTCATTACAGAGATGCACATCACCTAATATGCTTAATTGGTAGCAGGCTTTCGAGCCTATACAGCTTGGAGTAAGACAACATGCATGAAGAGGATGATGTGGACAAAATACTCATTTGCCTAATAATTCTGCACTCCCTGTATTAATGTTGAATAACAGCTATAAATCTTTTGCTCTGTTTGCTGATGCTGTGTCGAGTTGGCAGAGAGATACTTGTACAAAAGGAGGTAGACTGGAAATTTCTGGATTTTTGGCCTACATTTCAAAAAGAAATCTTTTGTTTTAGTGCATTTACTGCCTCAATTAAAGTTGCCTGAAGCACTGATGAGGAGTCCTCGTGTGCTCTACAAAAATGTTTCTCATGGTGAATTAGGATGCATTTGTCATAAAATATCACTCACAATACTTTTATTATTATGCAACCGGTCTATAAAAGTACTTTCCAGTCCAGTCATCAACATGTTCCTCTAGCAGCAAAACTCACTGAGGTCTTTTTGTTAAGATAATGGGTTTCCTTTCTAAGAGGAAGAGAGAGAGGCACAGAGCATGGGAATACAATCGATCTGGTATCTCACTTAGCGCTGGGGCCCCCAGGCCCTCGGTCCTGGGAACGCTCTTGACTGGCTTGGCCACAAGGAATGTGCTGCCACGGCGCTCAGACGTTTGGCCCCAAATTAAAGAGGGCCGTACATATCCACCAGCAGCATCTCTCCTGAGATATCCACTGCTTTAGCTATCAGGGATAGAGTGGATGAGCAGACACTGGCCCAGGGGGAGAATGGAGGGGAAGAAAGGAAGTTAGAGGGACCAGTGTGAAATCCAGGAAGGGAAGAAAAGTGAGACAGAAGTGAATGAAGTTGGGCCTGGAGAGTATTCATATGTAAGAGTTACAACTGATTATGCTGACTGAAACTAAATCTTACTTTCACTAACATCAGCTGTTGAAGAGTCTTTAAAAAAAATGTGTAGTTTTTTTCCCCTTGATATCTTTAAAAAAACCCTCCTCCTGCAGGGATGGAAGCAGAGTATGACGAGCAGAGCCGTGTGAAAAGCCAAAAGGAGCAGCTGTACCCCCACCTCATCCTCATGATGCTCCCTCCCCACAGGCTGGATGCCCAGGCTTCCTCCCGAAGGCGCAAGCGGGCACTTGACACCAATTACTGCTTCAAGTAAGCCTCATTCGCTCCCCCTGGAAAATGTAATGCACTACTTAGACTATTGCTCATCATCTTAAAATAAATTCTCCCAAAACCGTTTCTCTCTGGCTGCACCTGCGCTGACAATTTAAGACATTTGCCTACTGGGCTAATATTCCAGGGACACTTGAATAAAGCACCCGCATCCAATTAAAATATCAGCTGTCACGTTTCAAAAAACATGACAGGGAAGACGTGTAAATAAGCGCAGAACACACAAAGAATACATGCAATAAACTTGTTAATCACCCAGATGAGCATGGCGGAGGTACTAGATTATACAAGTCAGGATCTGTCTCGGTACTAGCAAACACTACCGCCTCTTACACACCGTCTCCTCAACTCTGGATTTCCTATGACAGGCAGTACCAAAGACACCTGGGCTGACTCCAAGAGGGAAAAAAAAGGGCACACCTAAGACTGGAATTTCTGAACTTGAGTCTCATCTCTGACTGAGGCCACGGGGCGGAAAATGTATACTTAAATTTGCGTGTTATCCTCCAAATCAAGAGGGTAATCATTGTCTCCCCCTTTCATTTCTGCAGCAATTACGAGGAGAACTGCTGCGTGCGACAACTATATATTAATTTCCGTGAGGATCTGGGATGGAGGTGGATACACCAGCCCGAAGGGTACTATGCCAACTTCTGCTCTGGTCCCTGTCCTTACCTACGCAGTGCAGACACCACCCACAGCTCGGTGAGAAAAAGTGCCACTTCTCGAATCCGTTTTGGTGTTTGGAAATGTGCTTGCCAACCCTCATCTCTTTTGTCATCTTCCTTTCACAGCTGCTGAGCCTGTACAACACCTTGAACCCCGAAGCGTCCGCCTCTCCCTGCTGTGTTCCTCAGGACTTGGAGCCCCTAACCATCCTCTACTACGTGGGTCGCTCCCCGAAAGTCGAGCAGCTTTCAAACATGGTCGTCAAGTCCTGCAAGTGCAGCTAAACTTCAAGGTCTTCGAGGGAGGGAAGGGGGGGGGGGGGTGCCCTGTGAGAAGCAAGGCATGGGACTTGATCACTCCCAGCACTGCCCGAAGCGGGTATGAGGAATTAAAGCGGGCAATGTACAGTTTGGCCTCCATGAGTACCTCTTTCCCATGCTTTAGCTTTGCCCAAGCTCTTAAAAAACAAACGAAAAAAGAGATGGAGTCCACTACAGCTATACTTAGAAGACCTGTCATACACCACTTCACCAACAGCGCTCTCAAACCCATCAGACCTCTTGGTAGTTAATTACTTTTTGACATCAGTGTTTCTCATATTTTTTTGTTTTTCCAGCATTTTGTACCTCATGTCCACGACTATTGGTAATCAAAGGCCATTTTCAGTGAAAGAGAAACAGAACAATAAATGACTGATCCATTCTCAAGGATGCATTAAAAAGAGAGAGAGGGAGAGACAGAGAAGGACTCAGAATGCAGACTAAACTCAGCATACGCCAAAAGAGAGCAAACACATCACACGGGACACATTCAAAAAGTCCGAGCTGGAAACTGACGCTGTGCGCGCCGCGGCTCCCTACACTGTTTGTTTAGGATTAAATGCTGTCGATTAAAAATGATCTAAATGAAAAGACAACATGCTGGAAACCGATCGTTATTTCAAAGTAGTATTTCCATGGTTATGTTTACCTCTATAATGCAACAGGACTGGTGATTCCAGGGATTGTTTTGTTTTTAAATGAAGCCTTTTCTGTTGTATGAGATGATGTAATGTCACTAAGTGAACTTTAATAGATCACAAACTGTAAATGTTTTTCTTATTACTCTTGGAAACACTTTTTTTTTTTAATTAAAAATGTTGGACAGTTCGTTTTTTTCTCCTTTACTGTTGTGGTATTTATGTTTTAGTTTACACATGTTTTAGGGTGTTTTTATTTCAAAAGGTCAGGGGCTGAATTTCAAGTGTTCGAACAAAATGAACAAAAGTGGTTAGAGTCACAGTCATCGTGTTTTTTAATGCTTTCCAAGTATTCATTTCAATTTTGTTTGCTACAAACAGCCTCACTGGTCCCAAAAATACTACATTTCCATGCATATTGTAAACAGTCAAAGAGATTATAACATGGTACAGCCCATATGGAAAATAAACAAAGAAAAAACACCTGTAGTAAATGTTTATGTTTTCTAAGCATGTCTCAAAAACTCACATCCCATACAGTGATTTACTCATCCTAGTGGCCTCTTTGTATTTTTCTTAATATGGGAATTGAATAGGAGAGACATTAGCTATAAAGGGAAAATCCAAGAGGGGACACCTGTATGAGCAAATTACTGTTAAATGTATTAATAAAACATAAATATTTACTATTAGAGGAAAGGAGTTGTTTTTCGTCTCAGTTTTCTTTTCTTTACATTGTAAACAACGCTGTCACCACATTACATTACACACACTGATTTGGATCTTGCTTTTGGGAGTTCTGGCTTTAATAGGTCGGACTTCACAACATGACGTCAAAGAGCACATGTTACAAAAACATTCACCGTCAAGTTACATGTTAAAACAGTTGACCTGTTGTACTGCATTGAAAACTACAATCTGTGCACACTCACCCAGGTGATAGTCATCAGCTGATGTGAGAAAATCATGCACAAAATTCAAGTATTTCAGCCAAAGTTATTATAAACACATGGTAAAACTGCTGACCACTACCTCACATCTTCTTTTTTTTAAATAAACACACCCCTGAGTGAACTCACTATATGGTCCCAAGCCACAGAATATCTGTGAGGATACTGGTCTCCTGGTGCAGCATCGACCTTCATTATAGATCTTTTCCTTTTTATTTTAGGCTTTGAGCTACAGAAATGGGCCAAAAAGGTTACGCTGGACAATGTACAGTAAATAAATACTGATGTAATGACAATAATTTATTTATTTTTTAATCAAAAATAATGAATTTGGTCCATCCAGAAAAACAATATCAGCATCTCAACAGTTTACAGGAATAATCACAAGCCGACTGCATTCTTTACATGAAACCTGAACATCCCTGTTGGGTCATCTTTGTAGATACAAACAAGGGAACAACATTAATACAATCACATTTTATTATCAGGCCCACAAGAAAAAGGGTGCTATGCTTAACATGTCCTCAGGGCGAAAAGGCAGAGGAGTCAGATTTGGCAACTGTGTGGCTTCCAGCGAGGAGTGGGAGTCAGGAGTGTCTAACGCTGGAAAGCCACACATGAAAAGAACTTCTCTGCACACTTATCATTCATGACTGTAAAATGAGAAGTTGCTCATGCGGGCTGAACAATGCTTGTCAAAAACTTAACAGAGGTCTCTCATTACCAAAACCCGCATATCACCTGTGTTTAAAAAAAGAAAAGAAAAAGAGAAAAGAAGAAAAATGTGCACGCATGGTTGTGGTGGACATGCTACTGCCTGAGCACAGAATAAAACAACGAATCCTGTAGTTAAAATACCAACAGGGCTTGAAGAACCATCTGCTGAAGGCTATCTGTCAGTGAAATCTTCCTGTGGCATCAACAGCATGGAGAGAATGAGGGCGGGCACTGTGGGATACGGACTGATTGTAGCCAAGGGCGATGAGGGGAGGGGGTGGAGCTGCGCAACAAAATCCCGACCTGCGTCAAAGCCGGGCATTTTTGGCCTGGCACACTATCCTCTTGCATGTCTGTGGCTGTATCATTGAGAAATTAATAGGACCCTGTTCGATGTGTGGCATACTTTTATCTGTTGTCCCGTCCCAGAATAAACCTCTGTGAGATGCAGTTACATGCAGAGACACCTGTCAGGCCTGCAGAGTGGCAGGACGTGCCTCTGGTCGCCTTCGTGTCATCTGTGAGTGGGCTCCTGATCCTGGAACAGCTTGCGGTATGCAGAAAGACCTTTATTTTTTTTTTTAAAAGAACAAAAAAAAGAAGAAGAAATAACAAGAGTGAGAAAGGCAGTCAAAGGTCTACCCCTCATGTGTACAGAAACAGAAGCCCAAAAGAGTTTTTCTTCAGAAGAGTTTGCTAAACCGTTGTGGAGTCCACCTCTTCAATTATTCATGGTCAAGGTGGATACCAGCTGATCTCGTCAGTCAGCTCAGTTGTTCATGTTCAACCCCTTCACCCCCTGATCCTATCGGCTGGCGTGCAGCCAGGTATCCGGTAGAAAAAGACATTCCAAGTACAGTTGGAGCTGCTGTGTTTGTGCTCCCAAACAGTATTCCCTTTCATTCCCTCTCTGCACAGTTTGTTTTGGTGCTTTTTTACACTGCGAGGACTGACTGACTGAGCTGGAAAACGAAAAACATCTCCCTCGCTTCCAACCCGATGACAGGGCTGCTGGAAGTGGCTTCCTCTAGCTCAGCAAAAGAAAGATAAAGGGACAATATTCTCTGCTTTATAGCCCACTCTGAATGAAACTGAAACGAGAAGGAGAAATCAAGGGATCGTCAAGCAAGCTAAACTTAAAAGGTTGAAACGGTAACTAACAACAACTTCAGTCAAACGCTGCACAGTGGTGTGAAAAAGTGTTTCCCCCTTCCTGATTTTCTAGTGTTTTGCATATTTGTCACACTTGCATGTTTCAAATCATCAAACTAATTTTAATATTAGACAAAGATAACCTGAGTAAATAGGAAATGCAGTTTTTAAATGATGATTGATTATGATCATTGATTATAGGAGAAAGGTTATACAAGCCTACTTTTTCACACAGGACCAGGTAATTGCCCCTCTTGTTAAATCATGAATTACCTGTGATTAATCACATTTTTTGGAAAGCCGTGCTCAGCTTCACTAAAAACAAAAACAATTACTGGAAGACCTGATGAATCAAGAAATCACTCAAATAGAAGCTGTCTGACAAAGTGAACCTGGCAGTACATCATGTCACAATCTGAAGAAAGACCTGAGAAACAAAGTCAGTCTGGAAAGGGTCTCAAAGAATGGCCTTGGGACCAGTGTTGGACAAGTTACTTGAAAATAGTTATTAATTACTAATTACTGATTACTTCTCCAAGAAGGCAATCCAGTTACTTTACATTAAAGTTACTGATTACTTATTTTCAAAAGTAATTCAAAAGCAATAGACCTTAAAGCCCAATTCTATTTTTCTGCATATTTCATGATATAAAATTGAATCAAATGAAAAAGTCTCCTTTAAATTTTTTTTTTTAGTTTTAATCTGTTAACTTTATGCACATTGCAACCCCTAACCCCTTTCCCTGTGAATTTCACACTCTCGTGGCAGCGTGCTAGGTACTTGCTCAGATTTGAAGTTTAATTTTTCGCTGCGGAAAGAAGTTTTCTTCCCATGTAGATTGTACTGTGGACGCTAATGTTTTTATCACTTTTTACGCAATCAAACTTAAAGTAATGTCAGTACTTCCAAGCTTTAAACACTGCACGGTCGTGCTCTCTCCCGGACTCCATATTATCCATTGTTGATCTACACACATCTGTTGCTGCCATGGACGTCACACACTTGTACGTCATTGTCATGAGACACTCTCACAAACTAAATCACAGTTTAGTAACGCAGTACAGCAGCATGCTTACGGGAAAGTAACAGTAATCTAATTACATTACTTGAAAAAAGTAATCGGATTACAGTAACGCGTTACTGCCCAGCTCTGTTTGAGACTCAAGTGAACCACTGTGAGAGCCGTTGTAGAAGTAGGAGAAAACTTGGAACAATGGTGAAGCCAAAATTACTCCAAGAGCATTTCAACGACTCATCCAGGAGGTTACGGAAGAACCCAAAACAACATTAAAGAACCACAGGCTTCACATCTCTCAGTTAAGGTCAGAGTTCATGATTCAACAGTAAGAAAGATTGACAACACGAAAGCTTGTCTCACATTTGCCAAAAACATCCTGATGATCCCCAAGATTTGGGGAAGAATATTCTGCGGACTGATGAGACAAAAGGTGAACTTTTTTGAAGGTTTCAGTCAAGTTACATCTGGAACAAAACTAACAGAGCATTTCAGAAAAGGAACATCATACCAACAGTAAACTATGGCAGTGGTAGTGTAATATCCTGGGGCTTTTTTTGCTGCCTCAGGACCTGGAAGACTTACTCTGCTACATGGAACTGTGAATTCTGCAATCTACAAAAACATCCTGAAGGAGAATATCCGGCCATCTGTTCATGACCTCAAGTTGAAGTGCACTTGAGTTTTGCAGCAGGACAAAGACCCAAAACACACCAGCAAGTCCACTTCTGAATGCCTTAAGAAAAACACAAAAAAAGACTTTTCGAGTTGTCTAGTCAAAATCTTGACCTGAATCTGATTGAGATGCTGTGGCATGACCTTAAAAAGGTGGTTCATGCTTGAAAACCCTCCAGTGTGGCTGAATTACAACAATTCTGCAACGATGAGTGGGCCAAATTCCTCCACAGCGATGTAAAAGACTCAATGCCACTTATCCCAAATGCTTGAGTGCAGTTGTTGATACTAAGGGTGGCCCAACCACTTATTGGGTTTAGGGGGCAATCACTTTTTCACGCAGGCCCATGCAGGTTTGGATTTTTTCCCCACTTAATAATAAACACCTTCATCAAAAAACTGGATTTTGTGTTTATTTGTGTTATCTTTGTGTAATATTTAAATTTATTTGACAATCTGAACCATTTAAGTGTGACAAACATACAAAAAATAGGAAATCAGGACAGGGGCAAACATTTTTTTCACACCACTGTATTACATACCCTACACTAAATCTTAATCTACCAATAAAATGCCTACTCACATACATAGTTCAGTAGAGTGAGTCAATTACAAATCCATCTGGTAAATTAAATCCAGTAACTTACATAATATATCTGAAAACAGGGATGGCAGCCAAAAACTACCTTCCTATCCTAACAATACACCACACAGTCTTATTTTGATAGAGAGAGGCCTAAGCCATCTGTCCTGACATGATCAGACTTCCATTAAATTGACCCAAGTTCAGCATTCATTTCCTTCTCAAACTCAAGCAATAAATCTCCTCACAGTCACCGACTGTGGAGCACTGAGAGCTTCAAGGAAACTTCAAGGGAAGCACTCTGAAACACATGTGGCCGATACGATCTCGTCTTGTTAGCTCCGGTTGGTCTTCATCAAAATCCCGCCCTCGTGTCATGTCAAAAATCAACACAGAAGAAGTGGGGAAAAGGGCGAGGCGGGGGTTAGTGAGCAGAAAAGGTTTGCAGAGGATAAAGGGAGGGTTTCAGGAGCAAAGAGAGGAAGATATTATGAGAGAGCACAAGAGAGAGATAAAGGGAGAGTGTGATTAATGACGGCTGACAGCTGATCAGAGAGAATGCTCTCCATTTGGACTCGCTCTAACTGCCTGTCAGAGTCGATCAGGGGAGCTCAGTCATCTCATAACAGAGGTACACCGGGCAGGCAGAAAGACCTGATGCACTCTGAAGCTCCACAAAGGCTGTGTCCCTTTCAATAACCCCTCCCTCTGCCAAAACACCACACAGAGTCTCCGTTTTACCCTCAGCCTCATTTAAAAACGCATGGTTAAACCTGCACCACTAAGTGGTTTAACTCTCCACACACACACACGTATGTATGTATGTATATATATATATATTAGTGATATGTTTTAATTCATGAGTGAAGCACCCTTTGCACCCTGAACAGTGGAAAAAATGCATTCATTAAATGCAGAAGTTGCTCCCAAAGGATCCAGTTACAGTAATTGATGAGTTTGTAAGATGTTTGTTAACCTTAGCCAGGTTTCATAGTTTGGGAAGAGGAGGAAAATGGAGAACTAAAAAAATATTTTGTGTGTGTGTGTGTGTTTTAGTGTGGATAGGAGTTGTAGGGATGACAGGTCGATGCACAGCTACTGCGTTTTTCCAACAAGCTGATCTCGCTTGACTGCGACACTGACATGATGTGAAGAATGGTGTGATTTTCTAATGCTAATGTATAGTAGTGCTGTGGAAAAAGCCCGTGATCAGGCAAACAGATGTGTGCATAAGCGCAAACTGCTTAATATCACTGCAATAAGCTCAACACTTCTCTCAGGATGGAAAGAGCTGTGGAAATAAGGCAAGATGACAGAAGCACACACGTGAGTGCACGAACCCACAAAGTCTGAGTTGCATTTGTCATTCTCTTGAGAGGTGTTATTTATTCGGTACAGCATTTGGCAAATGGACAGTAATTACAACTGCATGGCAATGGCCAACAGATGGAAATGCCCCAAATGTTCCCATCCGTTGATCTCAAAAAAAGATGTCTTCACTGCTGTGCCTTTTAATCCCAGAGTGGTGTCGTTCCTCTGGATCTGAACACATGCAGAACACACAGTACTGTGTAAAAGCTTTGAGCCACCCCTCATTTTCAGACATAAAATAGTATTTTTTTTTGCTATTAACCAAAACGTGGCATATGTGAGCGCTGCATGTACAGCATCTTTAAAAAAGTTGAGGAGACTGAACAAGAGGAGGCCAAAAGAAGAAGTGGCAGGCTTAAAAAAACTATCCACAGTAGATGAACAGTTTGTGAAAGTCAAGTCCTTAAGAAATAAGAAAAAAGTCAGAGCAAAGACCTGACACAAGACCTGAGAGCTGCATCTGGCAACAAATCGGATGAAGTGACGAATCCAAATTTCAATTTCTTTTGTACAAAGGACAGAGGTACAACAGTGAGTATTCACAGCCATCTGTAAAACATGGCGGAGGCTCTGTCACGGTCATGGTGTCAGCACTAATACAAAAATGCAAACACATGAAAGTACCATGAGATTTTGATTCACTAGTAATACCACAGGGAAAATATCTGTTTGGCAACAGCTTCATTTTTCAGCATGGCAATGATCCTAAACACACTGCCAAAGCAGTAAAAGCATACCTGGATAGAAAAACACATAATGAAACACTATCATGGATTGACCTCCCCAAAGCCTGGACCTCGACATTATAAACACTGTGGGGTCATCTTAACAGAGAACAGAACCAGCCAACATACAAATAGAGTATGTATGTTTGCACAGGTTTCAAAAAACGACATTTTCCTGGAAAAATAGAAAGAAATGAAGGGTGATGCAAGACTTTTGCACAGGACTGTACAACTACAGAGGACCTTTTATGCTTTACCTTATCTTCTGTTATACACTGTCACACAGAAAAAGTTTCAAATAATGACATTATAGTATTTACTAAACACGTAAGAGAAAAGTATTCTGGTTATGTTTTATGTCTTGACTTGTCCTGTGAATAAATTTGATTTGATTTTGATTCAATTTAAAGGGACAGCGGCCTTTAAGGCGGAGGAGCTAAATCAGCTTGTTTCAGATGGAGCATGAACTCAGGGCCTGCACCAAGACCCAGTATAAGATAAATAAGAACTATTTTGAACAGTTACTGGTGCAAAACTTCTCTAGTAAAGCACAAGAAGCAAAAAACATGGAGCTGGCAAACGGCATGCTAGGTCTTCTTCAAACAGAAAATGACTGCAATGGAAATTTTGCTTTTGCTCTTCCAGCTCTGGCTGCTTTAACTCTTTTTGGCACAAACTCTTAATGGGGCACAAATCACTGTAAGACCTAATTAATAGAGCCTCACTCCTCTAACAGGGTTGTAATTAATTAATCACTTAACAATGCCTTTATGTATGTATGTATCTATTTATTTACTTTCTTACAGTGTGTCGAAAACATTTACGGATCCTGCACACGACTGAACGAGCAGGAGGTGGGTAAAAATATCATGTGGTGTTAGTCAGACCTCCATGGGGAATGTCCACTATGCCTAGCTGTAATCACTAACACTGGCATAGAGTGGGCATAACTTCACTCCTGCCTGAGGACTACAGCAGAGCACTAAGCATAATATGTGAAACTGCAACATTAAACCCACCTGTTTTACTGCAGATGGCCTCGTAGACCACCTGCTTGCTGCTGGCAACGGTTCCACTGGCTGAACTCTCTGAGGACATCTGCCTGTTAATCAGACACAGGACAAAAATCCGTGAAGACCAAAAATTATCATTCCCAGAGGAGTTATGCAAAGATGAACTGCACTGCAAAGGCCAAATTCGTCTCTGCAGCGCTCATCCAAGCTGTGGTACACATCACATGTCTCATGCCAATGTTCTGCTTTTAGCAAAATATCAAACTAAATATATAAAGAAAACTGGTTTTCAGCGTGTGTGATTGTTTCCAGCTGCAATACTGTAGCATGTTTGGTTTTCACCCTGTGTGTTTCCTGGAGACACCCTCTGTATCTACGACTATTACAGAGAAAGGTTTTTTATACATTTTGCCATTGCAAAAGAGTTTTCTTTCCCCCCCCCAACTTTTATTCAAAATATTATCATTTTGCAACTGTTCAAGACAGAGTCACAAAGCTATAAAGGTGTGTTAAGCCAGAGCTCAAAAATGTGTGCTGCAAAAGCTGTGAGTACTGAATGAAAGAGTGCTGGAAGCAGGAGTACCAAAGGATCGCTGACAATTCCTTCCCTAAAGCTAAAAGACCTTTTCCCATCGTAGTTCATCTAGAGTTCATCCAAATCAATCTACTTCATGGATCACGCACAGCCCAATCTCATTAACATAGCAGCGTTATTTATTATTTAAACAATTTTTAAAGATCTAGAAATGCCCTTAATGTTGCACAGATTTTCACTGCTGTGTAGTAAACCGTGGATTTCATTGATATTAAAGCCTTCCAGTGGGGCGAATGGGACCCTTTAATGGGCCGGTTATAGCCCACGGGCTGTATGTTTGCCACCACAAATCCAGGTATAATGTGGACTGCAGTGCTATCCACAGGGACAAAATCTGTCCTCTTAAAGAGACGCACATATACATGTACACACATGCCAAAGTACTCCAAACAGCCTTTGTGGTAATTCAAATTGTGCCAAGAAGATAAATGCCAACACTGAAATATTTCGGAGCAGAACCTGGTGGAGTGTGGTATTTTTCTATAGTAGTTTAATAACTGATACAGATATTTGGAGATTCGACATATGAGCTGATATTTTTCTTTCTTTTAAACACATGAAACAAAAAACAGATGCCCTTAAATGTTTTAAGTGTAATTATTTGTGTACTCATTTATGATCTGCCAGGCTCTGCTCAGATCAGCTGGTTGTGTTGTGGCATTCCAAGCAGTGCGTTTCCAACAAGGAAGCTGCAGATTGCAAGCTATGCAATGCCAACATTTATAATATAGTTGAAGGGTGTTTCTCCTGTCTCCTCTTTACTTTTTTAACCATCATTTATTGGTTATTAGAAAAGCAGATACCAATAGATTGCAAATCGTTAATATCGCTTGATACTATACTATAAATGAAATAAAATGTCATAATAACTACAGTATCACTTGGGTAATTAGTATCTATTGGTCAGAGAGGCTACATGTTCTGATCCTCGCAGCTCATGTCATCCTAACCAAGACACTTTTCTGCTTTTTAAGACTCATTTGTGTATAAAATGCCTGACAAGCCACCTTCTGTCATAAGAAAAGTGAAGTCAGCATCTAACAGTTGCTCTTTGTGTGCAGTCACTGGAGGTTGGTGAGGCTAAGTGTTTACTGAGTGCCTCACAGGAGCTATTGTGACACGAAAGGGAGAAATTCCTTCTCCTTGTCCTTGGTGATGTGATTGTCACACTGGCAAGAACACTGTAGTGATTAGGGACTATGTCGACTATGAGCAAAGATTACAGAGAGAAAAGGAACACGGAGGCAGAGCCCAGAATTCTTACAATGCGTCATACATACAGTCTGACGACCGTAAACAAGGAATTGCACTGCCCTTTTCACATAATCCGGCTGCAAACATAACATTTTCAAACAGAAAATCATTATAAGAGCTACTGAAGCATAAAGCAGGAGCAGACGTGTCTGCAACCTTATACATTAAATCTGCTAACCATTTTTTAGAGGGAACAATAAATAAAGCTTAGCTGGCATTAACCTCTCGCCCCAGGACAGCAGCTTGCCAAAAGAGCATTAATAAGGTAATGAGGGTACACACTGCCTCCTTGTAAGGGGCTGCACAGTTGTTCTTTCATACCATTACACAACCACAAATAGAACTGGCCCACTTTAAGCGAGGCATAACTCAACAGGAAGAAACCCCTTTCATATTCAGGGGGGCGAAAAAAAAAAAAAACTTGACCTCTGGGTTCTTCACATCACTTTCTTTGTCAACAGTCTCACTCTGTCACTTCAAGAGTCAGACAGCAGCCAGAAACACTGCTGGTGAGAACCGACTCTGAACTTGCAGTGTGCGCACATGACACATGACCCAGTGCCGAAAATTTCGCGCTATTCTCACAGAGCTGAAGTTCTTATGTAAACACAGCAGATGTGCGGCTTTACTTTTCGGTGCGCTCAGGTAGTTAGCGTGACTTAATGTTACTCAAACTGACCAAAGGGGATAAAGTTTAACCATAAACACACGTTTGGCAGCTTCTGTGTGTATACAGTATCCCGTGAAAATAACTACTGTTGTGGCTGATTAATAGGGAGTGAAAGCAGCAGCTAGGCTGACATTAATGGTGCTGCTGTAATTGTCACCCTATTAGTAATGCCACACGACAGCCTGGGTTTCCGTAGTTACAGCTGCGACTAACCAAACCTTGCAAACAAAATACCAAACAGGCTCATTTATTTGTGTTACAAATTGCTCCTTTCAAAGCCTTCACTGAAGTCATACCACTTTGAGCTCTTGCAGCCCCTCGAGTTGGCAGCTGTGGTATGTTGATAGAGCAGACAGAGCCCTGCCCTGTTGAGTGTGATACCAACAAGCTGCACATTTGCTTCAAGTGTGTTAGCTGAGCTTAAAATCAAAGGCACTGTCATTCATGAGAGTGCACCAGTCTCCGTTCAGCTTTACTTAAAAGTGACTTTACACAGTCACCTTGCCCGCTCGGTGGATAACATTTCCAACTTTGGGACCAAAAAAACAACCCCAATAAACTTTTACTTGAAGGAAACTATTTGGTTGGATCAAATTGGATCACAAATGTTCAAAAATGCAAATCTCATTCTGATCAATAGATTTAACTAAAAGCTGTCGATGATCATCAGCGGTGGGGAAACCAGCCAAAGCCAGTGCTGGTGTATTTATATCGAACAACAGTTTTACAGTTGGCTGGAGGAAGGTGTTCAAGGTGGATAACCTTGAACTGCTTGAACACATCCAGCACAGTGATACTATTATAAGCTGGAGGGGCTTAAGCCTATACTGGGATGTGTTTCAGATGTGCCTCAATAACAGGGGTATTAAGTTGCCCCTAAAATGTGGGCTGGAAATAAAGGGAAGCAACTTATTATCCCACCGTTTTCTGCAAACAATCATCTCCGTTCTCCTGGACAGAGTTAACCTTTTTTTTTTCTCTTCTGTCATTCTTTCTTTTCTCCTCTCTTTATTCTTTCTCTTCATTGTTTCCATCAGCGCATTTTTGGTCCTGAAGCTTCCGTTTTTCCCACACTCTCCACTGTCACACTAGTCGACCGCAAAAATGCAGGACAGAGAAGAGTGTGAGGGGGCTCAGGAATTCCACATGCAGAGGGTAAACACAACCACTGCCAGGAAGACACACATGCACACACACGAGCAAACACGGCACCTACATGGCCTCGCTAACCTATTCTATACAACCCCTACACCACGGCACTGCCCTCTTAACTATTTTCTTGCCAGGTACAGTTTGTCCAGTCCAGTCAGATGACTGGATGTAACACGTCAGCAGAGCCAGGGCTCTGCTCGGTTGCGGCATCAGCAGGCCTGCAAACTTGCAATGAATGAATTAAGTCAAACAGAGAAATGCACTGTTGGGACTCTGGGGTAATTCACACACTGTAAGGGCTTACCCGGAATACTACAAAAACAGCCCGTGTTCCAGTCCAGCGGTATCCTTTCCTCTTAAACATTAAATAAGTGTGAAGAGCAGTTCACCGCTGCAACAACCTACTTTAAACAAACAGTCAGCGCCGATCACAAAGGTTTGCTGTTGTTGGGTAATTTTGCCAGATGTTGCAGTAATAAAGTCATAAAATAAGTGAGGAAAATAGCTGGCAGTTCAGCCCGGCTTCACTGCTTTCCTTTTATTTTTCCTTATGCAGTCTTCAGCTTATCTCCAAACCAAACAGGATTTAAACGGCGCTCCGAGTCCAGGCCCTTTCACTGAACCACGTTTTGTTTACGGTTCAGGCAGAAATCAGGCCTGTGATGAGGTTGTTTACTGAACGGGTAGATACACCCTGCGGCCAAAAGACTGGGAGCACTCCACTACACGCATATTCGAACTCTCATTAGCATTAGCCATGTCCTGTTGAGCTCACCAATCCCATGAACTCTGTCTCATTCCACAAGCGGGGGGGTGGTGGAGGGCCTGCCACCACACTGCACTATGTCTGCGATAAATTAAATGAGCAGTTTTCACATATGAACTATGGGAAGTGTAATAGGGCGAAGGAGGCTGGGACGTTGTCCGATCTTGCCCTTTCTCACGTGTAGCAAAAAAATGGAGATAGTCCGCTTCACTCTTCTTCATTGCTGTTAAATACTGCACTTAGTTTCTGTGAAGAAGCTTTCTGAGCAGAGCGGACAGTAGGCAGGACCACTGACACCCACTCGCTCGATCATTTAATGACCAGTCCAGCTGTGACGTACCTTCACATTCAGACATTTACCTCTGTCGGGTGATGTCAGTAGAGGTTCAGATGACCTTGGCTTCATTTAACTTAACAATGCTCTATAACTGTCATATGGTTAATAAACAGAGTGATCCAGAGCCAACATTTGTCTTACTTGACGAGACGCTTTGCAGTCGTTCTCCTGACTTGTCCCTCTCGGGCACCGCTGGGTGGCTTTGGAGCAAGAGCTGGGCTAACACAGGTCTGGACATGGCTTAGGCCATGGCTTTGATTGGGCAGAGTGTGAAAGCTGGAAGGAGGGCAGCTGGATGATTTTGTGAGAGCCTGGCTATGTGGTGTCTGGTCTGGAAATTGAGCCTGTGAAACCAAAAAGAAAACAAAAGTCGGTTACTTATGGGCAATATCAAACTACTACAATAATCAAGCTACTTTGAAACTTAACCAACAAAGCAAAGAGGTTTGAGACCTTTAATTTAAACTTTGGGCAGAGTACAGTACAATAAGAGCAACTACAAAGGATGACTACTCACTGGTAAATCTAGTGATATTATAGTTTGCTTTAAGGAATTCAAAGGATTTTCAATAACTAGCTGAGAGAGGTTAACATGGAGCATACAGTTGTGGCTTCAATGGTTTAAAATGATACTGGACCAGTGATGGTGGCTGTGGAGTGATTACTAACCCTAAAAACGAGCAAGCTTTTGTAAAACTCAGCTTTTGAGAGAACATAAACATGTTACAAAGATCTTAACTGAAATATAAATCCAGTTTCAAAGTTTCAAATTTGATGTGTAATTTGAAACATACTTGGTCAAGACATTAACTGTGTACAACCGCAGGCTGTATACAAAGCTGCAAAAGAAACAAAACATATACAGTATGTTCCCTCATGTACTGAGCCACCTCTCATTTGAAACTGAGAAATGGGTGCAGTGATTTATTGAAACATGTGTAAACTTACATGTTATACACATATATAATATAATGTATAATGTAAAAACAGACTTGGTTCAATTCTAACAAGCTTGAACATCAATATTTGGTAAGACTGCCTTCATTCTTTAACATGTTTAAATGTAGTCCTTGTAGTCAGTTTTGACAAAATCTCCAACACCAATGGGTGTAATGGAGCCACAAAACCAAGACAGAGCCTCTGCTGTGTTTTACAGACGGCTATAGACAATCACTGTAGTACATCTCTCCTGACCTCAAATCCTCATTCCATCATTCATCAGACGTGTTGCCGCTGATGTTCAGTCCACCTCTTGTGTAATTTAAAATATCTCAGCCTTTTCTCCCTGTTTATTTTAACCTTAATAAACGTTTCATTTTAATTGTTTGGCATCATGTAGCGGTAGATCACTGTTGGGCCATTTGCTTCATCACAAAATTCAAAAGGCCAAGTAAAAGAAAAACAACTCTCCCTCGGTTGGTTAAATGTGCCACAGACTGACATGCGGATTGTTCCTCACATGTGTGTAGTGAACTGTTTAGGACAAAATAAAAATCAAACTCCCTCCCAAAAAAGGCCTAAGGAAGTTGGAGCAAATTTGGAATGGGTGAGTCATGGAAAAAAATGTGGCCTTTGGTCATTAAGGTGAAATATCAAAGTGCCTGACATAAATTAGTGCAGATATTAATGAAATGCCATCCGGTATCAAAACAAGCTCGACATTTTTTCGCAGCTGGCTCCAGTGAAAAGCAAATTCTTCACATTATTTATTTGTTTATACAAGATCTCTTCAAAGGCTTGTGAAGAGGGAAAATGCTGTTGTCTTTCTGACATAATATTTTAGAGCCACATTTCATTCTGTCCTTGCAATGCCGGGGAATGCTCGCATACATTCCTTCCACATCTCACGTCCACGCTATTTTCTCTGCAGCTTTATACGGCTATCTAACGAGCTAATGGTTTTCCAGTTTCACAGTGTGGCCGTTCAAAGGGCCGACAGGGAATATCTGATGTAATTTCTGTGTTGATAAATGAGAAGCTAAGTTTCCTGGTTGCAAGGCCTATGGCCACAATTCAGCTTGAGCGGGGCCAGGAAGGGCACCTTTCTTTGGCTGCCAGGTGGCCCCGGGCCAATCCTGTGGAGGAGCCGTGCAGTCTGCACCCAGTAACTGGAACGTGGACTGGAGTGCCGGAACAGACCCCTGTCTCTTTCTCTCACACTGAAGAACGTGTATGCACACGAGCACCCACATTCGACTAAGAACATCCTTTTGTGTATTTATATTATCAAAAAGTATTGGTAACTTTCTCCCAAGGCCAGGAAATCCAAGAATTTGAGATAAAATACATTTGTATCAAAAAGATCAAAACCCCTATCTAATGGCACTAAAGAATGAAATCAAGTCACTGACAAATTCCTTGGCAGATTAAGGTCTATACCATGCAAAACGATTTTGCCTAAGAGCTAAGCAGTGGCACACATTGCCATGACAGCTGGGGAGAAGGGAATGAATGGGGTGGGATAGCCAAGATTTTAGGGAGGGTTGCCTGACTTGATGGTGAGACAACCATATCTAGAGTCAGCCCTCCTATTACCTCAGTTTAAGAGGGTGAACAACAAAAAAGCTCTGTCTTCTGACTCTTTGTACTGCTCTGTACACATAAAGTCCTTAAAGGCACAAGGGATTTGAAATTGTAAGACATATTCATGCCGCTATATGGCTGAATTATGGTGGAGCATGTCACAGATAAGACAAACGTGGTTAAATGTGTTTAAAGTACGAGAAGAGATGAACGGAACAGAGAAGGAATCATAAAGTGCCTTACGTAAGGCTGCCGACCAAGCCAAAAGAAATATCACCTCAATTGCATTAATTAAGTTCCAACCAAGATGAGAAACAATGACGTGAGGCCAACTCCAGTACTCGGAAAAAATTGGGCGCATCCAGTCATTCCAGCCTTTAAGCTGTCCCATGGCACTGTCCTGTCTCCATTTCTCTCAATCCATAGATTCAGTCCACCAAATCCTCTGGAAAATGGAAACATACATCCTCCTTCTTGGTGAGATCTCCTTTCAAAGTCACTGCGCTAAAAGCGAGAGCCACTCTTTTTTAGTCTAAACATTAAAAAAAAAACAAACAAAGAAAAACAAAAAACTCCTACGCTAAGGCCTTTCTAACTTTCTAATCTCCCTGTAAAAACAGCCAAATCACATCTGTCACGGCTTGTTAGCCATAACTAAAAGGTTTTTTGCCGCTACATTTCTACTGCTAAGAAAATCATATTCCGAATTTATTTGTCTTAAAATAGGAAAACTAATGGAGCTATTTGAAAAGTCAAGATTTGCTGGTACCCTCAAGAGTAGAATTTCTTGTCTACTCACCTTCCCATATGCCTAGTAGAGTCATTCACTCAAATGATGTGATATTGGAGAGAGTTGTTCCATTTTGGTCTTTAGAATTAAGCTACTGTCTCCACCAAACACTGTTTTATTAGACAGTTTGGAAGGCGAACCTCTAAATAGCTCTCCAGAGGCTAACATGGAATCTCTTCTCTTAACGTGGGTGCATTTTGCACTATTTTGCAAAGTGCAGAGCTTAGGTAAGGACATAAATTATACAGACACAAATATTGAGGTTTTTATGGGTTAAAAGTTCTTAAGGTTAAGTTCTACATGGTGCCATTACTGAAAACCAACAAAGAAAAGAATCTGAAAAATAATCTTATTGTGTTAACAGACAAGTGTCTGTGCTATTTTTATTTAAAAAAAAGAAAGAAGAAAAAATAGAAATGCAAATACTACCAATGGAAAAATGAGCAGTGCACTTGTTTAGCATCCAAGATGCTAAATGAAAACAAACATTCTTTACTAAGAAAATGATACATCTTACCTGATGTCCGCAGCGGGTCTGGTCCAGAAATTGATGATGAGCCTTAAGTCTCTGTTGCTGCAACTGCTGAATAGCAAACTGAAGCTGGTAGCTCCCTTGGGTGGGCTGGTAGTGCTGCTTGGGTGTCACCCCTCTCACCAGGCTGTAGTCATTGTGCATCTGCCAGTCCTCTTCCTTTAGCGGCCTGTGGCTTAGAGAGAAGTGACACAGATACACATGTCCAGGCCTCAGTTTCACAGGCCTAGAGACCTGTTGGTGACCCCCTAGTAACCGCTGATTGCTAGAGTAAAATATTATTCCCTAACTGGTCACCAGGTGAGATCAGATGCAGTCTAGAAGATCTAGAAGGTTTCTACGGTTGCCTGTAGTTTGCAAGGAAGATGACAACTTGTCTGCAAACACTCACCATTTACTCTCTTTACTAACCATTAACCGTCAAAACTGAAATGTGAAAAGGTGCAATGCCAACAACAAACAGAGAACACTCACCTTCAAAATAAAAGTAATGCCTTCCCAACCAATTATTCATTTGAAGGCAGTCGATCGGTGTTTCTGTTTTATGTCACAATGTTTACATTTTTACAGCTGCTTGGCAAGCAGTTTGAGGGGCCACCATGGCTACCAGCTAGCAACCAAACCAATTACAAGGTATTTTATTAGTGCAGCACTGTATATAACTTTGCAACCAATTTCACCCTAGCAATTGCATGCCATTTGAAGAACACACATTCAAGCCTTGGTGTGATTCAAGCCATCCACTGTTGTTTAATATATATGACAGAAAATAAGGAAATGCTTGCTTGAAACACAGATGTTACTACTCTACTATAACTCATGCTTTGTTACACAACAACAAAGGATGAGTCCACAAATAGCTTAATATATTTACTCACTGCTACCTCGTCAGTTATTTTACCATGCATTCCAGGCAGATGTGACAATAGCTATAAACTCCATGTTGAGATGCAAGACCACCAGTAAAAAGTGAAACAACAAGACATCTCACAACATCCTAACCAGTGGCCGCTGTGCCCACAGAGCCTCAAATCAAAGTGTGCAAATCAGAGTGAAAGCAGAGGGCAAGCCTGTGGCAAACACAGGCTGAACTAAAAACTTTTCCTCCTCGCTTCACGTTCCATCCACATCACAAAACCACAACCTGGAAAGCAAACCTTTTGACGAGCTCCACAAGTTTGTAACTGGATTATCTGTCATTAGGCCTAAGCCTGTTTCAGTTTTTTTTTTTTTCAACCATTTTTGACCACTGTTAAAGCAATGAAGTGACCAGCCTCAGCCTTCAGACATGCTTAAATCGAGTCTGTGGAGTCTGGTGTGCTGTTGTATATATACACCACCTCAGCCAAAAATAATGCCATAAAAGAGCACTATTGGGAGCTGCGAGGAAAAATATAAAAGGGGAAAAAAGAGAAAGAGATACGCGTACAGCTAAAGAAATGGGATCCCTGGAGGTCTTAATGACAAAAAAGCTCTTGGAAATTCCTCCCACATGCAATAACATTTGTCTATTGGTCTACAGTTAAAGAAAACACTGCACACTTAGATTCACAATAGCTACAATATTTTTAGGACCAAACTATGATAAGTGCTAAAATTAGAATTCAATTAATCTTGAACAACAATGCATAGTGTGGGATAATAATCTTGTGTTGCTAAAATGTAAAAGAAAAAAATAAATTCCTTCCCTGTGTGGCCAAGACACAAGGGATCTTAAACTCATGTGAACATGTTATCCGCCCATGCATTTCTCAGTTCACATAATAGCACATATATTGCAAAAACAACTGCTGTGACCAAAGGCCAATACATTTTTTTTTTTTTGCTCCTGGAAACAAAGGCTCGTCTGTGAACTTTGCAAGGCCAGAGATTCTACATCACCAGGAGACAAAACAAGAACTTGTTCTTTGTTTACAGCAGCGATTTCCTTTGACTTGGCTGCAGTTTGCAGACTGGACCGCGGGGACCTTCAGTGCTACCATTTTATTACCATATGGTCTAAAATGGACTGTCTCAGGTCAAAAGCACAGGCTTTCCTTGAGTACAATGTCGCTATAAAACCTCACAAGGGAGGGGGGTGACGGGGGGAAACTTGTCAACACAACACCACACAAAAAAACTACTACAGATGACCATGAATTTTAAAAACAGGAGGAAGCACTTTTGTCCAAAACAGCAACCAATAAAATCTGATTTTTATTTTTTCTTAAATGAGTGAGCGGAATAGTTTTACATCTGAGTTTCTCATCACAGCACATGTGCGGAGCTTCAGCTATCTGGGACTTCCCTCACTGCCGGACCTCTGCTCGTGGGTGTCAGCTTACTCCCCGCTGTGCTCGCCATCCTTTAATATGCTGATATAACTTACTGTAGAACAACACAGCCGTGCGAGTTGAGCACATGTGCGGCATCAATCTAACTCAGTGTGAATGTGGGAAAATGTACCGTCTGAGATGACATCATGCCAGATTATCTCAAAGCCCTGCCTGGTCAGTGTAAACATTAGCAGCCTCAAGAGTGTAGGGGTATTTCCAACCATTAATCAGTGTTTGTTTATCGTGTTTTATTGCAAAAACATGACACCAAGTAGGTCTGTTCTTAAAATACAATTTGTTGAGTTCAGCAGTGCCGGGGATGATGAGGCTTACATTAGGGCAGTGGTGAGCAATGTGGGGTACTGAAAACTACAAGTGCTTTCTTCCAAGTAGGATGATAGGTTACTTTTTAAACACTTCTGTTTTAAACTCACACAACTTCACTTGAAAATCCAAAAAAGGAAAGCTATAAAACAGTTCTGGATAAGTAAAATCAATGGATTAAAAAAACAAACAAATGAAAAAACAAAACAAAACAGGGATTATAACCATTTACACTAAAGGCTGAGTCAAATTCAATCAATTTTATGTATATAGTAGGGCTGGGCCATATTATACCGTTCACGGTAATACCGGTATAATGTTAGGCAACGATAGGAAAATGAAATATCGCGATAGAATGGGAGTAAAACGCGCATGCGCAGTGCCTTTGTTTTCATACGCACATGGCCGATTGTTGAGTGAAACAGATGAACCAGAATTGGTTTGTAAAAATGGTGCAACTTCAGTGATGTGGAACTGGTTTGGTGTTTGTCCGTCAGATACACAACAAAGCACATTTTTTTGCAGAACATGCAAGCGGCCGTTGTTATTGTCGTATTTGTCGGACTAAGATGCTCTTAAATCTGGGAGTAATCTGGGTCCTAAACTCCGTATGCTTCAGGTCAAACAACACTGCAGCATCACTTAGAGTTAAAAACTGTCTAAATTCTTTCATCTTTAATAAAACGATCAGCATTGCTGCTTTACCAGGTGTAACTATAAAGTTTAACTTCCAGGCATCCATGAAAACAAAAGTTATTACATTTAACGGAGTTAGAAGCTAGCAGGAAGCTAGCGGAAGTTAGCTCGCTAGTTTCGCTAGTTACCTAAGCATGATATTGCATGTTCTGACGGAGAGATTTCTGAAAAAAATCAAACGTACAGCTCTGCTATCACTTCCAACATAAATGAAGACAGGAAACTAAACAGCAGTGACGTTTGTAGGGTTACTGAAGTTGGGCTAGCTGGTATATAATTATGTGCTACGTGATCGCTAGCGACACAGCTATGTTAGCATAACATAAACAGTGAAGCTGGAGGACGAACACTAACACTTTTCCACTTATAAAAGTTAACGTGAAGGTTCTTCATGGTTAGAGACAAATGCAATCGCATGGCAGGATGCTGTAAACGGACCAAACTTCAGTCAGGAGAACAACTGAGATAATCCATCCACAATACGAGGTTAGTCATTAATATACTGCAACAACATGGGAATAGAGCCGCTGCCAGAGAATTCAACATTAATGAATCAATGGTACAGAAGTGGAGGAAGCAAGAAGAATGAGTTTAATAAAGTTTGATTTATCTGACTGCTTTGTTTTGCTTAATGTGCCTTATAATCCCGTGCACCTTATGGTCCGAAAAATATGTACTGCACACTGCAGTTTAATGTTGCAAAGCACCTCTTTTTAACTTCAGTGGATATTATACATGGTTATGCTCAGGATATGTCAGCCCATTTCTACTGGAAATGCCTTTTGGTTAAACTTTCAGCAAGGAATTTGCATTTGCACTGTTACATTTTTATAAAGCTTTAATGTACATAAAAACCAGCTTCTTGTTTAAGTGAAAATAAATGGAAGGTTGTCTTTTTGCGCTAGTAATGTTGTGGAGTTGTATTTTGTCTCGCATCAATTATATCGTCGGTTATATCGTTATCGCAAATTTTCAAATATATATCGTGATAAATATTTTTGGCCATATCGCCCTGCTCTAGTATATAGCGCCAAATCATAACAACGGTTACCTCAAAGTGCTTTATATTATAAGGTCAAGCCCCATGATACTCCAGCCCCCAGCAGCTTATGCCTATTGTAGTGTAACTAAGGGAGGTTAAGGGTCACCTGAATTACTGAAAACAATATAACAGAAATTGATGTAAAAAAAAAAATGAAATCCATCTCGTCTTGTATCAGTGGTTTAAGCTGCTGGTGGTGATGGTGTAATACGGTGGAGGATAGGTTCTGAACCCCTTTGGAGCAATTGAGAATTTTCTAAAACTCCACAGCCCACCTGGGTGTTGTTGCTGACCGTTTCCATCCCTTTATGACCACATTGGACCCATCCTCTAATGGTCCTTTCCACCAGGATAACACGGCATGTCACAAAACTTAAATAATCTCAAAATGAGTTCCTGAACATGACAGTGTTCACTGGTCTTAAAAGTGCTCCACAGTCACCAGATCTCAGTCCAATAGAGCATCTTTGGGATATGGTGAAATGGAAGATTCACATCATGGATGTGCAGCCAACTGCTATCATACACCCAAATCTCTGAGGAATGTTTCCAGCAGCTTGTAAAATCTGTGCCATGAAGAAATCTGAAGACAAAAGGCAAACTGTAACTAAAGTGGTTGATGGCAGCATACATATGATGGCCAAGATACCACAACATATTACCTGATGGAAATAGTATGCTCCTGTTTCATAATAACCAAAAATACTATCATGATGAATTTCCCTGCATATTTTGTAATGAATACATTTATTATTTTTATTTTATAAATAAAAAAACATATGATTTTGTCTTAACAGTAATCCAAAAACTTAAGACCTTCAGATTACTATGATTGATAACAAAGAGAAGCAGCCAATTGATTCTCTTTGTAAAGTCGAGTTCAGAGAGTTGTTTTCTAACGACAAAGGAATTTCTGCTGTAATCAATAATAAAATTACATGCTTTTTACAATGCATCGATGGATATTAACATTTCCTGCACACGCAACAAAGATTTTTCCCTGCATGTCTAATGTAAAACAAACTAACACATACATCTAGAAATTACTACTAGTTTATTTGTTTTTAGTGACTCAGTAGCGTAGTTTACAGATTCCCTTGGCAAGCAAAATGTCACTGGTTGAATTCCAGCCTGAGACACAAATCCCCTCTGGAGTTATGTCAGGAAGGGCCAAATCAAACATGTGGAACCACCTGCTACAGCAAGTCCTTGTGACAAGGGAAGGGACACACACAAACATTCAAACACATATATGTTATTTAGAAATTATATTAAAACTCAGTGCTCTGTATTGCATGTCCTGTTTACATTGTTGACAGTAGTTCTAAGAATATGAAGTATTTACCAGCTTTAAAGGTTAAATTTTGAGCAGTAACTTCATACTTGTTAGTGATCCTAAGACGAATAGTAAGGGCTTTCCACACAAACCTGCAATGGATTTAAAAATAGCTGGTGCAACCCAACCCTAATTCACGGTCACACATTTGTCAGTTCCATAAAGCAGATTATATACAGTACATATAACCATATTGCACACTGTGGGAATGAAAACTGCTTTAAAGGTGTATGTTTCTGCTGAATGACTAAATCTGTTCCCTGGAATTTCACTTGTTCTTACCTTAAGGGTTTGCCTTCCCATTGCCACATCTGGTTTCAATCAACGTGAATAAAAACATCTCTCCTTTTAAATTCAAAGGAAGAGAGACATCAGACCAATTTTGTGGGAATCTGTCCCCCATCAAAGAATTTTTACATTTTCACCAGCGTTTTTCTGATTACTCGAGCTGTTGGTTTAGAAAATGGACCGCCTTAAAACCCTTTGGAATCATTCGCCTCTAGAAAATTCAACCAAGTAAAACACCAATCTAACAAAGTATTGAACAGGACTAAAAATACCTTGTGTAAGCAGGGTTGTGGCATTTCTCAAAACACAAAGCTGGTATGAACGTAGAGGGGAAGAAAACAGAGAGGAATGTTTGCGGCTCTGATAATAAGACAGCAATAACTATTCACATAACAAACACAAATGGTGAGAACCAACCATGACCAGCTGCTGACTTAATAATAATACATGACCACATGGAGGTCCAGTGCAAACTCAGACCACAAGCGGTATTAGCAAACTTAAGTAACAGAAAATACTTTTAAACAAAGTAAAAGGTGTCAAGTATTTCAAAGTAATCCAACACCTCAATTTATAGGTACACTGAATGGAAATGATCATAAATGTACCAGGAGGTCCGACACCGGAAGAGATCACCAACTTACCCCATAAGTATATGAAGATGGGCCGTATGGGTTCAAAGCCCCCTGACTGTCAGCACACTGAATTTAGGCAGGAGCTCTAAGAGTGCTGATGCAGCATACCTGGCAGATCCTGGCAGCAGCACTTCAAAGAGCCATGCTACACTTTGAAACCCATCATACTTCACCCCTGTGGTTGCTTTAAGAGCCAGTGCGCTTAACAGTTTCAGTATGTTTGGCACAAGCCATGAGCCCGAACGTAGGGGGAGGGGGCTCAGGAAATTCTGTGTTTTAAGAAACAGAGTCGGGATGAAATCAAGACATTTTATCCTAATATCTTATTAAAGACATTTCATGTAGATAATTCCTAACCAAGGGCTCGGTGTTCCGGGGCCCTCAAGAGCTTTTTGTATTGCAAGAAAACGCTAATTTATATTCTCTCTTTAGATTTGTGAAAGTGTAATTCTGAAATGTGAATAGCTGAAAGGCAAACCTGAACAAACATTTTTAAATCTTAGAATCTCTTTTGCAAGAGCATCGTGGGCCAGTTTATTTTCTGATGAATGAAGTGTTTAAACATGATATGGAAAAGCAAATGCAATGTCTGAAATCACACTGTAACTCTGATCCGTCAGAGGACTGCATCGCTCAAAGCGTGATTTCTGTTGTGAATCTATCTGTAAAAATGATATAAGCTATTAATAGTCTCTTTTTAGTTTGTGGGAATAAAAACATTTTTAAAAGGGAAAAGGCCAGACATTCCAGGAATTCCCTGACAGCTCCATACATAAGGAAGGGCAGGACTGGAAAAACAGAGTCCAAAATCAGGGCCAAGCAGTCTGAGACACTGCCACTCACACATAAGCAAATAAAAGAAGAAGATGACACACTTAAGGTTTCCCCTCTTTGCCTATAGGTTTATAATCCTGGTCTGGTGCCATAAGCCATGATGATGCGATCATTTTCCTTCTCTTTCCTTCCTCCTATTCTCAGCGCAGTGAGCCGGGGTGAAGAAGGAGGAATTTCAGTGGGTACTGAGGCGAGAGCCTTGAGTAGACAGACTTTGTGGGTGTTGACATTGTACCACTGCCTCCAGCACCGCTCCAACAGAACGCTTTCAGCTGCCAGCGTGCTCCACATAACGCCGACACTCAGCAGCCAATTCTACAACTACTTATGTCCACGGAGCACAGTTAAAAAGGGGAACAAAAGACCCAATTCCCTGCCTGCAGATAAACTAGCCTGCCCAAAGGGGTGTTGGAAATTCTCATTCCCTTTCCAGAGACAAACTTCTTTAATCTAATAAATTGTCAGAAGCCTTTAAAAAGTCTTTAGAATGTAATGAGCCTCACCAAACAGGCTTTATACTTACTGTATATACTACACTAAAGCACAGTACTTATAGTAATTATAGCATAAAAGTGATTATGCAGACAATCCCCAAGACAGTAGTTTAGCCAAAGGAGTCACACTGAACAGCTTTTCTGAAGCTTTTACAAACATTAATCTTGAGAATAGCAAAGAATATTCATGAAAGTTAAACATTAATTTGAATGCTTCAGGCATTCTTAGATTCTGTGTGTCCTGACTCCAACATCTGTGCACATCTCAAACTTAAGTCTGTCAAAGGAAGGACACGCTGTTTACCTTGGCAGTGAACCCCACTGAGACTGTAATGCACTAATCTGTGTCTGCTGCCTCAGGGGAGAGCAAATAAATAGTACACATGAGCACAATGGTGAAACTTGACCAGAAGCAGCACTGAAGCTTTTGCAAAGTAGCAGAGACACCATATGTGCTAAATGCAAAAGCGAGCTAACAGAGAGGCATCTGTGAACCAATTCTGAAGAGTAAATGTAAATAAAGTGTGCTTTCCAGTGCATCTATATCCAACAAATGCAATTTTCAGATGTGGCTAAACCAATTTTTCTTTTAAAGAACAGAGTCGTATTAAAATGAAATTCCAGTCGCTGTGCACCAAAGGTTTGGCCTTCAGCTTTGGGAGCCCATCAGCCGTTCGTTCTTCCTCCTGTTCCTTCACCTCCTCTTCTGCTTCACTGTCAGGGTTTTGGTTAATGTTACTTTACTTACATGTTTGACGCTGTCTCAAGTGTTTTATGCCCAAAGTTGAAACCATACAGCTGTCCATCTACTGGTCGTCTTAAATTAGCTTGAGGCCTTTGCTGTACTGGGACTTTATTTATGCTTACATTCTGTACATATACAGACTTTACAATGCAGTAGAAAGCATCTTGGATATCTGGATTTTAAGAGTTCTTTGTTGAGAACTCATGTTGGATCCAAACCATTATTCCAAGGGGAGATTATTGTAAGTTATACTTCCTTGGACTCACCCAGTGCTGTTCGGTAGATCTGTTTCAGGGTGAACAGCTCTCACTGGTCCTTGGATTGTAGCAGCTTTAGGGTTCAGTGTGAAGCTCTCTCTGCTCAGCATCTTGTTCGCCAGGTTCAGGTTGGTCAACTGTGGGCAGAGAGGAAGGCTTAAAAACTTGAAGGGAGGATTTATCTTGATTGCATTTTACAAGCATAATGTACTTGTAACCGCACTTTCTGTATAAGTACAAACAAACATCTCGCTAATAGTGATCCCATGTCTAAATACAGAGAAGTGATGAATAAGATTAGGTGGAACATTGTGTTTCTTCATACGCCAATCACCTCCATCTTTTGTATCTGGGGGCTGTGTGAAATGTACACACAGCACATGGCGCAGCCAGTCTCCGCTCAGCACTAAATCTAAGCGGTCCCCTCCCCCTCCTGCATCCTCAACAGAATCAGCTATCATGACTTTCCAGGCCAACAGTGTTTGCAACCACATCAGCACTTGTGTGGCAAAAGCGCCCCAGTACTGCTCTGTGCTAGCCTGGGAATGATGCTCGATGAAATCTGGTGGGAGAATTAAACATAACGCTGCGGTGCTTTATTTACTTTATTTCCTTCTGTGCACTAAAGGACCAATGGGAAAAAACTGAAGCTGCTGGGCCTTGCATGGCATTAATAAAGAGAGTGTTGGCGTTTTGTTACATAGCTACAGCTCTGGTTTATTGGGGTTTATTAAGGTAGACTGGTCATATTTTTTTATAAAGTGTTTAATATAATCTGCAGAAATTAAAACAACCTTTGGAGAACATGTAATATAACATGTCAAGAGACCAAAATGGGAGTATAGATCTGTCAAAAGAAATCTTTTCACTCAAGGCACAAGCTGTGTATGCACATATATGCCCATCAATATATCACAGCCCAGGAGTATATTCACTTCATTGATGTTCAGCATGTCTGGCTTTACTCAATTTCAGTTTCTGTTTTGTATATGTGCCCTAGCATGAGAGTGAGTAATTACGGAGTCAACTGTGCAACAGGGTGTTGTTCATGTTTACAAAGTTCTCCATTTAGTCCAGCAAGTGATTTAATGACTTCAAATCTCAGTCCTGGAAAAAAAAGCAAAAAGCAAATGTACTCTAAGCCTTTAAGTGCAAAACACTGAACTACTTTACTCTGAAAAATAAGCTGCTGCCATGTTGAGGATTAACTACCGACAGGAAATACAGCAAACACCTTTCAGATAGACAGAATAATATACAGTCATAACGAAGCCATAAAACTGCCGCCTGTGTGGTCTGGTGCCATCGCAAAAATCTCTGACTGAAAATAAATAAATAAATAATCCAGCGATGCAGAAGAGGAGGTGAAGGAACAGGAGGAAGAATGAAAGGTTGATGGGCTCCCAAAGCTGAAGGGCAAACCTTTGGGAAATATGCGACAAGGTGGTGATAGAGACAACCAAGTTGCCACTCCCCTGCTTGGTGCCAATTTGCCACATTCCTTGATTTATAAGCATCAATTACCACAAAAAAAGAAGAAAAAAAAGGTGGCTGCTTGTTAAGTATCAACAGAAATCACTCCCCCATGGTGCTTCTGATAATGAGACCTCACACAGAGCTGAGGGGCTGACGCTGCTCACCACTGTTTGGGCCGGCCAGCTTCAAACTCCAGTTCCTAGACCCACCCCCATACCAACCCCAGCCCGCAGACTGCAGGCGAGCTGAAGGCTGAAGAAGGAAGGTGCAGACCCTCGGGCTCCAACAGGTCTGCTGAATGAATAAGCAGTTAGATGCCGCCGATCAGCGTGGGGCCTGAGCCAGGTTTACACATCAACAAAGAGAAATATCAAAGACCTCACAGTGAGAGGACTACTGCAGAGAGGCCAGATTCTTCTTCCTTACATGAACCATTACACAGATCAGTTTACAGTTGCTTAATAACTCAACATAGTTTCTTACTCAAAGTAGTTGTAGCTGTTGAGTCACAGAGCTGCAGAAGCTGAGAGCATAATAAACTTACATGTTGTGTCAGCAGGTTGATGTGACTGGAGCTGGCATAGTGGTGAGCAACCTGCTTGTCTGCCAGTTTCTGCAGGGCTGAGATGAAGGCCTGCTGGTTGGACTGGGCCTGGGCGGTCAGAGTGCTCAACTCCCTGAAAGCTCCCACTGAGTTTGACTTGAGCTTACTGGAAGTGCTCCTCCTGATCACTGAGAAAGAAAAACAAAAAGGAAAAGGTGAGAACATCTTTGTGAATTTGATTTGAAACACCAGCACGCCGTGCAGGAAAGATTACCTTGGCCTGCAGATGTGGGTCTAGAGAGCTTCTGGCTATAGATGTGTGTGGCACTTGGAACGGACGAGGCCGCTGCAGAGCCAGCCATGGATGAGGTAAAGGACTGAATTCTTCTGAGCACCTGTGTCGATGGCCCTGTAGTCGCCGCATTTGAGCCCGTGGGCGCAGCCGTCCACAGGACCCTTGGAGGTTGTGTGACCACATGGGCAGAGGTGTATGCGGGAGGGTCAGAAATACTCTCAGAATGGCAGAGGTGAGACTTTGCCAAGGACTGTGCATAAGATGGTGGCTGAGGAGGTGGAGGCGGCGGTGGACAGTGAAGAGGCAGGGATGCAGGAGGGCAGTGCTGCACATGATTGTGCACGCAGTCCAAGGTCACAGGAAAACTGGAGCGGTGTTGAGACGACTGGACTTCTGGCTGGGTTTTAACCATTCTTACTTCAGCCCGTATGTCTTCAGGCAGCAAACAAAAAGAAGGCTGACCATCAGTGGCCTTATTGTCTGAGTCGGAGCTGACTTTCCCTGTTAGGAGCGACAACTCTGAATCCGCTTCCACGGCCAAAGCTGTTCAAAGGAGGAAATAAGCCAGAGCTCCTTTATCATCAGTTACTCATTCCTCAGCTCTGACACACATTTGTTTTCCCGCAGTAAGTTCTAATCATTTGAAGCTGACCTTTTCTTCACCCCAGATGACTCAATCTTTTTTCCTTTCACTGTTCTAGATTCACAAATCTAAACAGTTCCTGTTTACTATGCTTGAATGATAAAAAATTAAAACATGAACCAGATGTACAGTAGAAAAAACAAAAAGCATACATGGGAAAAGAAACAAGAAACTCACATTTAGAATTATCACAGTTTCCTGAATCTCTTGAGGCATTTGCTTCACGAACATCTTTCTTAATGCCTCTGACTTTTGTTCCTAGGAAGACGGTGGCCGATTTATTTTTCTGCGTGTAGAATGTCAGTACTTCCTCCAGGTCGTTTTCACTGTTAGTTCAAGAAGAAAAAAAAGACATGAAATAAATGTGTGTAACAGAAAACTTGGCTCAAAAAAGTTGAGCCAAATCACTAACCTGGCTGCACTGATGTACTCTTGAAACACTTTAGGATTAACACAACGCTCCTCTTTACTAATCTCCTGTTTTTTCACCATATGTTCAGTTTCCTGGGAACATAGAGAAAAGAACAGAACTGCAGATGTACTTTGACTGTTGGAAATAAACAGCTCAATGTCCTTTGTGTTTCAAGCACCTCTCTGAATTGTAATTCTGCAATGACTCTACAGTCTGGGAAGGGGTACCTTGTTATAACAGTGGATAAACTCCCCTAACTGATGGGACAGGATGCGTCTGCGGTCTTGGAGTGGTAACTGCCGACTGGGCAAGACTACCTTTATGTTTTGTTGAAGGTTACTGGCTGCTTTTCTCAGAAAGCGAATCACGAGCTCCTGTAAAGACAAAGAAAAAAAACTTTTATCATCAGTTTCCCGAATCACTGATTCATTGAGCCGTCTCTGTCGTCTTAACTCTGGGTCTGACTCACTTTAAAACACTTTTGAATTTAAAGATCAGAGATAGGCACGATTTTACACTGATTTTCCTCAGGTTTTTTAAGGTTGCTGATGATGATGATGATGTATGCCATTACAATGCAAACTTTCCAAACAGACTCTCTTTTACAGAGTCCACGTTTTCCTTCTATGTGGCTACAAATGCCACGTGCAGATTTCCACGGTGCAGATGAGTAACAGAGGAATAATAAGGGAAACTGACATGCACACATACATACAGAGAAAACAAAGTTACAGAGTGTTCGATTGCTTTCATTTTTTACAAGGAGTTAAAAAAAAATGCTATAGCTGTACCATTTGATCGTTGCCATTGTCGGGCCAAGCTGAGATGGTGTTGTCTCTGCTTTCTGCTAACAGTCTTTGCTGGACTCGCTGCAGGTAAGAGGAGAAAGCAATACGAGCCTGCACTTTGCTGAAGAGGAGAGGTAAAAGCAGAAAAGAGAGAGGAAAAAGCATCAAAGGCAAAGCAAATATAAAGCAATGAAAAATAGAAATATGCAACAATAGCTGATAACAGAATGCTGTTGGAACACAGTGCATCTTGTCTGTATCTTGTCCTGTATCAGTATCAAAATGACAAACTGTCTTCGTGGCCCAGGTGAACCTGGAGAGAGTACTGCCAGAACATTGTAGCTGTCAAACACAAACAAAGACATGCTATACTATAATTTCCCAGCTTCGTGCACAGTCCTGGCAAGCACTAAGGAATTTCTACAAACTCAGACTTGTTATCGTAATTCTTCCTGAAATTATAATTTCAGGCACACGTTTGAAATGACAGGAGACTGCAGCCTTTGTTGAGTCTAAGTACAGTGGTGAAAGCATATTGTATCTGCGTGTCTTTATTTAAAGAAAAGTGAGTGTCTTGATCCTCAGCAAATTTTGAACCCTTTACATCTGCTTTTATACCATTTTCAAACAATGACTGTTTACTTGTAGCTCAGGAAAAGGAAAGCTACTGCCTGTGCTAATAAACCAACGTTTATTTACTAGACGGTCACAAACTACTTAAATTGCGGGACCTTCTGCAGACCCATCATGAACCTTAACACTTTTTCATGCCCCCTTTTACTGAAGTGCCATGTGCTTCAATCTAAGTTAAAACTGTGTTTTCATCAAAGCAGAAAAAGTTAAAAAGTAAACTATTATGTCTGGACTCAATGGCGTACAAGAATAACACTGACTTTCGTTGAGGCCCAGCCAGTCAGAGGTAGTGAGAGGAATTAAAACATCAACACGTGTAAATGTTCGTCCTCGTTTCTACCTGCAACTTCACAGTACTCCTTACTCAATGAGGACGAATGGGAGCAGCAGCCCAGAATGCAAACTGACCTGAGTTCCCAGCCCTGTTGAAGGATGTTGAGCAGGTTGACTGTAGGGCTGGCATTGTGCACGGCTGCCTCTGAGCTGGACTGAGCCTTACTGTGGCATCGCTCCAGTGGTGTGGCCACTTGTTTTCTTTGCTCTGCTACCAAAGCCTTGTGTGAAACTGGCTCAAGAGCTTGTTTCACCTCCTCCTGAGCACACTCCTCTCCCTCCTGACTGCTGTTCTCAGTCAGGGAGGCCTTGGATTCCTTCCCTGAGGTATGCAACACAGCAAGAAAAGACAAATGTCAGTTGCATCACTGGCATTTGGGATAAAATACACACATGCACTCAAAATAGGCTTTTTATTGTTGCTGCAATGAAATGAACTCATACAGAGTCATATTTGGCCAACCTTACCGAGACACAGGGGAGTTATTTATTGGAACCAAAAGTGCATTAGTGTGAGATGTTGTTCTACTTAGCTACACTCTTCCTAGTTTTGGAAAAAAAAAAAGTTATTTCAAACTGAAGGAAAAAAAAAAGAAAGAACACATTGAGTTTACCCGATTTTTTCTTCCTTGCAGCAGAGCCATGAGTCAGGTGGCGCTGTCTCCTCTTTCGTGCCTCCAGAGACAGCAGCTTCCTCTCATACTGGACAACGTGACAGCCATGGACCACGTCCACCTGCAGCTGCACATTCCCATTCACATTCCTGCGAGGCAGAGCAAGACGTGTCAACGCAATGATAATAACAACAAGAATAATGATTTATATGGATATTATCAACAAGTATAAAGCAGAGAAACAGCTGTAAATTTCAACTTTAAGTTAGGTACTGCAGCAGCAACCATCTCCCTGAACTCACTACCTAATGAATATGGAAAATCTTAGCTTAGTCGGGGGACAAATCTCCAGTCAATACAGTCAAACCTGTGGTTAAATTTTGAAAGCCTGCGCAGATTCAAATAACCTAAATGAACGTTGTACTACAATAACAAAAATGCGGTTCAATAAAACGGCACAATTCATCTGTGACTATCTTTCCCTTCCTGCCCCCGAATCGATGCCACAATGCCACAATGCCACATAGACACAGGCGCGCGCTGGAAAAGCTGACTGTGTGTCATCTATTCAGCTGTTCGTCTCACCTATCCAGTCAAAAGACCAAACAAATGCCACGTTACAATCCCACCATTTCCACAAACTGATGGAGAGATTTATTTCCCATCCCGACCACAGTGGAAATGCTTACCTTCCATGGAAAAGTCTGTTCGCCAACACGAAGTTCATTGATGTCTTGGACTCAAGATATCCTCTGAGAGAAGAAGATAATAAGCAAATTACAATAATCATAAAGGCAGGGGCCCCAGTGAGCTCCAGCGTCTTTATTTGTGGCAAATGTGTTAAAAATGAGACTTCTGTGATCCTGTGGAAGGAACGGGTATTAACTGCACCAATAGCTCCCCAGACCGCTCAATAAAACGCTTTTAAAAATGCCACAAAATACCCTGCTGCTAACGGAGGTTTAATCATGCAACTAATCCTCATATAGGAATATAAATTTTAAGCACAATGATGGATTTCCTCTCTTAATAGGAGTTTAATAGCATTTTAATATAAAGTCACTGTGGGATCATTTTTTTTGGAACATAGACTCCAACAAGTTTCCAGTGACTCTGGAGCTATATCGTAGTTTGGTGGTTAAATTAGCAAATGCAAACAGGAGTCGCTTAGTCTGGCTTTAAGCTAAATGTCCTGCTTATCTGAGCACAGTATCAGTAATGAGTAACATTACAGACAAACTTCCCTTGCGGCCTACAAGGGATCTGTCTGTTCTTTCCTGGCTCAGATTACCCATAGAGCTCCCATGTATCCGCGGTGGGGAAGATCCTAATGAAACCTCCTCGTCTTTCATACTCTTCCTTTATGCTCCGCAGCACTCTGATCTATATTAGTGAAGGAAAGTAAAATACCATCTATTAAAAAAAAGAAGCAATGTTTATACAGAAAAAATACAGTTACACAGCCTATACTAAAAGTACTTTACACAACATCTTTATTAAGACCTTACCTCCTCAACAGTTAGGTTCAGAGTGCTGTCTCCTTGGCCATGCTTAGCTCCTCGCTTGTCCTTAAGATCCTCGGTTTCTGAGATGTTGGTTGACGTCGGCCTCTGTCGCTACAAGAAGCGGAGACGATGCAAACAGTTTTTGATAAAAACGGTGTAATATGTTTCCTCTTTTCAATCCAGTTTTGTTAAAGCAAATCAGGTGCTTCATAATCAGGATGAACAAAAGGCCGTAAGGGTAATCCACAAAAATCTATTTGTATGTTAAGTTGAAAATGTAGAAGCTACATCACAGATAACCAAAACCCCGTTCTCCTCTTTTGTCTTCGCCACAGAAATAGAGTGCTTTTGTTAAGCAGTGGCATTTCTGGTTGTCTCCCTGCTGCATGCACTACTAGGCTGTGACTGACAACTTTGGCATGCAGTTTTGGAACTCGGGCCAGATAGAGGGGCACAACCCTGCATGATCACATATAAAATTTGTCATCTGAATAGCAGGGGGATTATATTTAATTACCCTGACACGGATAGTGGGGATACAAAGGCAGCCAAAAAGTGACAAGGCTTAATCCCTCAGAAAAGGTCTCAACCGTTGCCCCTGATCAGAGTGAAGGGATAGGACAGGTTCTCTATGGGCCCCTGAAGTTCTTCAACAGCTAGTGTTTGGCTTGATTTAGGTGTGCCTGAAGCATCGGGAAGAAAGTTTTTCGACTCATTACGCAAAGTAGCGCATTGCGGCTTGTTAAGTGCTTTTGCTAACGAAGCTTTGACTAAAAATGCAGCATTAAGGATTTATATAAGCCATCTGTCTGTCCCTGTGAAAAATTGCTTTAGCCACATAATCAAATAAGCAAAAAGCAGCAAGCGATTTCTTACCGGTAATGAAACAGGCATCAGGGAATTGCAAAGGGACAAAGCAAAGGAAGATTAATACGTCTGAGTCAACAAAAAAAAAAGCTTACCACTCTGCTGTGTGTAGTGGCTGGATGTGCAGAAAAAAGTTTCTAAGAGGAAATGGGTGAACACACTGCATCAGCATTGAGCCTGTATCAAGGCACATACAGACAACATCCAAACCACATCAACATACAACAATGAAACATTGTTACTTTATGTCTAAACAGGCCTTTTACACAATATAAGGTGGAGCAGAAATCTGTCTGATTTAGTAATATCCCTCCAGCAGGTCCTTTGCCAGATCTTAGTGCAGTAGTCGAGTGGAGGTAGCCAAGTGTATTAGCTGTTGTGGCATCATTAGGCAACAAGGCCTAGAGAGAGCATTAGTCACTTGATTAGAAATGATAAAACAATAAGCCACTGAGAGTGTAGCACTTACAAACTGAGGTCACTCAAACACTGTAATTGCATTAGCAGTTGTTTTGCATTACAGTGAGTTTTCCATTAGGGTAAGAGAAGAGCTCAGTGGCAGTGGCAGGAATGTAGTGTAACTACAGAGACATGAAGACAAGAATGGGAATGTTTCACAAGGAAGGGTGAATGAGTGCAATGCTTGGCTTGACGGTTGTGTTCGCATGTGTGCTGGTGTCCACCACTACCTGTGTTCTTTGGTCAGAGCGAGGCTGTCTCGACAGGGGGTCCTGACACACAAAGCCTGCAGGGATACAGAAGAGCCATAAAGGGGCATGTTTATGACATCAGGTCTTAAATATGTTACATTCCCATGACCTTCATGTATTGCATCAACTTCTTAATGTTTGTGCAAGAAACCAATGTGGAGCATAGAGCGACAGAAAGGCAATAAATTAAACAATATCATGCTATATCAAATACATGAATTTTTTAAAAATACATTTAGGTCAGAAAGAAGTGTTTCAAAATAGGGACCCACTGCAGCATAATGCAACCCAGGCCCCTGATGCTGAATGGGTTTGTTTCTTAAGCTACAGTCACACTATAGAAAACAGTAGTTGGAGATCACTGTACAACTAAAATTACTGCGACTATATGCAAGGAACTTGCAATATTGTTGCCTTTGAAATGCCTGCTTTGAAGATGGGGAGTTGGTCTGTGACTACTCGCAGACAGTTGAAAACTTTGGTGCATCAAGATGAGTTAGAAGAGTTAGTCCCTTATGACTTTACAACTGAACAGGGTTAGGTTGACAATTGCATGCAATGTGTTTGGGATAAATTGGTAATTAAATGTGAGGAATTAGGAAAAATCAGCTATTTAACAGCAAATTGGCAAAGATGCTCAGCTGCCTTGCTTTTACATAGGAATATAACTACTTTAAAAAAAGTTGGCAACAAGTTGAGCCAAGTCTCCTGCAGATGAATTCTGCTCATCAGTGCAGACTGATTCATAGTGATCGCAAGAACTGGCATTCAGTCTGTTTTTGTTTATAAATTAAACATTATTATTTTCAAACCTTTCAAACCTGGTACAAGGTTACTGGGGCCACACCCTTGAGGCCCCAGTAACCTTGGGGCCACACCCTTGAGGAAGCATGGAAGTGCTTGGTGGCTAAACTTTAGTCCATTCGGCCCATTCGGACAAAGCCCAAAGAGGCAACATGTGCCCACCTTCTTTTGGGTTCACCACCTGCAGAAGGCACTACAGGGTTCAGGTGCAATGTATGGTGGGTGGGTGACTTTCAAGGGTGGAGGCCTCGGCAGTCTGATCTCTAGCTGGTGAAATAAGCTCTTTGGACATGGAACGCCACCTCTCTGATGGGGAAAGAGCCTGAGCTAATGTGTGAAGTTGAAAGATACCCACTAGATATAATTGGGCTCACCTGAACACACACATTGGGTCTAGAACCCATCTATGGGACTCTGCTCCAATCTGGAGTTTCCCTCGAGGAGAGGCAGCAGGTAGGGGCACTAGTATCCCCCCAGGTCCCTGCCTATATGCTGGGGTTTTCCCTGGTGGACAAAACAGTTACTTTCCACCATGTGTTTAGGTTAAGGATAGGAAACTGAATGTCATTTACACTTCTTGCAGATAATGGGTGTGGTGCTCAAGGGTGGGGACTCCATTTTCCTCCTGGGAGAATGTGGCTGTATTGGCTTCATCAGGTGGTGGCCTCTAGATTGCACTGGAGTAGGTTGGAGCTGAGTGTGAAGCGGCAGAAATGTGAATTGGCACCCCAAGTCTGAATCCACGGTTCTCAGCAGGAAAAGGGTGGTGTGCCAACTCCAGGTCAAGAACAAGATGCTGCCCCAAATGGAGGAGTTTAATACCTTTGGATCTTGTTCACGAGTGATGGGAAAGAGACGTGACAGTAAAGGGACCAAAAGAAAAAGACCGTGGATACAACAGTGTAAATGAGCTTCTGGCTAAAGATGAATGGGCTCTACCTTAGTGAATTCAGTCATTTACTGTAGGAGGGATTCAGAGTAGAGCCATTACTCCTCCACATCGAAAGGAGGTTCGGACATCTGTTCGGACAGGCACCCCTTGGGCGCCTCCTGTGCAAGGTCTTCTGGGCATGTACTACCATGAGGAGCCCCAGTCTTAGCAAGACGTTCCCACCCTGTCTAAAAGATTTAAATCTAGAATCTTTTGTTTATTGATTCCCACATTCCTTCATAGCTAACTAGTTGTCACAGTGACCTTTTAAATAAATAGATTTATGTTCTATCTTGCTCTCACACTTTGGGTGAATTAAATCTATTGACAGCTTAGAGCTCTGGGCTATTTATTCTACCTCATCCAAGCCGTCAGGTAAGTTTCAGGCCCCCACCATGCTCTTGCCTAAACACGGCAATTATTACAAACACTGGTGACAGAGAACTGACAGCTACACGCAAGCAGAAAATTAATGCAAATGGAATGCTGTCATTATTTACAGGTCTGGGAGGCAGCCCAAGTGTTATCAGCCAACAGCGACTTAGTTTGTTTGGTACATAATAGATGTGCTATGTTTTACATGCCACCGCTTATTTTCCCCAGACGCGCAGTAACGTCTCCGTCCAAAGATAACTGGCAATTTATGATTCTACCCTTTCATTTAATGAGCCAGTGGAGAGGGTTTCAAGCCACAGTATGGCCTAGGGTTAAGACGCACATGCACATGTGTGCACACATTCACTCACATGGGCGTAATCACCACTCCTTTAATATCATTAGGCTGTGACCACAGATAGACTTAATGGTTCGGTGCCATTTTAGATGGACGCCTGCTAATCAGTATGCTCTGTGTAAAATATAACTGGTAACAAGGATAAAGAAGAGTATTAAGTAAAGTTAAATAATCAAGATCTTTTTCCCCACGTATACGGATTTATTTTGTATCTACAAAGAAAAGGATAAAGTCTAAAACTATGTGGGCTCCTATAGTTTCATATCTGAAGTCTTCATCTACATGAGAATTTATAATTAAGAAGGGAGGAAACATAACAAAGACACAGTATCTCTCTTTCCCTGCAGCAAACATTAAAAAACAATGTTGATCTCTGCCTTGGGCCAGGCTTAATGACCACAAAAAGTAGGCTTACGTTAACGTTTTTTGTCTGCAAGTCATTTAATGTCAATTAATGAAAGCTACGATTTGTTCTTTCAACAGTGGAGCGCCCATTAGGAAGCCATACAGCTATTTTTGGCACTTTGCAAAACTCAACTCGTGGAATGCAGGAAAACATTAAGCATTAAACAATAGTCGACTGTCTCCACTTAAAACCTGCTGGTTAAAAGAAGCAACTAGCAGTTATGGCTTTTAGTGACACTAGCACAGAAAAAAAGCATACTTGCAGCACTTTTCGTTTCATGTTAGCCTCGCCAAAATAATGTCTTTTCCCCAAATATATACTTGTGCAATAAATGCTCACTGAATGATCTCTTAATTGTGCCTAAGTATTTTTCCATCCAGAGCTTAAGCATGAGTAATGCAAAATTTAACCTTAAAGAACATCTAAATCTTCAGTTCAATTTGTTTATAGGCTCTGACTCCTTGTTACTCAACAGTTAATCTAGCTTCATTCTGCGTTGCGATTTGTATATTGATGGCTTACTGTAGGTGTGGAATGTCAGCGTTATAGTATTTTTAAGATTCATACTGATACGATATTTGGTGATTTAAAAATTCAATACATTGAAAGATATGTTTTTTTCTTTTAGAGACATAAAACATCAACAGACTTCGCTAATATTTTATGTGTAGTTATTTATAAGTCCTTATTAGGATAATATGAAAAGGCAATAAAAAAATAATCTTGTTTTGTTGTCACAAGTTGTGAATTATAACAACTATTCTTTTTGACTTTAGTCAGATCCATGCCTACAAAGTTCCAAAAAGGCTCCCGTAATTGCCCTTTTAACATTGTTAACATGTACCAATGCAACTGTTTGCTTTAAACCTGACATCTGTTAATGTTTACTTTTCCCCCATAACTTTTAATGTCGATATTCTCCCAAGATTTGTCCTTTGATTTTTATTTAGTGGCTGATAATATGGAGATACAGACATGTAAATGGACTGGTACTTATATAGCTCTTTTCTATTTAAGCACTCAAAGTGTTTTCTCACTACAAGCCCCATTCACCAATACCTGTACACATTCTTACAAGGGCTTTTATCTATGCCTAAGCCTAAGCACTTGCTTCCTAATAGTCAAACACCAATGTGTGAGGTATCAGGGCCTGAGGCTACTTTAATTCACCAGCATTTCCTATGCAAGTCTACATCAAGCTCAAAGTGCACATTTTAAATGAAGTGATTGTCTATAAAGTCCACCCACTTGTGCAAAACTGTGGAATTAAATATAAGCTGCATTCATTCCTGCCGGATGCACTCACCCACAAGTGAAAACATGTCTGCAATCATGCTGGCCTTTATCTTTAAATCCAAGGGAGCATCACTGTAAATAAGCAGATTTCACAAACAAAAACATTATTGGCATATAATGTCAGACTAAAATGCTCATCAGTTGAGTGCCTTCAACATGGCACTGAAATTAGGAACATTTTACAACCTTGAGATGATTAAAAAAAAAACACCTACAGCTTTACATTTTACATGGAGAACTACTGCTCAAGAGCACTTTAAAATAATAAAAGAAAGGCTGGCTCCTTTGAAGCAAACTATAATAAAGAAATGAGGGGTGTCTCAATACTTTTGCAAAGTACTGCGTGTTTTGGAAAAGAGATCCTCCTGAAATAACAAATGACAACAATTTAATACAGTAATTGAGTCACTCACCAGGCTAGGGAGGGAGAAAGGTTCACCTCTAACAACCAGGGTTTGAGGTTGGAGTCAATGAGCACATCAAAACCATACAGTTCTATAGAGGGAAACACAAAATGAATCAAAAGGTTTTACTGCAGACAAAGAAGTCAGCAGAAACAGGATTACTAAAAAAAAAAAGAAAAAATCTCCCAGATCTGCTCAGTTAAAGGATGAAGGATATCAAAGTCAGAAGCACTTCCAGAGTTCTGTCATAACCTCATTATGTGGCATCTGGCAACATGGCCCATGACTTTCTGCTATTGATTACACGCATGTTATATACCCAATCATTCAAGAAAGAAACATTTACCAGTGCCTGCTACTGAGGGACTGGCTCAAATGCTTTAACCAAGCATATATATACACATCTCTCATGAAGATTCTTACATAAGATGGTGGCTCAAAAACAAACTGTCCAGCAAATAATTTTGGTTGAGAAGGTTAAAGTCAAATGTACATAGTTTCATTAGATATTACCTAGAAGGACACTGCCCTAATGGTCACCAGAAAGAGTTCCAGCACCATCATAAGTTAGTATCTTTTTAACTTGGAAAATAAATTCAGATACTAAACTGGGACCATGACTTACAGTGGCAAAATCTAGGGAATTAGAAAGCCTTAGACAATATATTATTATAGTATATATTTCACCCCAGTTATAGCTGAGCACTGAGTGACACAATAAAAAAGTGGTCAGGCAGTTCCCCATGTAAAAATTAATCCACTCTACTCCAATTTTCTCTCCTGTTTCACTGACTGATATATAGCTCACAGTGGCAGAGTTGCCCTATGTGCCATATGAAAGCTCTCACACTGTTCTGGGGAGTGTCACCCAATAAGCCAACGAGCCATCGGCCCCAGCAGCAGCGTGCAGGGAAACCGCAGTATTTTACAGGGATAGCGTGAAGCCCAGCCAAAGAGGCAGAGAAAAAATCCCTCTAATGGCACTTCAAAAGAACAGGCTATGTTGAGAATAGGCCTGGGTGGCTGGAGGTTTCAAAGCTGCTGTAAGCAGCACTGTTTGTTCTAACATCTCAGGTCAATGCCAGTGTTAAGCACACAAAAGCCAGCATGACAGCCACCAGTGGCCCCAGCTTTACACTCAGTATCACATTGATAAAACAGAGCAGATCAAGTTTAAAAGGATGAGTAAATGTAATTATGTGATGTTGTATATAGTTAAAAACTCATGAAGTTAACCATTAAACAAACCATGAGTTGTATGAGATGTGTATAGTATGTACACTGGAGCATGTCTAAATAACTTGCAGATGTTGGAACAAAAAATAAAATCCTGGAGGCAGATGTCAAGTAAAACTGCTTGATATTCATCAGAAATGGTCAAGAAGTTTTGTTCAGTTTGGTAAAAAATGCGGGTCTCCATTTATTACTTTCAATTCATTTTAGAATGAAATGCATTTTGTATCTGAGGACAGATGTTACATTTCCTTTCTGTGAGTGACAAATGGGTTATAGGAGCATATGCTTATAAAAGGTTATATGGATTTCGTTATATGGCGAAAACATGACTCATACAAACATGTCTGTTTGGTGTATGTAATTTATAGGCTATCCGCATGCAATGTAAAGCTGTCTGCTCATTCGTGTTTGAATGAATAAACTGTTTCTGTTGAAAAGAAATGCAACAGCCATGCAGTTTTTGTAAGAAACAAATCTGCTCTGGACCAACAGAGAAAATATGTTGAACTGAAATTGTGGCATAGGGTTCTTGTTTGCTGTAAATAAAATTATTTTCAACATTAAAGGAACAGTGTTTAAAATCTCTCCACTAGGTGTTAATAGATTTCAGATTGCAGTCAACTGAATACTGAATTCTCTTTTATTATGGTGCGTTGCTGAATAAGTCGGAAGTTCCCATTCAGAGATTTTTTGTGAAACGCCCCCTCAACTCGGACTGAAACTTGAAAAATCAGAACAAATCGACATACCCCAACTTAGTAATCCAAGAAGGTGGTGCTGAATTTAAATGTTTGTAAAATTGTGAATTTTTAATCTGTACTTCCACTGCTAAATAAGCCATACACAGAACTGATCAGGCTCGATACATGAATGTGTTTTTTAAGTGCAAAAAATAAGTATGCTGTATTTCTAGTGATACCTAAATGACTCTTCCTTGCCAAGAACCAAAACAAATCCTGTTTCTCCTAGCTTTTTCTGGAAGATCCTAACTTGGGAGTGTTCCGAGGTATCTGGAACGCGGCATTACCTGTCTTATTTCAATTCATAATCCCAGATATAGTGGCTGTTGTAGGACAAACAACTCTGGCTGTTGTTCATGTGTAGTGAGTATAGGCGGTCAGTCCTCTGTTTACCTCAGCTGTCTACATGCTTTGTGTCCACATCGATCAACACTGGAGAAGGCTGAAAAGGTCTGATAGAACTCGATGAGTCAGTAAAGCTCACTTCTGTCTACTGACAGCGATACTATAAGTTGTTGAGAATATCCTGAATAGCTAGTGACTGATCTCTCGCCACATAAATAAAATTTGATTAGACGGAACATCGATGTCCATCTCAGCCACTTTATTCGAGATGATGGGCAACATGTTGAAATCCACACACTGGCACCTGCTCCTATATATTTTTAGTGGATTAATTCTTTACATTCATGAGAATGTATCAGTTTGCTAGAAGATTTAGTTGCACATTAATCTATGTATATTAATGAGTCCAACATTCTTTTTTCTATTAAATAACAAAGAATGACTTACTGTACCTTTGAATGAGTTTGTTAAATGTAATTTTTTCAGGACACACCTTGAGAACATTTCTTTACATCAGGGAAGCACAATATCACTGGGTCACTGTATATCACATGCACTGAGAGCTGAACTTATGGTAGTGTCATAGGGTCCAAATTGGTGAAAGTGCAAACACTATTTTCGTGATGGAAATGAGCAAAGTCTGCCTTACGCCCACAAGCCAAAAGCTGCAACATAAGCTGCCACTGCCATCTTTACCTTCTTTAACTTCTGCGGATGGACGGGACCCCCACTGCTAAGCAGTGCTCACTTAGCAAAGCATTTTATTTTCCACTTGCTAGCTTTATACCATTCAATCCATTTTATAGGAAGATGGGGAGAGAGTGTGTGTATCATAAAGCTTATAGACAAGAGCGCTGGAATAAAATGGCTTAGCTTACGCTCTCACTTCAGTGGCACCACAACAACAGGGAGAAAAAACAACAACAACAAAAGAAAAAAAACAGGAGGTGTTACACCACCTCACCGTCCCCCCCGACATGCAGGCTCCATGTGTCACAAATTTTCCCCCAATTAGTAGCAGACGCCATTCCTTCCCTGTGAGCCTGTCGAAGCGCTCACTGTTAGGCACGTTTGTTCTGCGGCTCGACCGCTGCCAGGGGAACACTTTTAAATGTGCCCACAGAGAGCCCACAACAAGCATCACAGACAAGCAGACGAGAGGCAGCGAACATCCACATCACACCCATTAAAGAGGGAGGGAGAGAATAAATATGACAGAGAAAAGGGATGATGAAGAGTTTTTTGAGGGGTTTTTTTGGTGTGCTTTCTTTTTTGTTATTGGATGGGCGCTGCTGGAAAATTCACCACAACAGACAAATGCCCAAAAACAATGATCTCCCCCACCCTGCCCATGCAGCTTGTTGGTCCACAATAACAACATCAACATAAAGTATTTCCTTCATGTGTGTTCTTTTCACAGCAAGGACAATTAAATTCAGAAATAAATTAATGGCGCTGAACTGTTTCACTGCTGTCGCAAGGAGCTTAACAGGCACGCCTCAGAGCCACAATCGAGAAAACACTCCCAGGACAACAAATTAAGTCGCTGTTAACACTCTATAGCGTTATTGTGATAGTGGGACCCAAAACCATTAATCATTCTCGAAAACACTCAGTTACACAGCAGCTGCACTGTCATCATAGGAACACAAACACTGTGCCGCAGTGAAGTGTGGGAGTATCTGACAAATGTAAGACAGGCAGAGTGGTTCGCAGACGGGAGATCCAACCACACTCAGCACTTAATGAGGGACGTTCAGTGAAACATAGGACCAGTAAGTGGAATGTTTTGTGTGTAATAAAATAGGCCTTTGGCTTGGCTAATCAGATCTTAGTCAAAACATCTCATAATCAGCATCTCTCAGCAAAAAACCCTGTCCATTAATCACACAGCAGCGGTAAAGAGCTGCATGGGTGGCATTTTCTCTCCACGGACACACACTCACACACACACACACTTACACCCACTCCTTACAATGTAAAACGAAAAAACTGCTGTTTTTATTTCTTCCCACATGAGACATTACGGAGCTATAAAAAGATTTTGTTACAGTATGTGCATTTAGACACACCGTGCAATTCAAGCAAAGGGAAGAAATCCAATTGGAAAACAATAAACATTGTATTAAAGCCATTAATGGACATTAAAATGGCAGGGAACAATTTGCAGTAAATTAAGATTATAATGTGCTTTATGGTCTCGCATGGCTCCCTTCCAGACAAGCAACAGACTGTATTAAAACTCTAAACAATGGCTGCTTTTATCAGCACGTTCATTGAGCTAACACACATGCATTTGTTGCCACGCATTCTGACGCTTTACCTGTTTACTATTACAGGCATGCCAGGAAGAAGGCTGAGGATAGTGGTGGCTGTGAAGTGGGAAAATATAGTAAGGATAAGTGAAAGAGGAGAAGCAAAGGAGCTGACAGTGGCTGAGTGAACATGACTCCCAGGTGGTTAGGGTGGGTTTTTATTTCAGGGACAAGAAAAAGAAGCCCACAAAGATATCGGACTGGACTGCCTGAAGCTTAGACAGCTTTAAGCTTGTATGTTTGGAAAACACATGGTTTATACTGGTTTCTACATGTTCCTGTGTTCATAATGTATGCACATACACACAGAGAGCAACATGACCACACTGGGAGAGACAGATCAACAGAGAAAGGATGAGGGTGGTCTACTGTCTATCTTTGGAAATATAATCCTGTAAATAGACTATGAATGCTGTAATTAACTTGCTTGAGGCTATCTAAGACAACAAAACTGCACTAAATTCAACAGTAAACTGATACGGATGAAGTACGATAATGGCCATGCTCACAACAGACTCCAGAGTATTATGGGTCCTAATCAAAAGGTGCAGTACCTAATTGTTATTGTTCAGTCCAGCTACTGTATACATGAAGCAGACTTGGGTTTCTGCAATATTAATGTAAACACCTCTTACCACTTGTTCACCTTTAGTTCAGTTTCAAAGCAGGCTATGAACAAAACAATATAAAACAGGAACACATTCTTACTCGTCTACAGGTTGGTGCAAGATCAGATTCAGTTGCTAGTGTGCTGTTTGCATGCATCTGTGGAGCATTTTTGTGAATGCATTTAAAAAAAAAAAAAACAATACACAAAAACAGAATACAAGCACTGACAAAAATAATGAATGAGAACAGAAGCAAACCTGTTTATCCATTCTTGTTTTTCACCCCTTCTCTCCAAAAATATGTCATCGCGTTGTATACAGTGTCTCTCAGGTATGTATGAAAGCCAGGTTGAGGCTTGGTAAGTAAATACCTGCATGGTCACCTTTACACCCTGGGTTAATGTGTGTTTTCTCAACCTTGCAGTGATGCTCAGGGTGCAGATAGCATCTTTATGCAGGCGAATGTCTGATGGTTATATTTTGCTGATATGCATCCAGTACAGCCCAAACAACCGCCCATCGTAGGACTATTACGTCTAAGAGGCCTGTCACAACTGTGGAGTCCTTTATTTTTCTAACGACTGAGAGGTGAGGAGAATGTGAGCATGAAAGGGCGAATTATAAACATAACGCGGCAGAAGAAGCAGCAAGAGAAAAGGGGGGGAGAGAGTGAAAAAGAGGCAGTGGTGCTGAGAGAAGCTAGGCCAGCGTACTCGCTTTCAAACCCAAAATCTCAGAAAGGCTGCCAGACACGAAGAAAGAGCGCAGACAATTAGTGCCAACACTAACATGGGTAATGGCTCCAAAATGGAGTTCACACGAGCCCACTGCAAGGCAAGACTAGCCAAGAAAACAGTCAGTCTAAATCAGGCTGAATGGCAACAGAGGAGAGGAAGCAAATTCCTGCTTCAGTCAACAGGCCGTCCACGACCCGGCAGCCAGTCAGAGGGCAGCAAACATGCAGGAAGGTTCCACACTGAGGAATGAATGTCTACAACTTCAGCACGGTTCAGTGGACAAATAGTATGGAGGAGCTGCTGGACAATGAATCTGAAGCTGAAGAGAAATGTGAGGGGTGTGGTAATATGTATGACTAAGTATGTGTGAGTGCTTCTGCACCGTGAGCAAAAAGAGAGATTTTCTTTCCCCCCGGAGTTCAAATTTCATTCAAAAGAAATTCTTGAGGAGCCACATTTGTGCTGATGGCCTTCACATTCAGACTAGTCTTTCAGAATTTTAGCAAATTCTTTTGGAAACGCAGCTGGATCCCATAATTCACAGTGGCTGTAGCAGGTGTAAGCATATTTTGGGGGACTAGATTGTTTTAACTGTGGCTGGGGAAAAAAGACAGTTTTAAGAAGAATAGGAAATGATTACCAAAGCAGTTTGTCTTGTGAGGAACAAATGTCTTGCAGGCGGTGGCTATCTGTAGCTCAGCGCTCAGTACAGCTTTGACGATGAGGTCCTCAACTTGCTTCATCAGCGCTGCGACAGAAACATCAAAGGAAAATAAGATATTTTAAAAAAGAAAACAGATTGAAAAGTTACTTCTGTCGTCATTGCATGGATATTAAAAATGAAAAGAACAAGGTGAAGGTCTAACTCACATGTGGTGTCCTTCCCCTCCTGCTTCAAATACCTCAGCACTGCACTCATACTCCATTTGTTCCCATAATCCTCAACTTCGGGGTCATCGCAACTGAAAAGAAAGAAATGAGCTTCAAACACTCCAGCCGTAATAAATGGATGAGTCAGAGGGGGAGCCTTCCCGTAACAGCACCGCGTTGTATTTTGATCACTGAAGGGACTTACCTGACATAATCGCTGCTCTTTTTGTTCACGCTGTAGTTGGTGAGGTGCATGAATGTGTTCTTGATGTTCTTTGAAGTCCTGTCATACTTAACTGTGGCAAATCTGTGAAGGAGCAGGGTTTATTTACACAAGAGGAAAAAGGGGGGGGAAAAATCCTTCTACGTAATCCAACTATTCCCCTACATATCCATGTGCCGTAACATCCACATTTGTAAGACACTTGACTATAAATAATAAGGGCACTTGGGAAAGAGATTAGTTTCTGGCAGTGTTTGAGAGGAGTGGATGCCACATGTGCAATAATGAGAATTCCTTTGGCACACACCATGTACCTGAATACCAACACATGTGAAGGAATGTCAGGAGATAAAAGTGGGATTCAAGATTCGGCCATGATTTACTGAAAACAGTTGATAATGAAGCCAGCAAATAAGAGGGAAGTGGCACTGTGTTTCCAGCATGAGCACGCACCTCTATCAGAGCGAGGTGAGGAGCCAGTCATTCTATAAATCATCAACCCTCTCCTGACCCAACCGTGTCTGACAATAGCCTTTCTTTGTTAAAGAAATTATTATTGCTCTGAACACCCAGGCCTAATAACTCGAGCGCAATTACATAAAGTCGTGATAGATATGAGCTTTGAACAATGTCACAATCAGCAAACATTTGATTAGCACATCCTACAAGTGAAACAATAGAGCGCTTTGTTTTAAAGTGGCCAAAGCCACACGCTCCACACAGGCAGTCTGCAAAGTTTAGGATGCCCTCTTGTGGGTGCTAAAGGAAGATGAATGTAGTGTTTCACAAAGTCCCGCTGGATCCATAATAATAAACAAGACTTTCCTTAACAACACGCAACGTGGCACAAAAACCTAATATAACGTGACACATATAAACAGGAAGTTTCATGTTGGTTAACCACTTATCTAAATTAGGGGAGCCTATTCAAACTGTCAGAAGCCAAGAGGACAGCTCGCTAGTCCTTCACAGGGCTGACAGAGTGAGAGGCAAGGACAATCTCACATCACTGAATTTTAAATTGATAACTGGTGGTTTTAGAAGAGAGAAAGAACTTATATTTAGTAAAAGAATGTGTTGAGTGGACATGAAGATGATGGTGACTTATTGTTCTATCTATGCCATCCAGCCAGAACTGACCAACTAGAAAGTCAAATACAACCCTATGGATGACTCTGAGAAGTGTGTGAACTGCAGTTGAAGTGTGTCAATCAAATGCATCGTGATGTGGCGACGCCAGCAACAGCAAACAACACAGAGTGGAAATGTAGGTGTTGAATCATAAAGACGTAACATACTGTTATTTTTCAGTTGCAAAAAAATAAAAGTGAAGACTTTGATCATCATCTCATCAAGTTAAGGTGACTTCTACATAAGAAGCATTGTGAGTGCCTCCTAAGTGAGGTGTCTTGGGGTATACCGGTAGGAGAACCTGGGGCAGACCCAGGACACACTTAAAAGAATTTGTCTCTCAGCTAAATCAGGAACACTTTGGTAACACAGCCCAGAAGAGCTGAGGAAGTGGCTGGAGAAAGGGAAGTCTATATATATTTGTTTAATATATTTGTTTAAATTAAGATAAGATAAGATAAGATAAGATAGAACTTTATTAATCCCTCGGGTGGGTTCCTCTGGGAAATTCGACTTCCAAAAAAAAGCACAGCAACGACCGAAGTTACAGTTACAGAATTGTTATATATATATATATATATATATACACACACACACACACACACACACACACATATATAAATACAGAGACAAATATAAATAAAATATACAAAGGGGATAAATAGAATAAATAGGAATAAAAAATAAAAAATAAAAAATAAAATTACCGTCTCTATCAGCTAAAAGCAGATAAACAGCAAGATGTATGGCTGTATGGATGGATGGATACCAAAAAGACAACATAAAATCTTATGTAAAAGCACCAGGAGATAGCTTCTATTGTATTAGTCACCATTTCAAAGGTAAAAACACTCACCTAGCCAAGCCTTCCTCATACACATAGATGAGGAGAGGATCGTAAGACGTTACCAACACGTACAAACGAACGTCAAACTTGAACCCTGTAAAAACAACAATTAGATTAAGTCATAAAATTGTTCAGTGCAAATCTGTCAAAAGAAAATAGCAAAAATATAACTGTAACAACTCACCATCAATGAGTAGCGGGTTATTAATATAGCGAGACACCAAAATGTTTTCAGTCATGGAAATCTGATTTGGCTGTAGATGAGAAGCAGGACGCACAAAAGAAGATATGATGAACACAGAAGAAAATGCGGGCAGTATTTTATCACAAGTTTAAAGCTACAACACCACGAATGATTCATATAGAACTGCATTAAATACTCAAGTTCATTGGGCTGACGAGACGCTGCAGTGAACCATAAACATCAAAGGATAATAAGATGAAGAAAAGTTTCAGTGACGCTGGTCATAGCGGGTCAAGCTTCAATAACAGCCTATAAAAACACAATCTGGTGGTGGGAGATGGGTCATTTATGAGGTTGAAATGTGTTGCAGGTGGTGAAGTTGAGAAGAGATGGGGTAAAGGGCGGGGGGGGGTAGGAGTTGGAGTAACCTCAGCGCTGGCTACAGTTCAGAGAAAAAGCAAAGCAAAAAAGATGAACGTATTTCTTTCTTTTCTCCAAATATCGCTCTGACATTCTTTCCACTGTTTCATAAAAATGCCTGAGAAGAAGAAGAATCGTGCACATGTTTTCCAAGGGTGAGAACCTTGTTGAGCTCCTCCAAGAGCCCGGGGCCTTGAAAGTGTGTGATTTACTCCGCGAAGCTTATTAATGTCTGAAACGCTGGTTGATACTTACTTCGAAGACAGCTGTATCAGTGCAACCCCCACACTTAGATAACATCTGGCCAAGTGACTGTTTGAGTTCACATGGTACTTTTTTATGTCAGTGTGCTTATAGTTAACTCCCACTAAGGTTTTACCCTTAATGCGAATTCATGCTTGCACATGGTTTATTCTCACACACACACACAACAGAAGAGCTGACTGACAGTCAGTATTATTGTTTTGAGCTTTGCTTGGCATTAAGATTAGCTGTTTTCTTCTCCCCGTTTCTCAGTCCGTGTTAACCTATTCTTAAACTCTGCTGGCTTTAGCTTTGTAGTTACTATTAAACACTAGTCCCAGTGCTGGAGTCCCCATTAACAAAGAAAGATTCAGTTAATTGTGTTCAGTGTTGTTTTATCTTTCATACTTTACAAATATGCCAACACTATTTTTATTTTTTTGAAAAGGCTATTTTGGGGAGAAGAACTGTGCATTTCAGATTAGGTCAGAAATCAGGATTTCTGAGTCCCTGGTCTGAAATTTAATCTCGAATGCCCCCTTCAACTCATATTTCCTATTCAGAAAGTCAGAGAAGCCCCACCAACCTCCAGTTAACAGTCTGCAATGGTGGCAATGAATGTAAAGTGTACTACTGTAAACAGTAGTACAACTTGAACTGTAAAATCTCCATAGCCAATGTTGTATGTTTGTGACTTGATAAAAAAAGCTATACACAAAGCACTGACCAGGCTCTACCCAAGAATGTGCCCCAATGCTGGTTTGAAGTATGTAAATGGACTGATTCTTATATAGTGCTTTTCTGTTCTCCTGGAGCACTCAAAGCACTTTTTTCACCCATTCACACACAGACTCTTTTCTATGCTTTTCAGTGCTTTCTAACTAACATTCATACTCTAATAGATACAAACCGGGGAAGCCAGGGATCGAACAACCAACCTTCTGATCAGCAGACAATCAGCAGATGACCTACTCTACCTCCTGAGCTACAGCCACCCCACATAAAAAACAAGTATTATGTTGTATTGCTTGTGATACCTGGATGGCTTTATCTCGCTAAGAATCAAAACAAATCCTGTTTTTGTTCTCGCTTTTCCAACTTTAGCACTGGAATGCACTAACTCTGGAGTGACATCACTTCCGAGTTCCAACATCCGACACTAGTCCGACATAAAAGCGATGTGGAATAACTTTCCCCATCTTTGCAAACACACGCCAGTGCAGTCACACCAAGCTCAAACACAGGTGGGAAAGAAGTAATAGTTGACATCCTCCAAACTTGGGGATCAGCAGTACCAAGTATACCAAGACTAAACTACACAGGGAATTAAGGAAGAAAGAAAAATACCTATAACCGTGACTCAAAATTACTTTACTTAAAGGTTAAGGTTTACTCTTAACCTTTCAAAAACACTAGGTTGGCAGCATACTTGCAACACAAAGTCCACTAATTTGCTTTCTTTTTTCCTCGATGACCACCCAGGTTTGTAGCCACAAAGCACCAGGAACAAACAACGAGGTGGAATTTGTAGAAGTATTTTTCTGTCAAATTATATTTATTATATCACTGAAGTCCTCTGAAGGTTTTGACAACTGAAGTTTAGAATTAAAAAATGTAATTAGACTCAGAGCCATTTAAAACAGTGTAATAGCCACAGTACACATTATATGTTAAGGAAAAGACTAAAACACTACAGACAGAAGGCCAGGGAGCCAATTATCTGCTATGAACAAGCACTTGGCAGCCATGACAGCAGACTCAGGGGAGGGTGGCCATCTGGTGTGACCGGTTGGGGAGAGGGGAAAATGAAAGGAGAGAAAAGTGTGAAGTGTTCACATTTTAAGGATCAAAAGGCACAGAAGTCTAAGAATAAAATAAACTCACATTGCTAACCAAGTAGATACCTCGTCCTCTTGAAGATGCTACTGGTTTAATTATCCACGGGCCCTTGTCCTTGGCAAAGCAATCTGAGGAAAAGAAAGAAAAGAAGAAGAGGAAAGCAGGAAACGCAGAGAACTGCAGTCATTCAAAATGACTGTTAACATGTCATAAATATAGCCCTGCTAAGACGAACAGGATTATGTGTGGGTGGTATCTTACTGCAGAATTCCTGGTACTCGGCGGGAAGCACAAAGGTCTGAGGAACAATGTGGAAGTTTTTGAAGCCATGAGTCTGTTGCATTCGCTGGATGTTTTTATAGAGACGGTCTTTGCGTGTCAGTTCGTGCGATCTGGACGTGTGGAAGAACAAATATAGGAACACATAACGGCTACAGAACACCCTGGGCCTGACGGTATGATTCACTTCATGCTTCATAAAGACATCGGTCCCAAATAAATCGCACGTTGCAAGCGAAAGCCAACAAACACATTGCCTCATACGGCGATATTTATAACAGAGGAAACAGTGGAAACACACTCTATATTTGAAACCTCTATTATACCTGGGAAAGTGGTTGACCTTCTGGAAGTCTTGAAGGCTGCGTAGTACGTAAGGCTTGAGGTGAGACCCTGTCCACATGAGGTTGAAGTCATTGCTGTTTGGGTGAACCTGAAAAATAGCAAGACTGAACTGAGCAGACAAGCCAGATGAAATGATTTTGATTTAGCGCACAAAAAGTAAAATACACCAGCAAAGGGATCATTAAAAGGGTAAGCTCTCAAGAGTTTCCAGCCACCAACAGAAGCATCGTATTCTGACGTCCATCACGTTTGATTGCTCGGCTGAATCTAAGAAACAGACTCCAGCATCACCACCATTACCCCATCACTAACCCCACGAACTACTGTACGACTTACGCTTTTGACACGATCTCAAAAGGGAAGGCCAGTTCACAGATTTCCATCACTGTCATGTTATTTTATCTCTTTATTTGTGTATTTTTCCAACAATTTGTTAGGAGGCGGGATTCACATGGCCATTCTGTCCGCGTCCCGTGGAGAGCCAGATGTTCGCAATAAAGGCTTATTAAAGTTTGGCTCTGTCCGGGCTGCGGTAGACACTCGTCTGCCTTTTGATGATGGGTTAGCAGCAGTCGAGAAGCATTGAAATGAAATAAAAAGGGAATTAATTGTAGCTGCTTGGAGAGAGCAATAACGGGGATTGTGTGCCCTCGTGAAACCAGATTAATGCTTTTTGAGGTCATTTTGTTTTTTTCCATGGGTGCATTCCCGGGCTTTGTCACCAGCAGTCAAATGAAGATTAACAGACCTACAGTAAAGCGTATCCTACAATTGCATGTGCCGCAAAAAAAAAAAGAAAGAAAAAAAGAAAAACAATGTATTTTTACAAGATTATCTGTTAAAGTTGTACGATTTAAGTGAGAACATTACCTCATGGAATCCGTGATTGGTGAGTATTTCTCGTACCAGGCGGCTCTCTGTGCGCACAATCTTGAAGGCCATATTATATCGTTCTGTGCAAAAAGCACAACAAGATATTCTTAGCATTGAACTTTCATAGGCTCCAAAATGACATTTTTATTCCCCCCAAAATGTCATTTTTATTACTCTGCACTGTACCTCCAACAGAAGATATGCTTCCATCTTTTGAAACAACAGCTTCAGGGAAAAACAGGAGAATCGGGATGGTCTTGCTAAGGCTGCCCCATGAGATGCAGGGATGGTCTCTAGTGGGTGACAAATTATACAGACACTTAATAAAAATAACAGGAGCAAAGTTTCAGAGATGCACTTTGGGGTGAATTTCAGTGCCCAAAATCTTCCAGGATGACATGAACTGACCTATATGGGCATCTTACCTAAGGCTGCGGGAATGCCTCGTGACGTGGTGTTTATTTCAGTCAAGCAGATAGAGGCAGAACCACACAGAGCTTTGTGAGGTGCTGGGCAATAACAAACCCATGTACAGTACTCCAAATACCCTTGTAAAAGTCGAGAATGTCTAACAGTACCAGACACAGCCTGCTTATCAGGGGGTCAAAATAAGATAAGGTGACATGATGATGGAGTAGAAGTCAATCAGGTATGACCAGCCTTGACAAGTGGGAGAGGTGGGGCATGCAAGCAACTGCTGCCCTTAGCTCAAGTATCCAGGTATGTGAGACAATATCGCAGATTATCGCACTGACACGGCTGGGTTGCTCACTGTTAAGAGGAGTCTTTTGATAGTATTTAAGCTTGTTGTTTATCATGAGCATAAGCCATCACCGAGACTACCCAGACACCTGCATACACACAAGATGTTAAGATCTTATACAGAAGAATGTGTTAACATCACCACCATCATCTCTGAATATGATCGTGCAATATTAGTACTTTTAAAGCATTGTTGATATTTGTAACAGTAAAATTCAAAGAGGAACTGACATTTCTTTCTATTACATTTTGGTTCCAGTCCCACGTCTACTGCATTATTGTACTTTATCTAAACTTGTTATAGGTTGTCTTTAATGTTTTGGCACATGGGCTAAATGAAGTATATCTTATCTTATTTTAAATAGAACGGCTTATTGGACAGACATCTATCAGCATGTGCAGGGTGCATTTTGTAAAACATTTATTCTCATGATTATGATTTTTCTGTTTTTATTAAATTCAACAAAACGTTGAAATAAAGGCCTGTGCTGTAGACTTGTGTTTCTGCCATGGTAGGTTTCCAATGGATGGTTTCGCCTTTATGTGTGCTGTGCATCTTTTGTGACAGCCTGTAATGTTATACCATGTAGCCATCCCATGTGGCATGAAGGTCCGCATACACTGTAATTAAGGCAAAGAGTGCAACCTTACTTACCAGAAGTGAAACTGTGCATACTCCTGTTATTTTGTCCATTTTAAATTGAACTTAAGAAAAACTGGTACACAATTTCTTTGCATTTTGCTCACTATAATACAAGCAAGCATTAAAAGGCACCAAACTCAAGGCGTGAACCAGTGTTGTTTCCAAAGAGCTATTAGCTGAACTGTTTGTGTAGCGAGATGCGCAGTGTGTCCTTAAAAGGGAAACTGGACAAGTTAAAGAAGAAAAAGATGTGGCAGGTCTAAAAAAACTATCTACAGCAGATGAAATGTTCATTAAGGAATAGGACAAGTACAAATCTGACACACGACCTGAGAGATGCATCTGGCTCTTCAGTTGATCTGCTACTCTAAACCAAGCCCTCATTAGCAATGGTTTAAGTGGAAGGGTGGCTGTCAAAAAGCCAGTCTTAAGGAAGAGAAACAGGGAGAAAGGACAGAAAAATGCCAAAATTCAAAAGAACTGCACAGCAACAGGCCTTACGGAGTGGTGAATCCAGAATTTGTCTTTAGCCATCTGTAAAACACACTGAAGGCTCTGTCAGGGTTTGGGGCTACATTTCAGCCAGTGATGTTGTGGATTATTTATATAATTATAAACAAAGAAAAGTGGTTTCACATTTTCTTCTACAATGCAACACTATCTGAAAAGCATCTCATTGCAAACAGTTTCATTTTTAAGCATGACAATGATTCCGCATACAATGCCAAGGCAGTACAAGTATACCTGGATTAAAAAACCCACAGTGGAACACTATCAGTCTCACCAGAGCCTGGACCTCAACATTATTGAAGCAGTGTGGGATCATCTTGACAGAGAACAGAACAGAAGGCATCCAAAGAAGAGCTTTGAAAGTCCTTCAAGATGCCCGGAACTTGCCCAAGAGAGTTCAGGCTGTGCTGAAGAATAAAGGCGGTCAAACAAAATATGACTTTCAAGCTCTTTAGAATTGTAAAAACTTTGTTTTTGCTTTATATACTATATTACCTTGTGTGTTTGCTGTTTCAGTAAACCGCGGCACCTATTTCTCATTTTCGCACCAAAACAGTACTGTCCTTTTATCACAGTCATGGTGACTTTCCTTTTGTGTTTTTGAGGAAGGTCAACACTTCTTTCATGGTGTCAAGACTTTTTGTGTGCAAGTAAAAAATTGCAGACAGCAGTTGTTTAAAAAAAACTACTGCAATATTACTCTTGCAATGGAACTGAGATGTGTTTATGGGGTAGATATTTTTGAACAACCATGTTGTAGCATCTCAATGTATAATTACTGCCATGTCAATAAATGCAGCGTTGGTAGCCTGAAGGTTAAATGCTAACTCTAAGCAATCCAAACTAATTTAGGAGATGGAGCCTAAAAGCAGATACAGAGGAACCCAGAAAGGTTTGACTAAGCACGGCTTAAGAGGGAATTATTAGACCGAGACAAGAAAGCAAAGACCAGCTGGTGCATCCACAGCAGAGGGATATATACTCATTTGTCTAAATGACAGTCATCAATTATACAGAATGAAAGACACCTGAAGGTGTCATTTTGTTTGCATGTATCTTGACATAAATGATTAAACAGAGCTCAGGACATCTTCTGTAATCCCTCACCGATTACATTTCACCTTAAATTGATTTGGTAACTTGCAATGAGAGAGAAAATGAACAATGCTTTTAGTTCACCATAATGTCATATTACAAGATGTATTATTTGGAAATCTTATGCAGTATGCCAAGAGGATCAGTAGGCTAAGAAGTTAACTGACTTGCCAAGTCCCACAGGGATTGCAGGGACTGTGAGCAATATCCTACTCTTCTCCAGTGTGTCTGCAAACAAGCAACAGTAGCTCCTCTTGAAGGACAAAATACTCAAAACAAAGGCACCAATAGCATTGATTGAGAGAGTTGTTGCTTTTTTCTTTAAATGAGAAAAGACAGATTTGAGGCAGCTTGTTTTATTTGTGATATAAAGCAGATAATCCCAGGTGCTTCTATAACCTCTGACCTTGACTCTGTTTAGATCACAGGCTGTCCTTTATTCTGCAGCAGACATATTAATATGAACTGCTAACTTGTACTTACTCTTGCTCGTCTTCTGAGGAGGATTCAGAGTCCTCTTTATCACGGATCACGGCTGGCATTTTCACTGCAAAGGGGGGTACGATCTGCCCGGAGAAATCTTCGTGGGACCAAGTACCGGTATCTAGTGTTTACCCTGGCATCTGCAACATCCAAGGGCAAACACAACAGTCACTTCTAAGATGATCTCATAAAAACGCCGATGTATTAATAACACTCTGCTCCACGACAGCTTAACACGAAGACTGCAACACTAACAGCGTCCTACAGTGATTTACAGTTAGCATGCTCTCACCTGAGAACCGCTGCTGCTTTCTAAGTCTGCCTGCTGTGGCAGTGAAATCATCTTAACACGTTATAGACAGTCTATGGTTAAGACAAAACCAAACTGCTAAATAAAGCGTTACTTTTATGCCTGCACGCGTTGTCAACTACGCAAAGTCTGCTTAATTTGACACCACTGAGGTTTTTATAATGAAGTACAAATACATACAGCAACAGAAAGAAGGTACTTTCGCCTGCTCGCTTATTTCCCAAGGGATCGCCACAGCAAATAGATCCGCGTATTTTGACTATTACGCGCGGATGCCCTTCCTTTGGGCTGGGACCAGCACTTGAGAGTACATTAGCTTATAACACTCTGAGGGTGGGTTTGTTTCCTCCCGGAAACGAACCGGGAACCTTTCACATGCAAGGCAAATGAGTTAACCACTATACCCGGACCACAAAAACTTGCCTTGAATTTCTGTGGAGGCTGCTAACAGTAAGCTAGTTGGTATCGCCAAGTCCAGCAATCGCCGTTAATCTTCCTGTAACTACAACAAGTGGATAGCAACAGAGAAAGGCGCATGCGCGCGACAATATTGATCCACGTGACGAAACTTTGAACTGCCCGTACATTTAAAATAAATAGGCAAAAACATTTCAATAGAAATATTACAAAGAGCGATTTCCTTCATATGTTCTTTATATTTTGATATTGTTGTGTTGCTTCAGTTGCTGCACAGTGAGCTGGTGTGCAGCAGTATTTCCAAAATACTGGGACCCCTCAAATCTACATCTATTTTTATATAAAAGAAATGCATGGCTTTCAAAGAGTATTGAATTAAGATTGTGAGAGAATGTATATATACTTCCAGTGGATAAATGCTTGTTAAAATCGTATTTTAGACCGTGTTTAGTCGTAGATTAGTTGAGTCAAAATTCGAACGTCTTTTGCATTATTTCATAGGTCTTTCTATAGATGCAGTTTTTCATGTTCACAATTACCTAATAATATAATTAATTGGGATTTAGATTCGGAATAAGTGCTCGGAAACGTTACAAAGGTGGCTGCCAAGTGGCAAGCCTTGCTCGTAGAGGCACGTCACCTGCATAATTCTCTTGCTCTACAGCTACTCTTTGTTTGGACGCAGTCTAGCACTGTCCACACGCGACAGGATTGCTATATGTAGATTGGTTAGAGGGGGAAATAGGCGGAACCCTAACGCCTGAAATCACCAATCACAATCATGGTACGATTAACAGGAGCCATTTTAAGCGCTCTTATTGGTTAACCCCACGAGCCAAGATTGAAAGACTCGCCACTCGGTTGGCTTCAGTCCCACTTTTTCTAGCGCCAGTATACTCCTGTTTTGTCGGGAATATGATAGTTTGACAGGCGCAGTCAGGTAAATACATGACGTACTCGTGATGTTTTAAAGTATAATAGGCTAGCTAATTGTATAAACCTGCTTAATCCAGGGTTAGCTTGTTATGTCATATGAGTTACTGATGTATTGCCAGCTAATGTCTTATGTTAGACATGAAATAGAAATACATCTATTCTTCCGTCCAATGCTAATGTTATATAACCGGGGTTTGTACTGACCTGTAGTTCGGAGTGGTGTGTCCTGCAGTGAACCGGCAGTTTTCCTCTCTGATAGGTGCTTCTTCCACACAGAAGAGATGAGTCGCTTTCTGAACGTCCTGCGGAGCTGGCTGGTGATGGTGTCCGTCATCGCGATGGGAAACACCGTGCAGAGTTTCAGAGATCACAGTTTTCTGTCCGAAAAGCTCTACACAGGCATGCCAGAGTTTGGTGAGAAAACTGGATTTTGTTTTCTGACAGAAGTGGAATGTGCAACCTGACAACCTTAAAAGTAACGTGATTATTAGTTTGTGACTCTAGTATTAGTATAAATTAGGCAAACACCACACGCTTCGAATACCAAGCAACACTTTATGTTAAAATGCACGTGATGATCATCAACTAATTACCTATTAGCCTGCATATCACTGGCGTGCAGAGTCTATATAGAGCACGTATAAATGTTTTATTAATCATAATCAGAATATACAAGGCCATTTCTCCCTAATAGGAGCCAAACCAATAGTAGTAGTTATTAGCAAGACTTCACTTTAGATTGGAAGATATATACTTAGTTTGAAAGCATTCATTTATAATAATTATTAGCCCTTGTAGCCTTTGTAGTATTATGTTGCCTTTTATAAGCTGCTGTTAGCTGCTGTTATTCCCATTGATCTGGACTGCAACAATAATTCTAATCCTGTGAAATCACAATATTGAATTTCTTTTCTTACTTTGTATTAAAAACTTGAATAAACCATAGTAATTTAGGGCATTAAAATGTTGTTTTTTTTATAATCTTCACCATAATAAGTAGTATTGCAGAAAACTTCTGTACTGCGGCACATTTCCAGAAAAATGCACTTACAGGTGGCATAACAAACCAGACACCGCTCTACGTTCACTGGACGCTTTATTAGGTATACCTGTTCAACTGCTATCTCACCACCTAAACATGTGGCAACAACTCAGTACAATATGTGGACCCTTGAAGCAGCAAAAGACTGCAGCAGATGCTACCACTGCCAGCTAAGAACAGGAAACTGAGGTAACAAGGGATCAGCTAAAATGGACAACTGAAGACCAGAAAAATGTTTGGTGGTCTCATTTTCTACTTTGACATTCAAATGATAGGGTCAGAATTTGTTGTAAAACAACATCAAAGTATAAATCCATCCAAAATCCAAATTTTCAGGCTTGTGGCGATGGTGTAATGATGTGGGGTATTTTGGGGGGGACACTCTGAGCCCCTTAGCACTAACTGAGTGCTAAATTCCACGACCTGACTGAGTATTGTTGTGGCCATGATTACATAAGTGTACCCATCTACTGGATATGTTCAGATCATCTCAAACTGGTCTCAAACATGTCAGTGAGTTCACTGAGCTCAAATGGCCTCTGTAGTCACCAGAAGTCAATCCAATAAAACACGTTTGGGATGCTGTGAAAGAATTACGGCAGTTCTGAAAACGTAACAAGGTCCAACCTGGTACAAGCATGGTGTAACTAATAAAGTGTCTGGTTAGTGTATAGAATCATAGAATTAGATAATAAATCAATGTCCTCAGCTAAACCTGCTCAAAAGGTTAAAAAAAAAGAAAGAAAGAAATGCTCCAAGAAACCCTCCTGCATTGTTCTCAACTAATAATGGATGCTCTCTATCATGATATATTGTATCTGTATTTATTTAATTTCTCAGTAAATGGTCTCCAAGCTCGAACCTTTGGTATTTGGACGCTGCTGTCATCGATCATTCGCTGTGCCTGTGCCATTGATATCCAGAATAGAACGTAAGCCATCGTGTTGTTTCCTGCACCATAAAAACTCATTTCTGGTGGAAGTCTATTCACTGTGTAACCCTGGCTCTTGCAGGCTGTATCACATCACCTTATGGACGTTTGTCCTGGCATTGGGCCACTTCCTATCTGAGGCTTTTATCTATAAAACTGCACCGCTGACTATCGGAGTCATGGCCCCTCTCATTGTGGCTAGTGAGTAATGAATAATAGTGATAATAACCTCTGTTGGACTCCCCATCAGGACGTCTTAAGTTAAATCACAACACACTGGAATACACAGTTAAAAGTACATCACTGTGTTTTTGCAGGTTTTTCCATCATAGGAATGCTCATTGGATTCCAGTGTTTTCCAGAAACACAGGAGGAAGTTGGAGCGCGACAGAAAAAGCATAACTGAGTCCCAGCAATCTGGAGTTTCCTGTTGTTGAACTGAATCCACCTCCACCAGCCTTCTGTGAACTGGTCCTCGTGTGCTGCTTCTTGCCTTGAAGAACAGGATATACTGATGTAAATTCACTTTCTACTGTGACATTATTTACATTTACACAGATCAGCCATGACATTAAAACCCCTCACAGGTCAAATAAATAACATTATCTTGTGAAACTGCAATATTCTGCTGGGAAACGTCGGGACCTGGGATTCCTGGTCCACGACTGCAGTTGATGATGTGCTCAAACACAGGAAGACGCTAGTAGTCCCTAATCCAAATGAGCCTTTGTAGGATGTGCCCCAGCAAGGCTGATCTTTGGGGACAACTGCTGCTGTCATGCTCCCAATCAGCACATCCTCAAAGACCCTGCCTTCATGAGGAATCAGAGCTGTTTTAGCAGCACAAGAGGAACACAGCAGATTAGGCAGGTGGTTTTAATGTTGTGATCGATTGGTGTATATCTTACAATACAGTGGTCAATGTGTGCTGCTTTAGAATTTGTAATAATTTCATATTTAAAAGAGCAATATCTGGAGTTTTATGTTGTCTTAACAGCACAGATAGCGTATTCTTTCTCAGTCTCGGTTTTGCTATGGTGCCGCTGACTGACCGTAGAAACAGAACCACAGTACACATTTTCTCGTCACCATGATTGTTTTATTGCACCAGAGCATAGAAAGTACAGTTTTCTAGTCTTTCAATCAAAGCAAGCCCAGATGTACCAAAGATGTCAGAAGGCTACGCAGAAGAAAACCACGCACCTCATTAGAAAAATCATACAGCAGAGGTTGGTTTGATGTTTGTTGTGTGCTGTGAAAGATTTGTACATCCTGGAAATTTATGCACAAATAACTTTGTATAAAACTTAATTTTTAAAAATATCTTGATTTTTTATGCTTTTTATTGCTGTAATAATTGTGGCAATAGTATTTTGTAGTCTTGTAGTCCTTTGTTTGAAGTGTCCTTCAAGGTGTAATTGTGTTTTTGCACGGTTTGTGCTAAAGACTGAAATCCCAGTTTTGTTCTGTTCTCATATTTGGGTTAAAGAAAGCATAAATCTCCTGATTTAAACATGGCCACATTGTGGTGAAATACAAAAATACACAGACACATTTAGCTAGGGCTTATTTATCTATAAATATATAGATTTGTTCTTAATTTAGTTTCTGTTTTTGGTACAGTGTTCAAAATCCCATAGTTTGTATTGCAGTTTCATTTTTTCCTTATTGACTGGATCAACTACACATCATGCCAAAATAGCAAAAACTCTAAGGGTGTGGAAAATTCACAGCACTTTAAAGTGCCTAAGACTAAGATTAACTAGAACCTCTCACAGACACATAAAAGTCCTAATTAAATATCAACATTTCGAGACAACTTCCTAAAAATACCTGAAGTAAAAATTTGTACAACTACTGGTTACACAGCATAAAATACACACAGGCAACAAAACGAAGGAAAACACTAAACCACTTGAGCCTTTGACCCTGGGCTCTAACAGGTGGAGGGCATTTGATTGGCACTGTTTAGGTCCACTCAGGATCGGTGCACAACTGTGCAAAGTGGTGCTCAGATCAGGCCACATCTGTTGGACACTTGGGACACTTAATGACTATAAAAAATAAGATGTGTTAAGCCTTTAAAGTCATCAGAATTTAACCACATTGACCATAAAGAGGAGATTTTGGCCATCTTATGTTTGCTTGCCACTACAATTATTCACACAAAATTAGGTAATATTTTCCACAAGAACTGAGCTGCATTACTCCGACTCTGGCATGTATTGGCCCAACACCCAAGACATATTTCTGATGGATTTCCCTTCGATTTGTCGCCTGTTTGTATAATTCTACAGTACCAAAAGTAAAAAGTACACATAAAAAGTGTGCAAAATGACAAGGGCAGTAGATCTGATTAGTCGCAATCTCCCATTGTGTTGTTCTTATTTTCCGCTGTGCTGACATCCTTTACGTTCCGGACATTCTTGCCTCTTGTGTCTTTTTAAAGAAGTCAATCACAGTAAAATGGGGCCAATATTGACCGCCCCCCCCAAAGCGAACTCAGATACATTGCATCAGCAGTATTCACAAGTAATACTGTCATCCTGAACGGCAGACGACAGATACGAAAGCCTCAATTAGGCGAAAGGTGACTTGGCTGCCTGACAGGTAAACACGTCGTAGTCCTTAATCTGCATTGAATACACATATTCTAAACACAGAACACTAACATGAGACACCTTCATCAATGTAAAGAGAGAGTTCAATTACACACAATGTTGGTCATATATTAGAAAACTTTCAATATTGCCAGTCAAATGCATAAAACACTACATTAACACCGGTCAGAAGAAAACTAGGAAAGGCATTCAGCTAGATTGAAGGTTGGAGTCACTAAAGTGGCAGATACATTACACCTAACAAGACATGTAAAATGCCATCATCCCATGATGTAAAAACCTTGAAAGTGCATTCCCCCATGGTGGTTTGGGGTGTAATACCAATGTGGATTTCTGCATCACAGAGTCCAAACAGAACTCCGTAAAGCAACACTGTTCTCTGTGATTCAGCCTCCATGTTCTTACAGTTCACAGCTTTCAGCTCCTCAGTCGTTTGTGCATGATTGTGCGTCTCGATATGTCAGTTTTTGTTGTTGTTTTTTAATGTGTCTTATTTGTTTTTAATCTGTACACGGTGATATTCTGAGATCTTGGACAGAGAAATATCTGTCTTCCTCACAACCTCACCTCTTTCAAGATTTCAGGTGGAGAGATTCCTCTTTCCAGATCAGCAGTAATTGTCTGCAAAGGACAGACGTGATGCAGTAAAATGAGTGAAGTGGCAGCAGAGTTCAACATCAATATTATATCAGCAACAAACATCTCTTCACATTCAGTACACCTCATCACGTGTCTTTTCACAATGAACTTCAGATGAGTTGCAATCACCGGATAAACGTTTAATTCCACAATGACACCGAGTCTGTTTGTGCGATTTAAAGGGCTGGTTGTGCAGTCGAGTAAAATACGCTGCAGTTTAACCGGTAACACCTTCAAGTAAATGCAAACATGATTGTGTGCACAATCGTTAAAACCCTTTTTTCACCCTACCTTGGCAGGTGTGTGTTTTGGTGTTTGTGAGCTTGTGGGTTAATGTCAAGACTGCCGTTGCCAGGGGCTGCCGCACGACGTGGCCCCGTAGTCCTGCACCGATGACAGGGAGCCTGCAGGCTGGAATGATAGCTTTGGGGTCACACCTCTGAGGGGCCCTAAGGGGTCCCCCTCATCTTCCACCTTCTCATTCATAACACACCACCAGTGCATCCAGAGACACCTGCACACCCAGCTATACCACAGCCTTTGATCAGGAAACTGCATGTATCGTTAGTTCTGCTTTGTTTATTATTTAGATACATCTCTTGTTCTTTTTTCTTTTCTTTTCTTTTTTAAATCTACTGCACTACTATCACTTTGACTTCCACTGGTGTGCAGGATTACTGGTGTTTAAGCTGCGTTTGTAGTGTTAAAACTGGAATATCAGAAGGACAAAAAGGCCAAAGAAAGAAAGCAAGAGGTCCCGAGCCTGACGTAAAGCAAGGCGACAGGTGAGCATGAACATCTCCGAAGTTACAAAAGTCACCACATATTTAGTTTTAATACTTGGTTTTAATATAAGTTTTTTTAGCTGAAAATATTTATTTGACAGCTCTCAACTGCACCCGTTGTAAGCATTAAACCAAAGCAACGCTTTTCAAAGCAAAGAATAAGCAAACGTGTTTTTAATGAGAGCGAGCCAGAGAGCTGTTAGACGAAGCATAGCTGAGAGAAAACGACATTTTTAGCAGCTTGCGGAGAAAGCTGCAACCAGGGCAGCGGGACGACCGCCTGCATTCGCTTTGCATCCAAGCCTGCCGCAGCAGACTGCAATGTAAGTGACTGCAGAGAAGCCACCAGCAGAAAACCACTCAGAGCGCATTCAATCCAGAGCCAGGGTGGGCTCTAACACACATCCCACCTCTAACTTCATGTAACACACACAGTCGTACTTACACTCACTGTCTGCACCTCAACCTGTTGGTTGGCCTTCTGCCGTCGGAGGTCGGATTTGATAAATCCTGCAATAATAATAATAATATTATGAAACACATTAAATTACTGATGATTAATTTTGTGCAAAATAAAGTTACATTTAAATAGAACAGCATACTGGTGTGGAAGTTTTAAAATTGCTACTCCCATGTTATCTTCTTGTATTTTATATAACATGTTTTCTTCAAAACTAATTTTCTGGGTCAGCATGCAGAATATCCTTTGGTGCTCAGAGATTATTGAATCAAAGATATCCCCCTTCCTGTGACAACTCAGAGAGGATGGAGGAAGGATATCGAAGGATATGCACAGTTAGACAGTAAGACCTTAACAAGCATGGTTGTGGTAAAAAGAAGGTACTCCTGCCATTAAGGTTTTACATGTCAGAACATAACAAAAAGGTCTTAAGGAAAAAAGACCTACTATTCAAATAAGTTCAGTGCATTTAGAGGAATTTCCAACAAGACAAAACCTCCTGCTGCAGACGCCTCTAAACATGTGGTTTCTGCTCTTAGCTCTGTATGATGTCAGTGACAGTGTATATCCTTACCTTTGTCACTTTAGGCATGCAGAGCACATAAACAGAAAAAAGCTGACTTAAAAGGAAGGGTCAGATTGTTTCAGACTCGGAGTAGGCCGCACCAAGGCTTACAATGAGGCATACGAGTTATTTTTAGCTGTGAATCATGCAAAGCTACTCTAGTAGAGATCAACGATAAAAATTTAGCGCTAAAAAATAGGTATTTTTGGTCCTCTTTAACTACAACTTTAATATAGTGTGAAAAGTAATTTAGCCACTAGGAGGCAGCATACGCCTATGAAAGAGACGAGTCTTTGCAAGTCCAAGTATTACACAAAATGGTTTCACATAAGTTGGTCTGAGTATCACACACAGACATGGGAAAGAAAACAGCCCATATCTACAGAGATGAGGTTAACATCTCACCTGTCACCACTGTTCCTATTAGCAGAAAGATGCACAAGAATATGTTGCCAGCTAAAGTTCCCCAGTAATCCATGATCTTTCCCTGAGCTATGGTGAAAATGATTCCAAAGATCTGAAATGAGAGTGAGAAGCTCTTTAAAGGCCCAAACAACATGACATGTTATGATATGTTATTTGTTTGTTCTCTGCAGTCATACGTGCTGAACGTTACCGACCTGAGCTGAACAGTTAAGCAGTCCGGACGAGGTCCCCTCCGATTCTGGGTAGGTGAGCTCTACTGCATACTCGAAACCCAGAGGCAGGTATCCTGTCATAAAGAAACTGGAGAAAGACAGAAAATATAGGTGAACTAAAATATAAAACCAAGTGTCTGATCTGTTCACCATAGAATTTTGTGACTCAACTATTTTTAACTGTCCAAAAACCAGCAGAAAAAATGCTCCACAAATGTAAAAGTAGGACAAGTATATTGAGGTTTAATACATCCTCTCTGGGTGAAAAGCAGACAAAGGAATTGCTATGGAAACCAGATATGGGCATAATCAGCTTACCATAAATAGCAATTATTGACAAAGCCTGTGGACTGTGGAACACTAAGTTTTGCTCAAAAAGCAGCATTCCTGCTACAAAGAAACTGAACAACACAGAGCTTCATCAGTTTCGAGCGGGACTCTAAACGTGACCAATATGATTCAACATTACCCCGAGGTTAAAACTAGTGTCAATGCTATGCCAACCCGCATGGGCCAATAAAGCTTCTGTTTAGCTAAGCAGTTTTCTAAACACTTCCAATAAATGGATTTCCAGCTCCACGGAAACCCTTTAGCTTCAGAAACAGCTGGCAGCCCCTCAGCATTTCTCACTTTGCTGACGCTTGCCGAAATGTTTTCTTTAAATAAATAAAAGTATGAGAAACATCTTTTTTTTCCTCCATCACATTTGCATGACAGAATATAAGAGATCATTCACAGCTCTGTTACCTGTTGGCTGCTAGAGCCTACTGTGATGTTTATGGCCATGGTGGCCATAAACACCATCGGGGCGATCGTGGCTCAAGAGTTGGGAGTTCGCCTTGTAATCGGAAGGTTGCCGGTTCGAGCCCCGGCTCGGACGGTCTCGGTCGTTGTGTCCTTGGGCAAGACACTTCACCCGTTGCCTACTGGTGGTGGTCAGAGGGCCCGGTGGCGCCAGTGTCCGGCAGCCTCGCCTCTGTCAGTGCGCCCCAGGGTGGCTGTGGCTACAATGTAGCTGCCATCACCAGTGTGTGAATGTGTGTGTGAATGGGTGGATGACTGGATGTGTAAAGCGCGTTGGGGTCCTTAGGGACTAGTAAAGTGCTATATAAATACAGGCCATTTACCATATTCTTTAATGGTTACCTACCCTAAAACTCCAGCTGTAACGAACACCACCCACAGGTGACCCAAGTTGAGGGTGAAGGTGTAGGCCAGCATCCCAGTTAGAGAAAGGATATACACGGCCAAGGTGGTCTGTCTGTGGAGACAGGAGCATAACAATAAAGATTAAGCCATGTATCATAGCACATGTTATGACGGGCACAATAAGGACTAACGCAAGCGATAATGTTCAACCCCCCCCCCCCCCCCCCAAAAAAATGAATGCCATTATTTTGTGTCACCAACGACTTGTCACAACAACGCCAATCTGCAAAAACAAATTCACTCTGTTGAAGCTGCTTCTTGTACAACCACGCGTAAAACAAGCAGCAAAACATTTTTGTTAATATTGCACAGTCCTCCGGCTCACTCTGGATCCACATTCTAAATCTGGGCTTAACTGCTCTGACAGATAACCATCCTAATGGCATGTGAGGAATCTGTGGACTGAGGATCTTCCTCTAATCATAAACATTTTTATGCCACATTAATGAAGGCAGTTTATCAACACTAAATCACTAACTTGCAGAATAAAGCAAGTGGTCATTTTGTAGAAAGAAGTAATGTATGATTACTGTTTTTCCATCATATGCAGTGGCAAAAGGCTTGAGAAGCTACTTTGAAGTACCAGTAAAGTACAGCCTGCCAGTTCAGATAAGCAGAGAGCAACACCACACAGAAAACTCGGCTATGTTGTATCCTAATACGTGCCTCTTTTAATCAAATGGTCTAATTCACTTGGACATCTCTCTGTGAATGGATGAGTGACTTAAAGGACATTCATGCAAGGAGTCGATGTTTTAAAGTACAGCTAACATTGCAGAGAAGAAGTGAGAATGCTGATCCTGAGGACTGAAAATTACATTGCCTTTCAGAAGAGCATCTTTTTACATGTGCACATGAAGCTCCATCAGAATCTGACTGTAGAAAACAATGACATTAGTTTATTTGAATGCCATGGTTTACCACTCCCTTCAGCTAACGGCAGGAATCTTAAACTACATGGGCTCACCACCATTGGACAATAGAAGACTGTAAAAGTGTCGCCTGGTCAGATGACTCTCAATCTCTGCTGTGACATTCGGATGGTAGGGTCAAAAGTTAAAATAAATAACATGAAATCATGTATTCATCTTGCCTTGTATCAATGGTTTAAGCTGTTGATGGTGCAATGGTGTGAAGTTCATTTTATACTCAGCCTTTTATGATCACAGTGTAGCCATGTTCTGATGGACATGGTGTATATTTAGGATTTGACTCAAATGTAGGTTCTTGTTAGAAAACACAGCTCTGTGTTTGATCTTAGTCCACATCACTGAAAAACGGGGTTTAAAAGAAATACACTACTTGTAGGCTTTGGTCTTGTCCAGCCATATGCCACATATGAGAGAGCCCGCCATGCCAGCAATGACAATGGTCAGACCGATTCTCCCAGCATTCACCTCTTCACCCTGAAAGAGAAAATGTTGGCATTTGCACCTGTGAAGTCACAATATGCAGTCATTTCCTAGAAGCACTGAGCCGTAACAATCATACTCCTGTTATCTGTGTCAGGACCATATCTTTGGATGCTTTATAGCTCAGTGTTAAATGCGGTCAGACAGTGTCTACCTGCTGGGCCTATTCAATCTGAGCATAAGCCACAAGGAAGACTAGAGAAGGTAAGACAGAAAATATAAAGTTGACAAACATGAAAAAAAAAAAGGCTATAATAGGGACTTACAGGATAGTGCTCAATGATCATCCGGTTCAACAGTGTGGAAATAGCATAGAAGCAGCCAACATTCAAGCCTGTAGACCACAAACAGAAAACAGTTTATTCTGAGACAATCTGCACAGAAAGGTGGTCTCATGTGGGGACCAGATGGGTCCTGGTGCTTCTACCTAAAAACTCTTGAGAGCTTCACACAATATAAGAGACATTATAATCAGATTATTTGGGCATTTTTAGGGTGTATACTCCCCCTACTCAAAAACTTTCTCCTTTTTTGAAAGCTTTAAACTGAAAGATGAACATTTCTGTTTCCCAGCAGCTTATCATGTTAGCATTCCAACTGACTACACGTGAATCAATAAATGTGTGTGTGTGGGTATTAGTAAAACAACTGCCTTGTGAAACTCAGCACAGGATTCTTCTTATAATAACTGAAGGTAGACAATTGGCAAAAACTAAAGATGGAGGAGAGGAAATGGATTTTAAAAGGATTAGAAAGCAAGCAAGAAGTCTATAGTCTGAGAAACAGCTGCTAACACACTCAAACAGCCCTTTAACATGAATAACTTTGGTCTGTCTTTCCTATGTTGTCACTAATTAGTGACCTTTGAGCCAAAAAATGCTATCACCAAAAACAATCAGATCAGTGCTACACAAACTCTATTCGTTTTAATGACTCGCTCATATATGTGCTCAGAGGCCGATAAGGACTGTGAACGAGAGTTACATAGACCATAATGCACAGTATCCTTAACTCTTGCCAGGGTAAAAGTTTAGTCCTAGAAATGGTGGGGCTGACTGCTACAGTTTGCATGTTTAGTACGGGTAAGAGGGAGGAACCCACCATAGCTGACCACCAGGAGCATGAAGGGCTTGTTGCGCAGCAGACTCAAGATGGAGGCTGTGTAGGAGTACTCATCAGGCTGCATGTTCCTGGCCTGTGCCTGGGCCTGGCTGGGTGGGATCTCAGGTTTCTCCTGAAACACTGAAAAGCAACATAAACAAACGCAGCATTTCTGGAGGTTACTTTAGTTTTTAAGATATAAGATTTAGTAGGACAGCACCGGAAAAACACCGGACTGGGGCAAAGAGCAAAGTTCAGTGTGATGCTGAGGTAAGAGCAAAAGTGGACTCCAAACATGAGTAAACATGCTTATAAAGATAAGATATCAGTCTCCGAAGCAGGTTTTAACACACGTACAGCAGCCCTGAACATCTTTAGACATTGTCCAACAGAGTTACATGTGAGAATTTGGAATAATCTTTAACCTGCCAGCTCTCCAGTACAAGGTCCATGTGATGCTCGACTGAGCCTTTCTAAGAAAATGCAGGTAAGTGTCTAACACAGCGGGTGACATCTGACCTGCCCCCTGGACATCAAGTCAGCCACCAAATTTAACCAAATATAGGTGGCTATTGTTATTACTTTTCTCCTCCTATCATAAGTCGTAGATTAACAGGTTTTATTGAATAACAGGTTGACATTTTCAGTATTTCTTCTATTTATTGATTCCGTAACACTTTCTGTATTGTTATTGCATTTAATCTTTCACTATTGAGTTTAGTGAGTTACCAAATATGATGCATGTTCCTGACAGCATAAATATACATTATGTGTAGTTAGAATTGGCAGTGTGTGCTTCACATGTGATTATATATTTTTTTAAATAAGTAAAACCTGCTTGATTGGGACAAGCAGATATATCTGCGCAGTATGTAAAGTGAAACACAGATGTTCTCCGCACGTGACACGACAATCAGCAAAAGCTGGAATCACAAACCTTTGACCTCAAAGGTCACAGTCACAGGTGATTGTGTCCCAAGGATTTGCTTTGAGTTATTTAGTCAGCATATCCAAGTAATCAAGGGACTGGTTCTCCACCACTGTTTCTCTGACTTTCTCTGACTTTTAGTCCTTGGTGGAGGTGAAGAGAGAATTTAACAGAGCTGGGGGGGTGATTTTATAAAACTCTGCTATGACTCCCTGAGCCCCTGCTTGTATTTCACGTCGTGTCAAAACTCATCTCATCAAAATGTGGACAATTACACCAATTACCGCAGCTGCTCATCTGGTGGAGTTGAAGGGATGTTGAGTTTTTCGCTAGAAAGCACACCTCGGGCAGGCTCAGTTTCCCAGCGGAGCTGGCTGAGGAGCAGACATCTCTGTGTAAAGCTCTGCCATACACAAGTCTGGATGTTCATATCGAGAACTTTGCAGCAAAGATGATTTCAAAGACTCTTTTGTGTTCTCATTTAAAACAGCAGTGTAATTCTTCTAGTGGACAAAGGAGTCAAGGTGAGGTAACACTGGAAACTACAAATTGTCAAGATGATGCTTTGCTTCATATATTTTCACACCAATAGCTGTGGGCGCTGAGTGACACTTAAGGTGACTTGCAGTGGGCGATTGCTGCATGAGTGAGTAAAGAGCTCTGACAAGGACTCTAACCCATTAGCTCTTTTACACAAACGTGAGGCTCAATCAAGACTTGGATCCATGCGTCTCCAAGGCCAGAAAGGGCGGTACAAGATCACATCAATGCTGGCTGGAAGCTGCAAACAGTGGCGTCAGTGTCTACAGGAGACCAATGCATAAAATTCACTGATGATTCTGTGCTCATAGATTTTCTGTTCTTTTCCTTATTTTCTTCCCCTTAAAATTCTCCAGGTTCTTCAACACGATTTTAGGTTTCAAACAGAAATGGTCAAAATGGTTCTACAAAGGCTCCAGCCATAACTGACATGTATAAACACTCATCTTCCCTTTAAACACTTACCGATGACCACAAGGACCAAGATGGCGGTGGCCATGCCTGCGCTAATGTAGAACATGATACTGATATGATGTGCCAGCTCATCCATGTCATCCACGTTAGGCACGAGGATGGGTGGAACCAGGAACCCAATGGCAATACCCAACTGTAAGCGAGAGACACATAATTAACTATGGACTGATGTGATGCCTGCGCACAGACACATATGTCCAAATTTTTAAAAAGCTATAACGCAAAACACGTCACTGAAGACATAAAGAAGGGTAAAGTTTGCACTTTGATATGATGCCCTGTAAAAAGCAAGAAACACCCCAAAAACATAAACAAAAAATGAAATAAGTAATTGATGCAGAAAATGTCAATGCCTGTTTGGCATCTGACTGACTGCTGCAATCAGTGTGAGTGATGGTACACCTCTTATTATAAAACATAAAATATATGCATATTTGCCATTTGTGGCAAAATAAACCCGTCTGTAGTTTTTTGTTTAACAGAGACAGGTAACACCGTAAGTCACCATTCTTTTGTAAACTGCCTGACATGAAGATTACATGTCACTAAATTTAACTTTTAAAACCCCAGCCAACCTCAGTGAAAAGCAACACTTCTAGTGGATCTTGGGTAAATGGGAAGGGAGTGGGGGTAAACGTTCCAAATTTGAATACCACAGCAGCAGTGCCAACATCCTCGGCTTCCTACTGTCACAAGAACATTCCAGAAGGGACACCGGTGGTGGTCCCTCCACTCTAGGGGAAAGGTGAGAGAAGGAAAGGTGACGCGACACATTCCCGATTGTGAGTAACAAACCTGTGAAGTGTTTGACGAGTGGAAACACAGAAATATGTACGATCCCTTCAGTCGTCTGAGAATGTTACACCCACTGTTACACTTGTTGCCTTCTACAGCCTTCAGACAGATTAGAACCTTTGCTATAATGTTTACCTTGTTGCCAGTGTACTAGAAAAAGCTCTAGAAAACATTCACAGCAGACAGTCACACATTTGAACCAAACTAAAGACTTTTTATAACCTCGTCAAAACTATGCAAAACAGGCTCATTGTTCATTGGCTCCAAATTACAGTGACCTCGCTTGAAGTTTGATGTCTGTTTGATCTTCAAAGCGTCACAGGCTTTTCTGGAACCCTTACCTAATTTTTTGCTAATGTGAACTGTTTCTAAATGTCCAAGGTATTACATAAAACGACTTCAGCCTGAAAACTTGGAAGCATCCAGTGTTAGGGACCGCAGCCAAAGCAATTAAGCCATGGTGAGCAAGTAAACATCGACAGCAGCGCGTCCTTTTCATCTTCATCGGCAGGGAGCGGGTTTAAAGCACAAAACAAGAACATTCATGACAAGCGCCGGTGTTTGGTCTAATGATGGAGGGAGAGGACATGGTTCAGCTTTGGAGGTTAAAGGGCACCACAGCGTGCTCAGAGCGGTCAATAAGATGAGAAAAGTGTTAGAGACTGTGGAGAGATCACAAAGCACTGATATGTAGCCAAGTACACCACATTTGCTCTGTTTATTTTCTCTTTACTTTAGATATGACTTAAAATTGCATAAAACTATCACTCTCCATGTTTCGTGGGTAAATTTAAGGTAAATTAGATTTCAGTTGATGCGTGTTGACATTTCCTGTGACCTTTTTTGGAATTTTCAGATGATTTTGTCTGTCTAATGCCGTTCTCGGGATTTTTAAAAGGAAAGCAAAAGCAGTGAAACACACCCGCCCCAGCAGACCTGACTACCTTGCCATGCACACAGCATTCTTAGTGCAATCTCACTGTATAGTTAATTTACCCAAGGTGAGGAAACTTGCACAGAAGCAGGCAGCTCAAGCGGTGGAAGTCACCCGCCATCCCCAGCAATTTTCCCCTGGCTAGAAAGAACAAACCAAACACACATACAGACACAGAGGAAGTCACTTTGACCACTTAGACAATACCGGTATCCCTGTTTTTACTGGAAAGATCTATACTCTGTTCACTTCTCTCCCTCTACCCTCCTCACAGTTTGGAAGTCTCTGTCAGACAATGGTTCCCTATCATATATTTTCTTCTGGTTTCTATCGGCAGATTTAAAAATGAAGAATTTATGACTTCATATTTTGATACTGGTAATCCAAGTAATGTTTAAACAGTAAAAATGCTCAGTGTAATGTAAACCATGCCCTTCTACTTCCCATATACTGCTTGCCTGGTATGTGAAGTACTTTAATAGAACTAAAATGGTTCAGCATCCAGCATGCTAACATGTACTGCATGCTGGGTTCATCGTTTCTTTAAGAACCTTTACTCTGAAGGGATTACTAGCCATTAGTTTTCACCAGTGGCAAAGAAGGTGACTGGCTTTGTTAAACCTGCGGACTCTGGAAGAAGGTTGGAAAGAAGAATCCACAGGAGGAGAGACACTCAATCACAAATCAAGATAGCTTGACCTAACAGAAACATGCTATTTTTTTAATATACTGCACAAAGAGTTAAAGATGACAGAGCTCTCATTCACTCTCGCCCACTTTAAAGAAGAAAAGTGAATAACACCATACACACATTTTTTTTAACCCAGCAGGTAAACAAAGACACACCTGGTTTCCCAGAACCCCAATGGAACAGGCGGTGGACACTTCCTGCTGCCCGAACCACAGAGATGCAAGTCTGGAAGGGATGCCCAGGATATAAACCGTGGCCACCGAGCACACGAACTGTCCAAAGAAGGTCAAAGCAAACATGCTGGGGTCCGCCGAGCCCGTCTTGATCCAGGCCCCGATGCAGTTGTAGGCGGACCCCACCACCACAACATCTCTGATGCCTCGATTGTCGAGGAGCCACATGACGGGTAGGATGAGAGGGATGTAGGTGAGAAAGTAGATCATGGAGAGCCAGTCAATGGCCAGGGTGCCGATGCTGTAGAAGCGCATGAAGATGTTGCTGATGATGCCGTACTGCAGCCACATGAAGGCGTTGCTCATGGAGTAGGCGCTGAAGATGAAGAGCATCACCCACCGCCGTTTGTACAGCCTGGTCTCCATGAGCGGAAAGAGCCGCGCGGTGTCGATGGCTGATGGCTCCAAGGTGTCATCACCATCTCCCAGAGGCAGGCAGTGCGCGTATTCTCGCAAGCTGTTTCTTTCTTTCCCCGTTGGGGTGCAATCATTGACCCTGGCCTTGTCGAGGCTGTCCGCCCACTCATGAGAAAGTTCATCCTGAGAATTCATGTTGCTCCCAGTGAAACTCTTCCCTCTTCCTTCAGGCTTGTGTGGCTCTCAACAGCTGAAGGGAAGAGCAAACAATTCTTCTTGTGTGTGCACTCTCTTAACACCATGGCAGCTTACCTGACTAGGCCCTCCCACCCAGCAGGAACTTCCTAAATGGTGATCATAACCAAGCTCGCCCGCTGATCCTAAACTGGAGATTACTTCCTATTACTGCTGGCTGATTTACCAGAGGTGAATCTGGGGTGCAGTTTAAATATAATGAGCAGTATATGAGTAGGCTCTGATTTCAGTCAACAATTACATACCCAGCTGCAAATGTCGGGGTTCGGCCTTCTTCTCTAGTGGTTTTAACACCAAAGATGCGTTTTACTTTTCATTTAAAACTCCTACTTCCATGTGAGATCGCATAAAAGCATAGCATGTAAATGTAAGGACGAACTACAAGAGCAACTTGGTTTTATTGCTAAGTATAGGCACATGACACTCACACATACATAAATGCGTCAGACAAGTTAAAGTTCATTGAGAGGAATACTGAATGTGCACAGCTGCCATGCTGTGACACAGAGGGGAAGTGTCCCTGAGCACTGAAACATGAAGTGACGGTAACACACTGCTTGTTGACCAGTTATTAAGGTTGAGTGTTTCTGGTTCCTAAATTGGATTTACCAATGTGCAATCACTTTGTATTATGTCATCTGTCTCTGGCATTACAATACTGGCAGACCTGAGGATAGTCAGTTTACACAGTGCAGTCAGGAGGGATTAGCACAGTGGCACATTTATGTTGTGTTAAGTCACATGCCAGTGCACTGCTGGTATGAGATTCAGCTTTAATTTGAAGATGTTTATATCCACATTTCTTTGAGCACTATTATTTTTCCTGTTTCTTTATTACACAGAAAATTTGAAAAAATAAAAAAGTCGTTTCAATTAAAGAGCTTGTACATACTGGTGGATTAACCATTACAGAAAGATAGCAGAACAAGCAAGCTTCCAAACTGTAACCTGTATAGAGATAAAATTAAACGCTTACATTTAGATTTGATATTCTGGTTTTATTTTGGTGAAGTGTATCTTAAATGTGTAGTTAGCCGAGATGGTAAGTCAAATTTTCAGGTATCTGTACTTTAGTCGAATATGTATTTTTGTGACAACTTTTTACTTTTATTCCCTACATTTTTAGACAAGTATCTGTACTTTCTGCACCTTACATTTACAAAAATGGCTCGTTACTTTTGGTAACGAGCCATTTTTGGCTAAATGGATAAATGGAGGAAACAGTTACACACAATAGAAATTACTGTGAACCATGATCATTTTTGCCCACACTTGAGACACTCAGACTCTTAGAGAACCCCACCTACTGAATGCCACTTTAATGTAAAGCCAAGTGTCTCATACTTCATAGATGAGTTTTTCATGAGTTTTTTTCTGACTGTACTCACGTGGATGCACGACAAGGTGACACTAATGACCTTCCAGTGTGTGCAATGAGTCCTTGAATCTATATAAGCGCTATATAAAAACTACTGCTCTTTGTCTTTGTCAACAATAGAGCACAAAAACAACTGATCAAAGCCAGCGATTATATTGTTTCTAAGTTCTTCGATCCTTGTCATAAGGTGGTGTTACTGACAAATTTTTTTACCCTGCATTCAGACACAAGGACAGTAGTTCAGTCAGCCGTGATTAATTCTGATCATATTAGTCTTATTTTCAACATAAGGCATAATATACTGTTTGCTAAGCAAATCAAACACTAATACTTGCATTAATCAAAGTAATCAAATATTAAAATGTACTATATTATTAAAAAGTGTTGCTGAACGGAATGTAATTCGTAACAACAAAGTAATAACAAGACAGTAGTGAAATCCAGTCCTCATACTGATGGATGCTCTGTGTTAATGAGTAATATAGTCCAACATCCAGCTCTAAGCCTGGCTTTTCTTACAGTGCGTCTTTAAACACGCTGGAAATTTCCAGGCTCTATCTACACCACCTCTCTGTGAAATCCATGGAAGGATCGAAGGGAAGTAAAGAACAGTCAAAAACTCATTCAGGATATTGAAACTACAACCACAAACGTGCGCCACCGTGGCTGCCGACAAGCGTCTTTTGGGAAAACACTGTCATGTGAAATTGTAAACTGACAATGTCTGAATGAAAGACGAAACAGTAGTTGCGGAAATACCAGGTTTGCTTTGTTGGCAGTGCTATCGTCTTATTTTCATACAATCAGAGCAATAAAACGGTAAAACACTACTGATAAGCCGATTGTAAAATAATTTCAGGAATATCCTGCTCCATAACGGAAAGATTTTTTTTTTTGGCATTTATGGATCACGATTAGGGTTGCCAACTCCCTGAAAAATAAATAAGGGACACCTCGTGGCCAGGGCCGGGCAACCCAGTTGTCTTCACCCTTCCCAGTGTGGTAGCTCTTTTGTGTGTGAAATTATTTTTTAATCATTTGACTTGAATTTGATTTAAGCAGATATTCTTTGTGATATGACCACATGGGAAACAAATGATCATTTAGCCATTTATTTTTAGCTCAAAATGACAACATTAACACAGTAAAACAGGTCTCTTTCTTAAACAGAAGCCTGTCATGCTTAACTTTTGAGAATATAAGTAAATCTTTTTTTTAAAAAAAACTCTGTCCTGCTTAACTTAAATAGAAAACAATAGAAAATATTCTTGTAATTGTGCACATATAGTGCATTTAGTACAATTTGCTTCAGCTGAGGTATTATTTCAGCTTTTCTAATGCTAATCAGCTGCTCCTGTTTGTAAACCCACTTGTTCCCATGATTACGCATCATAACTCATCATCATTATTCATCTATGTATTACTTTTATGTATTAGTCATCTATTTGTTGTAATCATCTATCCTTGCAGTTGTTTATTACACAAAATAAATGATATTATCACACTTCTGGCCACATAGCGCTGATATTCACTGCACATGCCCATATTGTCAGGGCTCTGTGTGCGGGCAGGCAGAGATGAGGATCCAAATGCAGGACTCGAACACAGAATTGAAACTCAAAAAACCTCAGCTTTATTGCTGGCAGAAAAAACAAACATGGAGTGAGGATGGAACACTGAGACCAAGGACACACAGGCATAATTCTGAGGGTACGACGCGACACTGAGCATGGGAAAACACAGGGCTTATATACACAGGGTAGTAACGGGGGAATCGGCAACAGGAGGGAGACACAGCTGGGAGAGATCAGGGCTAACGAGACGGGGGAGCTAAGCTGCACACACTAACATAAGACAAAGACTTTCACAATAAAACAGGAAACATGAATTACAAAACAAGCATGCAGACTTTACACTGAGAGACAGACAGAATGACACATGGAATCTGAACTAAACTAAACGTGAGATATAACTGAGAACAAATCCTTAAGCACGGATAAACAGAAACAATAATAATCATCATCATCACTACGAGAAGAAAACAATCCATGAAGCAGAAATAAACCAAAACATAATAAACTCAAAATACTGGGTCCAACGGACCCAGAACCGTGACAGTACCCCCCCTCTAAGGGCTGGCTCCCGACAGCCCCAAACAAAAAAAAAAAAAAAAAAAAAAAAAAAAAAAAAAAAAAGCACAACAAAGCACCAGGCCAGGGCGGGCGGAGGGGGTCCAGGATGGAGGGACAGGCCCAAGCAAAAAACAAAACAAGGAGCACCAGAGTCCAAAAAACGCAGGAAAGCATATCAAAAACAAAACGAAACCAGAGCTCACCAAGAGTCTACAAAAAAGTCCAGGGGGCCGACCGTGCACACGGCAACGGTGGCGACGTGCGAACAGTTCTGGAGGCCGACCGCGCGGACGGCAACGGCGGCGAGGAAGCAGTTCTGGGGGCCGACCGTGCGGACGGCAACGGCGGCGAGGAAGCAGTTCTGGGGGCCGACCGTGCGGACGGCAACGGCGGCGAGGAAGCAGTTCTGGGGGCCGACCGTGCGGACGGCAACGGCGGCGGGAATGCAAGCCTGGAGGCCGGCCACGCGGAAGGCAGTGGCGGCAACAGAAGTCCGGAGGGCGGCCACGGTGGTGATGATGCCCAACAAGCGGCCTGGCAGATGACCGACAATGTGGAGGTGGTAGGAGGGGACCCGAAGGCTGCGTGGCCCCTGCAGCCCCAGGCGAAGCGGAGGTTGGATCAGATGAGGCAGAGGCTGAAGCCGAAGCTGGGCCAGGCGACGCTGAAGAGAATGCGGAGGCTGGACCAGGCGACGGCGTGGGTGGAGACACGGAGGCTGGACCAGACGAGGGTGGAGACACGGAGGCTGGACCAGACGAGGGTGGAGACACGGAGGCTGGACCAGACGAGGGTGGAGACACGGAGGCTGGACCAGACGAGGGTGGAGACACGGAGGCTGGACCAGACGAGGGTGGAGACACGGAGGCTGGACCAGACGAAGCAGACGAGGATGATGCTGAAGCTGGGCCAGGCGAAGCAGCTGATGAGGATGCTGACACGGAAGCTGGGCCAGGCGAAGCAGGTGATGAGGATGCTGACACGGAAGCTGGGCCAGGCGAAGCAGGTGATGAGGATGCTGACACGGAGGCTGGACCAGACGAAGATGATGATGCTGATGATGAGACCGCAGCGGGCGAGGATGATGAGACCGCAGCTGAAGGCTGGACGGGCTCCTCGTGCCCCCCAGCTGACGAGGCAGAAGGCTGGACGGGCTCCTCGGGCCCCCCAGCTGACGAGGGAGGAGGCTGGACGGGCTCCTCGGGCCCCCCAGCTGACGAGGGAGGAGGCTGGACGGGCTCCTCGGGCCCCCCAGCTGACGAGGGAGGAGGCTGGACGGGCTCCTCGGGCCCCCCAGCGAGAACAGTCTCAGGACCAGTGGGCACAGGGGCCCCTGGAACACACAGGACAAAACCAGCAGGCGCACGGGCCTCTGGCAGGGACAGAACAGGACCAGCAGGCGCACGGGCCTCTGGCAGGGACAGAACAGGACCAGCAGGCGCACGGGCCTCTGGCAGGGACAGAACAGGACCAGCAGGCGCACGGGCCTCTGGCAAACACATAGCAGACTTCAGCTGCCCAGAGCATTGACTCTGCTCAGGCAGTGACAGCCGGATGCAGTCCTCAGCTGGGTTCCTAGCCTCCAGGGGTCCAGAGTAGGCTGAGGGCTGAAACTCAGCCTCTGGGGAGGCCCTGGAGCGCGTCACAGTCTCTGAACTGGCCAGCTTTTTAGGAATGATTACATTATCATGAGGTTTGTTGCTCTGCTTAGAACAAACTGATGAAACACAGTTCCTTTTAGATTGATTTGACTGAGCTTGTTGTACCGGGGTAGCAAGTGACACAGGGTGCAGGGCTAGTGGCTGCTGAACAGGAGGCTGAACTGAGGGTGACTGAAACAATGGTTGGGATGACGACGGTGGTGGAATTGGAGACTGAGCTCGAGGCCGGGCGGCTAACTGAGCTCGAGGCCGGGCGGCTAACTGAGCTCGAGGCCGGGCGGCTAACTGAGCTCGAGGCCGGGCGGCTAACTGAGCTCGAGGCCGGGCGGCTAACTGAGCTCGAGGCCGGGCGGCTAACTGAGCTCGAGGCCGGGCGGCTAACTGAGCTCGAGGCCGGGCGGCTAACTGAGCTCGAGGCCGGGCGGCTAACTGAGCTCGAGGCCGGGCGGCTAACTGAGCTCGAGGCCGGGCGGCTAACTGAGCTTGAGGCGAAAATGGTGGTGGTGGAGTTGGTGTCTGGGCTACAGGCGGCTTCTGAGCAGGAAACACAGGACACTGAGCTACAGGTGGCTGCTGAGCAGGTGACACTGGAGACTGAGCTACAGACGGCTGCTGAGCAGGTGACTGAGCTGAAAGCGGACGGGCAGCTGACTGAATAAACATAGCTCCAGAATAAACAGATCCAGACGGAACAGTCTTAACTCCTGGATCTGAAAAAACATCAGGCGCACAGTCTTCTGAACCAATGGGAAAATAGTCATTCTTAAAACGAAAACTCTTATTTTCCCGAACCGGAGAAACACGAGCTGTAGTGTTCATGTAGCTGGCGTTCGCAGCTTTGGGGGAAAAGTCTGTCTATCCCTTTACAAAAAAGGCGAATGAAGGGAGACTCTGTCACTCACCCTAGGCGGTTGTTTGAGCTGAATCCCAGGCTCCTGCTGGAGCTGTGAGTGCTGGCTGCGTGTTCGCTGCCTCCCTGTTGAAGAGGGAGCGGCGCTGGCGGAATGTGACGAGGGAGGACTCTGCTGTGGCTGCTCCTGCTGTGATGTGGAAATGCTGGGTGAGTCAGGCGGCACGATAATAATCCCTAACATCTTGTAAAAGGCTTGTGCAGGCGTGAGCTGATTGCTTGCAGGCTCGTAGTAATCCTCCCGGGACCGGCTGGAGCGTTTTCTGCGAGACCTGGGCGTCCGCGGGGAGGAAGCAGACGAGTGGGCCGAAGGGTAGGCTGCCAGCGAGGAACGGCAGCACGGAGGCCCTCCAAGCGCTAGCCGAGTCCCGTCAAAACGGGAGCTGCGCTTCCACGGTGAGTCCGCTGGATCCATTACTGGTCGCGTCGTTCTGTCAGGGCTCTGTGTGCGGGCAGGCAGAGATGAGGATCCAAATGCAGGACTCGAACACAGAATTGAAACTCAAAAAACCTCAGCTTTATTGCTGGCAGAAAAAACAAACATGGAGTGAGGATGGAACACTGAGACCAAGGACACACAGGCATAATTCTGAGGGTACGACGCGACACTGAGCATGGGAAAACACAGGGCTTATATACACAGGGTAGTAACGGGGGAATCGGCAACAGGAGGGAGACACAGCTGGGAGAGATCAGGGCTAACGAGACGGGGGAGCTAAGCTGCACACACTAACATAAGACAAAGACTTTCACAATAAAACAGGAAACATGAATTACAAAACAAGCATGCAGACTTTACACTGAGAGACAGACAGAATGACACATGGAATCTGGCCCATTTTGAGACGATTTTTGAGTCGTGCGACCGATTTGGTGATCGGCCCGATTTTGGCCTTCATCGTGCATCGTTTAGTATACGTGGGGTAACGAGAAGCACACTGCTCACGCGCAAACACGTAAACGTCGGTGAAAAAGACTGCGCAGCACGGCAGTGCAGCGTGTGATCTGGACACAAGCGATGGAGGCACAACTTGTAGAACTTTGGAAAGCTCATCCGAGCCTTTTCGATGTGGCATCACAAAATTATCACGACCACAACAACCGTGAAAATAGTTGGATTTACACTGCTGCTCAATCACAGCTGCCTGATCATGTTTTTCATTAGCAATTTAGCAAAGTTGATGGTGGTGGTGTGTCTGTGTGAGTGAAAGACAGAGAGGGGGAGCGACAGATTTTCTGTTATAACCTTCATTTTAAGGAGGCACAGTGTGAGCACTCAGGTCGCATCAGAGCATCGGGTGAGACCCTGCATCGTGACCTACCAACTTCTAACCCCTGCGAGTCAATCGTGCAGTTTGAAAATCGCACTATGTAGGGCTGCACGATTAATCGTTAGAAAATCGCGATCTCAATTCATGCTTATGTGCGATCTCATTTCCAAATGACAACGATTTAAAAAAAAAAAAAAGACGACGATTTTACCGCATTTTGATCCGGGACGTACTCTGCTGTGCCGTGTGATGCTAAAATTAGCAGGGAAAAAACAACGGAGAGCACTTCAGGGATGACGAGAAAGTGACAGGAGAAAATCCGTCCCGGTCAACCACCCAAACATCAATAACGGGAACCTTATACAGCGCTACAGTGTGTGAATGGGTGGATGACTGGTTGAGTAAAGCGGTTTGGGGTCCTTAGGGACTAGTAAAGCGCTATACAAATACAGGTCATTTACCATTCCCTATACACGTCGAACTCCCGCAGGCACAAAGACATTACGGAGGCTATCACTTATCACCTGACCAAAGATATGGCTCCCATCAACACTGTGCAAAACGAGGGATTTAGGAAAATGATCAACACCCTAGACAAACGCTACACAGTGCCGTCCCGCAACTATTTTTCTATTGTTGCACTACCTGCTCTATACACGCAGCGTCGAGCAACGGTGGAGACGGAATTTCAAGCAGTACAACATTTTGCGGCAACAACAAAACGTGAGACATTTGTTGTTTTTATGTTTATTTATTGTTTTTATGTTCAGTCTTAACTGTTACAAAGTTGATGTGCAGTTAATAAGTGCAATAAATATTTATACTGGAAAAGAAAATCGTGAGAGAATCGTGATCTCAATTCTAAGCCAAAAAATCGTGATTCTCATTTTATGCAAAATCGTGCAGCCCTAGCACAGTGTCTGCCCAGCTTTAGGTCTACTGTCATCCGAGACTTGCACCGCAGTGTCGGCGTTTGTTTCCCTGTTGGCCATGCTTCTTGTTGTGGTCATCTGTTGTCTTCCGGTATTTTCTCCGTAAGCAATCTTTCCTCGACCAATGAGATGAGCAGTAATCTGAATTGTCATACTCGAATTGTCATAAGTGTGCTGTCAGCTCATTGGTCACAAAGCAGGAGAGGGGCTGGGAATTATGTTTTCAAACAAAGCGTTAATTCCATTAACATTTCTAGACTACTTTTGATTCTCACTGTATTACGGGACAAAGTGCGTCCCTTATCAGCTCAATACGGGACGATTCCGTATGTTAAGGGACGGTTGGCAACCCTAATCACAATAAGACTTTATTGTACTTCCTGGAACAATATGATGCGTTATGAGCTGTGTAAAAATAGATATACGAAAACATTTAGTTAATTTAATGTAAGTTTTGCACATTAGAGTGTAAACAAATCACTCAAAAAACAAAACTGGGAGATTATGATACCTGGGAAAGACTGCGTGGAAGTAAATACACTGACCCAGCAAAAGATGGCGACAGTGGTCACGTCATTTCCCATTTGGATGCCTCGTTCAAAACCAGCCCGGTCTCCCAGCAAACAAACATGAAATAGTTGGCGTTTGTGTTCGTGGGTAGGGAGCTTCAAGTGTTTTTCGTGACAAGCAGCACAACTTTGTGACTTACGTATTTCAACAGGAAGTATACATTTGTCCAGGCAAGCGGGGCAACCAAGAAAACAGCAAAGGGTTGGATTTCAGCGCAAGCGGTGATATTTTTCTAAACCTGACACATTTTTTTAATTGGCTAAATCTAACAAAATCGTTTTTACGTTAGGTAAATGTTTTATTACAACTTTCCTGATGTAGCTTTGATGTCTACAACACTGGGAGTCATCTCATTTCAACAATATCTGTTTTTTTATTGTAATCCCTTTACTGACTTTTACTTGCATATGCTTTCCATACAGAAATTACTACAAAAAACAAAACAGAAAAACCAACACTGAAACGAATGCAAACGAATATTAATCATTAAAAAAACAAACCTAAACTGAAATGAGGAAGTCCACTCTGGAAACTAACAGAAACTAAACTGAAACAAAAGTCTAAGTGAAATAAAAATAAATGGTAAATGGCCTGTATTTATATAGCGCTTTACTAGTCCCTAAGGACCCCAAAGCGCTTTACATATCCAGTCATCCACCCATTCACACACTGGTGATGGCAGCTACATTGTAGCCACAGCCACCCTGGGGCGCACTGACAGAGGCGAGGCTGCCGGACACTGGCGCCACCGGGCCCTCTGACCACCACCACTAGGCAACGGGTGAAGTGTCTTGCCCAAGGACACAACGACCAAGACTGTCCAAGCCGGGGCTCGAACCGGCAACCTTCCGATTACAAGGCGAACTCCCAACTCTTGAGCCACGATCGCTAACTAATGTCCTGCTCCAGTTCACATACAGAGCTATTAGATCAACTGAAGACACCATTGTCTGAGGTTCAGAGGCTGTCGGATTGGTGTGCAGACAACAACCTGGACCTCAATACCACCAAGACAAAAGAGCTGGTAGTCGACTTCAGAAGGAGGAAGTCTGAGCTGCAGCCTGTCAGCATCAACAGGGAGCGTGTGGAAAGGGTCTCCAGTTTTAAGTTCCTGGGTGTGCACATAGACAGACCTCCAATGGAGCTCAAACACCTCGGCGGTTTTAAAGAAGGCCCAACAGTGTCTCCACTTTCTGAGAACCGTCAGAAAAATGGACCTGAAGAAGGAGCTGCTAATCGTCTTCTACCGTTGCTCCACTGAAAGTCTGTTGACATACTGCATCTGTGTATGGTTCTTCAGCTGCACCATGGCACACAAAAAGGCACTTCAGAGGGTCATTAATATGGCCCAAAAATCACTGGACATCCTCACCCTTATCTGAAGGACCTGCACAGCATTTGCTGTCTCAAGAGGGCACGCAGCATCCGCAGGGTGTTTAAGCTGCTGCCGTCGGGCAGGAGATTCAGGCTGCTGAGGTCGCGGACAAACAGACTCAAGGACAGCTTTTACAACAGGGCAATAGCCCTAATCAGTGCTAACAGTTGACCTGATTGGCTACCTCCCTGGACTTTTTGGGGGGCCCATAACATAATAATAATAATAACAATGTGAAATAAAAACATAGACTCATTCTTTTTATTCATACAGTCATTCTTTTTATTTATTAAGTTAAGTTACTGTGTTGTCTTGTTTTTGTTGTGTTGTGTTGTGCGTAATGCCGAGTGGGACAGTTTCCAATTTTGTTGTACTATTGTACTAGACTGAGGAATGACAATAAAGAGTTATCTCTTATCTCGTTACCTCTAATTGGAAACCTGACTTTACAGTTGCCCCACCTGTCAAATCTCACGCTCGGGGGGATTTTTTAAAAATATATTTCTATCCTCCCAGCAATTCATCCTTGTCCTCTGAGGCGAGCATAATCTCTACGTTAAGTACAATTTATGCAATCTATATGAATCCTACTGTCAAGAGCACAAGCAAGGCTTTCTAATGACGCAACATTTAAGGGAGGACTCCTAACAGACAACATGTACTTTTCCAAATGTTGCATTTGAACAAACCACAAAATTACTGGAATAATATCTTTTGGACAGACAAGCCAAAATTGGAGCTATTTGACTGTGATGCGCAGTGTAAACCAAACATAGCACAACAGCACAAACACCTTATAGCAACTGTCAAGTTCAGTGGTGGCAGGTTGTTGATTCGGGCTTGTTTTGCTGGCACAGGACTTTGCACTTGCAGTCAATGAGTCAACTATGAACCACTCTCTATGCTAAAGTATGCAAACATGAGACCATTTGTCTGACTGAAAGCTTGGCCAAAATTGATTTATGAAACAAGACAATCATCCCAAAATAAGCACAGCAGCAAATTCACAACAAAATAGCAGAAAAATTTAAGAATCGAGGTGTTGCAATGACCCGGTTAAAGTCCAGACCTCAGTCTGATCGTGGGACCTTGCAGAAATGAATGCCCTCAAACCCCAATGAACTGAAGCAATGCTGTAAAAAAGAGTGGAAATTCCTTCAGAGTGATACGAGACTGATAAAATTCCATAGCAACTGATTACATCAACCTATCACTGCTAAAGGTGGTTCTATAAACTATTTAATCATCGAGTGTACTCCGATTTTGACAAGGCTGCATCGAGTGCAGTGAAAAGTTTACTATTTAAGTTTAGAATTCTTTTTTTATATTATACTCTTCAGAAGGCGACTTGAGGCGACTTCTGTTGTGATTTGGCGCTATATAAATAAAAACTGAATTGAATAGAATTGATAATTTTTCTTCACAAATCCCTCAAACTACACTGTAAAAAGGTACTTAAACATTGGTAGGTCTGTGTTACTATCAGATATGAAAACACTATCCTGTATATCAGTAAGTAAACTAGTTCTCTGTAGCTTGCAAGGATTCTGGGTACAGGACTTGTATTAAGTGACTTGTAAGGATGTGAAGTGATCATCAGCTTGTGCAAAGTAAACAAGAATAAAATTCAGTGGAGATGTAGCCACAGAGCGGGCAGATCATCTTAAAAGAACCGGTTAAACATCCTGTGTGCACAGTGTCATTTCACATGTTTGCAAACACATGTAGGGGAGACTGGCTGTTTGCTTTAGCATCTGTAACTCAATTAATTTTTGCACTAGTTTTCAGACTTTTACATAAAATGCCGACATTTGTTTTCTGCTCCCTTTGGGGTCTATTTTCAGAAAACACAAAATATCCTTTAACTGCTACGCAGACGACTGCCAAATGTATTTGCCTTTAGCACCAAATGGCCCAGGCTCCATCCAATTTTTTTGAACTACCTTGAAGATGTCAAAGCTTGGATGGCTCTGAACTTTTTGAGTTTCAATGAGAGTAAAACGGAGGTGATTGTATTTAGACCTAATAATATTTCATGCAACCCGCTTGGGAATTGTGGTTGGCTAGGGTATTATATCAAATAGCATGTGACAAATTTGGGAGTCATTATGGACGCAGATTTTAAATTGGACAAACATATTAGTTCTGTGTTGCAAAAAAGCTTTTTCCAGTTGAGGCAAATAGCAAAGCTGAAGCCAGTTTTGTCAAGACGTGACATGGAGAAGGTAATACATGCCTATATTTCAACTCGGCTTGACTACTGTAATGCACTTTATGTTGGAGTCAGCCAAGGATCTGTTGCACGTCTTCAGCTCGTTCAAAATGCTGCTGCCCGCCTCTTGACTGGTACCCACAGGCACCAATCCTGTCTTCTCTTCATTGGCTTCCTGTTCATGACAGAATTGATTTCAAAGCGCTGATTTATAAATGCCTTAATGGTCTTGCTCCCCCATACCTTTCTGAGTTACTTCAGCCTTAGATTCCTTCGCGGACCCTCAGATCAGCTGACCAGCTGCTGTTGGTTGTCCCAAAATCAATCTAGGCTAAAATGTAGAGGAGAACGAGCCTTTTCAATTATGGCCCCCAAACTTTGGAATACGCTGCCTTTAAATATTAGACAGGGATCTTCATTTTGAAAACACACCTTTTTTCAATAGCGTTCAGACTGGTGTGAGTTGATATGTTTATCATGTGTATTATTATGTTTTTATGTGAGTGCAGTGGTTTTATCTTGTGTTTTATCCTTTTGTTTCTGTACAGCACTTCGGGCAAACTTTCTGTTTTTAAATGTGCTACATAAATACACTGAATTTGGTTTTGGGATTTGGATAATAAACAAAGTTTAGTGCTGGTCAAAACAATTACTTTTGTACTCTCCCCCCCCAATAAAAATCTACACGCAGTTGTTTCCTGCCATGTCAATCATCATATGAAATCAGGAATGGAAGTGGGTAGACACCGAAGTGACCATATGAGTCCTATCTCATCTCTGATTGGTGGGATTGGCGGTGCTACAACTCTCTTAATTTTACAAATATACCCAGTCTCCCCCATTTGGTTTGCCAATTAAGGACAACACGCCCAAATAGAAATAACCACTGCAATGGCAATTCATTGATATTGACGGTGCAGTTTAAATATAACTGGTGTAGTGGGTGCATCCATCACTCACACTGTTTTCGAACAATCAAAAACAAATTCCTTCAGTTTTTACAGATCAGATTTAGTCAGGGCCTCTTTGCCTGGTGGACAAAGAAGTATACCAGGTGGCACAGAGGGACCCCCCAAAACCCACAGTTCACTGCCTGCAGAAAGTGAAGAAATCACACCTGATATTTATCACAGCGCAAATTAATGCCCCCCCCCAAAAAAACAACAACAACAACAACAAAAAAACAAAAACAAAAAAACAACAGGAACCAGGCACCAGGAAAAACATAGCCAAAGAAGCAGAATATCATTATTGGCACATTTCTATCATTATTTACAAGCTTTATCAAAACGTCTAGTTTTATACAGCCTAACATTTGCATTTGATTAAACCCATAACTTATTGTTCTATAAAGTTGGAAGGATAAGATTAAGTCAGCTGGGCCCAAATGGAAATATTTAAATTGATTCCACTCTAAGATGTTCATTGAGCCAGTCTACTCCAAGTTACTAATGTCTATAAATGTACCAGATATTAGGCATTATTTTTCATGGGTTTTACGCAACAAACAGAAATTGAGGTCTGTTTAACCGACTCCCTGTGTTAACTCACCTGGTTGCCAAAAACTCCAATGGAGCAGGCGGTGGAAACCTCATTCGCTCCGAACCACACCGACGCCAGGCGGGAGGGCATCCCGAGGATGAAAACCTGGGCAAAGGAACTCATAAACTGTCCAAGCATGGTGACCCAGAATAGGCTCGGTTTGGCACTGGCCACCTTTATCCACGTCCCGGCGCAGTTGAGCGCATTCGCAATCAGCGCTGTGACCCGCAGTCCCTTAATATCCAGGAGCCAGGTGACTGGGAAAATGAAGGGGATGTATGTGAGCATGTAGACCATAGACAGCCAGTCCACCGCGAAGGCTTCCACCTTGTAGAACTTCATAATTATGTTGCTGATGATCGCGTATTGGATCCATTGGTAAGCGTTGATCAGAGAGTAAGAGCTGAAGAGGAACACTATCATCCATCGCCTCCTGTATAGACGCGTAGTGACCCCCAAGTCGCTCTCCCTGTTTATGATCCCGCTGTGTTCAATGGGGTCCGCGGCAGCTGGACCTATTACTCCCATGTGTGGACCATTCTCCGTCGTATCCGGAGCGCACCTGTCCCCCATTATCTGCTCCAGAAATGAACTGAACTGAACTGAAGCACAGCCACCGCGACACTAACCTACTTAAGATGTCCTTTAATAAAGAAAAAAGAAAAGAAAAAAAAACGAAAATAGGAGGGAAAAAACCCAAGTATCACTTTCGTTCCACGTGACACTGCCAAAAACCATTCAGCTGTCGGACTTCCTCTGTGCCTCGAACCCCTTTAGACTGATCAGCCTTTAATTGAGATGTCTAACCGGCTCCTGAGTATATACACTTGAGCTTTCTGAGAAATTCCCTTTGAAGAACGTGTTGACACCGACTTTTACTCCACCCAGCTGTTGAGATAAGAAATGACAGTGGCTGTTCCTCGGGAGCTCTGAGAGAAACCCTCAACATGACAGAGCAGAGATAACCTCTGAAGACGACACAGTGCAGTCTGTCTGAGCTGCTCATGTCAGTACTGTTGCATGTTTCGACTTCATCCCCTGTTGCAACACAGCAAATTATCACTATGCCGCAAAAAATACCCACTCGGAGCTCAGCTAACTTACAGTAACGTTGCTGTCAGCCTACTTCTCTCCTGAAGCTTTAGTTCCTTTTGCCTCAGCCACTGCGGTTTTAATCTGCGTGTTAAATCCCCTCTGATAACAACAACGGGCGTCTTTGTGCTTATTTGTTCGTGCATGCTGAGAATTTGGTGTTTTTCTTATTTCAATAATTTAAAAAATGATTTACATGTCTAAACCAAACGATGGTCCACATTTAATCTAAAGTAGTATTTTATTATTATTGCACATTAGTTACTACTGGACCTACAAAGAATCCATCATGACTAAAAAAGGTGGAGAGGTATGGAGCAATATATTACAGTTAATACATTTTAAGTAGTTTAAAGATATTTAAGTGTGCCTCTTGGCATAGGCACACTTAATAAAGCAGGAAGGTTAATGAGCTGTGCTGCAGCTCACCACAAGATGTCAGGGTTTACCAGAAACTTTGCTCCTGAAACTTTTTTTTTTGTGCACAAAATATTATTATAAAACGTCTTCCATTTTGCAAGACTCAAAAAAATATTATTCAATAATTTTAAAAAAAGAAACTAGACATTTATTTCTTAAGGAAATACAAAATGGGATTTTGTGATAGCTTATATGCTTATATAACACCATATACAAAAGAATAAAAACATAAACATAATTGCTAGTAACAATATGGTAACAGAAAATAAAGTACAATGTAAACACTTGTATATATATATATGTATGTGCATACATGACGCCTGCGCCAAAAAACAATGGAATAAAGAAAAAATGTTCAGCTGCTGTGCCAACAAATGAAAAATGCTTGAGGTTATTTATGCGATACAAAGGCTTCTTTGACTGTGGGTTTATACAGAAATAAAAAAAATCATCTGCATGTGATGGTTAATGTATTCCAGTAGTTATTTTTTTATACATATATAACTATTTCCCCACAGATTTCAATGATATTTCTACAATTCCCTGCATGTATTTTAACAATTGAAGGACAGTCAAGGTCACATCATGCTGCAAAGATGTCTATTTGTAGCCTGATAACTTACAAACACTGTCTCTTTGGGGTATCGCCTCTTCCCTGCATGGAAACAGTGACTTAGTTTCATCCCACACAGCAACAAATAATCATCTGTGCAGCTGACTGATCGAATGCAGTTCTGTTTTAGGGTTAACTACAAAAAAACAAAACAAAAAGCATTAAAACACAGGTGTAATTACTGGAAATATATCAAAGTAATGCCTCGTGTGTGGCTTGTAATTCTACCAAAAGTTGTGCTGTGTTTTTTTCTTTACTTTCACACTAATTGTGGCTGGACCTGTGAAGACGAAAATGAAGAATAAATGAAAAAGCAAGAAGGAACAATAAAAAACAAAAACAAAACAAAAAAAGACTATGAAAGAAGATTGATTTAACTGCCAAAACAGTGTCTAAGCACAGTGGATCCACATTTTGTGGTGTAGCGCTCAGTGGCTGGTTCTCCTCCACGACCGAGGCCCCAAACGTAAGTGCTGCTAGTTTGTTGCTTCTTCCCAATCGTAAACTGTAGGAACTCGCACTACAACCTTCACTTGGCCTCCAGCTGCTGCAGCAGGGGGCTCACCTCACCCTCCGGAGTTTTGACACTGTCTGTCCTGACAATACACGTGGGGCGGTGGCGGTTGAGCATGAGGATCAGCTGCTGTCGTTCAAGCTTCAGCTCCTCGATCTGGGCTTTAAGGTCGGAATTTAACATCTCTAGCCTTTCCGACTCCTGCCATGGGATTGGAAGGAAGACAAAGTAATAATTGTGGAAAGAGTGAGACACAAGTTGAGTATGTGAGAGTGTGCAATCATGCAAAGGAGGCTCCTTAGATGTGCCTCACCTTTTGTAGATAATCTGTCCTCTCCTTCTTTTTGTTTCGACAGCGAGCTGCAGCCACTTTGTTTTTCTCCCGCCTTCGTTTTCTCCTCTCTTCCTCCTCGTCTCTCTAGAGACAGGCACAAGAGTTTTAAACACACCTTCAGGCACAATTAATCTGCCATACAATAGCAGGCAGTCCATGAACAGAGTAAGGATGGGAATGTGTATGTGTTAATATTAGTATTTAACCTACTGGGTTCTTCTTTGCTATCACTGTAAACAAGTCAAAGTGACATTTCCCCAAACTAAAGACCTTTTGGTTTGTTTTTCCCTCTACATTAGCGTGCAAGTCCTTCTGTTTCAGTCATGGTATGGATAAAAATAGAAAAAAAGCATTTTTTAACCTGGCACAGTCTGGCATGCCTAAGCATCCTTGAACGCCAGGTAATTGATGAACCCGACGTGTTTTTTTTAAGGCAGGAGAAGTCAAATCTCCCCAAGAAAACCTGTGCAAGTGTATGGAGGACGTGATTTCTCACGGACATCTGACACAGCAGGAAAGTTCATATAAAAAGCCATTTCTTCTCATTGTTTTATATATGTAGGGTGTTGTTGTTTTTAACTCTATTTGTAAACACTACTTTGGGACAGCATTAAAAAAACTACCTGTACTTCTGCCACTATTACTAATCTACCTGCTCTATAAACTACATGTCCCTTTGTGTCCACTAGATGGTCCTGTTGAATAAAATATAAACAGCAAACATATTTCTTTAGGATACAGAAGCGAGATTTTAAACACAGTTAGCAGACAATTTCCATGCCTTTTTTTTAACAGCAGATACATTAAAAGCACACCTTGGAGCCACTTTTTAGAAATGAACGTTTAAAAAGAACATGTAAGCTGAGTAAAAACTTAAAACGTGGCCTTAGTTTAAAGGATAACGGTTATCAACTGCTTAGTGTGTCCTATACCTCAGTTTTGATTATTAGAGGCCTCTTCCCCAGACTATCCAGGAAATGCAGAGGTGATAGCATTGTCCCAAACTCCTGGAGGTCGCCAAATTTGAGCTTGTCAGTCAGCGTGGTGGCTGTGATCCCAGCCAGTGGGCCCAGGCTGGGCAGGGAGCCTGCTGTGACAGAGGGATCTGGGATTTGTCCTGGCATCGTGTCAGACTCGGTCGTGACCACAGCTAGGCGGGAGAGGGAGAAAACGGGAGATATACTCAGACAACAAACCAAGTCAGATTAAGGAAAACACATAAAAAACTGAATACATTACAGGAATGCTTTACATTTATGAGTTGATAACAAATATAAGTGCATTATGTACCATCTGTTAGAGGGCTTCAATGAATCATTTGCAAAAGGTGGACTGATGTTGTTTTTATTCAATTTTGCAATATTTTCTAAAAAACAATTTCTAAAACTTCAGGGATCATGGCAAGAAAGTACATCATCTAATGCTACAAGGCCAAAAAGAGAGGTGAACAACACTGCAAAGACTAGACTCAAACAAATTCTACTTTATTCCAAGGGGCGCTAAAGGTAGCAGTTGCCAAGAAATAGTTACAGGGTGACTGTGATTTCCTGAATATGAGACATATCGAGGGGGAGAGCCAAAATTGAGGATAAAGACGTGAAATTATGCAGCCAAAATATAGCATAATGCAGTAACGTTTAAGAAAATAGTTTGCTTTCTTTAGCTGAAAAACAAAGTTAACTGTGTGAACACATTACCACAGTTTTGCACAGGCAAATATGTAGACAAGGACACTTCAGCATATACAAAGACGGTGAGAGCCACCCAACATACAGGAAGTTACTACAGCAGCTCAGCGGATGTCCAAGTCACATGAAATCCCCCCAAAAAACTTCTGATGTACCTTTATCCCACATCACAAAAACAACCAAGGCAAATTCTAATTAAAATATATAACCACAAGAAACAGCAATCTGGCTTTGTGTTCTTTGTGTAGACTAATGTTTATTAAAGAGGGGGGTCAAATCGCAGTGGCTCTCCTCAGAACATGAACTCACAGGCTACATAATAATCTCACATGGGAATAACTTTTAGTTTTGCAACTTCCTCAAAGTTCAGGTTATAAAGACCAAGAGGAAGTAGAGAGGCCATAAAAAAAACAAAACTCTGCTTGCAATTAAAGCATAACAGCCATGATAAAACGGAGAAATAATGTGTGAGCAGTTTAGCTTGAAATGAAAGCAAAAACACTTAAAGCCAAATGTAACTTTTGCTTATCATTTTTTCTATCCTCAAAATAAAACCCCAAACACACATTATGAGCCAGTGACTGCCATCTGAATGTTGATGCAGGGGCCCCGAAGGTGGTTTTAAACTTTCTCTACTAATAGTCACTTTATTAATGGCTAATCCTGAATGTCCCATAGAAACAACTCGCTTGGTCATGGTGTATTATCACCAGACTATTTGTTTACAATGCTGAAACCCCCAGGCTATGCATGAAAGCACATTTAGAGCCGTTTAATAATGTAATCGCTTGACCAGTTATATAGTGGTGTAGCTGAATTGGTCAACTTGAAAGCGGAAGTTTTTTTTTCTACAGTGCGGCATTAAGCCCATCTTACGTAACTTTGTGTTTCCATCAGAGACCTGCAGTGATAAAATGTTACAGCTTTCCGTCCACAGCCGCTCGGATAACCCGTATTTTGAGAATCAGTGCGAGGCACTAATGTAAACGGCGGACTAGACAAAACAAGAACATTTTGTTCTGAATTGTGCACGCCGTGATTCATGAAAAGGGAGCATGCAAACAAAAGAAAATGACCTTTCTGCAGCACGATCACTAAAGATGTCAGGTTTGCTTTAACAGAGAAATTCAGAGAATGCATCGATCGCACCGTATAATCGAAAACATCAGACCTGCCCGCTGCCTCTTCGCAAACTATGCTCGTTATGACCTATGTGTGGCGCGCCAATAAGCTATTCAGCATGTACCAAAAATAAAAAATAAATAAATAAATTAAATATGCAACTCTCGACTTCTGAAGTTTTGTATACCGACCTGACTTTGATCCCAGGTGCAACAAATGTCCTTTCTTCTGGTCAGCCGAGGGTCGAGAGTATATTTTAAAAAGTGGAAATCGTTGCATCAGCCCGATTTTAAACGTGATCCCAATCTGGGAGGATTTGGGAATGCGGAAATTAGGCTATGCCAGTCAAACGTAAGCAGGGATGTTAGAAAAAAAAGTAGCCTACATAGTGGGGGCAGAAGTGGGGAAGTCGCACCGCTCCTCCCATAAAGAAACAGGGAGGCTGCATACTGCTGCTGCCGCTGCAACCACAATAATACGACTCAGATGCAGGCCTGCGCTGGAAAAACAGTACGGCCACTGATCTACAGTGAACTCCCACCTCCGCTTCTTCAACAGCAAATATCTAAAGGGTACTACAAATAAAATAAAAATATTTGTATTTGAAATATTTTAAAGGAATTTTACTTTAAGTTTCTTTGGAGGAAAAACCCCCTCATAATTCAAAGTCCACAAAGTTATCAGCACCGAGCACCACTGTGAACGCAGATTTATTGTAGTTATTCAGCAGCATAGTTAAGCAATATATGCCCATTTTACTTGTTTGTTTGTTTTTAAATTTAAACAAATAAGTCAAAGTCTGAAAGGTAAAAAAATAAATCATAAGTTACATCTTGATAAGATATATATATCTATATATATAATAGTATATAGCACTGAATGTTTTCATGGAAAACTTTCAACATTTTAACAATGAGGTCAAACCACACTTGATGAGGTACGCAGGTACTTAGATGGATATGTAAAGACATTTACATCAATCAGTACACTACTGACACCAAAAAACACAAAACCATACTGTTACATTAAATTCCACGTTACAGCTTAGATCTAGTAACAGATCAGATATGAGCTTTGAAAATTATTTGGAATTTTTCAGCATGCGTTTAAAATCAAAACTTACTTCAGTCCTTTCGGTTAAATTAAAAGCCATGCTTTTAGCTACATCACTCTGTTGACTATGTATCTGAAGAGAGTTTATATGTTTGCTTAGTCATGTACAAGACTTTTCATGAATGTGTTCCTTGAAGCATTACAGCATACGTTGTTCATATCATTTCAACGTCGGGAACCTGCAAACAGAGAGACCAGAAAGAGATCAAACAGATCAGCGCCTCTTTGCATTTTATAAGGCTAGGAGAGTCGGAGAGTTGAGGATGTCGACAGAATCGCCCTTGCTTCCTCCACCTTTGTGGCTGTCTAGTCCCTCTGTGAGAGAGTCCAGCTCAGGGCACGCAAATGTGAACACAGACAGGTAGCTGCTGCAGGTAGGGGTGGAGGTGACCACGGGAGTGCTGAGAGGCTCCAGGTCGCTGGAAACCGACTTATACAGAGTCTCCCAGTCCGAGACCCCGAGAGAGCTACTCAGATCTATGTCTGGCACGGATCGAGCTGTCTCCATGGGAGTCTTCTCCTCCAGCGTGGGTAAAATATTGTCCAGTAGCCCCTCCTTAAGGTCCAGGGAGGGCTCGAGATCACAGATGTTGATTTCAGCACTTGCACACAGCAAAATATTCGAGTTCCCAGAGATGGCTGTGGACGGATCGCTGGGGTCGTCCATGTCTTGGAGTGATGGAGCTTCTTGCGTGCCATCCTCTGGAAGCCTGTCCTCGTCTGGACTGGGCGGTAGGCCTGGAGACCCTGTGGACTCTTGGAAAATGGATTCAAGCTCTTCTGACACCTGGCACACCGGCTTATGTGTAGCAAGAATAAATTCGAGCCGTTCTTTCTCTTTGATTAGGTTGGCTATTTCGGTCTCCAGGGCAGCCTTTTCCTCCTCCAGCTTGTCTGTCTCCTTTAAACAGATCGACACCAAAAAATCATCCATGTGGAAAATCAAACAAACAAACAAAAAGCAAAACACACCGCAGCAGGTGTAAATGACAGCTGAGCAAATTAATCACTGTTTACTTACAGCTTGCAGTGTATCTGTGAGCTCCCTCCTTCTGTTGCGACACTTTGCTGCAGCCATTTTATTCCTCTCCCTTCTTATCCTCTTCTTCTCCTCCTCCTCAGGAGACAGCTGGGATGTAAGGGAAATAATTCAGTCATTACCACGAAGAATCCAGCCATTTCTTCCCCTAATCCACAACACCCGCTCCCAGTTCGCCCTCTGAAGAGTGGCAAAAGCATGTTTCACTGCAATGCGTCTAAAAATAGACTATTGTTGCAGACTTGCTGTGACCTGAATATAAATTGACTGCCTAAGGAAGGCACACAGCCCGCACACGGCACCAGAGGAGCATGCACAATAGCTCGGCTGCACACAAGGAATTCAGATTGGCATATGCAAATTGACACTATTGACTGTTCTGTCCAATAGCAGGTAGACTTCATCGGAGCTAACCTACCTGCTCTGTTTTCCCCTTTCTGGCAGCATTTTTTCCCTTACTCCCGCCCGCTTTGGGTGTTGCCTGGTGAGAGCTTCGCGGTTCATTGGCTTGCTTGCTACCCAGAGACGGGGAGACAGATGTAATAATCGTAGGCTGGACCATCCACTGGAAATCTGGGGTAGAGGAAATTGCTGTAACCGTTGGAACAAATGGAGTGTCTTCAGTGCTCATGTCTTGGCAGACCTCCTGAAAAAGCAGAGATAGTACTGACAATGAGGACTACAGTTACATTTATTTATTTATACCAGAGGTTTCACGTGGCTCTGATTGTGATGCTGAAAATCAATAAAAGCCTCTTAATCATTTGTTTATAGTCTAAAACAGAGGACACCCTGCATGTGGTGTCTCTTCTTGAAATATACCCGACCAGAAATAGCCTTCTCCCAGATCAATATTTGACTTTATCATTGTTTCTGACGTCAACACTGACGCAGAGATGCTGTGGAGTCTCCTGAATGGATTTATTTTTCTCAATGAACCGCTGCATCGACACGCTTGCATTTTGGTCCCAGGACGTCGGAATCATAACAACCGACCTACAGGGCTATTTTGTCACATTTCCACATGCACAGATTTCCGATGTCTCACGTCTTATAGGCATATATGTATATATAAATATGATGCTTCAAAATTAACCGCATCCAGTTAATTTAAATCTTATCAATCAGTTCCCCCTCCCCCCCACCACAGAGATGAAAGCATTTGAGCATCCAGTCTGTGGCTCACTTTAAAAAAAGAAGAGAGAGAGAGAGAGAGAGAGAGCGAGAGAGAGAGAGAGAGAGAGAGAGAAAATGGTGATCTTTAATCTGTTTTAAACGGGGTGCCTCCTGGGTAGCGTGTTAAATAAATGATCAACAAAGCCATTCATACCTTTGCATTGCTCTCTGTGGAGGACGCTGGAGAGCTCGCCTCCTCTGGCGTCTTCTGGCAGAGTGTCCCGACAGGAGACTCTGCCCGGCAGGTGGGGGAGACTGAATCCATGTCAGGCGTCAGGTTGTTTTGATACATCACGAGGAGAGAAAAAAAAAGAAAAAAAAAAAGAAAGAAAAGCAAAATCACACACGCACACACGAGTCCTGATTAATGACAAATATGACTGTGGCCTTCCGCTGGGGAAGAGCAGCTCGGGTCTTTTCTCCAGGTATAGTCTACCTGGTAACTGGACGACTAGAATGCAAGCCCCTCCTTTTATGCTCTGCTAGAATTTTATGAATGAACCAAGACTGTACCATCCGCGGAGGGGGGTCAGACTGACAGCCACATAGGCATATTTTGGAGTAAAAGGCCATCCTGTTGACATTTATCCACCATTATATGCACTCCATGAGCGATATCTGACACTTTATCCCTTTTGGTTTGTTTTTATTTACGCCAGTTAGGCACCGCAAGATGACCAGACCCCCCCTCCCCTCCCTCTCTCTCTCCCATTCACAAAAATGGCTATCGGCCTCTTATTAATGCAATATGGGATGAAAAACGCGAGTCTATTTATAAATATGCCTATGTAACCATTTCCTGGGCGATAAAAACTTAACGCCGTGCTGTATCAATTTAGTCAAAGGTTAAATAGAGCCGTGGTGGAAACTGCTCCTCTTCAATAAAACCTCATTTGATTCCAAGGTCAGTGGACATGTTTTGCTCGACCATTTTAAAATACACACTGCAGCTCGCATTTATATTTAGCTCCATAATTTATCCGAATCCAAAAACCCATCTCATCTCCATTCGCCATTTCACATTGATAAAATGCGGACTATGCTGGGAGGTTTTAGCTGTGTGACAGGCATCTGTTGTCGAGCTCAGGCTTTTTTTCCCACCGATGATAAGAATCAGGGATTGTTCACAGACATAATGAAATGATGCTGAATTGTTTACTTGGGAGGGACATGTGGGGGCGGGCAAGTCACGTGGCATGACCCGGAACTGTGGGGGAAGAAGGGGTCTGCAACACAGCTGCTCAATACTCCAATCACAACAAAGGAGCAGCGCTGCGTCGATGCTGTGCGCCTACTGTACCCGACAGCGCTCTCGCTTCAAGTCTCTCTGCCGCCCAACTCTAGAACATGTCTGCAAGAATGTGCTGCTGCAAGGCGCGGAGGCCTGCAAAGACACCCAAAAGCTGCTATACATTTTAAGACAATTAAACATAGCTCTCCAATTATTATTAATTCACTTTGTACCCCTTTGCTCCAACTGGGAATTATTTAAATGGCACAGCCTACCAGAGTACGGTTACTGATTATGATCATCCCTTTATGACCACAGTGCACCATCTCCTGGTGGCTGATTCAAGCACGTTAATGCACCATGTCACAAAGCTTAAATCATATCAAACTGGTTTCTTGAACATGACACTCGTGTCCCCATACTCAAATGACCTGTGTAATGCTATCATATCACTATGGTCAACAATCTTGAATGTTTCCAGCACCTTGTTGAGTCTGCCAAAAAGAATTAATTATAAGAATTTCTTATAGTAATATCTATTATTTTAAATAAATCATATCTCAATGAGCTATCAGCAATTTTTTTGTGAAGTAACATAATAGGCAAAAAATGTTTGTGGGAACTGAAAACTCCCAGAATAAAGTTGTTAAACTGAACATGATGCGCATGTGGAAGCAAAGATGTGAAGGATTTTCATAGCACTGACATTTATAACATTATGAGCGCCACACGATAAAATCCAAACTACTACAGCTAACAAAACTTACTGTTACTCAAATCATGTTACATACGTTATACTTACAGTCCTTTTTATATGTGGCCAGAGAGGTTTGGATAGCTCCCCCCCCCCCTCAACATATAAAGTAATTAATTGAAAACAGCATTTTATATTTAGTTGGATTATCTTTGTCTAATATTAAAATTAGTTTGATGATCTGAAACATTAAGTGTGATAAATATGCAAAAAACTAAGTAGTGTGTAAGAGGGCAAACAGGCTTTCACAGTGCTGTATATATCTTACTATGACTTTCTGTTGCTTTAGATTACAAGAAAAAAGCTTGAGCCATAGAATTTGGGCAAAGAAACAGGAATATCTGAACCATTTAATAAGTTATGAATCTTTTTTTTTTCTTCTTAGAAACAAAACAACACATTTAAAAACAAAATACACACCCTTAAGCATTCCCATATAGCTTCCATGCTTTATACATTCTTCTCAACTTTCGGAGATTGGGTTTCTGGACTTCCTGCAAGGACAACAATACTTAGTCATCATCACAATATTGCACTGGACATTTCCTTGAATCTGACTTTTAGTCCAGAGTTCAAATGTGCAATGTGTTCTGGTACCGTGTGGTCTTTGTCCAAATGAAGGACGTCTACGAGGGGAACAATAGATGGACGGCCATGAGCACACTGGAAGGGCAGCTGGCAGGCAGACAAGGATGCCACCAAGCTGTGGCATTCATCTCTACTTAGGGTGTCGTTGAATTTGATGGCACCTGTTCAATGCAAGCATGTATAAAAATAACAAGCATAAAGATTTCAGGCTCAGAATCACAGAAAAAATATATTCAAGGCCTGAGAGAAGCTGATTGTCTTTACCGTGGCATGCCAGTGAGGCGAGCACTTTCAGAACAGTGAGAGGCAAAGTTCCTCTCACTCTACCTGTTGAGCGGAGTAGCTGGGGAATGAAAAAAGACCAAACCAAACCAAATATATTACTCCAAAGCAAATAGTACATACCATTGTGCATCACAGAACTTTAGTACATAGGAAAACAGAAAAAAAACTAGCTTACCTCAATCTGCTCTTGAAGATACTCCTGTCAGATAAAATTAAGCGGTACATATCAGAGAACAGCTTTGTAAAAGCCTCACTTAGCAAAAACAGTGAAACAGTAAACAGTTTTACCTCAGCAATTGGCTTTATAACAGATGGTCTTCCTCGCCTCAGCTCATTACTCTCTTTTTCCATAAAACACAATGGCACTTTCCCGACAAACACTTTTAGATCTGCTGCCCGTGAAAAATGAACTTCCAGGCCCAAACTCCTTAGATGTGGCTGACAGGACCTGTAGGAAAATACAAGAACAGTCTATGAGTACTAACTAAATAACATCTGAACACAAACTCTATGTACTACTGCTAGTCTACAAAGCTTAAGCATGTGGTGCAAAAAATACAATAAAGTAGTATACTTGACCATTTATTAAATTGTATCTCTAGGCACTTTGTTTTTCAGAATGACAATGACTCCAAACACACTGCCAATACAGTAAAAACATGCCTGGATAGAAAAAAAATATATGCTGGAACACTATCATTCATGGACCGGCCTCCCTAGAGGACTACAACATTACTGAAGCAGTGTGGGACCATCTTGACAGAGAACAGAACAAAAGGCAGCCAACATCCAAAGAACGTCCTTCAATAAGTCTGGAAAATCCTTCCTGAAGACTACTTAAAGAAAGAAAAGCTTGCTTAAAAGACTTCAGGCCATTCTTAAGGATAAAAGTGGTCACCAAATATTATCACAACTTTACAAACTCTGTTTTTGCCTCATATACTCCATTTCCATGAACATTTTCAATAAACAACTGCACCCATTTCCCATTTTCCTAACAAAATATGAAGAAATGAGGGGTGTTGGAAGATATTTACTATATGTATTCTGTCTTTGCAGGCTTTCCCTCTTTGCTTGTTGCCCAATACACCCAATAGATTTCCATACCTAAGCAGCCTTATCTCCTCTTCTGTTAGACTGATCCCAAGAGGTGGCAAAATGGTTGAAGTACACAGGCATCTCTCTCCTGGGACATCTGGGTCATCTGCATATGAATCTGTGACAGCACAAACAGCTATGACTGCAGAATTACAATAAGCACCTATTAACAGCATTATCAGTGTTTCAATAACAAAACTAAACTACTGTTCACTTCTTCTTCTTTTTTTTACCTGCAATTAAATTTTCAAGTCGCACTCTTTCATGTGCAGCATGTTGATCTACCAGCACCAACAGGTTTCCTGTTTTGTAATTGAAAATGTACAAATAAATAAATAAACATGTCTCAAGAAAACAATAAATGACAAAGATTTAATGTTTCTAACTTCACCTTTAGTTTCAGTGTGTTCCACCAGCTCGTCATCCTTAGTACTAATAAGGCACGCAAGAAACTTTTTATCCACCTGATGAATAACCTATAGGAGAATTGCATCACAGCTTTATGACAGCGTTTTACTGAAATTTGTAAAACTGCTAATAAAAAGTGGTAACAGCTGAGAGATTAATTTGCCTTCATGGAGTGAATCATGGACTTAGAGAAGCGGTATGGAAAAAGGACGTTGTGGATCTTTACGGCCAGTCCGTCAGCTTGTCCACTGGAAATATCCACACCGACCTGTGGAGGGATGATGTAGTATCAAAAACAAAACCACCGAAGTGAAATCTGACTTTGTGTTTTGCTATGAGCCAATCAGTTTGAGTCATTACTAAATCGAGTTAATACAAAGTAAAAATGTGTTTTCATTACCATTGGAGGGCGGACAAACACGGGATTATTCCATTTTGAGTACAATGAAAAAAGCGAGTTTGAGCTTTCACCAACATCACCTGTAAAGACGAGATAATAAAAGGCTGCAAATTATCAACTGCATTTTGTACATTATCTGAGGTCATGACCTTACAGCCTACACGCTTATAAATCTGTGAGGTACCTCTACAATCAGGCCCTGATCTAATCACCCTTTCTGGTCTGGATTTAGGCAGGAATGGCAACACTAGATCCACCTGAAATGGGTAACACCTGTATTCCATCCCTACATGGACATGACGGCATGCATTAAAACAGTAAACAAATTATCTGTATTAATGTGCATATGTGCAATTTTGTGTGCTAACTTACCCATTTCAGAAATGACACTAACTGCTATATTGGTGACATCAGACGTGCAGCGCACTTGAGTTTCCTCCATAGCTGGGTCCTCATATTTGCTGAGCCCGGTCACTCTGTTCACATAAACCGTCTTTCCGACAGATGCGTCGTACTGCTGGAGCCAGTCGCTCGATGTGATAGCCTCTTCATTCATAGCAAGTTCAGGGTTTAAAATGCAACCTGAGGCTGGCCTCATATTGAACTCAGGGTCACAGGGAATCTCATTGCTATCTTGGTTACCGTCAGTTCCAGTACTGACACAGATAGTATCCTTTGAGATGCTTCTGGAAAAATTCAATGATACCTCTGAATCATCTGTCCCATGTTGTTTCAAATGACGGAGTTTAGCTGCCAAAGATTTTTTACCTTGGTTCTGTGCTGATTCTGGTTTTATCTTAGTGAAAATAGAGAGAGTTGGCGGGCTTTGGAGACTGTTCTTTGCCTCATCTTTGTCCTGCATCTCATCTTCTTGTTGAACTTCCTGGAAAATTGATGTATTCAAAACAACGCGGTCTGTCTGAGGAGTGTCGTTCTTCAAATGAGCCTTGGGTAACTGTGATTCGAGTTCACCAGATTTAACACACGTTCGTCGAAACTTGTCAAGAGATCCAGACAATTTATGGCATGAAATTATCTTGGAAATCTTTGAGGGGACAACAGAGGAAGAGTCTCTGTATTGTTTCTGAGAAGATCTGCTTGTGTCTAGTGAGATTTTGCGTTTCGCAACAGAAGCTTTTTCTTCAGATTTTACTGTTAAACTTTCCTCCTGAAATACTGGCCTATTGTTTTGCAAAAGGTCCCAACTCTGCAGACGCTCTTGAATATATTGATCAGACAATCTGATCTTTCTCTTACTTACTAAAGTCTGTGCATGGCAGCTTGTATCCTGACAGTCAGGTACTATTCTCTCAGTGTAGCTTAAAGCAGGCTGGGCTTGTTGAATGAAGCTGTCATCTCCTTCTTTTAAAAGTAGCTCTCTTGAAATATGCAAAATATTAGAACCTTCCCCAGCTTCACTATATGCGGGCTCCACTTCTTTATTAATTTTATAAGATAAAGGTTCCACTGTAGCCAGATCAGACATCAGCTCATCGCTACATGCATTGTTTAAACATTTTTCACTGTGTACATTTTGCAACTCATTTGTACTTATCTTTTGCTGGCCTGGTTGTTCACTTTTATCCGATCTAGCCTCCAGGCAAACACCATCTTTAGAAACACTGTCACCTGTGTGATTACGATGAACAGATTCAGATGCCAGTCTCGTGCCAACGCTACAGTCCATTGTAGAAATAGTGGTAGCTGTTTGGCCACCTTTGTCACCGTTCTCTTCTGGTTCTGTTTTGCCAGTTCCAAACACTCTTGGAGATGCATAGTCCAAGTCGTCTTGAGTAATGACAGCCACCAAGTTATCCCTCCTCAGGAAAGCTTTCACTGCTTCTTCAACACAGAGCAAAATGCCATCCCAGTCTTTGAACTCTATTAGAGTTTTGGCAGGCTCGAGGGAAATGTCATACTCCGAGTAAGAGCATTTAATATTGATGATATACACTCCATACAGATCTTGGCTTCGCTTGTGCTTTGGACTTCTGATGACAGACTGCCCATCCGGACTGTCATTCTTCTGGTTCGAACTGGTCAGTCGGCGCAGGAGAACATTCAGCAGCTTGTGAATACGTGTTTTCAACAGCAGTCTTTCATTCACATACAGGAACTGTAAGCTGTTGTTGTAGTGGCCCTCTCTGCCAATGTAACCCATCACTTCAAACTGTTTGTATGTGTGGCTGATTTCTCCCAGCTTCTCTGCTCGCTCGAGATTATGTATCTGAACAAACCTGTGATAAGTGTTTCTTGCTTTGGGGAGCTGCACCATCATGGCTCCTGTGCAGTCATTCTTCAGGGTGAAGGAAACAGAGGGGTGCATCAGGGAAATAGCTTCCACTCTGTGCCTGATCCTCTCACCCTCCAGGACGGCATCAACCCTCTTCCTTCGGACAGGCATGTTGTGGAAGAAATTACAAATGATGACAGTTGTGCCCGCTGAGGGTCGAGCAGCCTCTGCTTCAAAGACCTCCAAGCCCTTCCCCTCCTTGAATATTTTAACGTGTGTTTTTACAGATGATCTGGTCCGGGAGGAGATTTCAACAAGTGTGGCTAAAGAAACTAAACTCGCCAAGGCTTCCCCTCTGAAACCATACCACCTGAGGTTGTCCAGGTCCGCCACAGAAGTGCATTTACTTGTGTGGTATCTATTCCCAACACAGGCCATGTCCTCGGCGCTCATCCCAGCACCGTTATCGATCACCTGAATTTTAAATGCCTCCATGTCCATTCGGACTCCCACACAGGTCGCCCCGGCATCGATGCTGTTTAAAATCAGCTCCTCCACACACTGCTGAAGCGAGGGGATAGCGACACCGGAGCGAAGCTTCCCCTGAACCTCTTTGGGTAAACACTTAATCATAATGGGAATTGAATTCAGTTCTCTTTGTATCTGTGGTCTATCACCTGTACCGGCGACCGCAAAGTAAGAAGTTAGTTAACCGTTGCTAAGTAGTTAATGCTAGCTAATTCCAAAGGGGACTTTTTGACATTTTGAAGTAAAACCTCTTTCATATTTCATTAAATATGATAAAATATTTAGCATAATAAAACCATGCCCTCAAATACCTCAGCTGTTGTGTACAGTCAACGTGAAACAAAAACACAGGCCAAAACCGCTTAAAACTGGCTAATATTATAATACTGCCACCTTCTGGTGTGGTTGAATTTACTGCTGCGTTCGCGTCGACTCGGAAACTTCTATGCGTATGACTTAATGACTTCAGCTATATACAATGCTAATATTAATGTCTACAGTTTGTCATAGTCACCCCTTTCGATTGCTTACACTTGCGTCTTTGTAGCTGGGAATTCGGAGCTTTACTGGAAAATTTCGATCACCGCGTTGACTTGAATGTGCCATGTTTACCAGACATCTTCTTTCGTAAGTTAGCCTGCTTTTACTGCATACCGCCACCTCCTGTACGGAGTGTGCTGTTCAATGTGCTTATACACCCAGTCAGTTTTCCTTTCTGCAGTTAAGAAGTCAACAAAACAATTTCAGTCACATCTCCCTCAGTTAGCTTGCCCACTGTATACCTCGATATGGATAAAACTCAAGCAAACTCAAGAGTGGCCAGGCCCGCAACATCATCCTAACATGTCTCGATACATCAAGTTACAGTGGAAAAACACATTTTATTAATAACTTTAAATGCCCCGTTTGTGGACAAGTGTGCCAGTAAGTCTGCACAGACACATCAGATACACCTGTGTTTTTCATACCAACATGAAGTCAAATTATTTGCTGACCTACCCACTTTATTGGCATGTGTGGCGTTTACCTGTTATCTTAAACCAGAAGACCCAACAATATCAGGGTGTTTGTCCTTGGAATAACTGAGCTTGTATCAGTATCTTGATAATTTAGCAAAATAGTTTATGTTACCTTATGCGTAAATAGTCTTTAAGAGCTTTTGATGAACCCTGAAAAGGTGTTATTATTACAGCTTTCTTTTGAAAACAGGCAAGCACACACATGTGCCTGTTTGCATGACCATGAGAACAAATATAATTTTGTTAAAGGCTTCTAAACAATAAAAAAAATTTGAACAATGTAGCCACCTCCGCTAACCACTTTAAATGCAGAGTATAGGTCCTTCACAACCAGGCATGTTAAAGCTGACTGAGTTGAATATTCCTTCACTGCTGTTATTGCAATAAAATCAGACAATGTGAGTCCCAATGAAGGAAGTTCCCATTTATTAATGTTGTTACATATTCCGTGAACATTTAGGAGATCAAACGAATGCAGTACACCTCTTCCTCCCATTCAGTTTAAATGTTAAATTCCAACCAGTAAAAACAAAAAAGACTAAATAAATAAAACATCTGCATAAGTTAATATTAAAGGCACAGTTATTTTACTACGTTGAAAGATGAATGTTCTAGGCTGTCAACTTCTTTCTCATTCTTGAACTCTGCCTTGGTTATTTGTGACTTGGGGCTCCCAGTGGATCTCAGCCATTCTTGCATTTCCTTCACCTTTTTGCGTGGGCCTTGTAGCTGCCCTTGCACTGTTCCTGCTGGTGTGTTTTGGACCCAGCCAACAAGGCCAAGTTTCTTCCCTTCTGCCTGAAAGAGAAAAAAAAAAGCAAAAGGGATTATTATTATTATTATTATTATTATTGAGATCGTGGAGGGCAAAAGAGATGTCATAATAGTAAGAAAATGGTAATCATAGGAATACAGGGACAATGTCAAACTCACCTGCGTGTATTTCCGAAAAAATACACCTTGCACTCTGCCAAAAATCTCATAATCCACTGAAATTAGGTCTTCATCGGCCATAACGGATCTTAAAAAAAAAAGAAAAAAAAGGCAGTCCTTTAATGCTTAAAGGTGATTTGTAATCACAGGTGACTGAAGCTATGCCAACATAAATAATACATAGCGCACCTAGCTTAGTATTACTGCTACTTTACTGCGCAAAAACTCGCTATCATTTAATTTACCTGAATTTTATCCAGAAGCCGTGAAACACCGACCCAGTTCCGAATTGCAGCAAATTCAAAACATACGAGACGCCACTTCTTCTTCCTCTTCTTCTTTGAGTTCCTAATTGCATTATCGCCACCTACTGGGCTGGAACAGAGGATTACAGGAAGTGGTGTTTGTTTACCGGACCAATCAGAAAACAACCGAGAAGCTTTGTATCTAGGCAACAAATGTAAACGCTGGAAGGACAGGATTTTTAAGGAAAATATACATCGGTATGCTGGTAAGTAGATAGCAGATTATATTTATGAGAGTTTTCTGAAACTGGATTCTATTTTTTATCTAATAAATGTTATTGCAGACAAAGACATGAACATATCGGTATTTTTTGAATTATTAGTCGAGCGCACATTTATGGTCTTTGTTGTTAAAAAGTTAACAAAACCTATCTTGTGCCGTTAAAAACACTTTAATAAAAATAAAGAAATAAACATGCTTGTCTCTTTCTGAAGCATTTGACCATCTCACCATGCGCCAAATTAAGCCTAAATATCTGTTGATAAACTGAACTGTAACACAGATATTTTTAAAGCAGTGCGTTAATTACCTTTGTACTTGAGTTTTTTTCCCCCTGCATTTATAGCCTGTTTTACAAGCATGGATTAAACCTAGTCCTAGACTAAAAGAAACATTTAATAAAGGTGATGGCAGAAACATTTCTTTAGAGCTGCTGAAATTTTGGGAGAGGCTGGCCGTCATCCCATTCTTCACTCGTTTAAGATTTCATTTGGTGAAAGGTCCAAGCTGCAGGCAGACCAGTTTGGCAGCTCGTGGATGCAGTACTGCTGTACTAGATGCAGTATGTGGTTTAGCATCATCTTTTGGAAATATGCAAGGCCTTCCTTCCAAAAGAACCACATGGAGAAGCATACATTGCTATAAAGCCTGTATGTACCTTTCAGGGTTGAGCATGGAGCCTTTTCAAATGTGCAAGCTGCCAATTGCATAGGCATAAATGTACCCCCACGCCCTCAGAGCTGAAAGCTTTTAAAATTTGGAATTGATAACAAGCGTAATGGTCTCTCTATTTTTTCCCCAGATTTCCCCCAAATTCTCTGCATCTTTTGATGATAATATGTACTGTATATGATATGATATTGAAAGGTTTCAAATGCAGACACAGTTTCTTTCCAGATTGGTGAACCTCTGCCCACCGCTACTTCTGAGAAAGCCTGCCTCTCTAAAATCTTTTTATACCCAGTGGTGTTACTGAGCTTTTGCAGATAAATCTAATGAACTAAAAAATGTTTTTCAAGAATTTCTTTTTTACTTACTTTTCCGACTTTTTGTTGCCTCATCCCAACTTTTTCAGAAATGCGAAAATATTTTTTTATGAAACAGTAAAACTGCTATTTGATAACATTATCTCAGTTCAAACATGTCATATGCTTTCTATGATCTGTTGTGACTAAAATGTGGGTTTATGAGATTTTCAGATAATTACTACATCCTGTTTTTAAATAAGCTTTTATACATCAACTTTTTTGGAATTGGGGCAGTGATATTGTACAAGCCTTACCCTTTCCCTTTTCTGCTTGCTTTTTGCACAGAAATTATACAATAAAAGGACCCCATATAGTGGATTCAGGTATCTTTGAATCTGTGGAACAACAGCTTATGATCTGTAACAACAGATGAAGTCATGAACACACATAGAAGAAGAGACACTCCTCAGGGGCACCACAACTTTGCAGGGGAAAGATGTGGCGTGCCTAATAGGAAAGCAGATGCAGTAAATCATCCATTTCCAAACAAGCCTGTGAGCCATAGAAGACCTAGCAGGCCTCAGGTTTCACTCGATTTGGATGATTTTGAAAACATCACAGTTTCTACTCAACCAGTAGCCCCTTTGTTACCCCAGGAGCATCATTCACATGACATCACAGAGACCACCGTAGCCTCACTGTCAGACAGACTGCCCAGTGAAGAGCTGCAGATGACCAAAGCAATCCATGCAAAACAGCTCATGCTGCAGGAGAAGCTCTTGAAAGTTGAATTAAAAATAAGACAAAAGCTCCAGAGGGCCAGCGCTGACTATGCTGGAGGTAATGAGAAAACGAGTAGGGAGGAGGGACACAACAGAGGACGAGCTCAGGTGCGAGAAGCTCAAACTAATACCAGAATGTCTGAGCTCCAGTTTAGAGAGCTAGCACGAGGCACAGATAAAGTGATGGAGGACAGAAGGTATGATGATTTTAAGCAAGTTAGGCTCAAACAAGATCAGAGGACTGAGGACAGAATGAGGACTACAAAGGAAGAACAGCAGGACGATTCAGAAACTATTCAGCCTAACAGGAAAGGAAATAAAGGCACTTATAAGGTCATATCCAGCAAACAAGAAGTGAGTGGAGAACTGAACAAATCAAGATGGCACAATGTGAAAGAGCATACCAGAGGAAAACGAGGAGATGGGACAGATTGTGGTACTGGTGGAGAAATAGAAAAAATAAAGTACAGTGATGTGCCTCAGGTGAATCTGCAGAAAACTCCTTATACAGGAAACCACAGAGGGGCAGGAGGAAATCAGCTCTGGGATTCGACTCTTCCATCTAGACCTTCACAATGGAGTGGACCACAACAGGGAGAGCTCGTGCTCATGGAGAGCACAGAAGTCAGCCTCCAGCTTTTTCCTTGCAAAGTCTGCAACAGAAAGTTTGCGAGTGAAAGATTAGAGAAGCACGTCCGAATATGTGAGAAGGTGAATTTTTCATGCCGGCAAGTCTTCAACTCGTACGCTAACAGGACCAAAGGATCCCAGATAGAGCAGTTCCTGAAAACACACTAGAAACAACAGTCCAGAGGTAAGACACTAACATGATCACTCACCGAACACTTTGTCAGCTACACTGCTCAGCTGCTCATTAATGCAAATATATGATCAGCCAGTCATGATGGCAGCAGCTCATGGGCAGGAAAACCTGTAGATGTTCAAACTGAGCATCAGATTTGGGAACGTGGGTGGTCTGAGTATTTTAGAAACTGCTGGTCTGCTGGGATATGCAATCTTTAAGGTTTACAGAGAATAGTGATAAAACCTGAGCGGCAGTTGTTGATGCTAAAGCTCAAGGAACAAGCCAGACTGCCTCAAGCTGACAGGAAGGTAACAGTTACTCAAAAATCTGCTTGTTACCACCAAGGTATGCAGAAGAGCCTCTGAAAACGATAAGCCTTGAGGCAGATGGGCTAAAGAAAACCACATCCTGTGCCACTCGTGTCTGCTAAGAACAGGAAACTGAGGCTACAAATTGCACAGTCACCGAAATTTGACAATAATTTATCTAAAAAAAAGAAAACATGCAAAATCAGTCAATTTATATTGTTACATTCACTTGGTAGGGTCAGGATTTTGCATCAACAAAAGGAAAAAAAATCTTGGCACACTTTGGGCCTCTTTGTACCAACTATCATTAAAATGGCACAGCCTGTCTGAATATTGTTGCTAACTGTGTCCATCCCTTTATGACTACAGTGTACCCGCATTTTCTGATGGCTATTTGCAGCAGGATAATGCACCATGTTCTGTGTGATGCTATCATGTTAACATGGACCAAATATGCTCCTAGCACCTTGTTAAATCCATGCAATGAAGACTTAAGGCAGTTCTGTTGGCAAAAAAGGGGGGTTCAACATGGTAGTAGTCAGGTATAACTAAGGTATAACGAAGTTTAAGTCGTTTTCTTTTTTCAGCTGCTCCCTTTAGGGGTCACCACAGCAGATTATCTGTCTCCATTTCACCCTATCTCTAGCATCTATAGCATCCTCTATCACACCAACCCTCTGCATGTCCTCCTTCACTCTATACATGAACATCCTCTGTGGTGTTCTTCTTTTCCCTTCTATTCAACATCCTTTTTTCAGTATATCCAATTTTCTTTCTGCACATGTCCAAACCATCTCAGTCTTTCTTCTCTAACTTTGTCTCCAAACTACTAAACCTAAGCTCTCCCCCTCGATATACTCATGACTTGTTATGAGTACTGGATTTTATTTTGAACTGTATTTGTTTTTGTCCAGGTTTTAAATAAAAAGAACAGATCACAAAACTGCCAGGGAAACCTAAGCAGTCTGCCTCAGGCTCGTCTCCAAGCTGGCACATCGCAGCCAAAACGGATCAAGAAATCCTCCCCTGACAGCGAGCCTGAGATCTGTGAGCGTCAGCACATCAAAAGTCACCTTGTTATGATGATGGTGTCACTTATTAGATCGGCCACTTTGGAGAATTTATTCATCTGCTGCCATTTCAATATTTCCCTCATTATTGTCTAATATAATTCATGTTCTTAAAGCAGAAATGTTGACATCAATAAATAGTAACACAATAAAGTGTGGTAACTGCTGACTGTACACTCAGAATGAAAGATAACAGTTTTATTTATGGCTTGTACACAAAGCATAGACAGTTTTTTTTGTTTGTTTTTTTTACAACCGTTGCATCCCAGCAGTATTTAGTAAACTATTTAAAGAAAAACAAAAGTAAACCGTATTTTTAAAAACTGAACACACAACAACAACAAAAAACAAAACAATTTAAGGCACAGCAGTCATATATGCACAAATTCAAGATTTAATAGCTTAAGGCACTCTGTAATGTATGATGTTTTTCCCCCAACATTAAAAAAAAAATACTCTGGAGTTACACAGTTGATATTTGAAGCATGTGAGCGCACACACACACACACACACACACACACACACACACACACACACACACACACGCGCACACACACACACACACACACACACACACACAGCTCATAACATGAGAATAAATGGATTCAACAGAGCTACAAAAAAAGAAAAATGAAATATAAACTTTTTTGTTTTCACAAATGACAAAATTGCAAACAAAAAATGAGGAAATTTCAAAAAGCATCAGAGACAAAACAGTTACAAAGAAAGAAAAATGTTATAGCTTCATGTTCAACTACAGAATAAATGTTTGAAAGACCACAATTGTTTTTACGCAAACTGTTCAAGTGTTCAGTGTCACAAAGAAAACAGGAAAACTAACTCGTATTTAAAAAAAAGAAAAAAAGAATCAGTAGTTTTTTTGCTTCACACAAGTGCTCTTAATACAACAATAAAACATGCAATTTAAGCTGTATGTATATGTTTGCATGAATTAATTCGAATAAGTTTGCAATCGCTAAAATGTGCGATAAATACCAAAAGAGGTTTAGAGGCTGAGTTCTGTTTAGCGCTTTCACCTTTTAGGAATATCAGAAGAAATGAAAATGTAAAAAGTGGAACAAAACATGATGTACATGTTATGTTTTTACTTTGGAAGAAGCTGCCAGCATACAGACTGACAACCCTTTGCATATACATACACTTTGGATACATTTGCATAAGCTAGCCTTACCTGGTATTTGATAAATACTAACTTCTGAGGCACTAAAGGACTGAAGCGTCACCAAAACGGAACAAAACCACCACCAAACGTGCAGACTTGCCGTCTGCTGCACGTGGCAGTGTAACACTATGACCAGATTGTCTCTCCCAGGCGTTAAGGTCTGATGCTTCTTGTTGAATCCAGCCAACATTTCCTGTCTGGAGGATCAGGCTGGCTTGCACTGAGCGTGTGCGATGCATCTTTACATTATTACACCTATGCAATAAAATGTAATCGTGAAACTTAGCACTGTGCTAACATCTGTCATGTAACCTCTGAGTGGAAATGAGGATGACGTCTCTGCTGCCCGTCCACCTCACGTTGCTCAACTCAGTATGTGCTAGGAGGGTTTGACATTTCACCCATGGCCAGGACATCTGCGCGTTAAGCCTCACACGCTGGCCCCAGCAGATCGGCCTCCGTGATTTGTGAGCCCGCCTCTTCTTCTTCCTCCATCCATGGGCGTACGAGCGGAGGGATGGTTTCCATTACTGTCGCATACTGCTCCCTGCAGCGCAGAACGATTGATGGCCGCCCAGAGCCTCTCATTCTCCAGCCGCTGCTCACTGATCTACAGGCAGCAGAGATGTGTGCTTGGTGTTATTTAAACACAACAATCAAAGTGAGCTCAGAGGTCACTGGATTTGAAACATAAACCAAAAACAATCACCTGTTTCTCAAGCATTTGGATTCTCATCTCTTGACGGGCGACTGTCTCTCGCAGCTGCAAAAAACCACAACAAAAGGGTTTACTGTCATCGAAGCACTGCGGTGAATGCCGCATTTACTCACGCTTCGGATTCTTGAGTATGTTACCTGTGTCAGCTCACTACTTGAATTGCAACACCCATAAGACTCTCCTTTTGCCAAGCCATCAGTCTCCTCCAGTCCGTTCACCTTATCACAGCTCATTCGTTTTGTCTGTAAAGCCAACACAGAGAATTTAAAGTGAATATAGCCACTTTATTAAGAGTGCTTAGTGGAAATCGTATATAAACAGCAGCTGATTGCTTTACCGGTAGGTCCTTCATGCTGCCGACTGCTGCTGCAGCTGCTTTAAGCTCTTTCAGTTCTTCATACGGTAAAGTAACACTCTTAGAGAAGGAAGAGAGCTGGCCTGGAGTGAGAGGCTCCGAGTTGTCTGGTATCGGGATGACCTCTGCATCTTCGAGCTCCTGTTGGAAGAGAACATCACAAAATTAAGATAAAAAAATAAATAAATAAAAATCAAGATTTCCTTATTTATTTGTGCTTCCACAGTAACAAACCTTTCTCAGCCACAGAGGGCAGGAGCTGTCCCCGGTCTGATTCGCCATCAACATCATTGGAGTTTCCAGGAAGCAATCCTCTGTATTAACCTCCATTGTACCCCCAAGACCCCTGTCGCGACACTCCGTCTCGGCACCAAGTTCGATGTCCAGATCCATGGACGTGGATGGAGATTCCTCATGGGCCAGCCCTGACACACACACGCACACACACACACACACGAATTAACTTTCAAGAAAACAAAATTAATCAGAACACAAATGTCAACAAACGTATTTACCCCTATCGGTCGACAGTCCACTGCTGTTTGAGCGGATGGTTTTTGAGTTGAGTACTTTTTCTACAAATTAGAAAAAACGGGCATTAATTAGCTGTTTTATGAAATAACTTCTGTTGGTGTCTGTGCAGCGATTTTCTAGACAGACCCATTATGATGATGGTGTGCCAACCATGGCAAGAAAGGTCTGGGACGTGGTGGAGGGAACCAAATATTGGCCTCGGCATGGCGGGGCAAACCTCAGAGCCGAATCCTTTATCAGCAGGCATCCCGAGTCTCCCATTTCCTGCGTTTCCCCAGGCAAAGATCTGATTGTCTGCAAGAAAAAAAATTATGTCATACTGTTCTGAGGAGGAAAAAAAACAAACAAACAAATACTTGATATAAATATCATAATAGTTAGCAATACATGAACCACAGTAGTGCACATGCTCTTACCCTCTGTGGCTGCAATGGTGAATCCATCTCCACAAGACACTTTGGTCACTATCTTCCCTCCAAACGGGCCAACAAGGACCTGGACACATTGGTGTTTCTTAAAGTCCTTCACGCCTAACTGCCCATACTTGTTGCAGCCAAAGGTGATCAGACGACCACGTTCTGCAAAGACAAAAATCATATGAACGAAACCTCTTTGACACAGTTATTTTTTAGAAGAGAAATGATAATAACTATTTTTTGTTGTACCATCAATGGCAGCTGTGTGTGTCTTCCCTGGAGCTATGGTCCGGATCTTGAAGTGAGACAGCTGCTTTACCAAGGTCAGTGTGGTGATGTACGGGATCCCCTGGTAACTCTGGATTGCCAAACATGAGAGAAAGAAAAAGAAAGAAAAAGGCATTTATAAGCACAGCTGCACAAAGCGGTGCGCAAGACTGTTATTATTATAGTACTTTAAATACAGCTAACTACCTCTCCGGGGTGGTTTTTGATTCCAGAGAATCCTTGAGTCAGCCCCAGCTTGTTGAAGTCATTGTTTCCACATGCCAAGACTTTGCCCATCTCGGTCAAAAAGAAAGTCCCATCACTGCTACACGACACTGATGAGATAGTTGCACCTTTAGGAATCTCCACCTGAAAACAAACAAACAAACAAACAAACAGCAGATGTAACATTAAATTCATTTGTATTTAACCAGCTCCTGAGAGGCCTCTGCCAAGACACTGAAGTAAGTCTTACTTGCATAGGAGAATTAAAATCATCCTCACACTCCAGGCCAAGACGTCCTGCCATGTGAAAAAAATAAATAAAAAGAGATTAAAGATGAGATGCAATCTTAAAATGCAGTACATTTAAGTGACACTTTTTCCACCTACTGGCTACAATTATGAAAGTCAAAGAAGGAAATCTGGTAGATGCTTACAAACATCAGCTAAAAACAGCAACCCTATGTACCATACTCTCCTACGCCCCACGAGTAGATGTCGCCATTCTGAGTCAGCACCACCACGTGGTTGTCTCCACAGGAAACCTGGCGCACCGGTCGCTCCTCAAAAAACTCCAGAAGAACTGGCTCCAGAATCTCCACGCCCAGCTCGCCCTCGATTCCAATGCAGCCATAATAGTCCGACCCGAACATGTACATCTGGTCTTCATCTGCAAAAGAGGCAGAGGAATTTTCGATGGCTTTACAGACCCTGTTTTCTTTTTTCAGCTTCATTTGTAGTGCTGTGCTGAACCTTTGCAGAGCCTACATTGTGGTGGGTAACACCACACGCTACATTTATACTCTATGTGCTGATGTGTCTGCATTTAACTGTTTAACAACACTAACTTTTACTGAAATGCATTAAAACAAAAGACTTCACAACATACTCCAGGCACTGTCCTTGTGCTAATTGATATACAGACACTGCAGTCTGCATTACTCAAGTGGCAACCCGGGTGGCAGGCTGAAAAACCAGGCCAACATGGAGGTGCAGTTTCTCAAACAGCCAGATATGGACATTACTCTTCGTTTTATTGCACAAAGGGATAAGAGTGTGATGGTAAAGTGGAAACTGCATGCAGGACAGAAACATCTTTGACTCTTTGCAAGCATCTTCACAGACAGCATGCTGAAGGAGTTTCTGTGTCCTCAAAATTAATCATAATTAAATAATGTACTGCATTACTTTTAAATAAAAGTAACAAGTAACGTGTAACACATTATTTATCTTGTGTAATGACCCCAACACTGCCAGCTGCAGGACAGCTTGTTTGCAGACTTCACAAACCAGTGAGTGACATTAAGGTACCTACATCACTGTGACATGTAGTTTTGGTAAACTGCATATCAGGATACAGCTTCAGTTAGGGTGCAGTGTTATATGGCTATGCTACAGCTACTGCAAACATTTACCACAGCACTATAAATCAGGCCTTAGCAGGAATCCTCTTCACTTACCAGTGACACAGGCAGTGAAGTCAGCCCCACATGCCACCTGTCGGATAGCCTTCCCTATCAGCTTCTCCACCTTCTTTGGTTGCCGATACGAGGCCTGGTCTCCGTGCCCTAGCTGGCCCACCATCTTAGCCCCGCCTTGTACATTCTGAGGGTGGAAAAAGTTCCCTGTAGTGCAGCAAAAACCAGATCAAATATGTCTTCCACAGAACGATGGATTAATACTTACAGCCCAGGTATACAGCTCCTTTTCCACTGACACAACCGCAAAGTGGTTCTCTCCTGCACACACATACTGGGCACTGCTGCCTGCTTTGAACGTGTCTAGTTTCTGAGGAGTGAACTTCCCTCCACCCCAGTAATACACATCCCTCGAGCGTTGAGTAACCACCGCGACAGGACTCTCGCTCACTGTGCTCAGCCTATTGCACAAGCACAACAAATCATTTAAATCATGTTGGAAAGATGTCGAGCCTGCTTCTATGATGGTGAACACACAGCTGAGGAATCATGAACTCACTTTGGTTTCTTCATGGCTGAATTTAGCAGGCAAACTCGCTCTTCAAGCTCCCTGTTAAACAGTGAAGCTGTCAATGAGTGGCAGATTTTTATTATAATGAGGCAATATGAGGATTCGAAGCGTTCTTACTGTCGGCAGGAGGAAATTAATGGCTGGCCGAGAATCTGCTCAGCGGTGGGCCTCTTTGCAGGATCCTGAAAGATCACAAGGGTTAGTGATATCAATCAGCTCTTTACTTAACCACAGTGTTATCTCTGGGGTCAGACGTTTGTTTTTAAACTCGAAACAACACTCTGATTGTTCTTCTCACTTACTTGATCGAGACACTCATGCACAAGTTTCACTATTGCAGATGAATAAATATCCGAGTTCAACTCCATAGTCCAGTTGCCCTGGACAATTTTCACACAGAGATTCAGAGGGTTCTGAAAAGAAAGAAAAACATTATGATAAACTCATTCTCGAGTCAAAAATCCAGAATTTACGCTCGCTACCAGAAAGCCTGAAAACCTACCGTAGCATCAAATGTCCTTGTAAGTGTTAGGAGTTCAAAAAGTACACAACCCATGGCCCAAATGTCGGATTTGAAGTTGTACTTTGCTCCCTGGCACAATTCAGGTGACATGTAATATGGAGTTCCCACACACTGGACATACAAAGGAAGGAAATGGTGCATTAAGATCATTAGTGAAACATGTTATCTCAACTTGATTCATAAACTATACCACCCTGGCATGTATCTGCAAAGCAAACTCTCAGTAAACACTTGCATTTAGTGCAGAGTCTCATTAGTAAACAGCAGCAAGGTGGCTAATGAATGCTAAACATATACACCTACTCGCTTCCATTTACAGTATGTGTGCTATTTTTGCTAAGATAATCTAAACTCAGCTATGCCTCAGCTACAAAGCAACAGAACAAGTTTATCTTTGGAATCTATGTTTAAGTAATCTATGTAAAACAGGCACAAATCTAAGAACCACACTCCCGCTACACCAAGTGTAAATAGAGTGAACGGATGATTAACAACTGTTGAGATTTCCTTAATCGTAGCCTCCAGTTTAGAGATGTCGGGGAGGGAGCCACAACTTACACTCTCCGCCATGGAAAATTCGGAGCCTAGCTTCTTTGCGAGGCCGTAGTCGCCCAGCTTAATAAGGTCAGTCTTTGTCAGGAAAATGTTGAGAGTTTTGATATCTCTGCCATTTACAAAAAGAGAGAAAAAAAAATATTGTTTCATCTGCGAAAATCATCTGCCGGATACATTCAGTCAGAGCACGAACATCCTACCTGTGTAAGATCCCAGCCTTGTGAATGTGGGCCACTGCTGAAGTAATCTGGTACAGGTACCATATGACCACCTGAAGAAAACATGTTCAAGATTCACATAGAACAGCAAAGAACATAACAATTTTGTTTAAAATAAACAGCCTGTCATAGTCCATTCATACCTTCTCGCTGAACAGTGTCCCCTTTTGCTGGACGATTTTATCATACAGATTTCCGCCTGCAATGACAGGACAATTTATCACCCGGTCACAGATGAGCAACACCCAAACTAACCTCAATCAGATCATCAGAGGTTAGCAGTTGCACTGGCTTACCATTGCAATACTCCAACTCAATGAGCAGAGTGTTTTTATCCATGAAATGGTTGAAGTAGGCTATGATGTTTTTGTGCTCCAGGATGGAGAGGATGCTTATTTCATTCATGACATCTCTGCGCTCCTTATCTGAAAGTGAGTTCAGGTCGACCTCCTTCCATACCACCAGAGAGTTATCCTATAGGGAAACAAACCAAATAAATAAGAGCCTCAATTAGAGAGGTCTCAAGATGTTATTAGAATAGCAGCTAATCTTGCAGATACATATTACAAAGGGACTAACAGGCAATGCATGAGAGAGTCATTCATCTTGTTTTCACCCAAGAATTTCTCAGAGCCACAGTGAGAAATACCAAGGATGTGCACAGAGGAGAACAGTGAGGCATTCAATTTTAATAGAAGACACTTGCAGGTCATAATATATTAGCAAGGCATTTCCTCACATAGCATTAGGTATGAAGAAAACCATGCCAATAAATCACGAGAACAAAATCAGGCTATGCTGATACCCTGCTTACCTCTGTCCTTCTGTACAGAGTCGCTTCACCAAACGCCCCCCTCCCCAGGATCCGGATAGGAATGTAATGCAACTTCTCCTCTTCGCCATTAAAATGGGCTAAAGCTGATCGCTCACTGACCACAGACCCGCTGCTCAAATCCGAGCTTATCGAGTCCAGATGTCTCTCATAGCCCTCCAGTGACATTTCTCTTTAGAAACTTGTTAGCCAATGGCAGTGATGGAAATAACCTGAACAGGCCCGACGACAACTCTTTCTGGAAGACTCCTAGAAAGCCGCACACGCGTCTAACATGCTACAGCTGTCGGCTAATGAAAAAAAAACCCGTCAAATTTCGGGTGAAGTCAGATTTCTCAAAGCTACTTATAGAATATAACGACTGTTATAGACAACGTAGCTAAACGCGTGCAACTACAGTAGTTGCACTAGTGTCAAGCACGACACAACAAAAATGAGAACGTTCAGTCAAATTTTCTGTGAATTTTCAAAATAAACGATCTAACTTCTGTCGTGTCGCTGTGCGTTTTATATTGAAGGTCACGACGCTTATTTCCGGGAACATTACTGGTGTGTTTTGTCAGTTAGCTTGACTTGGCTAATAAGTTAGCAAAACGAGATTACAGCCCGGCCGACAGAGTCAAATACTAAATTGCTGAGTACATGATACTCTGATAAAATAGTTTCGGGAGGTCTTCTTAAGAAATACAGAAGTTACGAGCGTTTAAAATGAGCTGACCTCGCACACACAAACAACAACAACACCGACAACTCGCCCATCCTTTCCTCGCGCTCAGACCCGGAAACTGTCAAGCGCGGTCTGTCTCTTGGTTGAAACATCAACACTTCTCGGCCTTCTCGAGTCTTGCATATGTATTACTATTTTTATTTATTCATTTTGACCCCTGTGCCTACAGTTGTAGCTACTATACACTAACACACGTACCATAAAATATGCATCAGGACAAGCAAGACATGTATACTAGTTTTGTTTTTGTTTTTTATGAAAAATTAAAAAGATTAATTTTTGTTGTCATAGCACAGATACTGTACGGCGAAATTTCAGAGTGCTACATCTGAAGACATGTTAAGACATGTAAAACACAATGAAACAGACAATATAGAAGCAACAACGTAATAAAACAGCTCAGATGGGGAGGCCATAAACAGCAATAAATTGACAAGATACTAAAGTCACATATATATCAAGTTATTGCACTGGGCAATTAAACTGAGTATTGCCGGTGTTAGAAACCTGCATTAATGTCCTTCCAACCAAGAAAAGAAGTGGTTTCCTGAGGTATTTGCTCTGCTTTTGATGCTTCTGCACCCTTTGCACTCTTTTCTTGTCAGCCACTGTATAGGCAGCCTACCACACAGTTATGACATATGTCAACACACTCTCAACTGTAGTGCAGTAAAAGGTCACCAGGAGTCTCTAATATTGATTAAAGGTGATACCATAAAAGGTGATTGACTGATTTTAATTATTGCATGTGTTGCTGGACTATCAGATTAATAAATTACTCTGACAGACTAATAATTTTATAGCTTTGTCAACTATCACTGTATTTTAAGGCAGCACATGCATTACAACAATCTGTTAAATCATCCTCTGGTTCTGGGAGTCTATGAGGCTTTTCTTTTTGTTTGAGTCAGCTTCAAGTGGGCATTAGTGGAACTGCACTTTTTAGCTCTTCCACGTTGGCTGTTTTTAAGGCCTGCAGGGGGAGCCAAAATAACATCCATGTGAATTGCAGGTCTCAGTATTTCTCAGCAGAACATTGCAGTGTTATGATATGATCAGCGTCTTCTTTCACTGTAGCTGTCCATTCTGTGGTTTTAATGTTATGTGGCTAATCAGTGTATACGTGAGCAGCATACAAGTCACTGCACAGTCCCAGATGCACTGTGCAATACAACAGAGAAAAAAGTGATTCTTCCTTGCCCCATAAGGGGTCACTTAGAGACTGTAATAGCAAAGTATGGGAGTCAGCATGAGTCAGTATGGCAAGAGAAAAGTACATTAAATTAGCCTGTCATTGGGAGGATATGGAAATATGTGACTTTAAGTAATAGCCTTCTTTTAACAGCTCTGACAAGGCTAAGTAGATAATTTTAAGTTGGTTTTAATTTTAATTCTGTTTAACTAGGTTTTTTGGGGGCGAATACTTACATAAACCAAAAAAGACCACGACACCCTGTAGGACGGATCGGGTTTACAAATATTTAAGCTAAAAGCACAAGGGTGTGAAGAATTTTGGACCAATATCATTATTTACATTAATGATTTGAAAATTAATTAATTTTGTTTGTGTCGTTATATAAGCCCTCTTTTGTACAAGGAAAAGGAACTTCATTAATACCATAGCACCTTTATTTATAATGTCAGTGCGCCCCAGGGTGGCTGTGGCTATAATGTAGCTGCCATCACCAGTGTGTGAATGTGTGTGTGAATGACTGGATGACTGGTTGTGTAAAGCGCTTTGGGGTCCTTAGTGGCTAGTAAAAGCGCTATACAAATACAGGCCATTTACCATAATGCACTTCAACATAAAACCTGGGTTCACAATATGCTGTGCATATACAAATAGCATAAACCATAATACTACTACTACTACTAATAATAATAATAATTATATAACAAAACAAAACAAATACTTATCAGTTTTAAAGTCTCTCAGCTCACCATTTTTAAATTCGTACATCCCGGGTATCTATAATATAAGTTCAGAGCATTCATCACTCATCCGTATGCCTATATGAGGCCACCGGGTGGCTTGTGAAGACGTAAAACAACTCCTTTGGGGAGGGGGGTTAAAGAGGAAGATACTCATGTTATATTGGGTATAATATACCTAGCTCTGTCAGTAATGTGTAAAACACTGTGTGCCAAATAAGTGGCTGAAGGGCGTCAGTTTCACATTCCTTCTTTGCAGGAGGCAAGGGAAGATTCATATGACATTTAAACGAAAGCATATTTTCAATAAAACACCCAAGTGGAAATAATATATGGGAATTGGAATATCTTGAAAGCATGACAGGACTTCAATAATGTTTAAATAATTTAGTGACTGAGTCACTCCTGTCTGTGTGTGAAGTTGTACTTTTATGATCCACAGATCAGATGGGCCACAATACTTTCAGATATACAAACCTGTAAGTGCATAGCAACCAAGACACGTTCGGTGTAGTTTTCAATATTTTGACCGCAAATTCAAAGTGACTTGAGGTTGTGACAACAGTGACTGCTGTTGTGATTTGGCACTATATAAATAAAACTGAACTGAATTGATTTTCTGTTATCAGGGATTCCAGTTTACGTTTAATGGACTGGCACAGACACAGAGCGTTAGTGATGAACAGGAATGCCAGAGAAGAAATGAGAACTGAGAAATTGGAACATTTTTATGTCCATTTTTTGCAGATTGATCATCAGGAGTGCTGAATGCTAATAACCCCTGTTGTTACTGCACTTGTTATTGTTTGACACCAGAAGTTTCATTTCCCTCTTTTTGGGTCAAATGTTAACTATATAAGTTGCTGAACATGCACTTAGAGAATTAAGATTATTTCAACATCTGTCAGAACCACTGCATAAAAAAGAAAGGAGTACATTTCGTACATGCACAGTATTAAGCTTTTTCACAGCTAGTAATAAAAAAATCTTTTCACTTGTGTAACATAAAAAAACATCCATATTGAAATTAGTCTTAATAAATTATGTAAGAGCACAGTATAATTTGCAATATTTGTTTGGTTATTCAATGGCTCAAAAATGTCTTTCCAAGTTTGTCCTGAACATATTCTAATATTTACGATGACTGCACAAATTGGCAGTAGGCATCCACATTCACTGGTTACTTTCTATCACTGGTCACTGGTACACCTGTTCAACTGCTTGTTAAAGCAAATACCTAATTAGCCAATCATACGGCCGCAGCTCAAGAGATTTAGCCAAGCAGACATGCTCAATATGACCTGCTGAAGCATCAAATGATGAAATAGGAAAAAAGAGAAGATTTCAGTGACTTTGGATGTGTTATGGTTGCTGGTGCATGACAGGCTGGTCTGAGTATCTTAGAAACCGCTGATTTACTGTGATTTTTCCACGCAACCATCTCTTGTATTTACAGAGAGTGGTGTAAAATGAGAAAATATCCAGTGAGTGGGGGTCCAGGCACACCCAATAAAGCCACTCTGAATTTTACACATGCGCTTGACATATAAGTTACACTGATTTGTGTATTTTGGTAATGAAAAAGTTCAAAACCACATCACTAATAAGTTATTGCAGTACAAGCTCAAATTAATTATGCAGTTCACAGTAGTTTAGTGGTTTTGCAGCAATTATGGTAACCAGTGGGACTGAGGGGGATGCTGAGAAGACAGGTCCAGGCACGTCAGGCTTCGGGACCAAAAAAGAGCTCATTCCTCAGCTTCTGAAGCTAGCTTGAAAGCATGAGCCTACATGAAAATTGCAACAGAAATGGAAATGTGTTATGGATGTTGTGCAATCAGACTCAGCTGTCGTAGTGTGTGGGGAGTTCACTGGTCAACTTACAAGCCTCCTATTTGTCGCCTGGTGCAGAAGGTTTTGCACTTTTATAGCTGTGGATGCTTTTTTCTATTAGTGGACTATACATAGAGTATATAGTTGTAAACATACATATTGACTTGAACAACCACGAACAACTGATATGAACCAGTTCTGACTCTAGAAATGCCTTGTTCATATCAGAAGTCAGACATGAACGAGGTAGGATAACGCGCCATGTCCCAAAGCTCAAATCATCTCAAACTGGTTTTCTTGAACATAATGAGTTCATTGTACTCAAATGGCCTCCACAGTAACCAGTAGAGCACCCGTGGGATGTGGTGAAATGACAGATTTGCATCACTGATGTGTAGCCAACATATTTGTAGTAGCTGCTATCATGTCAGCACAGGCCAAAATCTCTGAGAAATGTTTCCAGCACCTTGTTCAATCTCTGTCATGAAGACGTCAATCAGTTTTGAAGGCAAAAGTCCAGCAAGGTGTACCTAATAAAGTGTCTAGTAAGTGTAATTGTTTGATTTTTTGTTCTTATGCACACCATCTTTTAAAAACAGGTTATCATTCTTGATTGAAGTTGTTAGTTGGAGACAATTTGGAAATTATGTTCTTAACAGGTAATTTAAGTTCTTTATGTAAACAGTCATACACTGTGTGCACAATTATTAGGCAAGTGGGTATTTTGGCCATATCATATTTTTTACGCATATTTTCCAACTTCAAGATGAATAAACTTGAGTGCTTATTGGATTTAAGTGTATCAGGTGATCTGTATTTGCATAATGAGTGAGGGTGTGGCCTAAGTAGATCAACACTCTATATAAAGGTGTGCATAATTATTAGGCAGCTTCTCTCCCTCAGGCAAAATGGGCAAAAAAAAGTGATTTAAATGGACTCTGAAAAGTCAAAAATTGTAAAAAGTCTTTCAGAAGGATGCTGCACTCTTGAAATTGCAAAGATATTGGGGCGTGACCACAGAACCATCAAACGTTTTGTTGCAAATAGCCAACAGGGTTGCAAGAAACGCATTGAGCATAAAAGATGCAAGTTAACTGCCAAAGATTTGAGAACAATCAAACGTGAAGCTACCAGGAACCCATTATCCTCCAGTGCTGCCATGCTCCTGAACTGCAACCTACCCAGAGTGTCCAGAAGGTGTTCAGTTCTTAGAGACATGGCCAAGGTAAGGAAGGCTGAAACCCGACCACCACTGAACAAAACACACAAGTTGAAACGTCAAGACTGGGCCAAGAAATATCTGAACAGACATTTTTCAAAGGTTTTATGGACTCATGAGATGAGAGTGACTCTTGATGGACCAGATGGATGGGCCAGTGGCTGGATCAGTAACAGACACAGAGCTCCACTTTGACTTAAACGCCGGCAAGGTGGAGGTGGGGCAATGGTATGGGCTGGTATTATTAAAGATGAGCTGGTTGGACCTCTTCAGGTTGAAGATGGCCTGAAAATCAACTCCAAAACCTACTGTTAGTTTTTAGAAGCAGTCGCACAGGAAAAAGTCTGCATCTTTTAAGAAGACCATGATTTTTATGCAGGACAATGCTCCATCACATGCATCAAAGTACTCCACTGTATGGCTAGCCAGTAAAGGCCTTAAGGATGAAAAGAAACAGTACACCTCTCTGAAAAGTGTCTGGGAGGCTGTGGTTGCTGCTGCACAAAAAGTTAACTGACAGACTCCATGAATAGAAGGCTTGTGACAGTGATTGAAAAGAAGGATGGCTATATTAGTCACTGATTTTTAAAAAAAATTTTTTTATTTTGACACATTTTACATTTTCAAAATTACACAGTGTACATTTTGAGTTGTTTTATTATTCTCACTGTAACATTTGCAAATAAACTAGTGAGATGGGAAAATGTTCATTTTTTTCATTTAGTTGCCTAATAATTCTGCACATATATATATAAATATTCTCTTAAAGACAAAACCTCACTTTTACATTCTTAAACATTTGGGTTTAGATTAATTAACATTTTGGATTGACCAAGAGCACTGTCCTTGATCCATAATGAAAATTAATCCTCAAAAATACAACTTGGTTAATAATTGTGCACACAGTGTATTTGATGGGGACTTTATATATTTATTTTTTATCTATTAATCCAAAATGTTTAGGGAGAGTTTTCATATTAATTAGTCTATGACAAAATGATAAAGGCTTCATGAGGCATGTGAGTCCATGAGACATGCCTTGTGTCTGTATATAAGGAGGGGAAAGCAGCTCAGTGGGCAGAACCTGCAGCATTGCAATGGAGACTTCACAGAGGACAAGATCAGTTAGGCCAACGTTTCCTCCAGTTTTCTTCAAAAGCTACAACATATCCGGACAAGGTATGGCACTGAATTCCTATTTGATTTTTATTTTGTGCATTTCTACAGTTTTCCCACTCTTTTCCTTCATAAATGCAGATCAGCCTGTGATTTTATGTATTCACATTTTTTTGGTAGTTGTATAATTTTTAACAAATGAAGAATTTGTGGTATTATGCCCAAATAACTGTAGTTTTAAAGTGATATTTATTATAATTATTATTCATTATGCTACCTACACATTAGTAAAGCCGTAGGGAGAATAATAGATGGCCCAAAGGATGGGAATAAAACGTCTAATAGTTTAAATTTGATAGTTTTATAATATATTTTTCCGAGTTACTTCAGTCTAATTTCTAGCTTTTTACTTATTTGCTGCATTTCTGAATCATCTTCAAGTGTCAACAACCAGATTTAAATGAAAAGTGTTTATCTGAAAATCTTTTTTTTGTTTTCAAAATTTGTATGTTTGACCATGCAGGTGGAGATGGATTTAATCGATGGGTTTTACTGTGCTTGGGACTCTTGAATGCTGTGCTGCTGATAGTCGCTGTTGTTTTTGCGATTAAGTGTGAGTGTAACAGCTCATGTGATGATACGGTTTACTTGTGCTTGGTTGTGTAACAATATTGGTTAGCCAATACAATAATTGTTGAACTCTCAGCAACCACACAAGGGGAAATGCACATTTTCCATATTTCAAAACACTAATCATTTCATAATGATGAACTAATTATATTAATATATCTGTCTCTCTTACCTGTGTAGGTGCCAAAGTCAAAGAGGGCTCCTTGCACATTTCCAACCCAGCTGTAACACAGCTCTTCAATGAGCTCGACTATCTCCGAAGCAACCACAGCGATGTGATCGAAGCTGAAGAGGAGGCCAAGAAGGCGTTAGAGAGCGCGATCAACAACCACAAAGAAGTAAAGGTGAAAATTGAGCAGCTGAAGACCGTCAATGATGGTTATGAGAAACAGATGGGAGCCCTGCAAATAGAGAAGACAAACCTAAAGTCCAACATATCAGTTTTAGGTGAGAAGTTTTGTTTTAATCTGTGAACTCTGAATACATTAAAGTACCTGAAATGACAAGAAATCCTTTGTTTCTCTCAGAGAACTCTTGTGATAAATGCGCTCCTGGATGGATTCTTTTCAACTCGTCCTGCTATTTCTTCTCTTCCACCGAGTCCTCTGCTGTCAAAAGGAACTGGCATGAGAGCAGAGTGGACTGTGTTAGTCGTGGCTCTGACCTTGTTGTGATTGATAACCAACAGGAGCAGGTGGGTTGAAAATAAGAGAGAAGAAGCTTGAAAACAGATAAGTTATCTACATACATCGTCCACAGACATACAATAGTCACTGAATATGTCTGTGAAGGTTCTCAGTCATCCAGGTCATCGTAGTCAAAGGAGCTTGCAAAGAAAAGCGTCTGGACTTCTTTAAGTTGCTTGAAGACGTTTCACCTCTCATCCGAGAAGCTTCTTCAGTTCTAAGGTCAAATGGTGGAGAGTCCCAGATATAAACCTAGTGGGAGTTTCCCCCCACAGAGGGACAAAAGGACCCCCTGATGATCCTCTAATCGCCTGAGCCAAGGTGGGAAACTGGGTGTGGGTCCCAATCAGCCAGAGTTTCGGGTGTGTTCATTGTGAAACCTGGCCCCACCTTATCATGCGATTTCCTGAGGTCAGATGGCCCAGCATGTGAGTGGGCGTTAAGGCGTCTGGGAAGGATCTCAAAACTGGATTAAAGATGGCAGAGAGTTGGTGTCGTAAACCCCCGCCTCTGTTCAAAGATGGTCGCTCACAGTGGACATAGATGCTTCTTTCACTCCTCTTTCAAACCATCTGTCCTCTCTGTCCAAAATGTGAACGTTGGCATCCTCGAAAGAGTGACCTTTATCCTTAAGATGCAGATGGAGTGCTGAGTCTTGTCCTGTGGAGGTGGCTCTTCTGTGTTGTGCCATGCGCTTGTGAAGTGGCTAACTGAAGAAGCTTCTCGGATGAGAGGTGAAACGTCTTCAAGCAACTTAAAGAAGTCCAGACACTTTTCTTTGCAAGCTCCTTTGACAATAGTCACTGAAAGTGATTAGCAAAGATTTTTAAATGTAGCCTTAAGGCTGTTTAGGAGTTTCTGTGTTGGCATAATTTGCATCCCACAGGCAATCGTGGCCAGTTTTGTAAGTAGGCAATTTACAATTTTTATTGACTAAATTTTAAATGTATTTTTCTCTTTTTTTGCTCACATAGGCATTCGTGAGTAACACCATCAAACTTCTAAAAAACAATCCTCATCAGTGGGTGAACGGATTCTGGGTTGGTCTTACTGACATAGCGACAGTGGGGACATGGGTGTGGCTTAATAATGTCACAGAGGTGGAACAAAGGTAAGAAAAGACAGATTATTAATTATAGATTTTTATAGATCATTTCCACTTAATTATCTGTCTCGCCTTTTCTCAGGTACTGGATGGATGGAGAACCAAATGTTGAGGAGGAAAATTGTGTGATTATCATTTACTCCTCCTCTAATCCCTGGAAGACCCGCTATGATGGAAACTGCAATGGGCATAACTTAGACTGGATATGTGAAGTACCATCAAGATAGTCTTGATTCACTCCAGAAACCTGGAATGATTCATATGTTTTATGTTTGGGGCATTTTTAAACTTGTATCATTCAAACTGTATTAAAGTCAATGAAAAGTGTATTACAGTTCAGTAAACAATATTAAAATGTTTTGGAAATTTCTATATCTTACATGGACACATGAGTTTTATAATCCGCTTACATCCAATAGAAAGATTTGCTGTGCTGGAGTTCGTACATCTACCAAGTTAAATCATTATGATCATTAGTACCACATTAGCATCAGTGTACTGGAGTCACAGGAGCCCCAGTTTCATTGTGTTTGGCAGTGTAGAGAGATCAAAATATTGTGTGGAGAGATCAGAGTGATGTCAGAACAAAGTTAACTAGGTTTACACACAAAGAAACCCATATGGAAAAGAAAAAACTTATAAAAGACTTGCATAAGATGTGGCCTACTTCATATAGTGAATCATATAAGGCTTATATGATTTACTCATGAAAGTGGCCACTTTCTCATTACTTTCATATATTGTTTTAGGAAGTATCCAAAACATAAGTTTCATTTATATAATTTTTCAAGGGATTTTATATCTGTTTTCACTCTTGTATGCTTTTCATACAAGTTTCACACAAGACGGATACAAACTTTGTAAGATTTATATATATCTTTTCCATATGGGAAGCACTCATAGAAAAATCAAGAAACATTAATGAATCTCCATCTTTAAGTTCCAAAATCCTACAAACATTGATTGCATTGAGGGGGGGGGAATTCATTTCTTAGATCACATGCTAAGAAGTGACAAAGTCTCCAACATTCAGTGAAAAACAAAACAAAACAAAAAACAGAAAAAAGACTACACATCAAAAGTGACAGTGCAATTGTAAAAAAAGCAGCACAGCATAGGTTTCACATATCTATCTAAAGGATAATGTAGATGTTTGTCCAAAATGTACTCGCCACGTTTAGTAACAACCAAATACAGCAAACCAACCCAACACAAACACCTCATACCAACTGTAAAGCACAGTGGTGGAGAGGTGATGATTTGGGCTTCTTTTACAGTGACAGAACCTGGACACCTTGCAATCACTGTCGAGTTGACTGTAAACTCCTCTGTGTACCAAATCGTTCTGGGGTCAAAAGAGAGGTCTGACAGCTAAAGCTTGTGCCAGACTGAGTCGTGATAGAACAGGAGTGGCCAAATCCAGGCCTCAAGAGCCGGTGTCCTGCAGGTTTTAGATGTGTGCTTGATCCATCACAGCTGATTTAAATGGCTAAATTACCTCCTCAACATTTCAAGTTCTCCAGAGGCCTGGAACTAATCATTTGATTCAGGTGTGTTGACTCAGGATGTTATCTAAAACCTGCATGAGACCGGCTCTCGAGGCCTGGAGTTGGCCACCCCTGTGATATAACAATGATCTCAAACACAGGAGCAGATCTACAACATAATGACTAAATAAAGAAAATAATCAAGGTGTTACCTACTTGAAATGCTGTTGACCTTGACAGGCCTGGGAGCTTGAGGGTCCTGCGCAGTATCTTAGCTGTTCCCAGGACTGCGCTCTTCTGGACAGAGATCTCCGATGTTATTCCCGGGATCTGCTGGAGCCACTCGCCTAGCTTGGGAGTCACCGCACCTAGTGCTCCGATTACCACGGGGACCACCGTTACCTTCACCCTCCACATCCTCTCGAGCTCTTCTCTGAGCCCTTGGTATTTCTCCAGCTTCTCGTGTTCCTTCTTCCTGATATTGCCGTCATTCGGAACCGCTACATCGATCACTACGGCCGTCTTCTTCTGTTTGTCTACCACCACTATGTCCGGTTGGTTAGCCACCACCATTTTGTCCGTCTGTATCTGGAAGTCCCACAGGATCTTAGCTCGGTCATTCTCCACCACCCTTGGGGGCATCTCCCATTTTGACCTCGGGACTTCCAGGTTATACTCGGCACAGATGTTCCTGTACACTATGCCGGCCACTTGGTTATGGCGTTCCATGTATGCCTTGCCTGCTAGCATCTTGCACCCTGCTGTTATGTGCTGGATTGTCTCTGGGGCATCTTTACACAGCCTGCACCTGGGGTCTTGCCTGGTGTGATAGACCCCAGCCTCTATGGATCTTGTGCTCAGAGCTTGTTCTTGTGCTGCCATGATTAGTGCCTCTGTGCTGTCTTTCAGTCCAGCTTTGTCCAGCCACTGGTAGGATTTCTGGATATCAGCCACCTCCTCTATCTGCCGGTGGTACATACCGTGCAGGGGCCTGTCCTTCCATGATGGTTCCTCGTCTCCCTCCTCTTTCTTGGGTTTCTGCTGCCTGAGGTATTCACTGAGCATTATATATATATATATATATATATATATATATATATATATATATATATATATATATATATATATATATATATATATATAGTTCTTCCTCTTACGCCCCCCCCCCCCAATTTTTGCACATGTCGAGGAGCGTGTCAGGTTACATTTCACTGTGTGTTATACTTGTATAACTATGCATGTGACAAATAAAGAACCTTGAACCCCCCCTTTACGCTACACCTACACGGGTATTTTTGAGAACGCAGCTGTTTCTGTCACGGTTCTGGGTCCGTTGGACCCGGTATTTTGAGTTTATTATGTTTTGGTTTATTTTTGAATTATGGATTGTTTTCTGATGTTCTGGTGCTTTGTTTATTATCATTATAGATCTGTTTCTGTTATTCTTGGTGAGGGATCAGTTCTTAGGTTTTGGGTTCTCATGTGTGTTGCAGTTTCTGTTCAGTGTCTAGTCTGTCTCTCAGTGTCATGTCTGCATCTGGTTTAGTAATTCTTGTTTCCTGTCTTATTGTGAAAGTCTTTGTCTTATGTTAGTGTGTGCAGCTTAGCTCCCCCGTCTCGTTAGCCCTGATCTCCCCCAGCTGTGTCTCCCTTCTGTTGCCCATTCCCTCATTACTACCCTGTGTATTTAAGCCCTGTGTTTTCCCATGCTCGGTGTCGCGTTGTACCCTCAGACCCTGCCTGTGTGTTCCTGCTTGGTTTCTGTTTTTGTTTCATGCCAGCAATAAAAGCTGTGGTTTTAGTTACATTTCGTCTCGGAGTACTGCATTTGGATCCACATTTCTGCCTGTCCGCACACAGAGCCCTGACAGAACGACGCGACCAGTATGGATCCAGCGGACTCACTTTTCACCTCTGAGGGAGAGAATCTCGCGCACCTATGGGATTACTGTTGGAGGATAATCCACGCTGTGAGCCCCTACAAGAGGCAGCTGGAGGTAGTGTTTTTTGATAATTTTTTGTCGTCCACTGCCTCCACCGTCAGTTTTCTGAACATAAATGGACTTAAGCAAATAATAACAGCTCTAAGAGCGAGGCTAGCCTTCGAACTGTTTGGCATGAGCGGTCCAGGAATGGACGATTCAGCTACCCTCCTGGAGGCCCTCACCACGTGGTGTTCTCGACGTCAGCGGCAGTTTTTGCCAAGATTTGTCGCCAAATCGTTTGATCCATCCTTAAAGAAGAAATGCAACCCTAGCCATCACCACCCAACCACACTTCCCTTTTCTCCTGTAGTACGGACTGGTGCAGTTTTCATTTCCACTCCGCAGCAGTGTTTCTCCATGTCACCTTTTGCCAGCCCTGATCCCATTTCAACTGGCAAGTGGTGGATGCGCCGCCAGCATTCAGTCCCAGCAGGAGTCTGGGATTTTGTCTGAACAGCCGGCTAGGAATGTTCTGGATGATTGTCATGCTTCAAAACCTGTCAAGCATGTAGAGACCGCTGTTCGTCCTCAACTCAACACATCTGTGAGCGCAAACAACATGTGTGTCATCCCAGATATTCATAAGCCCCAGCCAGGTAACTCAGGAGTAGTTAATTCAGAAGTTGTTGTGCCTACTCCTGTGCCCATGTTTAAAAATGAACAGTGTGTTTCCCGGCCTTCAGTTCAGTTAGCTGCCCAGCAGCCACCTTCAGTTCAGTTAGCTGCCCAGCAGCCACCTTCAGCTCGGTCAGCTGCCCAACAACCACCTTCAGCTCGGTCAGCTGCCCAGCAACCACCTTCAGCTCGGTCAGCTGCCCAGCAACCACCTTCAGCTCGGTCAGCTGCCCAGCAACCACCTTCAGCTCGGTCAGCTACCCAACAACCACCTTCAGCTCGGTCAGCTGATCAGCAACCACCTTCAGCTCGGTCAGCTGATCAGCAACCACCTTCAGCTCGGTCAGCTGATCAGCAACCACCTTCAGCTCGGTCAGCTGATCAGCAACCACCTTCAGTTCAGTTAGCTGATCAGCAACCACCTTCAGTTCAGTTAGCTGCCCAGCAGCCACCTTCAGCTCGGTCAGCTGCCCAGCAGCCACCTTCAGCTCGGTCAGCTGATCAGCAGCCACCTTCAGCCCGGTCAGCTGATCGAGGGGCCCGCCCAGCCTCATGCCACGTCTGCTGGAGGGTCCGAGTCGCCCGTCCAGCCTCCTTTCTCACCAGCTGGAGGGCCTGAGTCGCCCGTCCAGCCTCATGCCTCGTCTGCTGGAGGGCCCGGGGAAATCGGTTCAGCCGTCACCTGCTGAATCATCCCCCGCGACTTTCACATCACCGCCTGCAGCATCATCACCTGCAGCCGACCACTTGGCTGCAGGTGATGATGCTGCAGGTGATGATGCCGTCAGGTTCCGCAGTCGTCCCGCTGCCGTCAGGTTCCGCAGCCGTCCCTTCATCCACGCCTGGTCCGGCCTCCGTGTCTTCATCCACGCCTGGTCCGGCCTCGCCTGGTCCGGCCTTGTCTGGTCCTGCGGTTGCTACACCACCACCAGAGCCAGCTCGACCCGTTCCGCCTCGCCTCTGCTGGCTGTTTTCCGGGCCTCTAAGTTGGCATCATGGCCTTCGGGGACGGCCTCCGGAAAGATTTCGGCGCCGCCGCTGGCATCGCGGCCGACCTCCGGACCTGCTCAGTGGCTGCCACTACCTTCCAAGTGGTCGGCCGCCTGATTGGTTTTGCCTCCGCCGCTGTTGCCGTGTGCACGGTCGACCTCCAGAACTGTTTGCCCGTCGCCGCCATTGCCATGTGCACGGTCGGCCCCCTGAACTTTTCATGGACTCTTGTTGGGTTCTGATTTGGTTTTGTTTTTGATCTGTTTTCCTGTGTTCTTGGACTGTTTTCTTGTGTGTTTGGACTCTTGTGCTCCTTTTTGTTTCGATTGAGATTTTTAAAAACTCAGTTTTTTTTTTTTTTTTGTTTGTTTTTTTTGTGCAAAATGGGTTCAAAAACACAAACAACTGTGGGATACTATTTGTCCGTGATTTGAACAGAGGGAAAAAATTGTGGCAGGATCAGCCTGATATTATTTGGATCCCACTGTAACTTTAGAACTAACATCTCCGGAGTAGTTAGTCATTAAAGGAAGTGTTTGTTCTGTGATTTGGAGAGCCCAGCGCCTGCTCCAAACACAGGGATAACCAAGAGTTGCCTCAGCCTCCCCTACACACACACACACACACACACACACGGGGTGGGCCCCACACTTTGGGAACCTCTGTGTATGTTGTGTTGTCCTTTGTCTCAGGTTGTGTTTAAATAATTTCAGAACCTGGCATTCTTGTTAAAAAATTAATGTGTGTGTGTGTATGTTGCGGGTGGGGGGTTACTCATGGACAGTGCAGAAAACATTATTACTGTCCAGCATCTAAGACGGTTAATTCGGCTATAAGAGTCAGCACATTCAAATCCTCTGTGTTTGAAAAGTGAATGCTGCAGCAAAATGAATAACAACTATTTCACTTCTCCTTTTCCCCCCCCACACATTCCACATTTTACTGGAATTGATTGTGTTCAATAATTTTTGATGAAATCAGCAAGTTCAGGTTGCGTTATCTCAGGCCAGTTGTTATTCAAATGCACATATGACCGATGTTGACTGAACAGTGAGAATGGAGGAGAGGAGAGAACCCACGGGTGGTAATTTTAATGGTGGATTTAAGGAATTCATTTGTGAAGAAGACTTCTACGATGAAGAGCATCCTCATCATCATCAGTCTAACAGGCACCAAGGTATAATAAATTAAATTTGTGTTTAATGGGCTTCCGTAGTCTGATTCGGGTGTCTGTTGGTTATTTTGACCAAGTTTGAACATACCGCTGCTAAAATAAGTTGAAATAAGTTGAATACTTAATTCTCACAATTAAGTATTCAAAACTTTCAGGCACCAAGCAGTTCTTGATAGTATAGTATTTGTAGAGTTTGAGTGGTTTATTCTAGTCTGATGTTTGATCTTTATTTAAATTCACTTTCCTATTTTGGAGTATTTGTGTTTTGTTCCTTTATTACTTTCTCTCTTACTTCCCCCTTGTCTCGTCCTGTGTTTATGTGCCCTTGTTTCCTTGTTCTGGTCATTCTTTCTTGTTTTGTATTTTAGGTTCGTTTTGCTTCCCTCCCTTCATTCCTAGACTGTTAATTAGTTTCACCTGCATCTCATGCCTCACCTGTTTCCCATCCTCATTGAGTTCTGTTTTGTTCTGATTCTCCGTTTCTTTGTTGTTGCAGTATATTTCATATTTGGAAACATGTCTGTTTCCTGTGTGCAGCGCTGCTTGGCTCTCGTGTTCTTATTTATCATTTCTGCACTTTTAACACTTTTTTTTTAAATTGGGCTTTGTATTAATATTAAAGACTCACTGTTTTGGACTGCTTCTTTTGGGCCTGTCACTACACATGATTTAAGTTCAGCAAGTAGTAAAAAGATACATTAAGTTGCCTTTATAACATGTACTTCAAGCAAGTGTTGGTCACGAAAGATTTGTCATTGTCATTAAGCTGAAAATTCTTCTTCTCTGTATAGTGTCCATGTTCACTATGAGTCCTGGGAGATGTCACAGACTGGCTGCAGTGAGCCTGGCCCTACTCGCTGCTGTTTTGCTGATAGTTGATATTGGCCTGGGAGTCCATTGTAAGTCAGTCTGAGGACGTGCAATGCACAGAATCATTCTTATTATCAAACAGATACTGAATTTTGTTAACAATCCAGAACAAAAACAAAAAAATGTTAATAAATAAAAAATGGCTAAAATTATTTGTACTATGTACTAAAATATGATTGTTGTTTGTCAGTGTCAGTAAATAATGTTATTTACGAATAAGAAAAACGGTAAAAAGAACTAACCCTATTGTGTAGTAACACTGTCTTGTTATCTTGCAGATAACAAACTCACAGACACTCACCTCACCCTCGATGATACCGAACGCATCAGCAAAGAGCTCATCAACCTCCAGGACACTTACAAGACTGCAGTGGAAATCATGAAGGATGCCAGGAAGCAGCTGGACAGTGAGATGAGCCGTCAGACACAAACCAACTGGGAGCTTGAACACCAGACAAAAAGAAGCAATGACTATAAAAGTCAGATGGAAAAAATCACAAAGGAAATTGAAACTTCAAGATCACGCTTGTCAATGCATAGTAAAACCTGTTTTATTATTTCTGTATATAATAAAAATGATTTGTTTCATAATTTTCTATAATAGTGGCATTATCTTTTGGAAACAGGCGATGGCTGCAAACGCTGTCCTGTGGGATGGATTTTAATGAACTCTGTATGTTACTACTTCTCCTTGAAATCAAATGAAATGAAAACATGGAAGGAATCCAGAGATTTCTGTCAGCTGCAGGGAGGAGATCTTATAATCATAGACAGCCAAGACAAAGAGGTTTGTTAGTATTTCTGTGGAGACCATTCATATTGATTTTTTAAAATTAATTTTAATCTTTTTTTTTTGTTAGAACTCGACAGTAAATTTCCTAATAAATCATCAAGATGCCTCCCAGCTCTCGACAGACTTCTGGATCGGACTGAGAGATTCCAAGGAGGAAGGGACTTGGAAATGGTTGGATGGAAGATTTCTTGTTCAAGGGTAAGAGTTCAGTATGCTACACACAGTGAAACTGCCACTTACAAAAAATGAACTTCTCCTCAATAATATATGTGGCTGAGAGGGAAGATGAAAAAGTGGATGGATTGAAAGAAAATGTTAGCTCTGTAAAGTAAAGTGTCTTTTACTTCAGGTACTGGAACGATGGAGAGCCGAACAATATCAATGATGAAGACTGTGCAGCCGTGTATCCCAGAGTAAACTTCTTCAAAGCTTGGAATGATGTTAGATGTGGAGTCAGAAGGAAATGGATTTGTGAAAAAGCACCAGAATCCATGAGCTAAAATGTCTAATAAGGCATACAGTCTTAGATATGTAAACTATCACATATTCTTTAAATCATAACATGCATAAGGTGGTTTCACTTTGTCTTCACTTTGTTTTCTGTACCTCTCACTGTCTCTATCGCTCTCTCTCAGCGTGTCCACCCTTTATGTCATGAGCACAGTTGTTGTCTGGCTGTGGTTGCAGCTATAACTGGTAATATGACGACCCTTTACTGCTCCTAATACTCCTATTATCATTAGCCACAGAAATAATCATGACAGGAGTATACTGGCTGACAGTGTAACTGTGTCCCATCACTTACTGCGAAAGGAAACTTGGCTGCCTGTAATAACATGTAATAACTATAGAAGATGCATCCTTCTATGTGTTTTGCATTGGGATGCTGGCCTTCAACTCTCTGCAAAGTCAATTAGTTACAAACCCTAGTAAACCATGTTTCATCATCATCATCAACTTTATTTATAAAGCACTTTAAAACAACCACAGCTGACACAAAGTGCTGTACATTGGAACTGTAAAATAAAATTACATGAAATATAAATAAAAACCAAATAAATGAAGAGTGAAATCATTAATTAAATAACTACTTCAATTAAAAGAGAAACTGAGTCTCACTGAGGTTAAAAGCCAAGGAATAAAAGTGGGTTTTAAGACGCAATTTAAAAGTGGACAGTGAAAGGGCCTCTCTAACGTGCATGGGCAAATTATTCCATAATTTAGGAGCCACGATAGAGAAGGCCCCGCCCCCTCTGAGCTTCCTCCTGGATCTCGGTACCTCCAGGAGCAGCTGGTCAGCTGACCTGAGAGACCGACAGGGTATGTGGGGATGAAGAAGCTCAGAGAGGTAAGGCGGGGCAAGACTGTGAAGGCATTTAAAAACAAACATGAGAATTTTAAAACGAACTCTAAAAGACACAGGCAGCCAGTGCAGAGAGGCTAGCACGGGGGTTATATGCTCTCTTTTTCGAGTTCCTGTTAGGAGTCGTGCAGCCGCATTTTGAACCAACTGCAGACGTGAGAGCAACGACTGACTGACCCCCACATAAAGTGAGTTACAGTCCAGGCGGGAAGAAATAAAAGCATGGATCACTGTGTCAAGGTGCTGCCTCGAAAGACAAGATTTTACTCTTGCCAGTCGCCTGAAATGATAAAAACTGGATTTCACTGCTCTGATTTGGTTGTCCAATTTAAAATCACTGTCCAACTTAAAACCAAGGTCAGTAACAACAGGTTTAAAATAGACTTCCAGGGATCCTAAAACAACAGAGGAGGACTCAGAGGGACCACTGGGTCCAAACACCAACACTTCTGTTTTCTTTTTGTTAAAATTTACAAAGTTTAGAGCCAACCAAGCTTTAATGTCATCTAGACATGTCAAGAGAGGTTTTATGGAGATACCATCCTTGTGCTTTAGTGGCAAATAAATTTGTCAGTCATCGGCATAACAATGAAATGAGATCCCATGCCTTCTAAGGATAGAACCCAGAGGCAATAGATACAGTAAAAAGAGTAGTGGCCCTAAATTGAGCCCTGTGGGACGAGGAGCAGAAGATGATTCGGAACCGAGAAGGCTGACAGAGAAAGTTCTATCTGACAATCGCCTGTATTTGTATAGCGCTTTTCTAGTCCCTGAGAACACAATCAGTCATCCACCCATTCACACACTGGTGATGGCAGCTACATTGTAGCCACAGACGGAGGCGAGGCTGCCGAACACTGGCGCCACCGGGCCCTCTGACCACCACCAGTAGGCATTGGGTGAAGTGCCCCGAGCCGGGGCTCGAACTGGCAACCGTCCAATTACATGACGAACTTCCAACTCTTGAGCCACAATAATAATAATAATAATGTGTATGTGTTAGTCCCCGTAGGGAAATTACTCCTCTGCATTTAACCCATTCACCCAGTGAAGCAGTGGGCAGCCACCAATGCAGGGGGAGCCCCGGGAGCAGTGTGTAGGGACGGTACCTTGCTCGGGTGCCTCAGGGTAGCTGTTCAGTGGAGTCGAACCCCCGACCTTCCGATCATGGGGCAACCACTCTACCTACTGAGCTATCCCTGCACCAATCTGACAGATAAGACCTAAACCAATTAAGTCCAGTGCCACCAATACCCACTACATCATTTAATTGAGAAATTAAAATATTGTGGTCTACTGTGTCAGTGGCAGCAGTTAGGTCAAGCAAGACCAGAACAACATGGTTACCAGAATCACATGCCAGAAGGATGTTATTAAAAACCCTTAATAATGCAGATTCTGTGCTATGAAGGGTTTTAAAACCTGACTGAAAAACCTCAAAGATTCCATTTTCATCTAGAAAATCTTTCAGTTGACTAAAAACAATTTTCTCTAAAACCTTGGAGACTAAAGGCAGCTTGGAAATAGGCCTATAGTTCGCTAAAACTGTGTGATCAAGGCCAGGTTTCTTAAGCAGTGGCTGCACTACTGCATGTTTGAAATTTGCAGGAACCACACCAGAAGACAGACTGCTTTTAATAATGTCAAGGACATACTGTCTTATACTAGGAAAAATTTCTTTAAAGAATTGTGGAGGGACAGGATCCCGAGTGGAACCTGTAGGCTTAATATGGCGAACCACATCCTCTAAAGTGGAGAGCGTCACAAGCTCAAACTGAGTGAAAACAACAGCGTAAGGGACAGAGACAGAGGGGTCAGAGTCAGGAGCTGTGATAAGAGCCCTGCTGGTGATGACCTTAAATAAAAAAGTTCAGAAAATCAGTTCAAATCTCAGGAGAAACTTCCAAACAGACATTCAAAGGAGTATTAAGAACAGTGTCAATGGTCCTAAATAACACACGTGGGTTATGACAGTTGGAAGAAATAATATTTGCAAAATATTCCCTTTTTGCCTCTTTAACAGTGTTCTGGTAGCGATGCCAGCAGTCATTGAGAATTTGAAATGATACATGCAGTTTATCCTTTTTCCACCTCCGTTCTGCTCGACGACATTCCCTCTTAACAGCACGACTGCTCTCATTAAACCAAGGCTCAGGTTTGGCCTTGGGCTGCCTGGTTTTTAAAGGAGCCACAGAGTCCAAGACGGTTTGACAGCAAGAATAAAACCAGGAATTAAGCTCTTCTGTGTCAGAGGAGACCAAGTCAGAAGGGCCACCGAGCTGATTAAAAGCAGCAGAAAACTGCGCGGCAGTGGCGGGGTTAATAACCCCACAGCTCCGAGTAGCAGCACCAGATTTAACTACAGTATGTGTAAAACCAACATTGAATAACACAGGCATATGATCTGAGAGTGCACAGTCACAAATCTCCAAGTTAGTGACAGGCAGACCATATGACAGAACAAGGTCCAGTGTGTGTCCGTGCTCATGTGTAGGGCCACGTACGGACTGTACCAGGCTAAAAGAGTCAATAAGGCTTAAAAAGTCCTTTACCAGTGGCTTATCAGGACAACATACATGTATATTGAAATCTCCAACAATAAGAACACTATCATAGTTGGGTATAATCCCAGCTAAAAAAAATATCAGAGAAATCACTTATGAAGTTCTTATTGTATTTCGGGGGACGATAGATGACAGCGCAGAAAACCGGGTTTGTACGACTCACCTCAAACGAGGTAAGTAAGTCCGAAGCTGGAGAATGAAGGCTGTAGAAAACACTGCTTACATTTGTAATCCTATTTGTATACGGTCGCTGTGCCTCCACCTCAAAAGTTTGTGTGACTTCTTTAGTCTCCTCCCAACTTGTAAGAGATAAACTCGTCATGTGCAAACGTACCCATATCCATACTTTACAAGTGAAACATGACCTCTTTAAGTAATTGTTAAATGCCAAAAGAATGATTTATATGATGGGCCTGAGAGGTGAAATGCATTGCAACTTAAACACCACACCATAAGTGATTTTGGGAGACATTATGAAAGAGCTGCAGAAGTGACAGAAATGGAAACACCAAGGATTACACTAAGACATGCTTAAAAGAAGAGGAGGATTCATCCGTGTTGTGAGGGAGAAAAAAGGTACAAGGTAATGTGTGTTCTAACTGAATGTGTCACTGTAGAAGCTCATGAAGAGCTTCTACAGTGTTTTTTTCTGCTTCTGCTATGGTTTCTGTGCTTTTGCAGCAGCAAACCTTTTTTCTTGAACACAGGTTGCTATTGAAACTGTATCTGACAGCATGGCAAATCTGCAAGCACCACTATTGGACCAACTGGTAAGTATTTGCACATTCTTTCTAATTAAAGGGTTTCCAGGTAAGCTGACAACAGTTTTTAACTAAAAACATCAAATAATAATAAATAGATCACACACACATACACATTTAATTTTTTATTAATAGTTGCTCTGTGCAAAAAAAAAACAAAAAACAAAAACTGAGCTTCAAGGGTTAGAGTTTCAATTTTTTTTTACAGTGCAAACTATGTCATCGTACAAACAGAACTGGTTTGGTTGATCTTGTATCACATTTGGATTTTCTTTCTAGGCTATGAAAAAATAAACTAATAAAAGCTTCATAGGACACCGAGGAAATGAGACTATGGGACATGCCCACACGTGTATTTAAGGCAGAAGAAAGCAGAGCAGTGCACAAAACCTGCAGCAGTGCAATGGAGACACAGAGGAAGACAGGATCAGTTTCCTTCAACAACTATAAAATATTTAGAAACGGTATGGTCTTAAAATTATATGTTGCCTTCTATTATACTTTCTGTTGAATTTATCAGTGTTTAGATTTTCATGATTGAAGAATCCTTACTAATAAGAAACAAGGAAAGTAGTTCAGGTTCATCATCATGATCATCAAATATGACATTTTATATATTTAAAAGTGTGCAACTCAAAATGAGCTAAAATACCTTCTGAGTTACGTCATCCGAATTTCTGGTTTTTCATTTATTTGCTGCACCCTTGAGCTGTCGGCTGCTGTCAACAACAACCTGATTAAAAATGAATTCAGATTGTTTTATTTATCTAAAACCTTTCCTCCCAAAAAGCAATATTGTCCGAATTCAGACACATTTTGTCTTTTTAAAATGTATGTGTGACCCTGTATTATAGGTGGAGATGGATTTAACCAGTGGGTTATTCTGTGTCTGGGACTCTTGAATGCAGTTCTGCTGATAGTCGCTGTTGTTCTTGGGATTAACTGTGAGTATTAGAGTTTGTGTGACCTTACAATTTTATTTTCTCTATTGTGTAGAATTTCACAATGCACGTCGACCCTGAGTAATCCCATAAGGAGAACTGATACCTTTTTTTTTCTTGATTGCAAAATACTTAGAAATGTAATTTGACCCCATCCATTTCAACATGACAATCATTTTAAAACAGTTTTGCTATAATATCCAACATTTAGTTGATCTTTACATGCCTTACATAATCTAATCTAATATAAAATGCAATGTTTCCCTGTTTAGGTGCCAAAGTCAAAGAGGGCTCCTTGCACATTTCCAACCCAGCTGTAACACAGCTCTTCAATGAGCTCGACTATCTCCGAAGCAACCACAGCGATGTGATCGAAGCTGAAGAGGAGGCCAAGAAGGCGTTAGAGAGCGCGATCAACAACCACAAAGAAGTAAAGGTGAAAATTGAGCAGCTGAAGACCGTCAATGATGGTTATCAGAAACAGATGCAAGCACTGCAAGTGGAGAAGGCAAACCTGAAGTCCAATGTATCAGCTTTAGGTGAGAAACTTTTATCCTTATTTATGTTTTCCTGAAATGTGTTAACTGGAAAAGACGATAACTCTTTGTTTCTCTCAGAGGGATCTTGTGGCGGATGCCTCCCTGGTTGGGCTCTTTTCAACTCGTCCTGCTATTTCTTCTCCTACACCGAGTCCTCTACTGTCAAAAAGAACTGGCATGAGAGCAGAGAGGACTGTGTTAGTCGTGGCTCTGACCTGGTTGTGATCGATAACCAGGAAGAGCAGGTGGGTTGAAAATAAGCAAGAGAGGAAAATTGACAAAAAGTAACTAAACAACACAAGTTAACAGCTTGACAGAAAGTCATTAACATGGATTTGAACTTTGCTAAAATGAAGACTTAAGAACTTTATTATTCCAAACAGTCACACCTTATTTTAAGTATATGATGTTTTTATTATTTATTTGCATCATCGTTGTTACAAGATCATCACACTACAAACAGCCAGCAAGCATGATAGGAAAACCAATAGTTCATTCTGTTATTAACAGCAATCAAACAGGCTAATCATGTTAGCAGTACTGTATTAGCAATGAACACAAAGTAATGCTGACTGGGAAGGTTTAGAAATTTAGGCACAAACTGAGGTAGATTCACCCTACGATACATCAGGAGAAGAACACAGATGTAGAACAAAATGGGTTTTGCTGCTCTACAGAAGGCAGAGTGCCAACAAATGCATTATAATTCATTACTTATAAAATCCAGCATCATAAAAGGAAAGACTGAGCTTAGACAAAATTGAAGCTAAATAAATATTCAAATATACTGATTTTTTTTTCTTTTTGGTTACACAGAAATTTATCAGTAGCAACATCCAAAATATGAAAACCAGTGATCAGTGGTGGCAAAGCGGATTCTGGATCGGTATCACTGACATAGAGACTGAGAACAGATGGGTTTGGATTAATAATGTCACAGAGGTCGAGCAACGGTGAGAGCTGAAACAATATTTTTCTTGTTTGATAATTCATTAAACATATTTTTAAATGAATTAGAATTTTTCTCAGGTACTGGATGGATGGCGAACCCAATGACCAGGGAACCCACGGAGAGGATTGCGGGGTTGCAGTTTCCTCCATCTTTAATCCCTGGAAGACTCGTTTTGATGGAAGATGCAACTGGCATAACTTACACTGGATATGTGAAACGCCATCAACCTCCTAGGACCTGGCGTCCACATATGTGGACATCACATTTTGGGTTGTCTAGAACAAAATACTACATTTTGCTCTACAAGGGCCTGATATCCACTTACGAGGACATTATACTGCCACTGTTTTATCGAAATTTAAAGGGGATGTCCTGATATGTGGATCTCATTTTTCTCAGAAAAAAAAATAAATCACGTAATTCTTTGTTTTTACATTCATCAGGTCCCAATCAGCCAAAATAGCAAAGAGAAATCAAAAATGCATGCCATTAAAGAGTTCAGGTCTTAAGAGGTTAAGATAAACTCTACTGCTCAAGCAATTACTTCAGATGATCCAGTTGTTGCTATGTCCTCTAGTCTTGCAGAGTATATTACAGTGCAGGTTTGAACATTAATAAATACATTGAAGACTTGTGTTTGGATTTTTAAAATGAATTTTGACCTGTATCTTTTAACTGTATTTTAACCAGGGGTGATTCTAGGATCAGAGCTTTGGGGGTGCTGAGCACCCAGAGAGCTGCCCGGCCAGCCAAGATACACTTTACTCGTCACAATGAGACTTCTTCCCTGTCTCTTTCGGTCCCTGCATCCTCCCTGTCCTCATCGTCTGTTGTCTTCATCTCCGTTATCAGTCATCATAATTTTACCATCTCTGTGCAAGTCTGCAAATTTCTTTATTAAATCATAAGATTCTTAAATTCATCAAGTCTCTCTGTGCCTGGGTCCTCATCACAAAACATGACATCACTGTTTTGTACATTTTAACAATTTAATCCCACATTTGTGAAAGAAAAGCAAAACACTTTTTTGAAAAGTCTGTAACAAAACCATCAAATCTGATAAAGGTTATTTAAATGCTGCTAAAGAAGAATGGATTGGAATAAAAAAAATAAATACATATCCTAACCTTAATTACTGGGGAAGAATAATGAATGATACTCATAGTGAGTAAGAAGTAAACTGACTGCATTTTTTGGACAGAGATTCACTTTTAATGTGTGTGTATAATATAATACAGACACATAAAAAACACTCACAAAACAGAATAAATTATTACAAAATATTTTTAAAAAAAGAATATAAAAATGGAGGCAACTTTGCCTGTGGTAGAATGTATACAATGCATGAAAAAATCTTTACTGCAGATACTAATTTTGTGTTGTAAGATTTATGAGTTTCATGCTTTCATAGTGGTCCTTAGGAGAGCTTGACATTTTATCAGGTGGTCCACACTGTAAAAAGTGTGAGAAACACTGATAAGTGTCTGTGTGCTTTTGGAAAACATTTAAAGCTGCTGTACAGAATCTTTGAAACAAGCTTAAAACATTTGTAGAATATAAACAGAGCATCTGCTTCTCTTTACAGCTCCTCACTCCACCAGGGCTGTTTGGCACCTTCTGATTGCACAAATGTGATGTACGTACTGCGGCAGTCATACAGACAACTGGACGGTCCAAAAGTTGGCCGACCTATTACTGGCTGAGGTTTCAGTAGAGCTGTGGCTGAACCACATAAAAATATATCATTAATTTTAATCTCCCCGATCAATGATAATGTTATATGAGTAAAATCAGGTTTTTTCAGTTTCTGTTGTGCCTGTCACTGTTCCCTGTCTGTTTTTTTACCTGGTTCTTCCTGACCTTGTACTTTCTCCTCACGTTCCCTCTTTCCTCTCTCCCTCTTCGGACTGACAATCATACACAAATAGATTGTATTCAATTAGATGAAAAATTAAATTAATATAAAAAAATACTATTAAGATCACTAACAAAAAGTCCTCTCTCAGTGTACTTTCAACCAAAAGGCAAATAACCAAACCACATGAACATGTAATAAAATATATAAATATTGAAACACTGATTCGACATTATTCTTGATTAACGGATCATTTGATTTTACACGTTTACCTGAATGTGGCTCCTTTTTTTTTTTTAAATCTATAATTTTATTGCTAAAGTGTTACGTCCAACCAAGTACTGTATGCTTTTTATATTTTTAGTAGTGTGTCACACAAACAGCAAATATTGTCAAAAAAGTAAGAAATCTTTGGGGGTGCTTTGATTCATTTGTGCTGAAGCACTCTCCAAAAATGGGCTAAAAATCGCCTCTGATTTTAACACTTGTGCTCAGGTTTTTATTGTTCGCAGAAGACGATATATTTTTTTTTAATGCTCAAACACGGAACTTCTTGTTTCAGATCATCTGAAAACCAATATTGTACGTTTATTTGGTGAATTTTAATTTAACCAAAACGCACTTATTGAAGTTTTCTCCTGTTAATTGGTGCAAAACAGACATGACACCCAGTACTGGTGCTTGTTTCTCTTAATCTATGCCAGAGACTTAAAACTGGTGAAGGTTTGATACTGAAAATATAATATATTTGGAACAATGTGAATTGATCAAAATTTGATTTGGTTGCACTTTTAAATTGTTAATTGATAAAATGTGTTTTTAAGGCTTTAAAATCTATGTGACTAACATCTGTACTTGTGAAGTTGTGAGAGCTCAAAAATACTAGAAAGTAAAGTAACAATCTAAATGTAACACTGAAAAAAATCAAAGAGTAAAATGTAACGCAAAGTTATTTAAGGACTAGTTTATTTCAATGGATGAGTTTACTGACTGACGCGCAGAAGAAATAGTTCTTTATGGAGCCTAGATGGTGTGAATGATGAGACCAAAGACTGCAATATCTTGTACCAAAAATATATTGAATAAATGGGGGACAGGGGAAATGGAACAAAATAATTAATACCACACACCACATAAATGCCCACAATTAAATAATAAATCAATGCTGTGATTTTTCTGTGCAAGAGTCCTTTTGCTAAGAGTCCTTTTTGGTCCTTTTCTTTTTAAAGTTCACTTTCAAGGTATTCCTCCTTAGGGTCCAGCTTCATACAATGGGGAAATATGTCCGTAATCCAAAGACGGCTAAGTGGGGGAAAAGAGGGGAAAACAAAGAATGGTCCTACCGGCTCACCACTTCAATATGAAGAAGATCAATTCAAAGGGGGGAAAAAAACCTGACCTGTAGGTCAGAAAAATGTCCATTAGCACATCAAGTTCGATTCAGTTTACCGGTAAACAAATATATTCTTCTGCAAGTCTAGGTAACAATGCAAATCATGAATCATCATCATCATCATCAACAGTTAAATTATTAATCATCTTGGCTACGTAGCTTAATCTATACATTCCAGTAGCGTTCGCTACAAACAATACAAAAACAACAATAAAGAAAAACAACTGTCTAACAGACAGCATAGCCGAATTCAAGGTAACACATAACAATAATCATTCAATCGCACTTTGTTTCAAAGTAAACCCATTAAAATGCTTAAGTAAATAAAAGTGTTCAAAAACAGCGGTTTTTGAACCGGAGTTCTGCTCGCGGTGGGAACGCCGCCGCACAAAGTCATTTTTTAATCGCGAAAACGATCGGCTGGTTACTGACAACCAAAGGTTGAAAGATATTAAGGACACTTACCGCTGAGGTGAAATGAGTTCATAGATGAATTGAGGGGAGAAAACGCTTTGTTTTCCAACACCGTTCTAAATGCCATAAGCTCACAGCCACAGCAGGAGTCGAACCCGGAAGTATCCCTCCACAGCCGGTTTTCAGAGTTGCCGCGACGTGGAAGGAGCCAATCAGGAGAGGGACCTCAAATCAGCTGACGTGGGTCATGTGACAGGGAGTAGTTGATATGGGTTACAAAAACACTCTCCCTCTCCTCACTCTCATAACTGTAGCTTGCCTCCACCAGTGTATGAATGTGAGCGTGAATGAATAGTGGTGTTGTAAAGCGCTTTGGGTGCCTTGAAAAGCGCTATATAAATCCAATCCATTATTATATTGACATGCAATTTTACTACATCTGTGTGCCACAAAAATATCTGGGCCAGACTAAATCTGCTTCAAACACGGCCCCCACAGTGTGTTTTAAAATAACTTTTAAACACTTTCAAACTTAAAAATCTACCTATAGATGATTTTGATCATTGTTTTTTTTTTTTTCAAGTGATGCATTCAGCTCAGTTCTATGGAAGCCCGTTTCCGCCACTAAAAAAAAAAAAAAAGCTAGTATCCATAACTCGAAATTTCGAGTTATTTTCTCGAAATTTCGAAAAATATAACTCGAAATTTCGAGAAATATAACTCGAAATTTCGAGTTACTTTTCTCAAAATTTTGAGTTAGCTCTGCCAATCAAAAATATACGTGAATGAGGTCGCTTTCTTGTTACCCGGAAGCATATGGCGCAGGACCGCGCACTCAAAAACGGATCCCAACAAATTAAAGTATGTTTGCTGATAGTAACACCATGTGATTCAGCTAATAACACAGGGATTTCATCATTTGTGAAGCCAGGCTGAAAACACTCAGCAATCTGTGCATTCACTACTGGATGTAATACCGGTAGCTTAGCTGTAGCATTTGTAGCTGAGGGGTTCAGCTTCCGGGTAACATGGAAATGACGTCATTCATGTAGATTACTGATTGGCAGCGCTAACTCGAAATTTCGAGTTGCTTTTCTCAAAATTTTGAGTTAATATGTCGAAATTTCGAGAAAATAACTCGAAATTTCGAGAAAATAACTCGAAATTTTGAGTTATGGATCCTTTTTTTTTTTTTTTAGTGGCGGAAACGGGCTTCCATACGGTGCTGACAACATCATTTGAGACCAAAACCTTCTTGATTTTGATGCCTGTCAACTCAAATTTTTGCTTTCTTTCTTTTTCTTAAAAAAAAAAAATCAGTATCATGTTCAGTGTTTGGTACTGCTATTTGCTCTAATGTATTTTGTTTGCTGTCCCACATCATGATATATGGTAAAAGCTTAACCAAAAACTATAGTTGATATTTTGGCTGATATTTTCTCACAAAAACATATCATCTCATATATCAAAAATCTTTCAGCATTCACATTAGATTTTCAGCAGAAAATATTAAATAAGTTGTTTTTTATAAGTGAGCTAACTTGACAGCTTAAATTAAAAGTTTGAGCTTCGATTGGCTCCTAAGTAATTTGTAACCTAACACATCAGAAACCAGCAATCATGAAAAAAATAGCAAGCAGTACTGCAAATTATTGGTCCTTGCAAATTAAAGCCCTTGCTCACAGGGGCTTGTATGATAGTTGGAGTTTCTCTTATTATTGTGCGGTCTATAGCTTACAATATAAAGTGCCTTGAAACTACTGTTCTTGTGACATTTGATTATATAAATAAAATTCAACTGAACACTGATGAGGGTTCCTTCAGCTGTGATTTGGACAAATTCTTTGAATTCTCTCAAAGAGATCAGCAGATGCACATCCCGTGTATCTGGAAAGTAATTGTGGAACCCACACATTAATAACATCTATCACTTCCCTCTTTGTTTTTACAGACAGCAGATTCCACTGGAACTGATTGTTGATGACCTCAGCAGTATTTGTTGCAATCTGTGACAGATTGTTGCTTAAATGCACTGACATATGACTGATTTAGACTGAACAGTGAGAATGGAGGAGACAAATGGTGGTTTTCAGACACTTGTCTATGAAGACGATTTGCACGAGGAAGAGTATCCTCCTTACCATCAGTCTAACAGGATACAAGGTATAATAATTCAAATTTTTATTCATTGCACTCCCATAGTCAGGTTTCTGATTCTTTTGATTGAAGTAGGTTTTACAGAGTTAAGATATAATGACAGGACCTGATGATCTGAGACAACTACGTGTAAGGTTTACATGCTCTAACAGGATTTTTCTCATTGTTAAATTGAACTACCAGTGAACAGTAATATTATAAGTAATATCAGTAATTTTAATATAAGTTCTAAAATGGGCCACATTTTAATCTTTTAATTCTTCATCCAAGTTAAGTGTGTTACCTGCGTTTAAGCTGAAAATTCATAATGTTCTGCCTGTTTAGTGTCCATGTTCACTATGAGTCCTGGGAGACGCCACAGACTGGCTGCAGTGTGCCTGGCGCTTCTTGCTGCTGTTCTTCTGATACTGAATGTTGGCCTGGGGATCCACTGTAAGTCATTATGAGTTATAGTGCACAGAAATGTTTTGATTATCAAATCATTTCTTGCATTTTTCTTTTGCAATTTAGCAAATGGTTATCAACGCTTGCCAATAGGCCCAAAACTAAAAAATATTAAACTGTAAAGAAAGCAACAAATTTTAAGTTTAACTTGTCAGAGTGGCTCCTTAGTGCAGTGGTTGTAATACAATTGGCTAGCACGCAGACATTTCCTGGATCAGTACCAGCCAGAGAGATGCTTTCCCTATGGGGAAGTGGGATGATCCACGAAGAATAACAACATAATGTAGGACTGCTGCCAAATCAAACACGAGGAGCTCCCTTGTGATAAGGGTAGCCATTTTGTTCTAAAGGACTTAAAAACAACTCACTATCAAAATGGTTTCTGATTAATTTGCTGTCAGCCTCTTACTGATTCACATAATGATTAACGTTTCTAAATAAAACTGATGATGTACAATGTTGTCAAACCACCTGATTTATAATATTGTTACTTAAGAATAAGAAAAGTAACAGTCTTCAACACTTGCAGATAACAAACTCACAGACACTCACCTCACGCTCGATGATACCGAACGCATCAGCAAAGAGCTCATCAACCTCCAGGATACTTACAAGACTGCAGTGGAAACCATGAAGGATGCCAGCAAGCAGGTGGACAGTGAGATGAGCCATCAGACACAAACCAACTGGGAGCTTGAACACCAGACAAAACGAAGCTGTTAGGTTTGTAGCATAAACCTATTCGCTGGAACGTTAAGACAATATAATTACACTGCAAGCAAGACGCAAGTAGGCAAACTTCTTCATGGTACTCGTGCACGGGAGAGAACCAGACAAACGCCGTTCCTTCGCTTGACCCCAGTAGCTCTCGTCCGTCCTCCCATACACTGTCCTTTTATTGAGGTTACATGAATATGCATAGGTTCATTAACATACCGACGTCTACATACAAACAAAGAGTACCTTGCCTGTGTGTGTGTGTGTGTGTGTGTGTGTGTGTGTGTGTGTGTGTGTGTGTGTGTGTGTGTGTGTGTTGCTGATCAAAGGGTCAAACATCCTTGGTCAGGAAGAGGGTAGACTAGACCCCCCCCGGTGAGGAAGTCCAGCAGTTCATCTAAACAGAAAAGCACTTAGACTAGAACAGACGTAGCTACGTTAATCCTACCATAAAACAATTAAAACAAGATGCGACCTCTTCCCGTGCTCCCAGGATGTAGGTGTGCATTCTAGTGTGGAATGCACACCAAGCCTCTGTAGCCTGTTAAAGATCACACAACTTATCACTACACAATTGATTATACACCTCTAAGCATCTATGGTTAAATATTTCTAAGCATAAATGACAATCAACAATACAAACTCTAACATTCCCCCGTTTTTGACCTTTATGCCTGAAAAGTTCCCAGTTATGCATACCTCATGTCTGACAGTTTCAATGCAAACATTTTTTTACTCAGCATATGTCAAATCACCCTAAATTACTGTAAAAGTTACACAGTTTAATAAATGTATTAGCAGTTACCCCATTCATTGAGCTCATCTCATGGCAAACTGCATCTTACGAGCAAACAAAGAAATTGTTAATTTAATAGTAAAAATAAAAAAGTAACATTTTCAAAAACATCTCAGCTTGGTAATGCTTCCTCCGGGTGTGCAAATCACATGTCTCTCTGCAGAGTGGTTTGAGTTCTGCAGGGCGTCATGAATGTCTCTTCTAGTTGTTTCGTTGTCCATAGGACCAGAGTCCAAATGTATGTAGAATAAACATTCAAACATACCAGTTAGTTTTGTTGTTTGTCAACATGGGTCTCAGCTATTTCCAAAGCTGCAGACCTCTCAGCACTCTAGTTTTATGGCCTCCCATCACCTCACTTCAGGCCTTCATCCTGCGAGGGGGATATTTATGACTCCTTCATTGTCCACGCTCTGCAGAGAAACACCTCTGTGGAAAGGGTGCAGGGTTCAGTTGTCTTACTGCTGTTATGATCCCAGCAGCCTTCAGAGTGTCATCGTATGCACAGTATAGTGGCACAGCATTAGGTGATGTTCATAGGAAATTGCTGTCATCACCACCATAGCTTCTGGTTCCTGTGCTTTTCACAGAATCATGATGTCATCCTCGAACTCCTTCTGCGCTGTCGATGGAGCCCTCATCCCTCGAGTTTTCATATCCCAACGCTGCTGAAGATTTAAGGCAGAGCACGTCGTACACCTTAATTGTCTTTCTCAGCGTCAATATTGAATGTTTCATTTTATTTAACATCTTGCTGTGGGAAGTCTCCTCTTGATCTCCTGGAAGCTTAGTAGCACAGCTCTCTGTGTGATGTCTGCTGTGCTGAAGATGATCTCTGATCCTCCTGAAGCCTCTCTCCCATCTTGTGGACGATCCTCTCCTCTATTTTGCAGGCAGTTTCATGGTCCTTGCTGTGGCTCCAAGGTCTGATCTCATGATGGGCCCCAACCAGCTTGACCTTTGACCTCAACCACTGCCTGGCTGTCAGCTATGCCTGGAATGGTTCACGCTTCTCACTGGGCCTCTGAAGATTTCTCAGGAGATTACTGCTGCACCTGTATTTCCTTGCTAAGAAGAAAAACTTCTATTTGGAGAGCATGTCAACAATCATCAAACCACATTCTTTAGTTCAGTGAACTTCACTTATAGGCCATCAAAGCCTCATCTGAACATGGATGCACCACTTGCATAGGTTTAATATTTGTAAATAAAACGGCTAATCACACAAATCACTGCAACAATAATAGTAAACATTGTTTAATGTTAATCCTTGCACTCCACCTCTTGACGCATGGACATTCCCATGCGTCAACTCACCAAACCTGGATCCCTGTCTTAAAGAAAAAGATTAGCTAGATCATGTCCCAGGCAACATCAGGGCATCTCCTCTGGAGTAGCTCCGTAACCCTGCAATAAAAGATGTTAGCGTGTGTTGCATATTAAGTTTGCTTAACACCTGGCTCTCCCAGGAGCCTGCATACACACCATCACGGCCTGGAAAGCAAAATCTGGAAGTGAAATCAAACTTCATACCTGTAAACAATTGTATCATAAGAGTAATAAGCATTCAACATCAGCAAGACAAGTGTCATGTGCAGGTTTTCTCAAATCAGTAACTACAACTATTACCCTAATTCACCTCAGACATGGATTATCCCATGTACTCTGTTAACATTAATGTAATCAGTGACTTCTCTTAAGCAAAGTCACTCCACTCATATATTATTATTATGGGTTCAAAAGTGGCCAGCAAATGAGCCCATAATAAACTATCCCATAAACACCGTAATCTCTTATTTGTTTTACCCATGTCACTTGTCCGCTTCAGCTGAATCTACTACAGCATTCTCAAAGAAACAAACATTAGCAATACACATTGACTGTGGTCAGACGGAGGTCAGACACAGGTCAACGGATTCTAGAGGTGCCATAAAACACCATAAAGTTAACACTCGCTGTGGAAACAGTAACACTGGTCTCATCACAGTATGTCTCAAACTATATTAATTTCTCCATCAACATATGCCTGTAACTACAGTTTTCTTCACACATAAACCCAGAAATCTTGTAGTAGAGAAACATTAGCCAGTATTCCTATAAATCACATGATCAAACACATGAAGAACCGTAATGCTGTAAAAACGAAAATGCAAATGTTAGCGCTTGCGCAGGCATATGCATACTTTGTCACAGCTATCTCTGTGAGCACACAAGCTAGTGAATGACACACACATAGTAAATTCACAGACACAGAAAATGGCATTTAAAATGTTAAATCATCACGCAACCTCGAGTGTTGCTGTCATCTTCCTGCTTCTGTAAAGGGAAGCACACACAGACTCATCTGCACCCCTGCCAGGCGGGGGTCAACTTCACACAGTCGTGTTACATCAGTAAAGTCTTGTCAGCTTTTGTCAGCTTTTACCAGTCAGTCAGTTTGTTTTCCTTTCACTCACTCATTCATGCATTCATTCTTTCTTTCTTTGCTGATAGTGGAACCTATCGTCGCATTTAGTTTCCACTCTCAGCAAAATGACGTCATTTCAAAAAGAAAAAGAAGAACTTTAGTTTGGATTACATCGCTGAATCCTTTTGGACTGGGACTGTCATTTAATAATTGTCCCAAATAAGTGGCTTTCTCCAGAGTCCATTTAAATGTGGAGAACTCACTTGGCACAATTTTCTCGACGACGTGTAGCGCTTTTAATTCCCGACGTGCAGATCTGCTTAAAGAACAAAGATTATCAAACAAAACTTTCAGTGCACTGTGAAAGTATCAAAATAAAAAGGCCTTGTTAAGTCATGACACAAACTCCTCATCTCAGGTAAATCATACCATTAGCATGGTTCATCATACCATCATACTAATCGGCAGGCTCAACTTCACAACAAAAGAAAAATCATCAGCTAGATTCACTCCAAATCAACCATCAGCTGCACAACACACAACATAATCCTAATGTCTTATTAGCTATGAGTTTAATTACCAGGTCTGTGCTCTTCACTCATTTAGGCCACAGATCTATTTTATTCAATTTTCCTTTTCCCTTCATCATAAAACATGTGACATGCTGTCATGCACTTCACAAAACAGTCTGTTCTGACGTATTCAGTGTTGTGTATCTAAATACAGGATTCACTCGCACATCAAAGCAGGAAACTCAGTGTTTTAGAGTCTCCACTCAACACACAACAACTCCAACACATCTCATTCACTCGTACTAGAATTCAATCACCTTTCATTAATCTAAAACCAATCAACTAATTTGCATATCAGCTATTAACCCACTAAGTTGACAGGACGACAGAAAAGCATGTTCAAAATAGTATCACAAAAGACAATTTCCCTCATACAGTGTAACTGTTGGCATGATGACATTGTATATAATTTGGATTATTTCTTTATCTCGTCAAGATCCATGTCATGATTGTAAATTATTTAAGCTGTACATTACTTTGTTTGTTTTTTGTAGTCAACGTTTTGGTGCTTTTATTTTGAAAGTCAAGTTCGCTTACAAGTTGCGCTAGTTTCCTCTTTGGGTAGAACGAAGAAAAACACCTGTAAGCGCGCAGAAAGGATGGTTTTTATTGAAAGACATGTTAAGTGGACTTTGACTACACACGGTTAAAGGAAACCTCAGAAGAACGGCGGCTAATTCCCTTTTTGCAGCATGCAGCCAACGAGGTATTTATTTATTTATCGTGTTTGTTGTACAGTGTTATTACTGCTGTGTCTTATGCTGAGTTTTATTTTGTTAATGCTGTATAGTTTTCACGGTGGCTTTGGAGAGAAGTCTTCAAATAAACCAGTGACAGAAAACCACTTGCGTCTGCCTGTGCTTCGAGGGAATTATAGTGAAAACTCGGACTGTTCGTCGACGCAAGCGGCCACTAATTGACGATGCGGCAACTTCAAAGCATCAGCGGGCTTGTTCCTACATGTCTACAGCGCAGCGGAGCTGACAAGAACTGGCAGATAAGCTGAAAGTACTATATGCATATGGTGATATGACACATGCACAAGTATTAAAGGGCAGTGTTTTAAGGAAAGGTGTTTAAGTTAAGTGGCCTAAGAAGGGACCTTTGCAAACATTGCTGAAGAATACTGTGATTGATAACTACTGTGGTGTATAGTACATCTTGTTTTGGTGTAAGCTAAAACTTTTGAAGATTTTAAGATAAAAGTGCATTTGGGAAGCAATAAGTGAAGGTTTTGGATGTAAATTCTTGAACTGTTTTGAAGTTTATTATCAGGTGTATTTTTGTAAGATAACACTTCCATTTGAACTGTGTTATTTTTGTGCCATTTACATATGAGTAAGTGTTAAACATTGAGGCTTGGTTAACCATCTACATTTCTTATTTCTAAGTGGGTTGATTAAGAAGTGCTGTAAAATGTCAGAACCAAGCGAGCCTACAGTTCAGTTTAGTGACAGTGCAGACTTTCAAGATCAGTCTGAAGAAGGTCAAGTGCATGGTGCTGAAGCTCAGCAAGAGGAAGCGCAGCAGCCAAGACGAAGTGAAAGAATCAGAACTCTAACAGAGAAAGGCAAAGAAATGCAAGATGAGAAAATTAAAGCACTCCAGCAAAGGTTTAACTATATATATGACAAATGGAAAACACAAGTTAAATCTGCAAGACAATCCTTATCACAGACAGCAGAGACCTTATCTGAGGACTTGCTTAATGACATTATAAGTGATTTCACAGGTCTTTCTGCAGATGTCCAGCGTGTCTATGAAGAGCTACGAAAGATCTCTGCTCCAGACCAGGTCACGCGTCGTAGAGTGGATCGGTGTGTAGAGATTTCTACATTTGTTGCATCCAGAGCCTCAAGTAGGTTGCATGGAAGGTCTCCAGAAAAGGAGGAGCAAGACTGGCCAGAAGCAGGCTCTCTCTTTAATTCAAGCACCTGCAATTCAGGTTCTGTTGCTTCCATTTTGAAAGGCACCTCAGTACTTTCAAGCAGGTCTTCTGCAAGGCGACAAGATGCTGCTGCTGATGTTGCTGCAAGTCAGGCTGTTCTTAAAGTGTTACAAGAACAAGAAAAAGAACAGTTAGAGATCGAGCGTCTAGAAGCCGAAGCTAAGAAAAAGATAGCTGAGCAGGAGGCAGCAGCAGTAAAACGTCGGTTAGAAAGAGAGGCAGAAGAGGTAAAACGAAGAATGCAGAGAGAGGAAGAAGAAGCTAAAATTAAGGCTCAACTAGAGGAAGAGCACATAGCTCTACAAAGGACTCTGGAGGAAAAGCGGAGAAAATTACAGCATCTGGAGGCAATGAAGGATCTCAGTGCAGCAAGGGCGAGAATGCTGGTGTACAATCAAGAGAATGACAAAGAGGAAGAGCAAAAGGACGTACTGCAACCTGAGGTTGTAGTGGATAATAAACTTTGTGCTTCCACAGGCTCTTTGCCCCAGTGTATGCCTCCTGCACCACAAGTTGTGACCACTTCTTCAAATGACAGTACTGCAGAACTTGTCAAAGTGCTGGCAGGAGCTTTAAGTGCCAACCGAATTCCAATTCCTGAACCTACAGTATTCAGTGGGGATCCATTGAAATACAGTGATTGGAAAATCTCCTTTGAAACGCTGATTGACCAGAAGAGCATTCAAGATAAGGAGAAAATCTACTACCTTCGCCGGTATGTAAGTGGACAAGCTAAGAAAGCAATCGATGGCTATTTCCTTCTTGGAACTGAATCAGCCTATGCTGCCGCAGTTGAGATTTTGGAGGAAAGATACGGAAACCCATTCACGATTGCAAAGGCATATAGAGATAAGCTTCAGACATGGCCCAAGATAGGCTCCAAGGACAGCTTTGAACTCAGAGAGTTTTCTGACTTTCTCCGTAGTTGTGAAGCCGCCATGGTCCATATTAAGGCACTGGAAATCTTGAATGACTGTAATGAAAACAGAAAAATTTTGTCAAAATTACCAGATTGGCTAACAGCAAGATGGAATAGACAAGTTATTGAAATAGAAGAAGCGACTAATCAATTTCCCTCCTTCAGCCAATTTGTGAAGTTCTTGACAAGAGAGGTGAAAATTGCTTGCAACCCTCTCACATCGCTGCAGGCACTGAAACAAGATGAAACTGAAAAAACCAAATCCTCAAGACATTTCAACTTTGCAGCAAAGACACTCATCACAAGTTCCAGTGAAAAATATGCTGATACATGTCTTTTCTGCAAAAGGACTGGGCATACATTGCACCAATGCAGGAAGTTCGGGGAGAAAGCAGTTAATGATAGAATTAAATTCATTCAAATGGAAAAGTTGTGCTTTGGTTGTCTGAAGTACGGTCATCACTCAAAGAGTTGCATCAGTAGGAGTGTTTGTGACAAGTGCCAGAAGCGTCATCCTACTTGTTTGCACGAAGAACGAACCAAAGAGAAGCAAAAACCACCACAGGCCAAGCAAAATCGGAATCATGAAACTTCGAGTGAGGTTCATGAAGAAGTACAACTAGCACAGGATTACGAAATGACCAGAACTGCTACTTCAAATACAGTAATGCTTCATGGAGCTAAAATGCAAACAGCGGCAATAGTTCCAGTGTGGCTTTCCTGCACAACACAACCAGCACAAGAAGTCCTTGTGTATGCTTTATTGGACTCGCAGAGTGACACAACATTTGTGTTGAGTGAAGCAGCAGAAACCTTACAGACAAATGGAGAGCAAGTCAAGCTTAAGCTTTCTACCATGACGTCAAGAACTACAGTGGTGAGTTCTCTAAGAGTAAGTAACCTACAAGTCCGTGGCTTTTACTCCAACAAGAGAATCTCCTTACCACCAGTGTACACGCGTGATTTCATCCCAGCTAACAGAACTCACATCCCAACCAATGAAACTGCAGAAGCGTGGCCCCATCTAGTACACTTACAGTCAGAAATTGCACCTCTGCAGGACTGTGACGTGGGTCTGCTTATCGGATATGACTGTTCACAAGCCCTGCTTCCGAGAGAAGTTGTGTCTGGCAAAGAGAACGAGCCTTATGCACAACGTACAGACCTTGGATGGAGTATTGTTGGTAATGGAAACCCCTGTGTTGATTATGGGGACGCAATCGGAATCAGTCATCGCATAGTAGTGAGACAAGTGATACCAGATGTTGAGTCTTCTGTCAACCTCAAAAGGGTAGTGCATTATGTGAGCCAAACCAAAGTGAAGGAAGTAACTCCTTCAGACATCATAAGGGTCTTGGAATCAGACTTCTCAGAAAGAACTGGAGATGATATTGTGTCTCAAGATGATCTCAAGTTCCTGACAAAGTTGAGAAAAAACATTGTGCAAAATGATACAGGTCACTTTGAAATGCCACTGCCATTCAAAGAAGACAGGCCTAAATTACCCAACAACAAGATATGTGCCATACATCGCTTGAAGTGCCTGGAAAGGAGACTAAAGAAAGACCAACAGTACTACAGAGACTACGTAAGCTTCATGAATGACATCATTTCATGTGGTGATGCAGAGAAGGTCCCTGATGAAGAAAATGATGAGAAATTGGCTTGGTATATTCCACATCATGGGGTTTATCATCCACAGAAACCAGGGAAAATACGTGTGGTATTTGACTGCTCTGCCAAATTCCAAGAAACATCTCTCAACGACCATCTACTCACTGGTCCAGATTTAACGAACACATTGGTGGGTGTCCTTTGTCGCTTTCGAAAAGGTTCTGTTGCAATCATGTGTGACATTGAGAGAATGTTCCACCAGTTTCATGTCAAAAGGGAAGATCAAGATTATTTGAGATTCCTATGGTGGAAGATGGCTAGAGTCACAGAAGTTTATCCAGGATCAGATAATCGAGTGAGGAGAATAAAGTTGCACGTCAGTGATACACATGACAAAGGAGGGAGCCACACAGCTAAAACTGTTGTTCTTGAGAGACCTGTTCAAAGAGTGGTTACTCTCTTAGAAGCAGACTAAATGGTTATTTGCTGGAAGTTACCTGACAAAGGGTTGATAACGAGAAGTCTTTGGTGATAAGTAGAAATGCTTGTTTGGAGAGACTATTTCATTAGGGAAATCCCACGTAAAGATTTGTGTGATTTGGTGGGAGTGTAACTGTTGGCATGATGACATTGTATATAATTTGGATTATTTCTTTATCTCGTCAAGATCCATGTCATGATTGTAAATTATTTAAGCTGTACATTACTTTGTTTGTTTTTTGTAGTCAACGTTTTGGTGCTTTTATTTTGAAAGTCAAGTTCGCTTACAAGTTGCGCTAGTTTCCTCTTTGGGTAGAACGAAGAAAAACACCTGTAAGCGCGCAGAAAGGATGGTTTTTATTGAAAGACATGTTAAGTGGACTTTGACTACACACGGTTAAAGGAAACCTCAGAAGAACGGCGGCTAATTCCCTTTTTGCAGCATGCAGCCAACGAGGTATTTATTTATTTATCGTGTTTGTTGTACAGTGTTATTACTGCTGTGTCTTATGCTGAGTTTTATTTTGTTAATGCTGTATAGTTTTCACGGTGGCTTTGGAGAGAAGTCTTCAAATAAACCAGTGACAGAAAACCACTTGCGTCTGCCTGTGCTTCGAGGGAATTATATACAGTAAATTACTTATGCTGCCTCAATCAAGCAGGAAGCTTCTCCCAATTTACCATTTTAACACTAAATTTATTGTCTGATCACTGATTTATCAAACCAGGATTTTTTTTTTTTTTCCCACAAAAGTTAAATTGTTGTCCTGCAACTTGGAGAGTCAATTTTTTTTCTTTAGGATAAATTCAGCATTTGATAACAAGTGTCTGCTAAATTGACACTATTGTAACACTGATGAAAGATAACAAGCTAATTTTCATTACATGTGTTTGTGTTATTAGGCAGGTCTAATGCATGTCTGTGGAGCTGCATCTCCAGCAGAGCATGTTCTTAAAGCTGCCTTTCCTACACACTTCTCTGCTATTATTTAATCATTTCTTAACTAATGTGCTATGAGTCTTCATGAGTCATTTTGTGTTTGGAATTGTTAGTAGGGTTAATGCATGTTCTGCTTGTGTGTGTGTGATTTTGTATATGTTTCTATTTTCGCAATGTTTCAGACTCCGTCTCAATTTTCCAACTTAAGCAGTCAGTTTTCTTTTCCCCAGGTTTGCTAACCCAAATTTTGATTTCCCACATTAAATAATTCCTATGTGTTCTCACCTAGTCTTCTCACTCTGTTGTCCTCTCCCACTTCAACAGTCCAATAGCCGGCAGTTCTCCTTCAGCTTTGTCCTGTGTCCCACTGTCTCTTCTTGCCATTTTACTCCACAGGTGGCAAATGTCAAACTCCAACTGTTCAGTTCTCCTCAAACGTTTTCTTCACATGCACAGTGAAGTCACAGCCACTCTCACTATTGTCCTGTCCCTCCTCTGATGCGGTTGACCTTGTGCTAGTGTCTGAAGTGCTGCCGCTGCCTTCTTGGGCGACTTCTTAGCAGCTGCTGCCGGTTTCTTGGCTTTGGCCGCGGCAGGCTTCTTGGCTTTGGTCTCAGTAACCCTGTTCATCTTGAAGGATCCGGAGGCCCCGGTGCCCTTGGTCTGCACCAGAGTGCCCTTCGCCACCAGACTCTTGATGGCGGTCTTGACACGGGCCTTGTTCTTGTCCACATCGTAGCCTCCGGCAGCCAGAGCCTTCTTGAGAGCGGCCACAGACAGGCCGTTGCGCTCCTTGGAAGCGGCCACGGCTTTCACAATCAGCTCGCCCACGCTGAGGCCGACCTTCTTGGGCTTGGAAGTCATCGTCTTCTTCTTCTTGGCCTGAACCTCGGCGCAGGGCGCAGGGCGTGTTTATGATGGAGCCTTTCCCACCACAGCGCTGGCACGTTGAACGCATCATGAAGGGTCCATTTCTTTCATGTCGCTAGCCGCATGTGGCTTGCCCGAGTCACTCAGTCCTTTTTGAGCATTTCAACATGCTGCCGCCGCAGACCCTGGCCTCAGATCCAGCAAGTTTAGCGCGCTGATCTCCAAAAAAGTCCCGAAGGCCAGAAAGACATCAAATAAGTGTCTTGTGCTGAGAACTCAAACAAAAACTCCTCTTCACGCTGCCATCTTGCTCGCCCCTCCGTGAAATTCAACCAATCAGACAGGAAGATGGGTTTGCTTTCTTCTTCTGCTGCTGTTTATCCACATTGCTGCTGCTTTGCTGGGACTTTTTGTGCTCAGGACTTGCTGCTGTCTCTTTATCATGTTATTGCTTTGGAGCTGCATTCCTTATCTTCAGGGAGGAGTGAGCTCGCTTGTGAGGTTGAGAAACACATGGCACTGTAAATAAGTCAGCCAGAAACTTGGCCTGCATGTTTCCAATGATGTTAAACTATAACTTTCTTCCGACTGTTGCATGTGGAAAATTGATTCAGGTCTGCTTTTCACCTGAAAGTGACAAACTAAGACATGTTCATTATTATCATCACTGCTTAATCAACACACATCTCTCTCTCTCTCTCTCTCTGTCTGTGTTTGTGTGAACAATCCTTTCTTAAAAGCAGAAAATGACATTGTAGTTGTTTTTCGGCTGATCAACACAAAACCTTTTTCCTATGATTATTTCTCTTTCACTCTTTTTTTTTTTCTTCACAATAGCTGGTGGTCTGCAAAATCACCGCTCTCACTCACAATCAGAGGCAATCACTTTTGCACAGTGCACAAAAACACTGTGACGTCAGACACATTCACACTCACTTTGTCATCTGCAAAAATAAATCACATGGCTGATGATATGTGCCATGGTGATCCGTAAATATGATCACCAGTTTATTTAACTATTTTTCAACCCAACAAACAAATAAACAAAAACATGATGCTGATGTTATGAACACTCTACACACAAGTCAAGATGCAGGAAAACTGCTCATGGAAACGCTGCACACTTCAGTTATCACAGTTAACATAGCGCTGTTTCCCTCTCTTAGAGTAGTTCTCAGACAGCTCTCGATCTGATAATGTGTAGCCTGCACATCAGCTCAGAAGAGAAAAAAAAACTGCAACGCAACATCACACAGTAGTTGCTCTGCCCACAGCGGCAAAGTCTTACACTTTCATATTCAATTCAGCTTCTCCATCACGTACTTTTAGATGTTTCATATAGGGTTCAGCATATTAGTTGTTTTCACAGATGTGCTCTATATCTCAACAATGGCTCATAATAAGACGACAGTCTTCCACACAGGTCAAGTGCCTCTATGCACTTCATTAGTTTAAATATTTATCTATATCACTTCACCTCACATGTCATCGTACTGAATTTAAGCAACCACAAGTTTAATGTAGGTTACTTTTAACAACTATCCACCTCAATGGTTTGGCACACAGGCTGTTAACATTTTGTGTCAGGAAGGGGTGGGGGGAAAGTCACCCACCAGAGCACAGCTGCTGATGTGGGCTGGCCTTTTCCACACACTCTTCAAGGCTGGTGTGTTTTCTGAAAACTTCTAACATTTGAATCTCTTCTATTTATAAGCCTGCGATTAACCGCACGGCTCAGGTCCGCGTGAAACCCGCGCGACCGCATTCGCGTGCACCCACGCAGCTGTGGAGCCTTCGCTCTCTCTCTTTTATACATAAATACTTTGTGCTGCCAGGAGCAAAGTCCAGCACAAACGTCTTTCTCCCTCTAACTCACTCTTGGTTGCTTAGAAACCCATGATAACAACAACAGTCGGTGTCACAGACCACGTGTTCTGCTCCGCACACACTCACACAACAACAACAACAAAAACGACGACGACGACAACAATGACAACAACACAAAATAGGCCTACTCCGGACTCACACCGGACCGCTCGGGACCCTGACCCAGTTGTGGGACGCTCACCCACTCGCGCGACAAAACCCAATGAAGGGACGCTCGGGACACACACCCAGGGCGATTTCAAAACCGGACACTCACCGGACGCTTGGGACCCTTGGGCGATTTAACCAAAACTTCTTTTTCGGGACACTAACCCAGTTATCGCTCCACAAAGCAGCGAACTTCTCAACGCCTCACAAAATGGCGGAGACTGCACAACGACACGGTTATAGAGTCGGCCTCTTTAAACTTACTTGGCGTTGCTTAGCGTGTAATATCAGCCTGAATCCCGCTGATCGCCATTCATCGAGGAGAAAGACAGACAGCGAATCCACAGGAACTTCCTGGCTGACGTCAGTCTTTCAGCGTGCCTCCCCCCCCTCGGTGAATGCGATCCCAGGGAGCCGGCATCGAAGGACCAATTAATGTTAGGTTTGTAGCATAAACCTATTCGCTGGAACGTTAAGACAATATAATTACACTGCAAGCAAGACGCAAGTAGGCAAACTTCTTCATGGTACTCGTGCACGGGAGAGAACCAGACAAACGCCGTTCCTTCGCTTGACCCCAGTAGCTCTCGTCCGTCCTCCCATACACTGTCCTTTTATTGAGGTTACATGAATATGCATAGGTTCATTAACATACCGACGTCTACATACAAACAAAGAGTACCTTGCCTGTGTGTGTGTGTGTGTGTGTGTGTGTGTGTGTGTGTGTGTGTGTGTGTGTGTGTGTGTGTGTTGCTGATCAAAGGGTCAAACATCCTTGGTCAGGAAGAGGGTAGACTAGACCCCCCCCGGTGAGGAAGTCCAGCAGTTCATCTAAACAGAAAAGCACTTAGACTAGAACAGACGTAGCTACGTTAATCCTACCATAAAACAATTAAAACAAGATGCGACCTCTTCCCGTGCTCCCAGGATGTAGGTGTGCATTCTAGTGTGGAATGCACACCAAGCCTCTGTAGCCTGTTAAAGATCACACAACTTATCACTACACAATTGATTATACACCTCTAAGCATCTATGGTTAAATATTTCTAAGCATAAATGACAATCAACAATACAAACTCTAACAGAAGCAATGACTATAAAAGTCAGATGGAAAAAGTTACAAAGGAAATTGAAGCCATGAGAACACGCTTATCAATGCTTAGTAAGACCGGTTTCATTGTTTCTGTATATGATCAAATTGTAAAAGCATAATGATTTGTTTCATAATTTTCTATAAAGGTGGTATTATTTTTTGGAAACAGGCGATGGCTGCAAACACTGTCCTGCAGGATGGATTTTAATGAACTCTGTATGTTACTACTTCCCCTTGAAGTCAAATGAATTCAAAACATGGAAGGAATCCAGAGATTTCTGTCAGCTGCAGGGAGGAGATCTTATAATCATAGACAGCCAAGATGAAGAGGTTTGTTAATATTTCTGTGCAGCAGTGTTCATGCAGATATTTGTCTATTTATTGATTTATTTAATTGTTAGAACTTGACAGTAAATTACCTGATGAATCATCAAGATGCCCCGCTACAGACTGGCGACCTATTCAGTGACCAACCCACCTTTCAACATTACATGAGTTATATAGACCACTCCATGATACACGACTACTCAGATTATTATGAAGATGCCTCTGGGATGATGCCTCAGCCAAATCCAAAATCCCCAAAGGCTTTCTGGATTGGACTGAGTGATGTCCAAGAGGATGGCACTTGGAAATGGTGGGATGGAACATTCCTTACTGAGGGGTGAGAGTGAAATATGTTGCACACTGTGAATCTTGGGTAAATCAGCAGTGTGTTGTATATTTAGAAAATGGTGTCTTATTAACATGATTCTTGTCATTATGAATTAACATGAATGTCAATAAAAGATGAGCAATGTGGGTTAAATAAAAGCAAATACTTTCCCTGTAGAGTAACCTGCCATTTGCTTCAGGTACTGGAACGATGGAGAGCCAAATGATGTCAACAATGAGGACTGTGCAGCGCTGTATCCTAAAGCAAACTTCTTCAAGAGCTGGAACGATGTTAGATGTGACACCCAAATGAAATGGATTTGTGAAAAAGCACCAAAATCCATGAGCTAAAACATCTGTAATACAATTTTACATATGTACATGCTACTATAACACAAATATCTGTATGTAATACAGTACAACACCTATATAAAATGTAGGTGGTATATAAAATAAACAGTTGTTTATAATATGTTTTTTCTTTATAATAATAATAATAATGGATTGCATTTATATAGCGCTTTTCGAGACCCTCAAAGCGCTTTACAATTCCACTATTCAACTGTGTATACCAGGGGTCCCCAAACTTTTTCCAGTGAGGGCCACAGAACTTTTCCCTTCTCTGATGGGGGGCCAGGGTCAGTTTGTAACAGAAAAAGTGTGACAATCGCAGGTTTGCCAAAATGTAAACATTTATTGTTTTCCAGAAAGCCACACATAACCAAATATTAATAACCCTTTCCGAGATCAAATAACCCTCTCTGGGTTCTTAATAGAAAAAATTAACTTAGGAAATACTTAATAACACTATTTATGACATCAATAAAAAATCAAATAACCCTCTCTGGGTTCTTCACAGAAAGAAAGTTTCTGTTGTGCCGTGCGCAATCTTAAGCTTCAGTTGTCAGAGCAGAATCTCTTAAATGACTCATATGAGCAGTCTCTCAAAGTTCTTGTGTTCTTTCCTTATAATCCAGTTTTGTAGGTTCCAGTAGGGTAGCCTAGTAGACACCACTGTTTGCTCTCTCTCATCAACTTCCCTCTGAAAACCACAAAGCAAGCAGGCTGAGAAACCGAACTAAGCGATACAGCACCTACACAGCACAAAACATTTCAATACCAGTATGGTTGTGGAGATGGATTTTATCCCAGTAGATTTTATTATGATTATATTTGTTTATACTCAGAATAACTTATTCAAGTCGCAAAAGTGAGCTTACCTATGTACTGTATGTTCATCAGTGTGAACTGTGGGCCTGCATCTGCCCTGTGAGAAGTTGAATGTCCGGTTCCATTCTAGTCACAGCTCTGATAAAAGTTTGAACTGGAATTCAGTGATTAAGAATTAATCAGCAGTGAGTTGTGTCGACACAGCAAAGTGTCTTGCCAGATATGCATGTGACTGATATTGACTACTGGTTGTAATTTTAATGGTGGATTTGATTCACTCTTTTATCAAGAAGATGTGTGTGCCATCCTCCTTACCTCTTTTTAAAGCCATTGTTGAAAATTTATGGCAGTTACATAAGAACAAAATTAAAATCCATCTAATAACATTCATATATTTGACGGTCTGAGGTGTAACCCGGAGCGGTCCTCAGCAGGAAAAGGGTGGAATGCCCACTCCTGGTCAGGAACAAGGAACAAGATCCTCGTCACCTCCAAAGCCCACCAGCGGAGCCTCTGTTTCACAACAGCAGCTGTTATTTTTAATTTTTAATATAATCATTCTGTCCTGTAAAATTAAACATTTCTAAAGAGGATCACTGTTTCACTGTATGGTTTATTCTTTATTCATGCCCTTAAAATGCATTCATGTATATGAATATGTCTACTAGGCATATTAGCTTACTGAGAGCCTCATATGGAGATATTACACTCTGACTTTTCTTCACCTTATACTTTATTCTGCTCATTAAAATGTTAATATTGTCTTAAACAGTGATGATTTTATTTTTTATACTATAAAATAAAGCTATTATCTCTATATGAATACATATTAGCATCATGAAGGTTCAAGGTTCTTTATTTGTCACATGCATAGTTATACAAGTATAACACACAGTGAAATGTAGCCTGACACGCTCCTTGACATGTGCAAAATGGGGGGGGTAAGAGGAAGAACATTTTATATATATATATATGTATATATATGTATATATATATATATATATATATCTATATATATATATATACATATATATATATATATATATATATATATATATATATATATATATATATATATACATTAGGGGTGCAACGATACTCCTATCGATATTGAACCGTTCGATACAGTGCTTTCGGTTCGGTACCCATATGTATCGAACAATACAAAATAAATTTTTAAATTATTTTATCAACTTTCCTTCTGACGATGCTGTCTGTGTTGAGCGCTCAGTGGATCTGCGCTCGACAGTGCAGCCTAGGCGGAGTAGTCGAACGCAGATTCACTGAGCGCAGGGCAAGCTAGCGAGACAGAAGTTAAGCTCTCCTTGCAACATGGCAAATTGAACCTCCCCCACCCTCATTCAGATCTGGCGTTTGGAACTATTTTGGTTTTCATGTGAGGTATGACCCTGAAGGTAAGCGCGTCATGGACTAAAGTAAAACAGTATGTTGGATGTGCCACGCAAAGCTCAATTACATGGGTGGGAGCTAGTGTGTTAGCGCAGTTAGCTCGTTAACGTGTTGGCCGTCCAGCCCCATGCACGGGCGATCCGTGGTAGCTCGTTAACGGAGATTTGCCAACGTCATTTCAACGAGATTTACGCTGACAGCACTAGTGGGAACACAACAAATATGACTGCACATTTACACCGACATCATCCTAGTGCAAAGACAAGTGGAAGCAGACAAAAACAACAAGCACGTATGCTACAAACTTTACCCGAGTCATTTAGACAGCCGTTAGCACATGATTCTTCTTATGGGGACCTGATATGTTTAATATGCTGCTGAGAATATAGCCCAGAAGAAGCGTATAGTATAGCTTTTATTTTGGAAAGAGCCATTTCTCTGTAATAAACTCTCTTTTCCAAAGATGAGTGATTCCTCAATCAGATACAGGGCTCGCAAAATCGCCTGCCCGACGTCCCGGGGCTAGCGATTTTTCCAGTCGGGCTACCAAAATCTATCTCTGCCCTGCCCGTCGGGCTATCGTAGGAAGGAAAAATATATGTCAATGGTTTTGCATTCTTTCGGAAATGTAGCTGGGTAATTATGTCATTGGCATCGGTGAGCCACTGTCAATATGTGACATATTGAAATCGCGTTTGAATTTGCGCTTGTTTTTTGCTTTCACTTTGCAATCGCGCGAACTGTGTATTGGTCAGTGATGATAATTTGTGCACCAATTCCTCTGACATCGTCTTATCAATCGTTAGCTTACTATGCAAACATGACAAGTGAAATCTCCCGCAGCAAGCTTAAACATGTGAGAGGTTGATCGCGCAGAGAATCGCTGAGCGTTATGTGAGTGTGTGTGTAAAAGCAGCAGGATATATATTGTAGCGGGTCAGGGCTGTTCTGGGTTCTGTTTGTACAGTTATGTTTTGTTTATGTTGCCATAGTGACGGGTGACGCCCTCTCGCTGCGACGGTGTGTCCTTCCGGGGTCAGAGGGCGCCTTGTGTGTTGTTGTTGTTGTTGCTGTGCTGTTGCCGCGCTGAGCAGTTAGCTAGCGGCAGTGTTCTTCTGCAGATGTCAATAAACGGCTGTGCTCCCTGGCTAGCTCACGGGAAGCAAGACCAAATGATACCTCCGTCTCCTCCTTGTCTGAGCTCGCCACATTGGTGTCAGAAGTGGGATGATGGTGGCACCCCATGTTCTGACCCGAGTGACTTTTCCCCCGCCGGTCGTGACCGGCCGGTGCGCCAAAAGAAGGCACCTGGACATTTGCAGGACTTTGTGTGGGGTAATGGGGTCGTCGGGGACGACTGACCCCTTAGGTGGGGGCTATGTAGCGGGTCAGGGCTGTTCGGGGTTCTGTTTGTACAGTTATGTTTTGTTTATGTTGCCATAGTGACGGGTGACGCCCTCTCGCTGCGACGGTGTGTCCTTCCGGGGTCAGAGGGCGCCCTGTGTGTTGTTGTTGTTGTTGCTGTGCTGTTGCCGCGCTGAGCAGTTAGCTAGCGGCAGTGTTCTTCTGCAGATGTCAATAAACGGCTGTGCTCCCTGGCTAGCTCACGGGAAGCGAGACCAAACGATACCTCCGTCTCCTCCGTGTCTGAGCTCGCCACAATATTTTAGTTCTGCTGAGCCAAGTAAGACAGGTCAGGGTGAAGAAGTGACAGCCAAAGAAAAGCTTACCACAAAACGGAAAAGTTATGACAAATCAGACTATAAGGCAAAAAGAAAGTGCAGCTTTATGGTTTCATGGACAAAAGAATTTCTGTGGCTGCAATATGACAAGTGAAATAACCAGGGCTGCACATAAGTGGTCCGCAGGTGCGCATTCGCTGTCAAAATAAATAAAAAAAAACGCGCACAAGATATGAAGTTGCAACGCGTGTTTGCATACATAAGATTTTCAGGAGGAGGACAGACATTTGTTTAGAACTCTTAAAGATGTCGAAGAAGCTCCTTTAAGCAATTACTTTGGTGTTCCTCCACCTCCAAAGAAATGTCAGAAGGAGTCCGAACCACAAAAGAAGCACGTATTCTCGGAAAAGTAGTTGCAGGAGGCGAGCTGGCTTCAAACAAATGATGAACGCACAGAGATGTGGTGCGGAATGTGCCGTGAAAATTTAATAAATGACAAATTAAAAAGGCATGAACATTTTTTTTGTATCGAAAAAATATCGAACCGTGACACCAAAGTATCGAACCGAACCGAACCGTGAATTTTGTGTATTGTTGCACCCCTAATATATATATATATAGTATATACATTGGGTGAATGTGCAGTAGTAGCAGCAAGCAGGTGAATTCTTTACATTAATATGAATAGACATCTGACTATTTTACAGAATAGACAATAATGACTAATGAAGAGAGCTGTGCTGTGCACAATGTAAATGCTAGGTGGTTGTTGTCAGTGTGCCCTCACTCGATGATCTTGTTCCCTATTTAATGATGCGTTTGGCACCAAACTCAGGATGTTGATCCAACCGTCAGTAAAAGTGTTTTCACTTGCTCCCAGCAGAGGGCAGTGCTTTCCTCTGTTCTCTTGACTATGATGCTTTAATGTATTTCTACATTAATCTACATTTATCAGTGCAAAGCTGTTTAGAAGATACTTACAATAAGCTGTCTGTTCCAAAGAGCTTGGAAAGAAAGCGCGTGGACGTTTTTCATGAAGACATTTCACCTCTCATCCAAGAAGCTTCTTCAGTTCTAAAACGAGCTGAATAAGATTAAGGATGAACTGTCCTCCTGAGTCTCGACATTCTCTCTGCCAGTCAGATGACTTATTTCTATTGACAAATCCAGCACACCTCAGAGCTTCACTAGCGCATCCAAAGACTCTTTTATAGATATATATATGTAGATATTTTATAGAGTCATTCAATTGTTGACCAAGTCCTGGGTGAAGACCCCTAAATCTGTAACTTTAAGAATTTACCAATTCCTCTCTCTCTCTTTCACTGGTAAATATCTTAACAAGCGCATTGTGTATTTCATTGTGTAATCACATTAAATGAGGGAGCTGTTCATATTTTTAAACTACTATACAAATACTAAAAGCCTTTTTTGGAACAAAATCTAAATTTTATGTTGGTTTATGATGACTGATAAAAGTTGAAGGCAGTGCTACACCCAAATGTTCAGTGTTTATGGAAACGTGCCAACTTGGTTTAATCAGTGTGAAAAGAGAAAATGGGATGTGTTACTTAACATTAAGCTAACCTTCATTTCAGTTTAAAAAGTCCTTGTTTTTCATGATTAAAGTACATTTTAATGTAATATTCCATGAAGCATCTCTGTAATGTTTTCACAGATGTTTTTAAAATTAAATCAGTCCCTCAGTCTCCCAGGCCTCTGGGGTAGAGGTACCAAGCTTGCATATGAAACACAGATTTTGGTAAATATTTAATAAATTATAACCTAACAAATCTTTCAGTTAACATTTATACACTGTATTAATTTATCGGACAGTGCTTCGGTATATTGTTTATAATCTTCTATAGAGACATACTGTTCTACATTACTGCCCCAATGTTTTACTGTTTTGTCTGTTTATACCCCAGCTTCCTCTTAATGGTTTACTCAGTTATAGCTATTAATAAACTCATAGTTCAAAGTCCTCTCTGAAAGCTATGCAGTTCATTCTCACTACTTTACTTTTCATTGTTCTTACAGAACAAAACACTGCAGGTATCTGTATACCATCCAGCCTCTTCATACTGAAAGCAATGCTACAACCTGGTCACACTGATCAATTGTTTTCAAAATGAAGAAAGGATTAAAAATGTAAAAAGTCACTGGGGAATTTTTATATGTGAAAAATGATCAAATGCAGAAGGTTTTGAACATCCTGGTGGTTTATTCAGAATAGAAACAGAAAATTAGAAAATCTTGACACTAATGTAGCAAAAAAAAAAAAAAAAGATTGTTTCTTTAATCAGCACAATGGATTCGGTCTCAACTAAAAAAAACTTGGGTTGCATTTTTGTTTCTCATATGCTAAGTGTATAATGTTTAGCAACTTTTAAGCATTCTCTAATGCTAACGGTATATTTAATTCATGTAGTTTATGCAAAGCATTGTTGTCTTAGGGGGGTCATATGATTGTTGGAGTTTCTCTTATTATCGTGGTGGTCTTTACCTTACAATATAAAGTACCTTGAAGCAATTGTTGTTGTGACATTTTATTATATAAAAAAAACTGAACCTAACACTGACGAGGGTTCCTTCAGCTGTGATTTGGACAAATTCTTTGAATTCTCTCAAAGAGATCAGCAGATATAGATCTCATGTATCTGGAAAGTAATTGTGGCACCTACACATTAATAACATCTATCACTTCCCTCTTTGAAGAGGGAAAGCTGGACAAGGAGTCCTACCGGGCTTGGTTAGCCTGTGGGACTCTGGAAGCAGCTGATAGGTACCGACATGCCAAGCGGAATGGCTGAAGCAAAAACTCGGTGTGGGAGGAGTTCGGAGAGGCCATGTAAAAAGACTTTCAGACTGCCTGGAAGAGATTCTGGCAAACCGTCAGGCGACCAATCTCTGGGGGCGAGGTCACTGAGGCAGTTAAACAACTCCTTGGTGGCAGGGCCCCTAGGGTGAATAAGGTCTGCCCCGAGTTCCTGAAGGCTCTGGATGTTGTAGGGCTGTCTTGGTTGACGCGCCTCTACAATGTTGCGTGGAGATCAGGGGCAGTACCCCTGGACTGGCAGACCGGGGTGGTGGTCCCCATCTTTAAGAAAGGGGACCGGAGGGTGTGTTCCAACTACAGGGGAATCACCCTCCTCAGCCTCCCTGGGAAAGTCTATGCTAGTGTGCTGGAGAGGAGAGTCCGTCCGTTAGTCGAACCTCGGATGCAGGAGGAACACTGCAGTTTTCATCCTGGTCGTGGAACACTGGATCAGCTCTTTGGGGTGAGAATAGTTCAGCCATTCGGGAGGGGCTCAGAGTAGAGCCACTGCTCCTCCACATCGAAAGGAGCCAGTTGAGGTGGTTTGGGCATCTGACAAGGATGCCTCCTGAGTGAGATTTTCTGGGCATGTCCCACCGGGAGGAGGCCCCGGGGCAGACCCAGGACACGCTGGAGAGATTATATCTCTCGGCTGGCCTGGGAACACCTTGGCGTTCCCCCGGACAAGCTGGAGGAGGTGGCCGTGGAGAGGGAGGTCTGGGCTTCTCTGCATGGGCTGCTGCCCCCGTGACCCGGCCCCTGATAAGCAGAAGAAAATAGATGGATGGATGGACTTCCCTCTTTGTTTTTACAGACAGCAGATTTCACTGGAACTGATTGTTGATGACCTCAGCAGTAGGCGTCACAATCTGTGACAGACTGTTGCTTAAATGCACTGACATATGACTGATTTAGACTGAACAGTGAGAATGGAGGAGACAAATGGTGGTTTTCAGACACTTGTCTATGAAGACGATTTGCACAAGGAAGAGTATCCTCCTTACCATCAGTCTAACAGGATACAAGGTATAATAATTCAAATTTTTATTCATTGCACTCCCATAGTCAGGTTTCTGATTCTTTTGATTGAAGTAGGTTTTACAGAGTTAAGATATAATGACAGGACCTGATGATCTGAGACAACTACGTGTAAGGTTTACATGCTCTAACAGGATTTTTCTAATCATAAATAAAGAGTACAGAGAAGATGTTAAATAAACTACTAGTAAACAGTAATATTAAATCCTAAAATGATCACATTTTACTCTTTTAAAGCTTCAACCAAGTTATATGTGTGTTACCTGCCTTTAAGCTGAAAATTCATAATGTTCTGCCTGTTTAGTGTCCATGTTCACTATGAGTCCTGGGAGACGCCACAGACTGGCTGCAGTGTGCCTGGCGCTTCTTGCTGCTGTTCTTCTGATACTGAATATTGGCCTGGGGATCCACTGTAAGTCATTATGAGTTATAGTGCACATAAATGTTTTAATTATTAAATAATTTCTTTTTTGCAATTTAGCAAATGGTTATCAAACTTTGCCAATAGTCCAAAAAAAAACAAAACAAAAAAAACCTTCAGAAAAACTGAAAAAAGTCCTGATAATTTTTCTGCCAGAACACCTTCTGTTTTTTTTTTGTTTGTTTGCTTGTTTTAGTACACAACAAAATTGGTTTTTATTCTTTTCTTTTTATTCTCGTCAATTCCAAAACTATACTAAAATATGCCGGCATCCATCTCCTCATAAAATGACTAAACAATCATTTACAATCTTTAAAATTTGAGCATTTTTATTTTCCTTGAAATGAGTTTGTCCTCATGTAAAGACATGGAAGTGACTTCAAAGTGTTGTCTTTAAACAGGATACCTGGCAAACATTAACAAAAAATGTAAGAATATTTAACAATATCCAGAATACATTTAAGCTGGAATCACTGCCTCGTGGTTCTTTGCATCAGCCAAATTGTTAAGCTGTGGTTTCTATTCTTGTCTGTTGAATCATTGCATTTACTTCATCAATGAAGCCGAGACTACTTTATCCTAGATTAACACTGTAGGATCTCTACCTTACAATATGAAGTGACTTGAGATGAGAGTTGTTGACAGCTAAGCGGTGCTACATGAATAAAACTGAACAGATCAGTGATCCTGTGATTTAGGTTTATTAGAATAAAAAAGATCGATGACTGCAGCCCTCTCAGCACAAGGCTGACAGGACTTTCCCCCCCATATAATAAATAAATAAAACACAGAATAAAACATTAAAACAAAAAAAGACAGATTACTATACTAAACTTCCAGATAGACTGCATCTACTGGATTTGTTTTGTCTACGCTTACCTTTCAAAGACAGTGAGGAGCAAAGTACAATTAGAAGTGTTTCTTCTGATGAAAACTTTTCATCAGCAGCAAAGGCATAAGGGTCACTTAAATGGATCACTTAAACTCCAGTTCAAGGTGCACATCTTTTTCTCTGCTGCGCTAAAGATGCTCTCAGCTGTTTAACTTTAGGGATGGAGAAAAGTTTGACATATTTCATGACCATTAAATATTAGCGAGGCCTCTGAGAATGAGGTCAAGCAAAAATCCCTGCTTGTGCTCATGGACTGTAAATTTCAACAAATAAGACAATAATACGACAAACTGCTGAGTGACACAAGAGCCTAGGGGAAGGGCAAGCATGAAGTGAGATGCTGTGTGTGTGTGTGTGTGTGTGTACACATGTGCTCACACATGTTGGTACCTCTCTCCCCGTAGCAAAGTCCTGAATAAAGTCTGAATGTTCAGTCAATCAAGATCCATATGAGCTGTAAAGAAAATAACCTCAGCTTTTTCTTGGATGTTCAAAGTTTTTCAGTTCATACAGGAACATCAGCAGTCTGGGTGAATGTATCGCTGTTTACTTCCCCCGTCTCATTGAACCTGGTCAGGATGTGTTCAGAGGAAAAAAGAGGAACAGAAAGAATTTTAAAAAGTTAGGGGTTTTTTTTTGTTGCTCTTGTTTACTTTTAAGCCAAAAATAAAATGAATAAAGCTACAAGGTTTAATATTGAGAAACTTGAGGTGGAAAATGACTTGAGCATTGTATAATTCAAGTAACATACATTGAACATACCATCAAAAAGTAAAATAAATCATAACATTAAACTCACCTTGCTAAGTTGATCAGGCTTTTTCTTCATCCCCTGAGACCAGCTGCACTGAATCATCACCAGCTTTCCTCATCTTTCTCGCTCAGTGAGGTCTTTCCTTTCCTTGGCCATTCCTCTGCCAGCTGCCTTTGCACTGGAAAACCAAAGTGTGTGATCACAGGTGAAGTAAAGTATATTTTTCCAGTGCAGAGTTTAGAGTACTCCATTTGGTGATAGCTGTTGAGCAACATTTCTAAGGATGGTGAAAAAGACAAATATTTCTGTTTACTATTAGGCAAAATCATCACATAAATCACATTTTCAACAAAAGTTAGAGCGAAGGCACAGTTACAGGGAAAATGTGTCTGTCTGTGACTAAACATTTCTATGTGCTACAACATGGACATAATGATTAAATGTACTGAGGTGAGTAATTTGCTATCAGCCTGCTTATTGATTCATTGTACTGATGCTACAATGATTTGTACAAATCTTGGAAATCTACAATAACATTTCTAAATAAAACTGATGATGTACAATGTTGTCAAACCACCTGATTTATAATATTGTTACTTAAGAATAAGAAAAGTAACAGTCTTCAACACTTGCAGATAACAAACTCACAGACACTCACCTCACGCTCGATGATACCAAACGCATCAGCAAAGAGCTCATCAACCTCCAGGATACTTACAAGACTGCAGTGGAAACCATGAAGGATGCCAGGAAGCAGCTGGACAGTGAGATGAGCCGTCAGACACAAACCAACTGGGAGCTTGAACACCAGACAAAACGAAGCAATGACTATAAAAGTCAGATGGAAAAAGTTACAAAGGAAATTGAAGCCATGAGAACACGCTTATCAATGCTTAGTAAGACCGGTTTCATTGTTTCTGTATATGATCAAATTGTAAAAGCATAATGACTTGTTTCATAATTTTCTATAATGGTGGTATTTTCTTTTGGAAACAGGCGATGGCTGCAAACACTGTCCTGCAGGATGGATTTTAATGAACTCTGTATGTTACTACTTCCCCTTGAAGTCAAATGAATTCAAAACATGGAAGGAATCCAGAGATTTCTGTCAGCTGCAGGGAGGAGATCTTATAATCATAGACAGCCAAGATGAAGAGGTTTGTTAATATTTCTGTGCAGCAGTGTTCATGCAGATTTCTGAAAATTTATCTTTGGTTTTGTTTCTTTTTTCGTTAGAACTCAACAGTCAATTATTTGATAAATCATCAAGCTGCCCCGACACAAACTCGTGACCTGGTCTGGGAGTCTGACGTTCCTCGCCGTGTGAGACCTTGGATGCCTCACAGAGACCCTGAGTTTCTGGATTGGATAAGCAGAAGAATAAATCATCAAGATACGCCTCATCCCCCAATGGGCTTCTGGATCGGACTGAGAGATGTCCATGAGGAAGGGACTTGGAAATGGTGGGATGGAACATTACTTGCTGAAGGGTAAGAGTTCAGTGTCATTTAAAATGACTGCTTTCATTTCAAACATGAAGAAATATAAACATAAACAACAAAAGTGTACTGTACATTGAGTTGTCTCCAACAACACTACACAGCTTATTTTACCTGCTAGCATGAGTTAGGAGGCATTATAAACTTATTTAATCCAATCCCTTTGATGCAATTAAAATGATCAGCTCAATATCATCTATATGTACAGCAATGACATATATGCACATATATGCATACATACAAATACACATCTCTATATACACATACATATGTAATGCAATATGCAATGCACAATGCAAAACAACAATCTACATTACTACAGCCAAAAGGGTGTACCCGGCCTTTTCCGCCTACGGTGGCTGGGATAGGCTCCAGTCCCCCTGCTACGCTAAATTGGTTAAATAGAATACAACAGATGAACATATACATTCGTACTTCTACTTTTTTATGTTTTCATTTTGTTTTAATTATACACTTAGTCCATTCTCCACATACAGATATACAAAAACTTCTTCTTGGTCTTTGAATACTGTGCATCTTTTCATTTAATGTAGCATGTAATGTAAGATTTGCTGGAAATTTCACATTAAGAATGAAAAGTACGTAAAGTAAAGTTTATATAGTTCTTTTTGAAGACATAAAAGCAACAAAGAACTGTACAAAAGTTAAAACACAATTAATATCAAGGTAATCATTTTTTGAAATAACAAAAGAATGTCAGGAGGAGGCCTGATTAAACGTATACACACGGTGAAACTTGTGTAAATCAGCGGTCAGTTGTGTTTGTCCTCCTGAAGGATAAATTACACGAATAAGATAAAAGGTGAATAACAATTAATGTGAATCGCGTGAAAGGAAATCCTGTCTCAGCAGTGTAACTTGTCGTTTGCTTCAGGTACTGGAATGATGGAGAGCCAAATGATATCAACAATGAGGACTGTGCAGCGTTGTATCCCAAAGCAAACTTCTACAAGAGCTGGAACGACGTTAAATGTGATGCCCAAATGAAATGGATTTGTGAAAAAGCACCAAAACCACTGAGCTAAAATATCTGCAATAATGCATCACAATCTTACATAAACACAAGTTGCTATCAGACAAATCTCTGTAAGCATTTAATAAACCTTTTAGCATATTAGCAAATCTTACAGCTAACATGAAAAAGCATTATTCAGCACATTTATATAAAGTAAACTGCTGTTTAAAACTGTTATGCCCATATGTGTACCCTGTATTTATCTACAGCAATGCTACAGTAAATTGTTCATCTAAAATATATACAGACTTACAGTGTTTTACATTATTAACACAATATTATACCAGTATGTCTGTTTACACCTCATCTGCTGATGAACACATTAAGAAACACTTGTGCCTGGTAACAATTAAAACTGCAGCTTTAATAACCTGTTTCTGTTAGCAGCCTGTGTACAAAAGGAAAGATGATAAATAGAGAGTCAAAGTCATTATTTATACTTAAGTCAGTATTTTTAACTGTAGAAAATATTTTGGAAGGCTAATAACATATTTCTGGAATATTTGAATTATATAAGACTTCAACTTAACTGGGTTACTGGATAATTTAGAAACGAGATCAAGCATGTTGGTGAGCATCTGAAGGGATAATAAGTGAATTTTGTGGCTGCTTCCTGTTATTCATTTTAGGCCTGACAGAGTAGCTGCTGTCCATCACGTGTACAGCGCATGATATTATCAGTTTACTTCTTTAAAAGAGTTAGAATATGTTCCTCTAAAAATCATAACTTTTGAAAAACAGTTTCTAAGACAAATGTAAATGTCAGAAACAATCTAAATAAAGAGAGAGCACATCTGCAGAGGGAAAACAGTGTCTGAGAATATTTAATGAATCGTATATTTCACATTCATAAACTAATTTCTGAGTGTGCTAAGGCAGCATAATTGTGACAAAGGTGAGGGATGTATGAAATATTCTCTTTACCAAAATAGTTCAAACTCATGTTTATTTAAACTTCTTCAGTTCCATGAATGAAGTCTGCATTTCAGTCATTAACTGTCATCACAGGGATGCTTTTTACCAAATTTTCAGCACCAGTAGTGGCTCGTTTGAACATTCTTTCTAGTTATGGTGCTAAGCTTTCCATCTCTAGGTAGGTCCACGACAAGTTTAGCACAAGACACAGTGAGACATGAATGGGCAAATGAATGGTGGTAATGAGGAGACCACCCACATGTACCAATCAATAATGTGCACAAATCATTATGAAATTCTGCTTCAGCTTACAAAAGTTATGTGCACTTTTGTGGCATTTACATCTCTTTGGTTGAGATAAAAAAGCCAGAAGATGGTTACGACTGAACAAATGAGTCACAGGATAAAAAGCACAACAAAAGAGGAGTTTGATGTGGCTAATGTGATCGTACTGCAGTTCAGATTTTCAGAATCTTAAATGAGCTGGTTGGAAATGTTAAGTCTAATTATTGAATGTTGTCATTGTGTTTCTTAAATCTGTAAGGTGTTAGTTCAGTCTATAGGATCAAGACATTCCTTTGTCTCTGACCACCTCTCCAGCTACTCTGTGCTGGGGGAGGATTATTGTAGACACATCCCTTGTGAAGATTCTGTTTCTTGTGTGGTAAGCTTCCTGCCCTTTTGTGGCTTCACTGTGTTGTGCACGGTGAACCAATACAGGAATTGAACCATATATTGGGTGTGGGGGAGATTACCATTTTATGACTAAGGATGTTGTTAGAAACAGTTGGAAGTCACGCACACAGAAACACATATTCTCACATGACACACACACACACGTTCTTGCACATGCATACCGATGTTTATACATACACACACATAGTGCCTTGTCTTAGAACCATTTGGGGGTTCACGGTGGGAGGTGCTTTTGCTGTGATGTGTATTGTGTGAACTGTTTTCCCAATAAAAGGCAGCAAGCGGAGGCCGTCGTTGGGGTCAGTCTACGGTAGGATTCAGAGTGCTTTCTGAGACACCGGCTGGGTCTCCCTTGCTTAGCAAGTAAAAGATGTTCGTCTTGTTTTTGTTGTTAACGAGAATAAGTTTCTAAACCAGCGGGGCTTGTGGAAACACAGACCCAACAGGAAACATCTTGTATACAACTGTAAACCTTTGAAATTAAAATAATATTTTTCTATTCATAGCTCCTGTAGTCTTCAGTGATGAGTCAATGTTACTTTACAGTTTCTTACTAGACAATTTAAATTCTTTATGGGGATGATCATGCTCGACACAAACATCCACTTGAAATAATTTCATTCAGCTATGAAAAAACTAATGTGTGGACTGAAACTTCTCAAGCTGTCTCTCACATGTCATTTAACTCGGTCTTTAATTTGGAGATGGTACAAAAGAGCTCACTCCCAATACTGCTGCAAGTTGTTTTTTTGGGACACCACCTTGGAGTTGCCTTATGACACTGTCCCTATCCAGATCAGTCAGCCATGGCGTGCTAGGTGAAGACCCAACTGACCGCAGTAGCCCCAGTAAAGATGCCCCTGAGACAATCCAGCACACAAACAGCAGGGTGCTAGCAGGAAGGGCATACATGGAAAGCCATATCAAGGTGGCCGGCGTAGTAATCTGAAACATCTGTGCCCAGTACGTCCTGGAAGTCCCAAGGTCAAAATTTTAGACGCCCCCTATGGTGGTCGAGAATGACAAAGCTAAGATCCTGTGGGACTTCCAGATACAGATGGACCGAATGGCGATAGCTAACAACCAGACATAGTAGTGGTAAACAAGCATGGCCATAGTGATACACGTAGTGATACCAAAAGACAGCAACATCAGGAAGAAGGAACACAAGAAGCTTGAGGAGTACCAAGGGCTCAGAGAAGAGCTTGAGTGGATGTGGAGGGTGAAGGTAACAGTGGTCCCAGTGGTAATCGGAGCACTAGATGCAGTGGTTCCCCAGCTCGGCGAGTGGCTCTAGCAGAACTAACAATATTATAATGGAAATCCCACAGAGGACTGAACAAGGACTCAAACTGAAAGTGTTTTTCCTGTCATCTCCAACAACTGCAAAATATTTTGAGGTTATAAAATGGTGTGTTCTAAATCATTTTATTACTTATAAGCCTTGATGATGATAGTTTTAAAGTAAGATTTAAGATAATTATCATATATTGGCATGTAAAAAGTGTAAATCAACACTTTATGAATGGTATTCTGCTGGTAGTCGTTGGAGTTCTTGGGATTAACTGTTACTATGACAGTCTACGTGACAAAAATACAACTTCAGTTTCCCTTTTCTGTAGAATTTCACAGTCCGATCACCAAAAAAAATGAACGCTGAGCAACTATATTAGGGGACAAGGGGATTTTACATGTTGGAAATGTATTTTGAGGGTATTCATGGAAACATACAAATGTGGTGATTTTTGATCAGCATTGGTGTTTGTTCCAAAGTTTAGTTTGATATTAGATATTTTACATTATAGACACACACACAGATGTGATGTGATCGAAAATGAAGAGGAGGCCAAGAAGGTACTAGAGCATGTGATTCTCAAACTTTTCACAATGAGTACCACCTCATAGAATACATGGCTCTTGAAGCACCACCCTTGTGACCGACATTAAAGTACAGTAGTATAGGCCTATTTACAGTGGGGCAAAAAAGTATTTAGTCAGCCACCGATTGTGCAAGTTCCTCCAATTAAAATGATGACAGAGGTCAGTAATTTGCACCAGAGGTACACTTCAACTGTGAGAGACAGAATGTGAAAAAAAAATCCATGAATCCACATGGTAGGATTTGTAAAGAATTTATTCGTAAATCAGGGTGGAAAATAAGTATTTGGTCAATAACAAACATACAACTCAATACTTTGTAACATAACCTTTGTTGGCAATAACAGAGGTCAAACGTTTACTATAGGTCTTTACCAGGTTTGCACACACAGTAGCTGGTATTTTGGCCCATTCCTCCATGCAGATCTTCTCGAGAGCAGTGATGTTTTGGGGCTGTCGCCAAGCAACACGGACTTTCAACTCCCGCCACAGATTTTCTATGGGGTTGAGGTCTGGAGACTGGCTAGGCCACTCCAGGACTTTCAAATGCTTCTTACGGAGCCACTCCTTTGTTGCCCGGGCGGTGTGTTTTGGATCATTGTCATGTTGGAAGACCCAGCCGCGTTTCATCTTCAAAGTTCTCACTGATGGAAGGAGGTTTTGGCTCAAAATCTCACGATACATGGCCCCATTCATTCTGTCCTTAACACGGATCAGTCGTCCTGTCCCCTTGGCAGAAAAACAGCCCCATAGCATGATGTTTCCACCCCCATGCTTCACAGTAGGTATGGTGTTCTTGGGATGCAATTCAGTATTCTTCTTCCTCCAAACACGACGAGTTGAGTTTATACCAAAAAGTTCTACTTTGGTTTCATCTGACCACATGACATTCTCCCAATCCTGTGCTGTATCATCCATGTGCTCTCTGGCAAACTTCAGACGGGCCTGGACATGCACTGGCTTCAGCAGCGGAACACGTCTGGCACTGCGGGATTTGATTCCCTGCCGTTTTAGTGTGTTACTGATGGTGACCTTTGTTACTTTGGTCCCAGCTCTCTGCAGGTCATTCACCAGGTCCCCCCGTGTGGTTCTGGGGTCTTTGCTCACCGTTCTCATGATCATTTTGACCCCACGGGATGAGATCTTGCGTGGAGCCCCAGATCGTGGGAGATTATCAGTGGTCTTGTATGTCTTCCATTTTCTTTTTTCTTTTTTTCTTTTTTCTTTTTTTTTTTCTTTTGCCTGTCCCATTTGGTTCATTAGCCATCAGAATTGTTGTCTGAAGACCAACAAGGATACCCAATGGATTTACTTTGCCAAATGGATCATCGTGGCATTGCCGTATTGGTCCATTTGGTCGATCTTTGTTTTTATTATTTATTATATTTTATTTTCAGATGTTACAGACGGGACAGACATGAGTGAGGGATAGGAAAGGGAGAAAGAAAGAGGAAGGAAAGGAAAAACAGAAGGGGAGAGGGACAGTGAGAAAGGGGGGGAGAAAAAAAATAAAAATCTCCTGGATCACCTGTTGAGAGAAGAATAGAAAACAAGCAAAAAAACAAAAAAAACAAAGCAACATACTAAACACAACACCATCGCATTAATCTAGCTAAGTGTAAACAGCAGTAAATACTAAATATTCAATGTTGTTGTGCAGCACGCAGGACAGATGTGCTTCGAAGTAGTAGCCAAGAAAGGTGTAATTTAAGTCTACGAGCAGTGAACACCCGTGTGCATACCTGTCTGGATCAGCGTGCTTGTATTCCAAAGGTTTCTCCATGTAACGATCTGCTAGGGAGTGTGGGGGGGCCACAGCCCCGTCCTCCAGGGTATGAAGCAGGTATGGAGGAGATCAAAACTCCAGACATCCAGAGGCCCCCAGAACACAAGAGACCATGGAAGACCAACAGAGGGGCAGCCGCGCCACTGTCCCAGTAAGAGCTGAGGAGAGTCCCAGATGAGGGCTCACTCAGCAGCCGCGGAGCAGAAGCCAGGGGGAGTTGCAGTGACGCGCCCGTGAGCTCCGCCGGCAGCCAGCTGTGCCTGAGTGACCGAGCCCCAGGCCGAGAGGCCGGGGGCACCCCACCTCCGAAGTGGACCGAGCGAGCCCCAGGTTCCAGGCCTCGATAAGCGGCCGCCAAGGAGTGAGCCGGTGTGTACCTGGACGCCCACCCCCAGACACAAAGAACCACCAACGCACCGACACCTGAGGGAGTCCGCCACTGGCAGGGGAAGTGGTGGTGGGTGGAGATAGGCCTCCAAACCTTGGAGGGCCTGAGGTGTCCCCAGAGAGGTGGCGTCTGATACCCAACCTGACATATAGACACAGACATACAGGCACACACAGACACAAACATCCATTCCCACCCTCATGCTCTCATATGCACTCACTCCACACTCAACCAACGTGGAGACAGACATAAAGAGACGCTGTACACACGATCACACTCCCCAAGCGTACTCTACAAACCGGGTCTAGGTGCCCTTGCCCCTGGAGGGGGGAACTGCACCCAGACCCAGGTGGTGTTACCCTTTTTACTGCGGTGGGGAGAGGCAGACCACCCCGACTCCGCAGCAGCAGGGAGGCCCCACACTCCAGACCGCAGTCGGACGGCCAACTCCTCCTAGCCCTCCCGCTCCAGCAGGCCGCAGAGAATGGGGGTGGGAGAAGACTCCAAACCTCCCTCCACCCGCTCATTGTAGTGTTGATGCATGTGTGTTCTAAGGTGCAATTAAAACCCAGGAGGGCTTGGAGCTACCTGCCAGAGAGCAGCAGGTGAGCGCATAGTCCCTCCTGCTAGCCCTCAATGTCTAAGTGTATTTAAAATTGAGAGGTGGGCAACGACGCCAGGGGTGAGGTGTACACCCTGATGGTAATATGGACTCCGTGATTGTGCCCACCCCCAAGATCCTATATGTATGTGTAATGAGAGTGTGAATAATGTGAATGTCTAAGTTGTGGGATAAAATTGAGGCAGAGGCAGCCGGAAGGGGACAGAGGGGGGGGGGGGGGGTAGCCTCCTCTGCACCCTGGTGACAAACCCCTACTCCAAGGCCCTGCATGTGTGGGTGGTTGTGGTGGAGCGGGAAGAGGGAGGCAGCTGGAGATGGGGAGGGAAGGAAGGGAGGGGCAGGTAACCCTTCCCTGGGGCCAGCTCCCCCGCTGACCCCAGTAGGCACTCCCACACTCCGCGACCCGCCAGGTAAAGGGGGCCCAGGCCCATCCAGACCGGGGGCCTAGTGCAACATCGCCTCCCGGCCCCACAGAGCCCGGGACAGTTCACCCAACCCCACCACAGAGAAAACTGCACCCACCCCACCATCCACTCATCTTCCAGACTACATAAGACAGTAAACGCCCAGGCTGAGATCTTCCTCTACCTCTCCTGTATCTCCCCCTACTGCAGAGAGAGTTCCTGAAGAGAGGAAAGCTCCTGCAGATGTGACCATCTCCCCCACCAGTTGAAGAGCCCCCCAGGTGGCTCGATGCACCGGCGGCACCCTGCTCCAGGGCTGGGCCCCCATGAACCCACCTGCCCACAACCCCGGCAACACACCAACCAGGACCCAAGCCCCCGAGGCCCGGCCCGGGCCCCAGCCCAGAGACGGAGCGCCCCCAGAACCTCACGCCCATCCCGGACCCACCCAGGGGCAGCCAGGCTACCAGGTCAGTAACCCACGTCCGTCAGCACAGACCCTCCCCTAGCCCCGCTGCACGCAGCCGCGAGGAAACAGTCACCTGAAGGTGAAGGTAACAGTGGTCCCAGTGGTAATCGGAGCACTAGATGCAGTGGTTCCCCAGCTCGGCGAGTGGCTCTAGCAGAACTAACAATATTATAATGGAAATCCCACAGAGGACTGAACAAGGACTCAAACTGAAAGTGTTTTTCCTGTCATCTCCAACAACTGCAAAATATTTTGAGGTTATAAAATGGTGTGTTCTAAATCATTTTATTACTTATAAGCCTTGATGATGATAGTTTTAAAGTAAGATTTAAGATAATTATCATATATTGGCATGTAAAAAGTGTAAATCAACACTTTATGAATGGTATTCTGCTGGTAGTCGTTGGAGTTCTTGGGATTAACTGTTACTATGACAGTCTACGTGACAAAAATACAACTTCAGTTTCCCTTTTCTGTAGAATTTCACAGTCCGATCACCAAAAAAATGAATGCTGAGCAACTATATTAGGGGACAAGGGGATTTTACATGTTCAAAAGCACTTTGAAATGTATTTTGAGGGTATTCATGGAAACATACAAATGTGGTGATTTTTGATCAGCATTGGTGTTTGTTCCAAAGTTTAGTTTGATATTAGATATTTTACATTATAGACACACACACAGATGTGATGTGATCGAAAACGAAGAGGAGGCCAAGAAGGTACTAGAGCATGTGATTCTCAAACTTTTCACAATGAGTACCACCTCATAGAATACATGGCTCTTGAAGCACCACCCTTGTGACCGGCATTAAAGTACAGTAGTATAGGCCTATTTAGCACCACATACAGTTTACACGAGACAATTTTATTTATTATATGAATGTTATTTATTTTAACTGTCATAAACAGGATGGAACAAGTGATAATAATAACAACTGTACTGCAATAAAACATCCGGTCTTATGTGATGACATATGAACAAACTACTCTGCGTTTAGAATAGAATAGAATTCAATAGAATAGAATTCAACTTTATTGTCATTGCACATGCACAGGTACAGGGCAACGAAATGCAGTTTGCATCCATTTATCAGGGCTGTTGTGTTTTCAACATGCTTTGATGCTTCTATCTTGTTCTATTTCATCTGAACAAGCCCCCCAAAAAGGGGTGCTAACCATAGCTGTGTAGCTAGCCACCTTGTAGCACATTATTATATACTAGCTAGCCCAAATTCAGTAGCCCTACAAACACCACTGCTGTTGAGTTTTCTCTCTTCATTTATGTCAGAAGTGCTAACAGAGCTGTACGTTTTAATTTTTGCTGCGGCGATTAAGCTGCTGGATTTTTGGCTTCACGACCCTCCTTCGTGGTTTGTGCATGTCAAAGCCCAGTTTGTTCTTCGTGGTGTTTCAGCCGACGTGTCGTCGTGTCGAAATACCATCATGTGGTGGCCTCGCTGGATCCGCTGTCCACCCGCTGTGTGATGACCCTCCTCCCAAATCCCCCCTCCCAAGGGAAATACACCGTTCTCAAGGCACTGCTGCTGTGGCGCTACTCCCTCTCCAATGCAGAGTGGGCCGAGAAACTCCTCTTTCTCAGGCCTGGGTGATGGTATCGCTCTCGAGCTCATGGAGAGCATGCTGTGATTGCTAGGATCGGATGACAGCGGATTTGTCTTCACTCACCTCTTCCTCTGACAGTTGCTGCTGGCCGCGAAGGATTACCGCTAACTCGCAGAAGAAGCAGATCGCATTCACCTGGCTACCAGAAGCTTTGGCATCCAGGCAATAGTTCACGACTCACTGACGGCATCTTCATCTTCTTCATCCCCACAGACACTCCCGAGGACCACCAACTCATCGATGGTGCCTGAGATTTTGGTACGGTGGGAAAAAGCTGTGTTTTTTCCATCAGCGTTTTGGCACCTTTGCATACCTCCGCAATGGTATATTATTTAATCTTAAATTTTTGGGGGGAGATTTCCCGCATACCACTACAGGGAGCCCAAGTACCACCAGTGGTATGCATACCACAGTTTGAGAACCACTGCATGTGAACAAAAACCATAAACAATGAAAAGTGGATATTGATCATCATTGATGGAATATTACAATTTTTGCAGCATTCACTGACAAAGTCAGCATACTAGTTGCATGATCACTGCAGCCTCCAGCATTCGTGGCATTACGCTTATGGTTGGTTAGGTGTTAGGATTATGGGTTTAAGGTCAGCATCTTACCTTATGTGAAATCATCACTTTTAATATAAGACTTTACAGGACAGCTTGAATTTTTACAAATATTTTAATTAGCCAAAACTCAGACAGTTTTTCATATAAATGTCCCAAATTACAGAAAAGATTCATTTTCATGCTAAGACCAGGTAGTGATCATTCCAGGCCTTTATCGATCTTGGTTTTTCAGATATTCATGTTAAAAATAATTGCCTCATCCGGTTATCAGTCATTCCATTCACGTTCAGACTTTGCCTCTGTCCACTCAAGTAAAACAGGGTGGAAAGAGGCAATGTTCAAAACTATTTCTTATATAAAACTGAAATCTGCAACAATCATTATATATATTCAGACTTTGGACCATAATAATTTTATGCAAATCAGAGATGGTCAACAAGAGAATGTTCAAAAACGTTGCTGATTGGAGATAGAATGACCCTAATAACTTTTATTTTATTTGTTTGATTAGGATATTGGGGACTGTGCAGCGTTGTATCGCAAAGCAAACTTCTACAAGACCTGGAACGTTGTTCTGTGTGTTACCCAAATTAAATGCGAAATAGCAACAAAACCACTGAGCTAAAATATCTGCAATAATGCATCACAATCTTACATGAACACAAGTTGCTATCAGAAGAAATTCTCTGTAAGCATTTAAGAATTTTTTTTAGCGTATTAGTAAATCTTCCAGCTAACATGAAAAAGCATTATTCAGCACATTTATATAAACTGCTGTTTAAAACAAGTTTTGCCCATGTGTGCACGCTGTATTTATCTACAGCAATGCTACAGTAAATTGTTAATTTACATTGCATACAGACTTACAGTGTTTTACATTATTAACACAATATTATACCAGTATGTCTGTTTACACCTCATCTGCTGATGAACACATTAAGAAACACTTGTGCCTGGTAACAATTAAAACTGCAGCTTTAATAACCTGTTTCTGTTAGCAGCCTGTGTACAAAAGGAAAGATGATAAATAGAGAGTCAAAGTCATTATTTATACTTTAGTCAGTATTTTTAACTGTAGAAAATATTTTGGAAGGCTAATAACATATTTCTGGAATATTTAAATTATATAAGACTTCAACTTAACTGGGTTACTGGATAATTTAGAAACGAGATCAAGCATGTTGGTGAGCATCTGAAGGGATAATAAGTGAATTTTGTGGCTGCTTCCTGTTATTCATTTTAGGCCTGACAGAGTAGCTGCTGTCCATCACGTGTACAGCGCATGATATTATCAGTTTACTTCTTTAAAAGAGTTAGAATATGTTCCTCTAAAAATCATAACTTTTGAAAAACAGTTTCTAAGACAAATGTAAATGTCAGAAACAATCTAAATAAAGAGAGAGCACATCTGCAGAGGGAACTACCTTGGACATATTTAATTAAATATGTCCTTATTTTGTGGTTTAAAACCTATTCTGCCAACCGATTTGAGATCTACTCAATCTGAAGCAGTCTGATAACTCAGGTAAACATGATACTAAGATGCAAACTCAACAATTACAGACAAAAAGTTTTCTACGCAAAAATAAACACAGTAAAACAATTAAGAGTAATAAAAAAGTGATCATTTCACAAGAGGTAGTCTGATACAAGATGCTGACCTTAAATTCATAAGCCTGGAGGCTGCAGTGATCATGCAATCAGTAAGCTGACTGTGTGAATGAATGCTGCAAGAATTGTAATATTCCATCACTGATGGTCTTTAGCTGCTCAATATCCACCTTTCATTGTTCATGGTTTTTGTTCACATGCTCTAGTAACTTCTTGTCCTCCTCTTCAGCTTCGATCACATCACATCTGTGTGTTTGTGTCTTTAATGTAAAATATCCAACATCAAACTAAACTTTGGAACAAACAGCAGTTCTGATCAAAACTCACCACATTAGCATGTTTCCATGAAAGGCTCAAAATAAATTTCCAACATGTAAAATCCCCTTGTCCCCTTATATAGTTGCTCAGCGTTCATTTTCTTGGTGGTCGGACATTGTGAAATTCTACAGAAAAGGGAAACTGAAGTTGTATTTTTGTCACGTAGACTGTCATGGACACAGTTATCCCAAGAACTCCAACGACTACCAGCAGAATACCATTCATCAAATAAATGGAAAGCGTTGATTTACACTTTTTACACGCTAAAATATGATAATTATCATAAATCTTACTTTAAAACTATCATCAGGCTTATAAGTAACAAATTTAAAGAACTTAAATTTTCTAGTAAGAAACTATAAAATAACATTAACTCATTACTGAAGACTACAGGAGCTATAATATTAAATTATTAACATCTATTTTGGTGAAGAGAATATTTCATACATCCCTCACCTTTGTCACAATTATGCTGCCCTAACACACTCAGAAATTAATTTTTGGATGTGATATATAGGATTCACTAAATATTCTCAGACACTGTTTTAGTCATTGCACTCACTTTCAAACATTGTCTCTGGCCACCCATTGTTGCCTCGGGGTTAAAATTGGTGGATAGAGGCAGTGTTCAAAAAATGAATCCTAAAAATATTTCATATATGAAACTAAAGTTTCACAGGAGTCAATATATGACTTCAAATGCTCACTCCAAATAATGCTACAACTTGTTTTTTTGGGACACCACCTTGAAGTTGCCCTATGACATTGTCCCAACCCAGATCAGTCAGCCATGGCGTGCTATGTGAAGTCCTCAACTGACCACTGTAGCAGGGTCTATGCTCACAGGTACTGCTGATCAGGCACCAATCAATGTGCCTGATCAGCAGGTCTTCTGCGCTCTTCTGGACAGAGATCTCGGATGTCATTCCTGGGATCTGCTGGAGCCACTCGCCTAGCTTGGGAGTCACTACACCGTGTGCTCCAATTACCACTGAGACCACTGTTACCTTCACTCTCCACATTTTCTCAAGCTCTTCTCTTATATGAATACTTTTTACGTATTGTCTGTTACATTCTACCTCTGGTTATAGCTTTCGACAATTACATTAATCAACAGTTACAGCCAATTACTGCAGAACTGTAGTTTTATCAGTTAAACAGGTAAAAACGATGTATGGATGTTTTATTAAATGCATAATTAGCAAAAAAAAAAAATTTTTTTTAATTCCAGCGAGCCACAATTTTGCAACTCATAAAAACAAAGTACTAAACAACATGTCATAATGTAACTGGGATTATAGGGGTGATAATTGTGGATTAATAGTTAATTTATAAATTAGATGTTAATTAATTGCATGTATAAGTGGATTTTGTTGTTATCATATAAAGCTGCACTGTCTGTTTCCTGCTTTATAGCTAAGGTAGAGTAATTTATTGTAAGATGTGCTGTCAATTTACTTCTTCAAAAAAAAGAGGATATGTGTTTCTTCGAAAAAATTGCATCATAGTATCTGTTAGTAGTTTCTTAGACAAGTTTTCAGAAGTCAGATCTAGAAAAACAAAATAAAACAAAAAAAACATAAGAGCACATTTGCAGAAGGAATGAAAATTTGAATTTGTGTAATAGCTTGTATTTTTATTATTCTACTAAAACAGTGCGATTTGAAAAATATAGTGAAATCTACAGTCTACAGTATACAGTATGTCTACAGTAATCTACAATCTATACAGTATGTGGTCAAAGGAGCTTGCAAAGAAAAGCGTCTGGACTTCTTTAAGTTGCTTGAAGACGTTTCACCTCTCATCCGAGAAGCTTCTTCAGTTCTAAGGTCAAATGGTGGAGAGTCCCAGATAGAAACCTAGTGGGAGTGACCCCCCACAGAGGGACAAAAGGACCCCTGATGATCCTCTAATCGCCTGAGCCAAGGTGGGAAACTCCACCATTTGACCTTAGAACTGAAGAAGCTTCTCGGATGAGAGGTGAAACGTCTTCAAGCAACTTAAAGAAGTCCAGACGCTTTTCTTTGCAAGCTCCTTTGACTACGATGAGCTGGATGACTGAGAACCTTCACAGACATATACAGTATGTGGTTAACTACATCTGTACAATAGTCATGACAAAAAACTGGCACTGGTTTAAACTTTTAGAAGCATCAGGATAACTGATTTATGAGAAAATGTCATTTCAAGCAAGTCCCTAGACCAGGGTTCACCAACCTTCAACATCAACAGGGACATTTTAGCCCCTCCGACCGTATTCTGGGACAAAAACAGCCACATGCGCACTCGTGCTTATGTGTCTGTAGTGCAGCCGGGGGGGGTGAATAGTCCGTTTATACCTAATACAAGAATAATAAGATTTCTTAATAAGATGAAGAGCTTTTTACTTTCAAGAACTGTTTTATAGATGCTATGAAGAGGAGGGAAAAAAATTGGAAAATTCATCAAATAGAAAATAGTCCACTTTCAAATAAATAAAACGCAGCAGTGGCCGAATAGTTTTAAAGTAAAAAGAATAATCGTGATAACTATTTGTCTGTAATTATCACTTCAGTTCATTTTAATGTGCTGTCATCTTCTGTTTTTCATCAAGCCGCAGGCAGCAATCAACCGTCCAGCCCTGGGCATAAAAAAAATACAAAAGCTGATGGTGGAAAATATACATAGATAGTTATTGAAAAACACCAGAATATTCTGTAACAATCCAGCTCACAAAACCTGAAATACATGTGGACGAATCACCGGATACACACAGCTTGCGTTGCATGCCCACGTGATGTTTCGATGCACATTTAAGGCTGCCAGCTTCGCACCGATCCACAAAAGTCCTAGTATGAAACAAGTATGTGCAAATCTTTGCTTGTGGGTCATATCGTAATGGCAGATTTAGTGCAGAGAACTCTGGGAAATGTGCTCTGAGTTTGGCTCGTAGGTGGTAACTAGCTGTCTGGTCTGGGTCAACTTATCGCAAAGTGGATAGATGGAGAGAGGCATCGGAGGGTTGCACCAGCAGAACTTTATTCCTGGATGCGCTAAACACAGTTTGCAGATTATTGCTAACATTTCGCTCACAACTGGGCCGGTTAGACTCTTTTGGCTGCAGTAGCTCCAACTATAAACATACTTTTCTCACTCTTTAAACTTCGTGCTGCAGATGTAACTCGCACTCACTTGTGCACAGAGAGGCCGTCTCTGTTTTCCCCACAACATTCAACCTGTGGCACGGAATACATTACCATCAGACTGTTTTCTTAAAGCAGGCTATCCCTGTAACATGCAAATTTTTCTTACTTTTATTTTTTCCGCCCAAAACTTGAGGGAGCCACAGCTGAGGACGAAAGAGCCACATGTGGCTGCCGACCTCCATCCTAAATCAAATTACTGGTTTTCACAGAAACACGAACAGATGTCAATGGCCCAGAATTCAAGGCAGAACTGATACACCCACAGCAAGCATTACGTATTCAAAGTCAGTTTTTTGAGGCTATAAAAGAGAAGTCAGACAGATCAGTAGGCATTACAACCAACACTGCAGTCATGGATAATCCACAGAGAAGGCCAAACGAGAACAATGACACACCGTCCAATGGTATATTTAGGCAAGGTACGAGTTTCTTCCACAATGACTCGTTTAGCCATCACTTTTTCTCCTCTTTTCTTTCCATTTCATCTTTTTTTTCCAGGTAGTTTCCTGAAGTCAGTGTTGCCTATTTTAGTGGAAGAACATTAGTTGAAATCATTCTTAAATATTTGCTAAACCTGTGTGCTTTTGTAGGATGCTTGCATATGAAGTTGTATTTGTATGAGGTCAGATAAACCTAAATATAGCTACAGTAAATAAGATGTGTTTTCTAATGTAGCTGGTTTGTGGCTTGACCGCAAACTCATTGCAGCTGTGAGGAAATACAGTTCACTTGTTCAAGCATGCCTACAAAGCAGAAGAAGCTAAGAAGGAAAATGTAAGTCAATTGTGTTTTCTGCCAAACATTGAAACATTACAATATTTTTATGTTTATTTACTAAAGGTGGATCAACAAAGTACCCACCGATTATACCGTTCCTTGGATTGCTGAACGCTGTGCTGTTGATAACGGCTGTTGTTATTGGAGTTAACTGTGAGTGTGAAAATTCACATTAAGTTTCGTTTCCCACTTTTTTTAATTTGGAAACTTACTGATAAACTGCTGATAACACACTTTCACTATAAGATTTTAGAGTAATCATGTTAACACAAGCAGTAACACATCTTTTAAATAGAAAATGTTCTAGTTTGTTGATTAAAAAACTATTTTAGTTCCTTCTAAACAAAACTGTGTCAAGATTATTTTCCAGTACTTTGAAATGTGATTCAACTATTGATATTTTGACACAAACATTTTCAGGTGCCAAAGTCAAAGAGGGCTCCTTGCACATTTCCAACCCAGCTGTAACACAGCTCTTCAGTGAGCTCGACTATCTCCGAAGCAATCACAGCGATGTGATCGAAGCTGAAGAGGAGGCCAAGAAGGCGTTAGAGAGCGCGATCAACAACCACAAAGAAGTAAAGGTGAAAATTGAGCAGCTGAAGACCGTCAATGATGGTTATCAGAAACAGATGCAAGCACTGCAAGTGGAGAAGGCAAACCTGAAGTCCAATGTATCAGCTTTAGGTGAGAAACTTTTATCCTTATTTATGTTTTCCTGAAATGTGTTAACTGGAAAAGACGATAACTCTTTGTTTCTCTCAGAGGGATCTTGTGGCGGATGCCTCCCTGGTTGGGCTCTTTTCAACTCGTCCTGCTATTTCTTCTCCTACACCGAGTCCTCTACTGTCAAAAAGAACTGGCATGAGAGCAGAGAGGACTGTGTTAGTCGTGGCTCTGACCTGGTTGTGATCGATAACCAGGAAGAGCAGGTGGGTTTAAAACAAACAAGGATGACTGTAAAAAATAGGTGAGATAGACAGAAAGTCTACATGCCTAAGAGACCACAGAGAGTGATTAACATGGATTTAAATTCTGCTAATCGTAGAGCTGATTATAAAGTTCATATCGAGTATGTTTATCTTCATTTAGATGTTATTACCCAAGAACCAGCTGTTCTTTCTGGGTCACCTTTTAACAGAATAGACATCCAAAACTCAAACTACATGCAGTCAACAAATAAATTTAAAGAGAAATATATGTTATTAAAAAATCAAGTAAACAATTAGCAAAAAACAGCAAACAGTCATGTCAACATGCTATAATCTGCTTCCTGTTAATAAACATAAGGTACAGGTGATGGAAAAATTAAAAAATGTTATGTAGTTTAGTTTATTTATTTATATAGCACATTTAATTACAACAGTGGTGTTGACCAAAGTGCTGTACAAACATACAAATTACCAGAGGTGTGGACTCGAGTCACATGACTTGGACTCGAGTCAGACTCGAGTCATTAATTTTATGACTTTAGACTTGACTTGAAAAAATGTTCTAAGACTTGTGACTTGACTTGGACTTTTACACCAATGACTTGGGACTTGAATTGGACTTGAACCGGTTTACTTGAAAAGACTTGATATTTCACCCCAAATATAAAATTTAACATGCATATTATATAGAGATTGAAAATGTGACGTCATTCACGGGTAGAACCGCAAAGGATTCTGGGAACTCGTGGCAAGAAGTACTAGCGCACGCAGGCTTTCAATTAAAATCAGTCACACAGCGATAAAAAGAAACACAAAAATGTCAAGAAGCTGTTGTATTATTAACTGCAATAGCCGGTCACATGACAGCCACGGGAAGCCGACGGGTAAAGAGATCGGTTGTTATCGGATTACGTCGTGGAAGAGAAATTGTTCGAGCCATGTTTCCGAAGTAACAAAGATGCGACTGGATTGCAGCCATTCAAAGACCAAATATAACGTCCCAGAACCCTCCAGCTCACAGGTTAGTCTGCTCCAAGCATTTACACAAAGGTCAGTCTGCTGTTGTAGTTAATGCGTCATTTTCATAACATAATTAGTGATATAGGTTACAAGCAAGTCTGGCGCTGAACAGAAATTGTCGCGCTATGCTCCTTTATTTATTGTGCATAAATAGTGAATTGTCCTGACACAATATTGCGTTTCGCTTCTGTTATTATGGTACACTGACAAAAACATATACTTTTATTCACAGGATAAAACAGGTTTTTTGTATCACTAATTGCCCAGTACGATTACAGCATACAATATTATTGTCACTGCTACATTTCTGTGATGCTACCAGAAATTATTTCCACTACTAATTAATTACCGTTGAGCTCAAAGGTCCTATTAATAAACAGTTAATGAATGTGTATTTATGAAGACGATTTGTGAGACTGGTAAACTTATGATATGTACGATGGTCTTTACTTTCTACACGGTGCATTTCAAGGTCCTGCACCCATCCGTCGGTAAACTGTACCTGGGCTTGTTGCAGTGACCGGAAGTTACTAAACTTCATGAGTGTATGCACTCACTCCAAGAACCGTATGATTATAAATATGCATATAAATATGCTACGATGAGATAGCTGACTTCATCTAACTAGCAAATGTTTTCCAGGCTACGTTGGTGATACAGTTTTTTTTAATGTGTATGATATTTTTGTCATGCGATTTTAAAGCTGGTCCTACAACCGCATCCAAGAATAACATGCAGCGTATCTCAGAACTGTCGGTGAAAATTATTCTTGGAGCTGGGTTTAATTGAGCTGCATTTTAAAGAGGTGCAATTTCACAATTTGAGTATATTTTCTAAGTTCACTATTTTGTATGTGTTGAGAAAAACACAGATTTTAAAATTACATGGTCTAATATTTACATTTAGCATAACTGCAACATTATTTTTTCATTTGTTTTTTTTAAAGACTCGAAAGGACTTGAAATTCAAAGTTTCAGACTTGTGACTTGACTCGGACTTTTACACCAGTGACTTGAGACTCGACTCTGACTTGCCTGACATTACTTGAGACTTGACTTGAGACTTGAGGATAAAGACTTGAGACTTACTTGAGACTTGCAAAACAATGACTTGGTCCCACCTCTGCAAATTACACAATAAAATAATGAATATCAATTAACATCAATGCCAAATAACAAATAAATAAGTAAATAACTCTCATGCAGCATTAAAAGCCAATGAGTAGAGCTGTGTTTTAAGATAGCATTTAAAAAGATTGAGGGTAGGAGCCTGTCTGATGTGGAGAGGCAAATTTAGGCAATTTAGGCACTGAAACCTCTCGAGAACAGGGTGACTGTATAGAAATTGCAGCTGAAAAAATACATTATTTTCTAAAATTATTGACAGAAAGGGAAGCTTTGAAAGAGGCCTGAAGCTTGCAAGAACAGAGGAATCGAGATTAGTTTCTTTAATCACAGGCTGCACAACACCTGAGTTAAGACTGCTATTAAAACTGACCACCTTGAGAATCTTTTTTAAGAAATGTGTTGGAACAACATCATTTGGACAAGATGATGTCTTTATGTCATTACAAAGTTTTTCCACCTGATCAAATCACACAGACTCGAACTGCTCAAAAACAGTAGAGCAGGTGAATGTAATGTAGCCACAAACTGGCACTGTACAAGTCAAGGTCGTGCCCTGAAAATGAGTTAATTTCTATACTGGTTGTTATAATTAGGTCATTTGAAAACTTTATTTTAGGTGTTAACTGATTCTTTTTTTCTTTTTTTTCTTTAGAAATATGTGAGTAACATAATCCAAAATATGAAAACCAGTAATAGTAAGTGGGAGAATGGATTCTGGATTGGACTCACTGACATGGAGAACGAGGGGAACTGGACATGGATCAATAATGTCACAGAGGTGCAACAAAGGTGAGAACAGCACCAATCATTTCTTCATACTTTTATGTTAAATAAATTAATTATATTATATATATTATCAATCAAAAGCTTTAGACCATGTCATGGTACTGGGTTGGTGACCCAGCGTTTTGTGTTTGTTATTCTTCTTCTTATGGTTATTATCTGACGATTTGATGTTTTTTATGTATTCTAGTTGAGAGGTTTTCTTCCTGTGCTTCCTTTGCTGTGTGCCTAGTTATCTGTCAGTGTGCTCCATCTGTGCTCTGTTTCATTTCCCTGAGTCTGTGTCTGTAGTCCAGCCTGTGGGTTCCGGTTTTACTTTTAGGGTCTGTGTCTCTTGTCTCCTCATGTTAATTAGGATCAGCTGTGCCTCCTGTTTGCCATTCCTTGTTGTTCCTCTGTGTGTGTACTTATAGTGTGAGGTTGCCTTTGCTCGTTGTCGGTCCGTCTGCGTTAGTTGCTGTTTCTCAGCATGTCTCTGCTCAACATTCTCCTTGTCATCCCTGCCTGTCTCGCCCCATGTTCCCGTGCCTTTTGTCTCCTCATGCTTCCAGGTATCCCAGTGTTTAACGTTTTGTGTTTCAGTTTGGGTTTGTATGAGGTTAGTTTTCCCAGTTTAGGTTTTGGAGCCCCCCGTTCCATTTTTCCTGTTTTTGTCACTTTGCCATCACTGTAAATAAACGATCACTCGCATCACAGCCTTTGCCTGCATTTTGGGTCCTTCCTTCACAAACACCACATGACTGCCGTAGCAGCCATTTTTTAATTGAAAATTATACAGTTTCATGTGTCATTGCACTCTGAAATGAAAGCATAGTATAAATAAGCCTATCACACAAGCTGTTAACTCTGAGAAACATGTCCTCTGATTCAGTTGTGGCTTTGAGTCTGCCAGACCTCTTCCTGTCAGAGTTTTCCTCAGTTTCTTGCCTTTTGATGGTGAAGCAAACTGTACTCACTGACACCTTGACTTTCTTTGCAGTTTCTCGTTGGGAAAGACCTACATTTTTAAATGTTATGATGATCTGTTTCTCTTCCATTGTTAATTGCCCTCTTCTCACCATTTTTGGAGCAACACTAATTTCTCCAATACAGTACTGTTCAACTGATGCTCACGAGGTAATGATACCACAATGTGATCCAACACTGCTTTTATGCAGACAGAGGTGGTTGTAAGTAATCCAGAAAAGTTGGAACACCTGTAGGAATTAGTAGCACCAGCTTCCAAGGCTTCATCAACCTCTGTTTTGGGTTCCCTGATAAAGGCCTTTCTGTATAATTCTAAAATGTACATTGGGTAACCTTTTTTTCTTTTTTTTACCTCTGACAGTTCACCTGATGTGAACCTTTGTACCAATCCAAGCTATTCATTGGACTTGAATGACTTGAATTGCAATAAATAACTGAAAATATTGGGTGTTTTAAAACTTTTGACCGGTAGTGTGTGGTTTGAAGTTAACAATACATGATGCAATTTTCTTAGGTACTGGATGGATGGAGAACCAAACAACGGCGGATATTTTGGAGAACATTGTGGGGTTGCAGTTCACTCCACCTTTAATCCCTGGAAGACCCGCTATGATGGAAATTGTGACTCGAAGCAGTTGCACTGGATGTGTGAAATGTAAATAAGAAAAACTCTTTTCACTCCTGATATGATGCTAAAAAAGCATTTTTAACAAGAAATATTTTATCAGTTTTTGGGTTATTTTTCATATTCAGAGTCTACAACAGTGCAGTTAACATTCTAATTACTTTAGAGGTCTGTGTGAAAATTATTTGTTATTAAAAGAAATTCCACTAAACCTAAAGCCAGCCTGGTTAGTATCAAGAAAAAAACTATTATAATAACAATTAACATTATTTTGGAAATTAAAGCATATAGAGTAAATGCTATGCAATAGACAAGTTGACATTAAACTGTAACACGTATACCATATGTTTTTTATGTGGATCTACTTTTTTTGCTATGGTAATTGTTTGATATGCTTGTTCTTGTGTCTTTTAATCGTGTATTTCTGTTATTTTTCTAAATAAATAAGGACAAATGTGGAAACATAAATATGGATGGTTAGGTTCATTGGAATTTGTAGGCAGCACAGAAAACATCTGTGAACTAAATCTGATTTTGCTAAAAAACTTGGCAAGTTGCTCTGAAGTCATGGCAAAGGCAAAAAAGAGAGACTGTTATTAAATGAATTTGATACAATCAATGTACACCCTTCACAAGTTTCCAGTCCATAACTGACATAAAGAGAGAAACAACCCTTCACACTCTGCTGATCTAAACCAGAGTACCTGCAGAACAGGGACCGCTGCACTGTGCTGTACCCAAAGTGGACTATGTATGATCATTGTATTTTATTATAATTATACAGCACAGAAGAAGGATCCTTGCACCATGAAAATGGCCTAGGATTTTATCAAAACTAGGCCACACAGCCATGGCAGCAAGACAGGTGCAGATAGAAATGCTAATTAAGAAAAAGTTTATTAAAGAAACATGAAGAAGAAACTCAAACTCACAATGTAACTGTCAGTGGTGCATGAAGAGTTGGTGGATGCAGTGTTAGGTGCACAAGAGCAAACCAAACAGCAACCAAACTGCAGATGTTGCTCAGGGAGGAGAGAAAACTTAGCGCACGTTTGAATTCATGGCACATGCCAACAATTCATTTTTACATGAACATAATGTACTAACCAGTGCTGAACGTGGGCTTCATTTCTTTTGGACTTACTACATCTTATCTGTAGAAAGTACATTTCGTTTATGCAAAGATATTTTGACTTCTTCCTTTAAAAAATTCTAACTAAAATTTAACTAAAAAGGAATTTATCATTCAGCTCAGCAGTAGTGCCTTATTTTAACTCAGGGAACTTTGTCAAGGTCACTAGAACTCTTGCACTATCTCACCATAAACGTCCTGTTTCCATGAAGATTCATCCCATTTTCTGTATGTCACACTTAAAATCTTTCAAGTGCAGCTGACTGTTAAATCTTAAAAAGCGCAGAGCACTGAGTTTACAGAAGAAGTTTCAAGGCACACAAATAGCCTTTAAATCTAATCATGTATGATAATTATTTTAAATGACTGATCATTGATTATGCAGCACTATAGAATTGACTAGACTTTCAGCACATTCCTTGATTTCTTATAGAAAGTCAGCATATTACGATCTTGTGTATCATCAAATTAAAGGTTACACCAGAGATTACTTTACTTTTATTTTTGATTCACTTTTGTCACTGATAAAAGTTTGAACTGGAATTCAGTGATTAAGAATTAATCAGCAGTGAGTTGTGTCGACACAGCAAAGTGTCTTGCCAGGTATGCATGTGACTGATATCAACTACTGGTTGTAATTTTAATGGTGGATTTGATTCACTCTTTTATCAAGAAGATGTGTGTGCCATCCTCCTTACCTCTTTTTAAAGCCATTGTTGAAAATTTATGGCAGTTACATAAGAACACAATTAAAATCCATCTAATAACATTCATATATTTGACGGTCTGAGGTGTAACCCGGAGCGGTCCTCAGCAGGAAAAGGGTGGAATGCCCACTCCTGGTCAGGAACAAGTCAAAGATCCTCGTCACCTCCAAAGCCCACCAGCGGAGCCTCTGCTTCACAACAGCAGCTGTTATTTTTAATTTTTAATATAATTGTTCTGTCCTGTTTCAAATTAAACATTTTATATGGAGATATTACACTCTGGCTTTTCTTCACCCTATACTTCATTCTGCTCAATAAAAATGTTAATATTGTCTTAAACAGTAATGATTTTATTTTTTATACTATAAAATAAAGCTATTATCTCTATATGAATACATATTAGCATCATGAAGAGAGCTGTGCTGTGCAACCGATTGAAAGCAGAAAATGTAATGCTAGGTGGTTGTTGCCAGTGTGCCCTCACTCGATGATCTTGTTCTGTATTTAATGATGCGTTTGGCACCAAACTCAGGATGTTGATCCAACCGTCAGTAAAAGTGTTTTCACTTGTTCCCAGCAGAGGGCAGTGCAAGACAGTCAGAGTTTATGTGCCTCTTTCCTCTGTTCCCTTGACTATGATGCTTTAATGCAGACCTTCCCAAAGTGTGGGGCGCAGAGCCATTGCAGGGGGGGAATGAAAAGGGGGAGGGGGGAGCCACTGTCAATATGTGACATATTGAAATCGCGTTTGAATTTGCGCTTGTTTTTTGCTTCCACTTTGCAAATGTCCACGTGCCTTCTTTTGGCGCACCGGCCGGGGTCACTCGGGTCAGAACATGGGGTGCCACCATCATCCCACTTCTGACACCAATGTGGCGAGCTCAGACAAGGAGGAGACGGAGGTGTCGTTTGGTCTTGCTTCCCGTGAGCTAGCCAGGGAGCACAGCCGTTTATTGACATCTGCAGAAGAACACTGCCGCTAGCTAACTGCTCAGCGCGCCAACCGCACAGCAACAACAACACACAGAGCGCCCTCTGACCCCGGAAGGACACACCGTCGCAGCGAGAGGGCGTCACCCGTCACTATGGTAACATAAACAAAACATAACTGTACAAACAGAACCCCGAACAGCCCTGACCCGCTACAATATGCTGCTGAGAATATAGCCCAGAAGAAGCGTATAGTATAGCTTTTATTTTGGAAAGAGCCATTTCTCTGTAATAAACTCTCTTTTCCAAAGATGAGTGATTCCTCAATCAGATACAGGTGTTACCGCGCCAGATCCGCGGCCCCGAACCGTAGTAAGAAAACCTCTGGCAGTTACTTGAAGGTTCCGTAACTGACTCGTAGCCGGCAACAGCTTACTATACAGGTCAACTCCGCTAGCAAAAAGATCGAAGGAGGCGTAGGAAACTGCTTCACCGAACTTTATTTCTTCTCTAAGGCACGAACACCGCGTACAGTGGGCTGAAACAGTTTACTCACAGCGAGCATCGCCGACACAACTCTGGCTGTCGAGGGAGTTATTATATTCCTTTTATTTATTTTCTTTTCGTCTCTTCTGTAGCTAACCGTTACTTTTTCCCCTTCTCCGCTCTCTCTCTTCACACACACACCAGGCAGTCCCGCTACACACATCCCGAATACATTTCCCATCAGGCTTCATCCTTAAAGGGCCATGCCTGTAACACAGGGCTTGCAAAATCGCTAGCCCGACGTCCCGGGGCTAGCGATTTTTCCAGTCGTACTACCAAAATCTATCTCTGCCCTGCCCGTCGGGCTATTGTAGGAAGGAAAAATATATGTCAATGCTTTTGCATTCTTTCAGAAATGTAGCTGGGTAATTATGTCATTGGCATCGGTGAGCCACTGTCAATATGTGACATATTGAAATCGCGTTTGAATTTGCGCTTGTTTTTTGCTTCCACTTTGCAAATGTCCAGGTGCCTTCTTTTGGCGCACCGGCCAGGCACGACCGGCGGGGGAAAAGTCACTCGGGTCAGAACATGGGGTGCCACCATCATCCCACTTCTGACACCAATGTGGCGAGCTCAGACAACGAGGAGACGGAGGTGTCGTTTGGTCTTGCTTCCCGTGAGCTAGCCAGGGAGCACAGCCGTTTATTGACATCTGCAGAAGAACACTGCCGCTAGCTAACTGCTCAGCGCGCCAACCGCACAGCAACAACAACAACACACAAGGCGCCCTCTGACCCCGGAAGGACACACCGTCGCAGCGAGAGGGCGTCACCCGTCACTATGGCAACATAAACAAAACATAACTGTACAAACAGAACCCCGAACAGCCCTGACCCGCTACAATATGCTGCTGAGAATATAGCCCAGAAGAAGCGTATAGTATAGCTTTTATTTTGGAAAGAGCCATTTCTCTGTAATAAACTCTCTTTTCCAAAGATGAGTGATTCCTCAATCAGATACAGGTGTTACCGCGCCAGATCCGCGGGCCCGAACCGTAGTAAGAAAACCTCTGGCAGTTACTTGAAGGTTCCATAACTGACTTGTAGCCGGCAACAGCTTACTATACAGGTCAACTCCGCTAGCAAAAAGATCGAAGGAGGCGTAGGAAACTGCTTCACCGAACTTTATTTCTTCTCTAAGGCACGAACACCGCGTACAGTGGGCTGAAACAGTTTACTCACAGCGAGCATCGCCGACACAACTCTGGCTGTCGAGGGAGTTATTATATTCCTTTTATTTATTTTCTTTTCGTCTCTTCTGTAGCTAACCGTTACTTTTTCCCCTTCTCCGCTCTCTCTCTTCACACACACACACCAGGCAGTCCCGCTACACACATCCCGAATACATTTCCCATCAGGCTTCATCCTTAAAGGGCCATGCCTGTAACACAGGGCTTGCAAAATCGCTAGCCCGACGTCCCGGGGCTAGCGATTTTTCCAGTCGGGCTACCAAAATCTATCTCTGCCCTGCCCGTCGGGCTATTGTAGGAAGGAAAAATATATGTCAATGCTTTTGCATTCTTTCGGAAATGTAGCTGGGTAATTATGTCATTGGCATCGGTGAGCCACTGTCAATATGTGACATATTGAAATCGCGTTTGAATTTGCGCTTGTTTTTTGCTTCCACTTTGCAAATGTCCAGGTGCCTTCTTTTGGCGCACCAGCCGGGCACGACCGGCGGGGGAAAAGTCACTCGGGTCAGAACATGGGGTGCCACCATCATCCCACTTCTGACACCAATGTGGCGAGCTCAGACAACGAGGAGACGGAGGTGTCGTTTGGTCTTGCTTCCCGTGAGCTAGCCAGGGAGCACAGCCGTTTATTGACATCTGCAGAAGAACACTGCCGCTAGCTAACTGCTCAGCGCGCCAACCGCACAGCAACAACAACAACACACAGGGCGCCCTCTGACCCCGGAAGGACACACCGTCGCAGCGAGAGGGCATCACCCATCACTATGGCAACATAAACAAAACATAACTGTACAAACAGAACCCCGAACAGCCCTGACCCGCTACAATATGCTGCTGAGAATATAGCCCAGAAGAAGCGTATAGTATAGCTTTTATTTTGGAAAGAGCCATTTCTCTGTAATAAACTCTCTTTTCCAAAGATGAGTGATTCCTCAATCAGATACAGGGCTTGCAAAATCGCTAGAGAGCGACAGCACTGATTGGTGAGTGATGATAATTTGTGCACCAATTCCTCTGACATCGTCTTATCAATCGTTAGCTTACTATGCAAACATGACAAGTGAAATCTCCCGCAGCTTAAACATGTGAGAGGTTGATCGCGCAGAGAATCGCTGACCGTTATGTGTGTGTGTGTAAAAGCAGCAGGATATATATTTTAGTTCTGCTGAGCCAAATAAGACAGGTCAGGGTGAAGAAGTGACAGCCAAAGAAAAGCTTACCACAAAACGGAAAAGTTATGAGAAATCAGACTATGAGGCAAAAAGAAAGTGCAGCTTTACGGTTTCATGGACAAAATAATTTCTGTGGCTGCAATATGACGAGCTATATAACCGGGGCTGCACATAAGTGGTCCGCAGGTGCGCATTCGCTGTCCAAAAAAAAAAAAAAAAAAACGCGCACAAGATATGAAGTTGCAACGCGTGTTTGCATACATAAGATTTTCTGGAGGAGGACAGACTCTTAAAGTTTAGAACTCTTAAAGATGTCAAAGAAGCTCCTTTAAGCAATTACTTTGGTGTTCCTCTACCTCCAAAGAAATGTCAGAAGGAGTCCGAACCACAAAAGAAGCACGTATTCTCGGAAAAGTGGTTGCAGGAGGTGAGCTGGCTTCAAACAAATGATGAACGCACAGAGATGTGGTGCGGAATGTGCCGTGAAAATCCCACTCTATAGAGTGGCATTTTTAAAAAGGTTCTTTGAAAAACCATTAAAGATGCCCCAAAGAACCATTTCTTGATGGTTCTTTGGGGCACCTTTAAAGGTTCTTCAATGAACCACTGAAAGAAATGGTTCTTCAAAGAACCATTATTTGAAAGGTTCTTTGTGGCACCAAAAAAGGTTCTTCTATGGCATCAGTCTAAAGAACCACTTTTGGTTCCAGTTGGCACCTTTATTTTTCTGAGTGTAGCGGACAAAAACAGTGCTTTTTATATGGACGCAAACGCGCGTTGCAACTTCTTATCTGGTGCACGTCTTTTATTTTGACAGCGAATGCGCACATGCGGACCACTTATGTGCACCCGTGTAAATAACATAATGTTCTGCCGGGTGTGTTGTTGGTTTTCTCTCGATTTCTGAGTCGACAAGCGCCTTTGTTACTGGGACCAGTCACATTAGAACCCATGAGAAATGCATTATTGCTCAGTCTGCAATATCTTTCCCAGAACAAACACCAATTGCAAATAACAGACTAAAAATAAACCTGAAAAATCTGTTTAGAACAGCTACTATGTTGCAAAGAGTGGATTACCACTGGCACGATTTAGCAGTCTTTGCAAACTTCAAAAAGCAAACGGCCTCGATCTTGGTTCCACTTGTCTCTTACCTGTGACTTCAGTGGAAATTTCAAATCCAGGGTCTGACACAGACGGATTCATGTCCTACACAGTTCTTACAAGTTCATAGAAATTTCTGTTCAATTAGAACCAAGTATTTGAGTTGATGATTGTAATTTTTATACAATGTTGTAATTTGTTTTTCAACAATTTTTTGATTAATGTTTTGTTTCCTTTACAATATTATACTTTAATGTATAATATTGTAAAGGAAACAAAACATCAATCAAAAAATTGCTCTCTTTTTTATTCGGGCTACTTACATTTATTTTGGGCTACCAAAAACTGAAGAGTCCCTGCCCGAAGGGCTACCAGGGATTTTGAAATTTTGAGAGCCCTGAGATATATTTATTTTTTTTAATTACTTTTGTTTCAGCAACATTAAATTTAAAAACTGTACTTTTGAGTTAAAATATATATTTATAATTTTAATAAATGACAAATTAAAAAGGCATGAACATTTTTTTGTATCGAAAAAATATCGAACCGTGACACCAAAGTATCGAACCGAACCGTGACTCTTGTGTATCGTTGCACCCCTAGTAGTTACATATGGTTAAAATGATTCAAATGCAGTAAGTATACACATTTTTCATATAAATAAAGTCTATAACTTAATTATTGTCTGTAGCCCACATAATTCAACACTTTAGTTACATAAAACATGTGAGTTTTGATGCTATGTACTGTATAGCCTGTATGATAAAATAAATATGTAGCCCAATAAGTATAAAATCCAGAAAGCTACACAACCCTGGAGCACTTCTGTTGTGTTTTGTACGTGCTTCTGAGTTTTTACGTGTTTTGGAGTTTGTACATGCTTTGTCTGTAGGGGCCACATAAATATACTTTTATTTATTCACTCCACATAAAATGTAATCAATTAATCATATAATACAAAAACTAACTATTCACAGTTCAACTTTTAACTATTTAATTTTTCTGCTTTTTCCTTTTAAACAAATTTAAAGTGAAACTACACAAAACACTGCAAACCACAACACAATTAAATATAAATTAAAATATGAAGATGATGCACATTCTCTGTCATATGGACCTGCATGAATAAACTTTCTGAATCCTTTATCATCCTCAACTGAAAATAGTTGTGGATGATTACTGTACCTTTCTAATGAGACTCTCTTTCTCTCTCTCTCTCTCTCTCTCTCTCCCTCCCGCTCTGTTCCTGTGCTACTGCCAGTGTAACTACCGCCCCTCCCCCCTCTTCCCAGTGCAAAGCACAAGGCTGTGGCTAATATTTTTCAATTTCATCCCTAATTTCTTTAATTTCTGGAAGCAGTGAAGGGTCTTGTGTGGTCTTGTGTTGTTGTTCGGTTAAAAAAAGGTTCTCCTTCTCTTTTTTGTACACCTCCTCTCTGTTGTTTTTTTTTAAATTTACTAAACTTCTTTAGTTCCTCCATATTGGACTTATTATTTAATATTCCCACATTTAGCCTCCATAATATATTTTTCTCCTGTCCTTTCAAATGAACTATAAGGTGGATTGCACAGTGGTCAGATACATCTGCTTGTTGAATTTCACACTCTTTTACCCTATTTAAATCATTATTATTCATGAAGAAGTAATCGATTCTAGCATAACTATTGTGGGGGGGGGAGAATAGTGAATAGTGTGTATAGTCTTTTTTAGAGGGGTGAAACTCCCTCCATATATCAACTATCCCGGAGACAGAGGAGAAAAAGGAACAAGATTAAAAACAAAAATCGTCTCTGCCTGCTTGGCTGACAGGATCTTTGGATGCTCCTCAGTGAGGGGCAGCAACATCTTGGGATCGAAACAAAACAAATGGGTTTTCAGTTACACTTAAAACTGACATATGGATTTATACTGTAATACGGGCAGATTCAATTACTCACTTATCATTTCAGCTTTTCACTGGCTATCCAGTTTTTCCACCTCTTCTGTTTTGGGTGGACAGGAGATCTGCCAATACTGACAAGATACACAGGGCCGGAATTTGAGGTGTGTTGCATCAAGAAAAGAGTAATACTGACAACGAGTAACACTCACACAAAAACTTAACTCATCATCCTCTGTGGGGGCATGAAAGCTAAGAAAGGACAAACAAATAAAACATGAAGAGATAAGCCAATGGAGAAAAAAGGCAGACGGTGAGGGGACAGCAGAGCAGACTGTTGTTAGCTGTTCTAATGTAGGTAACACAAAATACCAGTAAAATTTCCCTGTGACTGTACTCGGGGTAAATTGTGAGTAATCCTTAGGCTGCCATCAGCTTAATGTCTATAGTGACACCATTTGAAATCATGTTTCAGCAATAGTTCTGTTTAATTTGAGTTCACATTGACATAAATGTGTGGAAAGTGCTGAGCACAGGTATAACACTTCATGATCACTTTATGGTTTGCTATAGAACAAACATTCAAACACATTTTGAATGTAAATCCCCTTATTCAAATCTATTCAAATATCGCTATGCCTTACTGGCAGACACAAGACTATATCTGGTAAACATCTGTTTCTTTCCTTTAGTGACCTTAACATTTCCATATGCAGATAACAGAATGCAAACTCTGCACAGCATCACATGAGTGAATACTTTTGGTGTGATTTCCAGTTTTAGTTGGATGGGTTTCCATAAAGTTGAGACTGTACTTAAAGAAAACAACAACAAAACGCCCTATTGTTTTTTTGTACAAGTTTTTGTACAAGTATGTTTTCATGACCAAATTGTGAATGAGCTAAAAAAAAAAAAAGCCCTGCGTTTTTTTTTTTTTTTTTAAAGAAATAAACGCTTTTATTTAAAGTAAAATGAAACTAACTAGAAAGGTTGGGATACATCGGTTTGCAAATTTCTTAATCCCCAGTAGACTAGAGTCCTGGAATATCTTAAATCAATGAAACATCTATTCAAACCATAGTTTACATTCTGGTTCTTGTATTATAAACTATTACTTATAAACTATTATAAACATTGTTTCACCTTCTTGACCACATTTCATATTTTGAGCAATAGCGTATTTTCATGTACATAAGTGCAATTTAAATAAAATTGCTTCACGTTTATACTGAAGTACAGTACTTAAGTAAGTGTAGCCTTGAGTGCATTTAGGGCTTCTTGTAGCAGAAGAAGTTCCTTCTCAGCTGGCAGTTTCTCATGCTGAAGGATGCAGTACCGTTCTTCTCAAGGACGCCACAAAAGCTGTGAGATGGTCAGCTTGGAATATTTTCATATTGCATCTGCTCTCCACTCACCCACAACCACTTACCAGCCAGGTTACACAGGCCTGTCCACACCTGCCAACATTAAACAGAGAGGTCCACATACAAAAACTTGTAACAAATAAAGAGTTTCTCAATACAAATACAATGTAGGAAACTGGCCAACCTCATCAGTGGTAGCCTCTTGTGCTCTCTCTCGTGCATAAGTATGTTCAAATGGAGAGATCAGCGTGACCAGGTCGTAGCGGTGGTTCCAGTCTGAAAAGGTTGGATTATTTGTGTTGACTCTATCCAGAGACCTGCAGTGATCCAATGCCTCCTCCCACGTCTTATTCTCCTTCACCAGAACCAAAGGGTCAGTATAACATGTGAAATGTCGCTCCAATCCACAATCGCTGGCTACCCATTTTCCATTTCTCTTAAAAACACAGTTTCCCTGTGCATTTGCTTCTGCAAGAACAAGGAGAAGTAAAGTAGTGAGAATGCACTGAGAAGTTTTCAGAGAAGGTTTGAAGACCAAATTGCATCTGAGATGTTGCATCTGTATGCGCTCAAATATTCATCTTTTATTGTTTGCATCAAAAAGGCCTCAGCATGTTTCATAAATGTACTGTAGATAATAGTATAGGCAAGATATAATAGATACAATAGATATAATAGATTTGAACTTTAAAACAAATAAATGTTAGCCTAACAGAAATACTGTAATACAGTTATACAAATATAATTCAGTTACATGTTCCTTACCAGTTATATGTTCCCACATGGTGAAGGTGGCTATCTCATCATCTTGGGACCATTTCCATGGACTTGCTGCATCTTCTCGGTATAATCCGATCCAGCCGTGCTGAATAAAACGTTCATTTTCTTGCTCGTTTCTGACAGTGACCAAATCAGTGTACTTGTGCCTGCAGTATGCCTGTGCATCTCTCCATGTCATGATGATAGAAGGGGAGTCATATGCAACTTTCAATTCCCCACAAACAGGAGAAAGGAAGAGCAGCAGTTGAATGAAAATGCATGTCTTTGTCATCATGTTTTCCACAGGAGGATGACACTAGAGCAAGAAAAGCATCCACAGACAGGAAAGAAATTGAGAGAAATCTATAGTGAAGCTCTGCTTTATTCACTATGTAGTTTTACTCATATATACATATGATGTGAAAAGCTGATTATAAACCTGCATTCATGCACTCTACCTAACTTAAAGTAAGAGAACTTACCTTGCATGTGTTAGGAGGGAAGCTCTGAAACTTAGTCTGATGATGACATTTCTTTGTCAAGTCTGGGAATTACTCATTTTACTAAGACATTTTACTAGTAAATTGTCCCTGTTGAAAAGTCTAACTACTTTTCAACAGGAAGCAAAGCAGCAACATTCAAATGCTTTATGATAAATCAAATGTGTCGCACACGTTTACTCCATTTCTTTTTATTGCCTTCAGTTCCCACTTTCTGCAAGTTCTCACCACTTGCAAGCAGCAAACTATCAAAGTGGATGTTTTTTGTGTTTACGTTTATGTGTCCAGGCATGCTATGTATGAACTTGTGTGTTTATGTGTGGCTGATTGGGACCTGATGTATGTAAAAACAAAGAATTACGTGATTAAAAAAACCAAAAAAACAATTTTACCTGATTTTTTTTCTGAGGACATTCGTTTTCAATTTCCATAGAACAGTGGCAGAATAATGTCCTCGTAATATCAGGCCCTTGTAGAGCAAAATTTAGTATTTTGGTCTAGAATGAGGCATGCTGTATAAAGCACTTTGAGTAGAAAAGCACTAGATAAGAACCAGTCCATTTACCGTTATAAATACAGCCTTTTTGTGTTGTTATTTGTCTTGTAATATTCGAAACTACCAGACTGCGGCTGCACACAGCAGACAAGAAGAAACGGTTAACCGTTCCACACAGCTGAGACACTATTACGCACAACATTTTAACACAGCAATACAAACAGGCCTAACTGGGCACAGCTAACTACAGTCTATTACATTTTGCATATTTCAGATAGATAGATAGATAACTCTTTATTGTCATTGCACAGTCATACATAGTACAATAGTTCAATGAGATTGGAAAACTGTCCTATGTCGGCACTACATGTAACACAACACGACATGATATGACACATCACAACGCAACACAAACAACACAACCCAGTATATTAACTTAGTAATAAAAAGAAGAAGAATAAGTGTATTGCACACTGTCATTATTGCACATTAATTATTATTGCACCTTGTTATAAATATAAATATTATTATTGTTATTGTTTTAAACATTGTTACTCCCCCCCCCCCCAAAAAAAAAAAAGTCCAGGGAGGTAGCCAGTCAGGTCAGCTATTTGCATTGATCAGGGCTGTTGCCCTGTTGTAAAAGCTGTCATTGAGTCTGTTTGTCCAGGACCTCAGCAGCCTGAACCTCCTGCCCGACGGCAGCAGCTTAAACACCCGGTGTCCTGGGTGTGTGCAGTCCTGTAGGATGCTGCGTGCCCTCTTGAGACAGCGAGTGCTGTACAGGTCCTTCAGGGAGGGAAGAGGATGTCCAATGATTTTTTGGGCCATATTGATGACCCTCTGGAGTGCCTTTCTGTATGCTGTGGTGCAGCTGGAGAACCACACACCGATATAATATGTCAGCACACTTTCAATGGAGCAGCGGTAGAAGACGGTCAGCAGCTCCTTCTTCAGCTCCATTTTTCTGAGGATTCTCAGAAAGTGCAGACGCTGTTGGGCCTTCTTTAAAACCGCAGAGGTGTCTCCATTGGAGGTCTGTGTCTATGTGCACACCCAGAAACTTGAAACTGGAGACCCTTTCCGCGCACTCCCCGTTGATGCTGACAGGCTGCAGCTCAGACTTCCTCCTTCTGAAGTCAGCTACTAGTTCTTTTGTCTTGGTGGTATTTCACCTGACTCAAAAGGCAGATTTGCAAAACATGCAACGTAGCCAATTGCCCTTCTGCAGAAAGGGCAGTAGTGTTAATACTGCTTAATTCAATGCAACCCTACAGGGACAATTCTAAGAGTTTCCAGGGGGATCAAACCTTTTAATGTGCTGTTCCTCTGTTGTGCTCCGTTTTTAAGCTGGTAGTTAAATAAATATTTAAATAGAAAATAATGTTTTCATATTACTGCCATGGCTTATGATAGGTAATGGGGTTAGGTCATTTTGAAAAAACTGACTGGGTGCTGTGATGCTTGTCTGGAAGTATTAACTTTTTGTTATCGTTTTTTGGCCATAAAAACTGAAAAAGCATTAAATATGTAGTCTTTAAAAACTGGAATTAGAAGAAATGCAAATGTGTTACACCATAATTTGGAGAGTTTTTGTATTCATATATCAAATAAACAACAATTTTTATTCTATGAATAAAACCTGTGTGAACTTCATCTCACATAAAATTATATTACTTAGTGGAGAATAAATTTGTCTATAGTATCGGGTGTTATTTTGGGGTTTAATGAATATTATGAGTTCTATTGGTCGTTGTGGATCGTTTATGGTTGTTTGTTGATGTGATATGCCCCCGGTCCCTCGTCTTCCTGTGTACGCATTTGAGTGTGTGTGCTGTGGTGTGTTAGTTTTGCTGCCACACCAGGCCTGGAGAGTCTCCCGTCTTTGAGCCAGCCACACCTGGGATTAATCACTCAACTGTTGCCGATCTGAATAATCAAGAAGCCCTACATAAGAGAGTAGTGGCGCGATATTGTTAAACTAGGAACACAGTTAGTGCTCATGCTTGTGTTACTGCGTTCTCAGTTATTCTCCTGTTTGAATGGTGAAGGCATATTTGTCGGCTGGTGGATGGGAATGTAGCATAGCATAGCATAGCATCTTTATTTATAACGCACTTTACATCCAACAATGTTGACCAAAGTGCTACAAATATAAAACAGAGAGGAAACAGTTTAAATTACATATAAAATATCTTAAAATTAAAAATAATATAATTAATAAGAAACGTATTAAGAGACATCAACAAGTCCTGCTGTGCTAAAAGCCAAGGTAAATAAATATGTTTTAAGGGATAAGGAAGGTGCCTGTCTAACATGTAAAGGCAACTCATTCCACAGTTTTGGTGCTGCCACAGCAAACGCCCGATCCCCTCTGAGCTCACGATTAGTCCTGGGCACGCTCAGGAGGAGCTGGTCTGCCGACCTGAGGGACCGGGAAGGTATGTATGGATGAAGAAGCTCAGAGAGGTACACAGGGGCAGCATTGGACAAACATTTAAAAACAAATAAAAGCAGCTTAAAATGGATCCTAAAATGCACGGGCAGCCAATGAAGTGAATATAAAACTGGGGTGATATGCTCGTATCTACGAGTGCCAGTTAAAAGGCGTGCAGCAGCATTCTGGACTAACTGCAGTCGAAAAACAGAAGATCGACTCACCCCAAAATAAAGAGAATTACAGTAATCCAGCCGAACGGTTACAAAAGCGTGGATTACTGTTTCAAATTGCTGTCTCGTAAGAAAGTGCTTAATTTTTGCCAGTTGCCTCAGATGAAAGAAACTAGACCTTACAACCAACCCGATCTGGCTTTCAAGCTTAAACTCAGGATCCATTTTAAAACCCAGATTAACAATCTCTGGTTTACAGAATGATTTCAGGGATTGCAAATCAACACACGGAACAGCAGTGGAGGCAGGTCTGAACACCATTACTTCAGTTTTAGAATCATTAAAACAAAGAAAGTTTAGCGCCAACCACGACTTGACGTCCTCCAGACATGTTTGTAAACGATTTACAGACGACCCATCTTTCTTTTTAAGAGGAACATAAATCTGGCAGTCATCTGCATAATAGTGAAACGAGAGTCTGTGCTTTCTAAAAATTGAGCCCAATGGAAGTAAATAAAGTGAAAACAGGATAGGGCCCAGAATGGAACCCTGTGGTACTCCATGAGACAACGGAGCACGGGAGGACTCACAATTTCCTAAGCGAACTGAAAAGGTTCGGTTTGTTAAGTAAGACCTGAACCATTTCAGAACCTGTTATACCGACACACTGCTCCAAATGCGAGATTAAAATTTCATGGTCTACAGTGTCAAATGCAGCAGTTAAATCGAGTAAAATAAGAATGACACTTTCACCAGAATCACATGATAAAAATATATCATTAAAAATTCTTAAAAGTGCTGATTCAGTGTTATGCATTGCTTTAAAACCAGATTGAAAAATCTCCTGAACATTTTGTGCATTCAAGTATGTGATCAATTGGTCATATACAATTTTTCCAAGACTTTAGATAAAAAAGGGCAGCTTAGATATTGGTCTAAAATGTACTCACTGTTGCGTCTCTTGTTTCCAGGAGGATTGCGGAAACATGTGGAGGACACCGAGGAGGACAAACACAAACACAGGCGCAGGAAGAACACACACACTGTGATCGTTGGCACTGCTTTCTGCTCTCTTCACTGTAAATAAACGCACCATCTTCATCTAAAAGTCCTGCATTTGGGTTCTCTTTCAACCAACCCTGACAGATATTGTGTTACACAGTTAAACCCAGTTCATCTACAGGACGATGCTGTAGTGTGTTTTTTGATATGTCATATACACAAATTTAAAGTGTTTGACATTAACATAATGTTTTACTGTGTTTTTTATACCCCAGCTTCAGTAATATATTTTGACAAATACACTAATGAGGAGTTATATCTGTTTACCATCTACACTGCTGTGTATCTGGAACAGTCCACTTGTTAAAAATGATTTGTTAATGTTTTAAGAATCGTATAATTAGCGGTATCAAAGGAATTCTTGGTTTTAATGACCTGATTATTTACCATCCCTGGTACAGATGGAAAGGTTAGTTTATACAGGTTAAGATGAAAATACTAACAAACACATCAAATTTTACTTTGTATTACTAGCTGTAGAAGACATCTTGGAATGACTGATAATAAGCTGTTCTTCACATTTTGTAACTCACAAAAAATACAAAAGTGTAGCAAAATGTCATAATGTTATTGGGATTACATGGACTTCCTCTGGACTGGATTAATGATTGAGTTAATTAGTTGCACTGGTAAGTAGACTTTATTACCATCATGTTACGGGAGGTCTGTTAAGAGAGCCTCCGTGCAAAAAGAATAGGAATTCTAGTAGGGACCAGCAACAAACCACCACGCACACACTGCAATGGGTTACACAAAATTTATTTGTTCTTCCTCTAGGCAAACTACCGGCTGAAGACGACCCCGGCCAGGGATCCAAAGCCCAAAGACCACCGCGGTCCGAGTTCTTCGCCTAGTTACAAACAGGGGAGAGAGGGTCACTGCACGAACACGCAACCAACCGTATCAATCCTGCAGCTCCCTAAAACAGGTTTGCCACCCACCTTTTCAGGCTTTAACTTTGTTCGAGGCTGGGTCTCCACATTACCTCCCGGCAGTTAAACTTCCCCGAGCTGGTCCAGTTCTTCTTATCGGGGCGCAGGAGGTCTCCAGTCTAGTGCTCGTTTTCCTCTTTTCCAACACGTCCCTTTTTTTCCAGCACGTCCTCTCTTTTCCAGCACGTCCTCTCACAGCTCCATAGGAATACGTCCTCCTTTCCACGTCCTCCGTTTCGTTAAAAGCAAAAACCAGGCCAGGCTAAAAAAAGATCCTTTCTATTAAAAATGCGCACACTTTGTCCTGGATCTCCGGGGCTCTCCTGCTTCACCAAGGTCCTACTAAAAACAACAACAACACTTCCTGCTTCCTCTCCCCTTTATAAAGAGGAACTCCAATCAGCCGCTCCCTGTATTCAACTCCGCCTCACTGGCAGCTGGGCTAGAGTAAAATCTCCCCTCCCACACAGGTGCAACAACCGTAAATAAACACAAAAACATGCAATTAATCCAAAACAAACTCAAAAACAAAACCAACAAAACTTAGGGGGGGGGGGGGGGGGGGGGGTTTCTCTCCGTCCTTTCCCACCATGCTATACTCCGTAACAATCACACAACACTACAGTGTCTATTTCCCTTATTTATTGTTAAAGCATCCTGAGCCACCAGGAAAATGGAAAGTTAAATAAAATTAGAGTTTGGTTCACAAGAAACATACTCTTATTATCTGCCCAACTTTAATTTTAATGCAGTTAACATCATTATGTGTGTAAAGTGTAATCAACGTGTTAGCAGTGTTGAGTGGACTATTTCTACTTTCTGTGCTTTGAGGCACTTCTGAAGCTCCACAGCCGAAAGTTACGTCTTTGTTTTAAGATTTAATTGGCTGTGGTTTGATCTTAATGGCCCTGGGCAAATATCTGCTTACAATTAAATCTGCAGTGTTTTAAAAAGTTTGTCTATTGTTAAAATGATTTATGAGTGCTTTATAAAATCTGCACTTTGAAACAAATTGCTTTGTTTCTAAATTTTATAATCTGAATGCTTAGCAGCCTCTGTCTAGAGGGAAATGAGAGGATTTACAGAGCATGATAAAAAGCCCAAGGAAATTACAGCAAAGCCATTCATTATATTTTAGTCGTGATTTCTAGCTGTAGAAAGTATGTAGGAATCATATAGTATTTTGGATTGATTGATAACCAGATGTTCCTCCCAAATGTTCCTCACAGCATTATTGGGATTGTAAGAAACTGACTGAGCTAATGAATCATTTCTGAATGAGCATTAAGTGGATTTTGTTTAGTCACAGAAAGCTAGGCTGGGTGTTTCCTGTTTTTGTGATAAGCTAGGCTAACTAGCTGCTGTCCATAAATGTGACATATAATATTATAAATGTGCTTCCTCAAAAGAACAAAAGAATATTAGCAAAATTTTAATTAATTGTATATTTAATAATCTAGGAAGATTTTGAACAAAAATGTAATTACCCAGCAGCTTATGCTTCTTCCTGCTCCTTTTTGAACATGGACGTTATTTGGAGTTGTGGTTGCTCGTTTTCCTTTTGTTTGCTTTGTTCATTTGTCTCTTTTAATTCTATTTTTTTATACTTTTTCAACATGTTCAAAATAAAGATTCAATCAATCAATCAATTACCCAGCAGTCTGAAAACAAGTTTACATGTGCAGCATCAGTCACAGTATTATTACACAGTATGCTAATGTTTTTCAAACGTTAGAGCGATATTATCTCATTCTTGTAAAAGGCATTACCTCAACATGCAGACCAGGGTTCAAACGCACACACACATAGACACACACACCTTATCGCTGGTACAACCAGGAGAGACAAACAGATCAATAAGCGCTACCTGCACCAGTCAAGAACTCACAATTACCGTCGGTGCCTGAGGAGAAGATGACATTTGAAAAGATTTCTCAAGATTTCAGCACAGATGGCCATTCAGTCTCTCACCGTCAAAGATTTCGACAAGGTACAGCTCACTTTACAATCAAATTCCGAGCAGTTTCTTTTCTGCTTTTTTTTATACCACCGCTTTACTCCCTCCTTGTGAAATCTGACCTCGTGGAGCTTTCACTCGTTTACTCATTTTGGTTTCAGATACATGTAAAACATTTGTAATAAGTGTGTTACATTGTTTAAAACTAAACCACATAGCAGATTGCTCTGTCACCTATTAGGAAAGTCCCCATTATAAATTTATTTGATTTACTGAAGACAAAATATTTTATTAGGATTTTTAACTGAGAGGAACATTTTCAAGGTCTGTTTGCAGATGGAAGCAGACCTGCGTTTCCACACCACCGACTGGTTATACTGAGTCTGAGCCTGCTGAATGCTGTTCTGCTGATAGCTGCTGTTGTCACTGGGATCTATTGTAAGTATGAGAGTCAATAAGAAACTCCTTAATCTGAAGTATAATCCTTGTTCTGTATGATATTAATCGCACAAAGTAGTAGAACCAAGTACGAACGATGGTATGAAACTGCAGAAATTCATATAATTTACTTTTACATATATGAATATCTGATTGATTAGAGTTTATTTCTAGACCAGAGTTTCTTAATGTTTTCAGCGTGCCAAATGACACAGAGCCACACTCAAGAATAATACTGTATTTGTAATGTTTCATTTTGGACACATTACAAGCACAGCATTTGCGGTTTATGTTGGTATATGCCATTTTCACTATCATGAAACAGGTATGTGTTGCTTTGCAGTTGCTTTGGTCGCTACATGGTTGCAAGTTTTGCTAGTAGTATGCATGGAAGATGCTAACTTGTCTGCTAACCCTCACTAATTACTTACCGAGCAGTATTAAACTGTGAAAAGTGCAACTAAATGAAAATCGTTTGCCTTCAAATCAAAACTTCTGCCTGGAGAAATTTGTTAGTTGCCGCACAACTTTTACTTTGAAAGCAAATGTCGTCTGTTTCTGCGTTTTGGCACACTGCACCTAGAAGAGTAAATGGTTACTGTTTGTGTGTACAATAGTGTCTTTCATACAAATTAGAGGTAATCAAAGCAATCTGCTGGCAAGGTTTTTCACTCAGCCATAGTCAACAACCTGAGCTCAATTCCAGTCACTGGACCTTTCGGTGAATGTAGTTCTTTGTATAGTTATTTGTATATATTAGCTGGTATCTGTGTCTGTGACAAGCACTCATACTGTCTATAGATGCAATACGCTAACAAATCTACTTTGAAACAAATATGTGGAGCCAACATGACATCTGGAAAACTGAAGATCACAAACCAATGGCTGACATCACTGTGATTAGAGCAATCTTTTATATTGACCCTCTTTTCCTTTCTTATCTTTCAGGTGTCAAAGCCAAAGACTTTCAGGTTTCAGATTCATCTGTTTCACCCTTGTTGATTGAAATGAACCATCTCCGCAACCACAGTGGTATCATCAAAGAGAGGCTGGAGGCCCAGGCAAAACTGGTGAAAGAGCGCACCAACCACGTGCAGCTAAAGCTCCAGGTGAAGCAGTTGAAGGTCGAAAATGATTTGCTTCAGCGACAAATTGAGACACTAAATGCAGCGAAATCAAATCTCCAGACAAATAAAACTCTCTTAGGTAAGTTCAGCCTCCAACCCGTCTTTGTGAACATGCAGCATGCTGTGAATCTGCACGGCTTATTGTGAGATAGTAAATGGTTGTTCGATCTCTCTTGGAACAGAGGAAACCTGCGGCAGATGCCCAACAGGATGGCTCCTTCTTAAAACATCCTGTTATTATTTTTCTCACCATGAAATAAACTCCAGAAAGAACTGGACGGAGAGCAGACAATACTGCATTAATCAGGGCGGTGACTTGCTTGTCATCAATAACTTGGAGGAGCAGGTTGGTCAGAAACGAAGTCTTTTCTGCTTAAATAGTTTATTTTGTAGGCCTCTGTGTCTGGTTTTAAAATGCCAAGAAATTCGAGCCCACCATGTCTGAGAAAGTTATCTTCTGTTAATGATTAAGATTCATTTCAATTTCATAATCTTGGTGCATAAAAAAGTAAAGTCACAATAATATACGTTTAATTTTGGCAATTACTCATTAACTTGTACGTTATTAAGAGCTTTACACTCAAAAACTTTACCATCTCTGCTCGTGTGTGGGTCTGTGTGGGTGGGATTTAATTAGACTGAACTTACTTTAAACTGGCAAAGTAAGAAAAATAGTACTCGTCTAACTTCTTAGAGCAAATATGTGACATCTTGATAAAGGCTAACCACGGGGAGCAAATGTTTTATATTCATGATAGCATTGCTCAGCTATGCCTAAACGAAAGGGCTTTTAAATTCTGTTTGATCACACCATACTTATTAGTCATCATTTAAAAATCAAATTGAATGTCTGCTTTCTCATAGCTCCTCATAACCGACAACTTTCAAAAAGTGAGCAGCTCTGGCGTATGGTGGCAGAATGGATACTGGGTCGGCCTCACTGATGTGGTGACAGAGGGAACGTGGGTCTGGGTTAACAATGTGACCGAGGTGGATTCAATGTAAGCGACTCGTGAAGCGCTATGATTCATTACTGACAAATGTACTGAAAACAAGTTCCTCTCTAAGCGATTGTGCTTTACTCAAGGTACTGGAGAAGTGGGCAGCCCGACAGCTCTGGTGAGGAGAAGAAGAACTGTGCTGCTTTTCTTTTCTTTACCGATAATGTGAAGACGTGGTACAATGTAGAATGTAGCAGCAAACAGCTGAACTGGATCTGCGAGATGGAGCCAAAGCAAACCACAAGGGGACCTCAATGATGATGTTTCAAAATAATAATAGCAATAATGTCATAAAATCTCTCAAATAAATTAGCTGTAACTTGACATGTGAAAAATCGTGTTATACACTACTGTAAGTGACACGTTTTCGGGTTTTTTGTTTTTAAAGTATTTTGACAAAACTCAGCATATTCAGTTGTATATGGGGGAAAAATGTCTGCAGTATCTGGTCTGTAATGATTTTAAGATGTTTAATGCTTAACTTGATAAAATAAAAATTCATCCTTAAAGAATATTTCTGATCCTAATCTTGTTTAGATGATCTGAAAACTCTGCTGTTCCTTTACCTCCTGTAAATGGTTAACAAGTAAACTTGATTTTCTGTTTGCAATGTTACACACACACACATGCGCAAACACCCGCAGGGCAATGTCCTAACAAATACTCTCTCTTTCTCGGGTGATCTTGCTGCACTCTTCTCATCTCGTCGATTAAAATGGAGGACAACGGAAATAATGCTGGCTTTTTTGAGAGTACTTATAACAAACTGACTTATCCTGAGGACATTAGTGAAGATGACCACTCTTTCAACTTGAACCAGGAGAGGCAACAAGGTAAATGACAAGAAGATGAATGATGATTAAGGAAATATGTTTAATGTTTCTTCTCTGCCAGAAATTAGCTTTGCTCTTCACAGCACTTTTTATAACTTGTGATTACACATCCACATTTTCGCCCACCACTTGGGTGTTATTTTGATGTTGCTGTATTGTGCATGGCTCTGATATTTATCCACCACTTATCTGTGTAGTGTCCCTGTCCACAATGGGGCCTGGATCCTGTTTAAATCGTTACAAAGTGCTTGCAGTGAGCCTGGCAGTGCTCGCTGCCTTTCTGCTGGCAGTTGATATTGGCCTGGGAGTCTATTGTAAGTGATTACTGCAAGCTGCAGTTTTTGTTATATTGAGAAATTTTTTAAATCTTAAAAAAAAGGTTCAACAGGAGGGAAAATAATCATCTCTTGTGGGAAAATCGAGGTCAACAAAAAGGGATTTGATTTATTCTCACCTGACTCTTTTTATCTAGTTTTAACTCCCTGGTTTGGTTTTCCACCCTGTAGCTTCACTGCTTATTCACCTGTGTTTGTGTCCTCAATAGGCCGCTAATTTTACTGAAAAGTCTCCAATAAATACTGTTTCACTACCTGCCTGCCACTAAAGAGTAGCTAAAGTTAGCAGGTGAATACAGAAGAAACATTAGCATCTATGAAACCGGATGTTATCCCCTCAAATTCATGGAAACCAAAATAATAAAGCCCAGTCTTTTTTTCATAAACTGTATAAGGTTGTTTTGTGTCAGCTTTCTAAAACGTTTGTTTCTGCTGCCCCCAAGTGATCAAAAAAGAACAAAACAGAAAATGCAGGTTTAATTACTAACATTACAAATGTACCTTAAATAACGGTCACTAAAGTAGCATCAGGGAAATTCAGAGTTTGTATTCCCTTAGAAAAACATATTAGTTGACGCGTTTTTTTCACCTGGTTGCAAACACAGAAAACTTTCTATACATGATTTAAGCTACAAAATATGAGGAGCGCTTGATTATTTGATTAATAAATATGTTAATTTATAAAAATGGTTATATGCTTTTGCATCAGTGACTATTATATCAGGTTTTGCCCACTTTATTGGCTAATATTAGATTACTACAGATCACTCATGCCAAATGCCAGACTAATTTGAGTTTTAATTTAATTGCAGTATTTCTGTTACATAATTTATCCATATAAGAGGACCAACAAGCTGATGACTCAGTTGTAAATACCTGTTACTTCTTTGTTTAGAAAGGGTCACCAGAGCAGGTGGATCAGCAAACGTGGCATATTTAACCAGGATTTTTGTTTCCAATCTTGAACTGGGATCTTTTAGTTGTTAGGCAAATGTATTAACAACTATACTAAAGAGCTATTCACTATGTTATTTAATTATGGGACAATTTTAAAAAAGGAAAATGTGTAAACTGTCTTAGCTGTGACCTAAAAACTGCCTGTGTTCTAGATAATAAATAAATATTTTTAAGTGAGGTTTGTCTGCTACTGCTCTTTTGTTATTTCCGTTAGAGTTCTTTCTTCAGCTGTACCAACACCGTAAAAATTGTACAGTTTTTAAAGTCTTCCTTTTCTCTACTTTCAGACTACAGACTTACTTATGGGAACCATTTAGTAACAGACATCAGCACTGAGATTGCCAAATTGCAGGCTACTTACAACGCTGCACTCCAAAGCAAGACTGAAGCCAAACAGGAGGTGGCGAAAGAGATCAAGTCACAGCAAATTACCAAGTGGGAGCTTGATCATCTGAACAGAAGGAAAAAAGATACCGAAAAACTAATAGACAGAACTGAAACGGAAATAGCGATGTTGGAATCCCACATGCCAATGCTCAGTGAGAGGCTTTTTCTTTATTTATCATGTTAATAAATGCTCTATAATTGTTATGTCATTCCTTTTTTTTGGTTTTTGTCGACAGAAGAGGGCTGCAGACAGTGTTTGCCAGGCTGGACTGTCATTAATTCCATGTGTTACTTCTTCGCTTTATCTGAGGAACTCTCACGGAGATCGTGGATGGATGCCAGACATTTCTGCAAGAGGCAAGGAAGCGACTTATTGGTCATCAACAGCAGAGAGGAACATGTAAGACTCAACATTTAAACAACACAATGAAACTTACTGACAAACTTACAAGTTCCACTTCTCATGAACAGTACTAGCATATATGAATGTTTGTGTGTGTTTTCACGTACATGTGTATTTCCTATATTGTCAGATGGCCCTTGCTGAAATTGTAAAAATGTCTCGAGACCCCTCGAGATCGCTTGCCCACAGTGGATTCTGGATTGGACTGAGAGATGCAGATGTGGAAGGAAGTTGGACATGGTTGGATGGGACAAGGGTGGAAGAGGGGTATAAATTCTCCTAAAAATCTTAATCCATAATGACAAAGTGAAAGAAGTTTTCTTGCTATTTTTTTTTTCCAAATCAACATTTACATAAGTACTCACAGCCTTTGCCATAGCACTCAAAATTGAGCTCAGATGCATCGTGTTTCCACTGATCACTTGTCAGAGGTTTCTATTAGTTTTTGATTGGAGTTCATTGTGGTAAGGATTGTATCAATGCACAGATCTGGGAAAGGGTACAGAAACATTTCTGCACCCCTGAAAGTCCCGATAATGGCTCCATCATCAGTAGATGTAAGAAGTTTGAAATCACCGGGAATTTTCCTGGAGCTGGACGCCCAGCCAGTCTGAGCAATCAGGGTGTAAGTGCCTTAGTCAGCGAGAACTCGATGGTCACTCTAATAGAACGACTCTCAAAGTTGTTCAGGTCATGTGCAAAATGCTCTGGACTGATGAAACAAAGATTGAACTCTTTGGGCTGAATGCCAAGGATCAGCACCTAGCTAATTCTATTCCTACAGTGAAACATGGTGGTAGCAGCATCATGCTGTGGGGATGTTTTTCAGCAGCAGGAACTACTCAAGACTACTCATGGTCGAGTTGATGATAACTTGCTCCAGAGCACTATGGACCTGGGACTGGGGTGAGGGTCCATCTTCCAACAGGACAACAACCCTAAAGGTGGCAAAAGGTGCTTCAACAAAGTATTGAGTACTGAGCAAGGGCTCCGAATACTTATGTACATGTTGTATTTTTGTTTTTTGCTTTTAATGCGTTTGCAAGAATTTCAAGCAAATCTTTCTGACTTTGTAATTATAGGCTGTTGTGTAAAACTTTGAAGTGAAAAATGAATCAAATCCAGTTTGGAATAAAGTAATGTAATGTGACAAGATGTGGAACAAGACAAGCGATATAAATTCTTTCTGAATGCCCTGTAACCATTATCCACTTGTGATAACGTAATTTAAGTATATGTCAGTTTATTAATTTAAGTATATGGTAATTTCCCATATATCTCTGTCAGAGCACACATAAAAAAACTAAGCAAAGTTACCCATCTCTTGTTTCAGGTACTGGGATATTGGAGAGCCTAACAACCAAAACAATGAAGACTGTGCTGCTATGTATCCCAGAGAAAACCCCTTTCATTCATGGAACGATGCTCCATGCAACTGGAACCTGAAATGGATTTGTGAGAGGACACCAAGACCTTTTAGCTCTAGCTTAAATGTTTAAACAGAGAGTCAAGTCTGGCTTTAAGGCATGTACGTGTCTTCTGAACTTTTTTTTTTCTTTATTGTCATGTCTTTTGCAAGAGACTACAAAATGTCCAAGAAGATTAAAATAAGAAAAATACATCTGAGTTATAAAGGCATCTACAAAATGTATGCAAATTCTGTAACTGTTACAAATAAAACCTTTACTATGTACACATATTTTACCACTGTACAGATTTGTACACTAACATGCCAGTGTTTCAGGAAAACCTTTACATGCCCTCTATAGGTCATGTTAGTTAGAGCCCAAACATTTACCATTTAATGGGCTATGACTGAAACACTTGACCTAGACATTTTAGACCTAGCGTTGCATCAACTACAGCCTTTTGAAACTCTACTGAAATAGAGTTTTACAGAGAACAGTGAAAAAAATCAAAGAAACCAATGAGCTTATTCTGTACACAACAATAAGTCTACAACAGCTCAAGCTGGAATCAAGTAAGGACAATCACATCACTTTTCAACACTGAAGTGTAGAATTACAGTTAACAATTAACACTTCAAAGGGTCACCACTCATTTTGCTAAAGAGCTTCAATTGTAGATGTATCTAATAAACTGGCAGTTAATAAATAAACACAAGCCAAAACTAATCCCACTTTGTCCATTTCCAAGACTAACCTACCAAATTATGACTTTTTTAAAGACTGGGTTAAAAGAAAACCCGGTCGTTTGCAGTGCTGTGGTCCCTCACAGCACTGCAAAGTGCTGTCGAAGTTGCTTGAGAAGCTGCTGAGTGTCGACGTGTTCTGGGAAAGCGTCCTCAGATTTTTGGGCTGCACTGTAGCTGCTCTGAAGGTCCCCAAGCTGGACACAGGCAAGAAGATGTAAAGATCACACTTTGTCACTTTTAATTGCACTGCATGATTTGGTTGGACCTTGATAGCGATAAATTACCTTTTCAGAGAGAATGGAGAGATTGAAGTGTGGCTCGTACATATGGGGGGCCAGTGATGCAGCAGTCTGAAGGAAGCCTTTAGACTGGATTAAAGGCAGGGAAACAATTAACACCTGTCATGAAAATGTATATGAAAATGCAGTGTTTACAGATTTAAAGTTTTATTTTCTTTAATTGGAGCAATCCTTACATCACGTTGCCATCATCATTATCACTATGAAAAAAGCTGGAAAACCCTGAAAATTTAACCTTTTAAATCATGTTGGCAGCAGAAGTGTTAAGCAGGTGGATTGCTCATGCTCCTCCTGCTACTGGAAAAATAAAATCCCATATATCTCATGACGCTTTGTCTCATATCAAGCTATTATTGCTAAATTGCTTTATTGCCTAGCTCTTTGTTGGAGTAACAGGGGCTTACTGAATATTGGATTTATATTACGCAAGTATAATTTGAGAGATATCTTTTGATAATATGAGCTGGATTACAGTTTATATGACGCTAATAACTACATTTTAGTGATTTTCTTATAATGGGCTGTGTTATATCACATTAGAGGTCGAAAGGATCACCATTATGATTTCATTACTCATATTTTAGCAGCTTAACAAAGACAATGATTCAAAACTATGTCTTTACCTGTTCAATGTGACCTTTTCGCAGCTCCAGCACAGCCAGGTTGTTATAAGCTTCAGCATGGTCATTATTAAATGCCAAAGTCAGTTTAAAGCACTGATAGGCCAGAGTCAAGTCCCCTATTCCCTGTAAACACAGAGCATATTCTAAATTATACAATGTAAGGTTGTCATTTCAATTAACTAAGTGTCAAATTATGTTAACTGTGAACCATATATGGAAGTGAAACATATTAAGTAATTTTCTGTTAACTCACAACAGCCACGTGTCCTATGTTGTACCAGACATCAGCCTGCTCTTCATCATTGGCCACCAGGGCCAGAGCCCTCTCAAACGAGGACAGAGTCATATCGTACTGCTGGGCGTAGAAACAGCACAGGCCCAGGTTGTTGTACAGTTGGCAATTATACACTCCCATCTGGAGCAGCCGTCTAGCAATGGGTGAAACATATTAAATCACAGATGGTAAATAAAATCTCATCAGATAAATTGTAACAACACATTACACAAATTGTACAGAAAGTTTGTCTGACCTATAGAAGCGCAGAGCAATCTCAGGCTGATCTGTATAGAAGTGATTGCTGCCTATGCAGGCTATGGCCTCCACGTGAGTGTTGTCCTGCTTCAGGACGTCTTTATAGTACTCTGTCGCTGATGAAATGTTGTTCATCTCCTGTCAAAATACCATTTTAGAGACAATTAATGAATGGACGGATGGATGGATATCTTTAATGATTCATGCAACTGTTAAGGTTATACTCCATGCAGCTATGGTGGAAAGTTTACATTAGTCCAGTGGTTCCCAAATAGCTTGGAGGCAAGTCGTTAAGATTTTGTGTCAACCAAACACTATTAGTGTAACTGAAAGCCCTTTTGTCTTTAACCTCAGCAATTCAAGTACTAAGGTTAATATTGCAAAGAAGCTGGGAGTGAAGCTGTTGTTAAAGCTGGCTTCCTTTAACTATGACTGCTTGCATTTCTCCACTTCAGTGACTTTGAAAATGTTACTCATTCCTTAATTTCGTCCAGACTTGACCATTAACAGTCTGCTTTCAGGTGTCAGCCTGTCACTGCTTGGCCAACTAAAGCTGGCCAGCTCTTAACTGGCAAGTGTAAGCAAGACCACACATCACTCATATTAGCTTCCTTTATTGGTTGTCAGTAAGTTTTAATTTTTTTTTCTTTGATTTTAAGTGATTGCAGGGGTTGGCACCTCCTTAGCTCTCTCATTGAGCAGGTCTGCTGAGCAGAGGCTTTTGACTGTCCTGTGGTCCAGATTAAAACAAAGAGGAAATCAGAAACTTAAATGTACCTTCTCCTACATTGTGGAGCAAACTGCCTATTTACATCAGGGGCATTAGACATTTTTGAAAACGGTCTTTGGTTATTACACCAGACTAAGTCCTGATTACTTTGAATTGTGCTTTTACTGTTTTTGTTTTTTCATTTTGTTTTTTGTTTGTTTTGATTGGGGCTGCAGCTGCAGTAATGCGGACGCTGCACCGGTCCGTCGTGGTGAAGAGGGAGCTGAGTGTAAAAGCGAAGCTCTCAATTTACCGGTCGATCTACGTCCCTACCCTCACCTATGGCCACGAGCTGTGGGTAGTGACCGAAAGAACGAGATCGCAGATACAAGCGGCAGAAATGAGCTTCCTCCGAAGGGTGGCTGGCCTCTCCTTTAGAGATAGGGTGAGAAGTTCGGCCATCCGGGAGGGGCTCAGAGTAGAGCAGCTGCTGCTCCACATCGAAAGGAGCCAGCTGAGGTGGTTCGGGCATCTGACAAGGATGCCCCCTGGGCGCCTCCTGGGCGAGGTGTTCCAGGCATGTCCCACCGGGAGGAGGCCCCGGGGCAGACCCAGGACACGCTGGAGAGATTATATATCTCGGCTGGCCTGGGAACGCCTTGGTATTCCCCCGGATAAGCTGGAGGAGGTGGCTGGGGAGAGGGAGGTCTGGGCCTCTTTGCTTAGGCTGCTGCCCCCGCGACCCGGCCCCGGACAAAGCGGATGAAGATGGATGGATGGATGGCATTTTGTTTTCTTTATTTAAGCAGTTTTATTGTCTTATTATTTTATGACATTTATTCTTTTAGCTGTTAAGCACTTTGGGATACATCATAAAAACATTCCACTTGACTTAACGGCACAGAAAACAACAAATTTAATTTAATTTTAATATACCAGAACACATCAGCGTCCCTGACTGAGGAGGATCAAATTTGTGATGATATAAAACTGAACAATTTCTTCTGAAAGGAAAACCACACAAAACCATCTGAAAGGAAAATAACTGTGAAGAAACTACATCTTTTGGATCCAGCTGAGAGTGCCAAACAAGCTAAAGAGCCACTCTGAAACCCGAAAACACTTCTAAGAGACACTCTGTCTACTGGAAAAGAGCTTTTGAAATGAACCACAGGCAGCTAGAACTTGTCTGAATTGTGTTAAAGTGCCTGATAAGGAGTGGTTATGTGATATTCGACAATGCAATTAAATAAAAAACTGACTATATTCGAGATGATGATGGCATACTGTACCTCATGGATACGAGCTATTCCTGTTAGAAGGGTAACCTCTCCAGGGAAGTGATCCAGGCCTTGCTTGAAAAGACTGAGAGCCGTTATTGGCTGATCCATACGCTGATAAACCTAAAGGAAAATGAAAACAAGAATAGTGATTTCAAGAAAAACATTGCTTTAGAGAGAGAACCTTAAAATGTACAAACCCTTGGCAATAATCACTACCTTTGCGAGATAGAGATACGTATCTACCATCTCTTGGTGGTTGAGAGCTGATCGAAACTGTTTTTCTGCTTCTCTATATAAACCAAGCCTAAGAGGAGAGAAACAGACATTACATAATTTCATATACATAAATGTTAATTTAATCAAACATTGCAGTTGAATAATATGAAGGATGGTGTGTTACTTGCCTGTAGTAGCATTTTCCCAGCTGAACTTTCCACCACCAGTCTTTGAACTGTGCATGTTCAGTAGCTTGAGCAGCTAAATCCAAAGCCTGTACAAGGAATATAATATTTCTTTACATACAGTCCTGTCATCTAATGTGTGGTAGTTTTCTTTACACTGCAGATTTGTGTATCGCTTACATTTTTCACATCATTTTCATGATGGAAGATGTACTCAAATAATGTCTGTGGAGAAAGAAGATTGCTTCACATGCAGGAAAAACACAATAGAAAACAACTGATAAATGTCTGGAAGTCACAGTTTGAGTCTTACCCTGGATAAATTGGGTTTTTGGGAATACTTGGCCAGATTTAGCCTAGACAAGTTTATAAATGGTCCTTCGGGATTTGTTAGCATTGAAGCCTAGAAAAACAATAAAAGAAATAGGTCATGCTAAGAATTTCAGGCTTTCAGTGTAACATAATAAATAATAAAATGACTGTTGCTATCAGTCTTACATTAATATATTGTCTGCTGCATAAATTAACTTGAGAAAATGCAATAGAAACAGGCATGTGTCAAACATGGCCTTTAGTAGGAATACTCACTGTCCCCAGACGAATGAATCTACCAGAAGAAGCGGTGACAGGACGAGCTGTGCTTGCAGTACGTGGGGTTTTGATGGCCTGCTCCATTGTCCCAGGGCGCCCGGACTGTGTGCTGGGTCTCACAAATCCTGTTATAGGGCGTCCTGATTGTGTCATGGGCCTAGATTTCAGGAAATAAAATATATCTGATTAGAGATTAATCACGAAAGCTTCATCAGTTTGGTTTTTTGTTTTCGTTGTCTTGAAAAACCTACCTGACAGCTGGTGTGGGACCTCCACCATGACATGTTCCAGGAAGTCTTAGTGATGTACCAGGTCCTTGCAGAGATCAAGTGTTATAAAAAAAATATACTAATTAAGAAAATGTTCAAATTATTAATTTAATGAATTGTGGAATTTGGAGCAAATGCTTAAACTTACGTGCAACTTGAGCAATAGAGCTTTCATCCAGCATCATCTCAGCAATCCCCTCCTGGTCAACCTCGATTTCATCTATGTAAACCATCTCTGTAAGAGCACGGGTTTTCAAGCTCCATGCAGCCTATGACGCAAGTACGCGCGCGCGCACACACACACACACACACAAGCAAGTTTTAGTCATGTGAAATATTTCACATTTATGTAGAAGAAGGCATAAAACAGTCTGGAGCTACAACACAAATTATCCATAAAAAAGAACAAAATGAGATGGAAAACAGAGACATGTGCAGTCATGGTTACCTCTGAGATTAGCAAAGATGAGTCCTTAAGATAGAGTGCAGACAGTTAGCGAGAGAGTAAAGAGATTTAAGAAAAATGTGAATAAATGGGAAGGAAGCAGAACGAACATAAGACACGATAGAAATGAGACTTGAAAAGAAAAGTAGCGTATAGCAACAGCTACTAAGTTTATAATAAACTGAATAAGTATGATGAAATGCTACGTTAGTGAGATATAAACAACACAGACTCGATTAATCGGGATTATGCAGCAGGTTGTCCAGCTGTCCATCGTTAGCAAGCTAGGCTAACCCTGCTAACTTCACCACAGTACCTGGTCGTATGGGTTGTCTTGTAATATTTTCGTACAAATATCAGAACATTGTTGGAGTTTCCGCCTCCTGAAATAGCTCCACGCCAGAAACAATGGGTCCATCGTCACTTCCATTGCTTTTGCTAATCAGGGAGAAATAGCGTAGATCTAAAAGTCAGTTAGCAAGCTGCTAAGAGAAGCTGACTTGAAGGCGAGACCGAGGCTTCCTCTGTCGCTCGGCAACAGCCTAGGAGGGCGGTCCTTCACTGCCGCAATTTCCTCAAAAGAACTGAATAAAATAAAAGAAAGTTAAATTAAATTAAATTCATGGGACATCACTGTTCTTTTTAAAATTAATGCATTAATTCAAATTTGATTTACAAGAAATATAGATCAAATAAAATAAATAAAAATATAAATCTGTGGAAGCAGTTAATTTAGGTGAGTAAAGAACTTTCTTACTCATAACTCTTTATATAAGTCATGAAACACGCCACACTTAAATAAACACTTTGAATACTTGAATGGACTAAGTAATACATAATTTTAAAACAATTAAAATTTCAATTACCTGCTTTTGGTATTTTTTTAATTATATGGTTGAAAAGAACACATTAAAAGCACAAATGCTGACATTAAATAAAAAATATTCAGAAATAGGGTCTAGCACCCGGACTGCTTGCTTCTTGGTAATGACGGAGTTGTCCTCTCCTGCTTTTTCCTCCTGAGTAAGTCAAAGCATCTGATTGGGTAACGGACTCCTCCGTCATCTTTGTAGGCGGTGCTTGTGGAATAACAGTACAGCTCCATCTTTGTAGGATTTGACAGGAGCTTTGACCCAACTCGAAGAGGACCGCGAGCCCGGGGCTGAAGTACAAGTAGACTGAATGAAAACACAAGCGTAGAAATCAGTTTCTTAAACAGAGGCAGAGGGCTTTCATATTACCAGGCAGCGAGTCTTTTAATTCACATAACCCGCAAAGATGCCCGATTTCAACGCTTGCTCTTGACTCTGGTTGTTTCCAATGGAACTAGCCTAATGGGACACGCGGGCTTCAAATAAATCCTTTTTGGTGAATGACACTATATCCGAAAGCCTGCGTGATAGCGACAGAGAGACACACACGGAAGTGCGGACATGGCTGACAGGACTGCTCCCAACTGCCACCTGAGACTGGAGTGGGTGTACGGATACCGGGGACATCAGTGCCGCAACAACCTGTACTACACCGCCGCCAAGGAAATTGTCTATTTCGTCGCCGGTGTGGGAGTTGTGTATAACACCCGGGAACACAAGCAGAAATTTTACCTGGGGCACAACGATGACATAATCAGGTAGTAATGACATGTTTATATAAACATATAAATGCATTTCAGCACCGTGGACAGCACCAGACTTGAAACGTGTACTGAAAGTGTAGAGTTGTCATTATTGGAGCTGGTGTCACCTTGTGCAATGTAATGCGATATTTTTCAGCTCCACGGGGAGTGCACCCCTACTTAGCAGCATCCCTAGTTTGCTGTGGGTTCAATATTTTGCTCAAGGGCACTCCAGCAAAGCAAGGGGTCCTTTGAAGACTGCTCTTGCTCCCATGTTGGAAGGAACCACTACACTAACATTAATTACTAAACAGAAACTAATATTTTAAAAATTATTTTGTTGAGTTCATGTTTATGCTTTAAAATTATTTGTCACTGACAATCTACTTTTAAACAATGTCATCCTGGGAAAAGCAGCAACCCATTCGTACAAAAAGGACGAATGGGTTGCTGCTTTAATATAAAATGTGGTTTAATGTAAAATATTTGACATTGATGCTCAACATTTAGTCATTTTTAAAAGAAAGGTTGACAGTGTAGACAGTAAAATGGGCATATTTACCTTTGTGCAGTCCAATACTAATGTGCAGTATCTGAAAAATGCACTTGAACAAAGCTGTCCTTGAAGGAATCCTTGAATTGGAAAATTGAGGTAATAAGGGATTTAGTAGCTCGACCTCTGCATCTCAGGGAAAATGTTGAAACCTTTTTTTTTTAATAAAAAGTTATCATTAATCATTATATCACTCATCTTTCTCAGCATGCTGCACAACAATGACCTGTGACCAGTGGTTTAGTGCTTGTGTTGACATATGTGCGTCTGTGTGTGGGTTGGCCTGGAGATGACTAGCTTTATACTGTGTCGGTCGTCAGCTGGACTCCTGCTCCATTATTAATCGGACAGTAGAGATACTAACCCTCCGCTGCCCTGTGAGTAAAGTGCCTGAGTTCAAATGGTGAGCAGGAGGAGTCACAGACTAAACAATAATCTGATATATGATCTGCAAAACTGTTGAAAGTACAAAAGTGGTAAATTGGTGTAAAATCTGCAAATTTGATCAGAGTATTTCAGTGTGAAATGCAGAAACCTCTCATAGCGTGACCATGTGCTTTTTGTGCAGCCAGGTGGTTTGAACTAGCGCTATGTACTTACAGTGCAAGCTAAATAGGTCCCTTAAGCTGTCATTTATTAAATGCCAAGTAATAGCCATTTTAAAGGCCTCGAAGGAGTGCTTATGAAGCTCTTTTAAATACTGCCTTTGAATATGACTTCTGCGGCACAACCAGGAGCAGTGCTCGCCACATTCAGATCTGAATTATCACGTTGCACAAACTCATGTGGAAGAGAAGTGGCTTCTTTAGAGGGACTTAAAATTCAAATACTGCTTCTCTTCATTTTCTTGATGCACTGTTGCTGTAGATTCGTAAGCAATTTTTACATTAATTTGTACTTTACAGGGTCATTGCAGCACTCGTTTTGGGTAATCCTGTAAAAAGTCAATGAATGCCTCTCACCTGACCCACTCATCATCCACCTGATTTTTTTGTACAATGGCGCCATCAAACCCACCATGGCGCCATGGAAAATTTAATGGCATTATTATTATCAAGACTGGGCGTGCTGCTCATATCAAGGTAAAAAATATATATATATGAATTTAAATAAAATCCTGTAGTAGCTTTGTATACATGTTGTATACATGTGCTCACCCACTCAACTTCATCATGGTTTTAATTTCATGATTTTAAATAGAATCTCTAATTTAATATTTCTCAACTGTTTAAAATTACTGTATTACAAATACATTTTTGGCACAGCAGGAATCAGACATTGAAAGATTATACAAGAAGTTTTATCCAGACAAAAATGGATTCATGAAGGTATGTTGTGTCAAAATGCTAAAATATAATAATGTGAATTAAAAAGTGCAAAATTTCAACCTATCCATATATACCTAGGACATTTATAACTCTGAGTATTTTCACAGGTTAAATTTTTCACAGCTCACTTTGACGGGGTCACATGGGAACATTTGTCAGATTAAACTGATTTTACCCATTTCTCCCACTTTTTTATTCACCCTGAAGTCTGTTTTAACTGGTCTCTGAGTAATGTGGAAGAGCTAATTGGCAGGTTTACACATGAATGAAAGACTGAGCAGACAATGATGCAGTAGTCTAGCCTTCTTTTGGTTGGCCTTTTAGGCGGTTTTAATGCTTTGTTAGAAATGTAAATAAACATGTTACTGGGCGATAACAGAATAGACCTGGGAGACAGTTAACGACCTCCAGTTAGAGCAGAGTACTGTGAGGCACATCATTAGAGTGGGTAGCCTTGTTAAAACTGTTTTTTGCTATTCTTTCCTCATATCTGCCGTTGTTCCAAATGGCTTTTATTCAAGTCAGAAACTCTAAGAGCCCGAGGCTCCTGCTAAACCTCAGCAGAAACAGAGTTTTTCCTGCATATAAACAGTCTTGGCTCCCACTCAAGAAAAATCATTAGGACTGTGATTAAAAATACTCTTCACTCTTCTTAATATCTTTAATAACCTGGGTTGAAGTTACACATAAATACTTTTTTTCTTTATCAAATGTCCAGAAACATGAGAAAAATGAACAGAATTCTATCAGGAAACTTAATACAGTTAAGTTTGGCTAACTGTATACAGACCAATCATGCTTATGTGTGTAGGAGGCATGATTGGTCGGATTGGTAAGCAAACCCTGAAGAGAGGAAACACCCTGGGAAGGTTGGCTATACTGCTGGAATGCACCACTTTAGAAAACCCTTAGTTTTTTCCTACCAATCATTAACATGGTTAACACATTCACCTTACATGTGAAAGATCCCTGGGAGATCACAAACCCTGCCTCAGGGTCGCAAGCTAATGCACTCCAAGTGTCGGTGCCAAGCCCTGATAAAAAGGAGAGTTGCATCAGGAAGAGCCAGTCGGCATAAAATCGGTGCCAAATCAAATATGCTGATCCATCCACCGTGGTGAACCTTAGGAAAATAAAGCAGCAGCTGAAAGCACCATTAACGGAAAAATAAAGTTTGTGGAAACTCTTTTTGACTTTAGTCTCACCTCATATTTTTCACCTGGTTGTCTGAGCCACAGTTTGAGACCCACTGGTCTATACTACAAAGCTTAAACCCCGACACTCAGAGCACATACTGTCCACGCAAAGACCGATTCACACGAATACATTCAAAGCAAAAGGAACAGCTGGCTACACTTTTAACTCATAGGAGTCTTACTCACTCCATCAGCCTTATGGGAAAAAAGAGGCTGATCTTTATCTGCCGTGTTCAATGGTAGTTCAGTCAGTAGCTGACCGGGAAGGGGGTGGGGGGAGATAAATAATAAAAAATAAACAAACAAAAAATACAATGGTACTGAAACAAGCTAAATTTTTAGTTTTAAAGCACGTGTGCTGGTATTGTTCTAGAATTTCACAGTGGTTTTCCAGTTGAGTTACCCATGACCCAAACCTAACTGCACACTCAATTCAGGGATAAAGAGATTGCTAGGAAAGCACGTATTTGCAGGGTTTTTCCTGTACTTAAAAACCTTGGCCTCCACCAAAGAGGTTTTAGCCTCCTCTACCAAGGAAATTCACAAGGGTTTTAATAAAATAATTTAAAATCAATTATTTTTAAGTGGGGTTGGCCAGAAATAAGAGAGATCTACGCAGATTCTTGCAGACCAGACGTGCTTGCAAAGTCAACTCCAAAGGCCAATTTGAGGGAGAAAAATCCCTCTTTTGTTACATTTTATTTCATTTGTGGGTGTAAATTCACAAAAGCGTGGGAAGATAGAGGCATGGCGGCCTTCTCCGTGTAGTCATTATTTGATGGTCTAGCCTTGAACGCGAGTTTCATCATCACTGTGACATGAACAGCAAACGCAATAAACAGAATACAAGAAGCTGCCTTAAAATGCAAGCAATAAAATAGGCCTGTAACTTACACAAGCTCTGTATTCATGCTGAACATATGTACATGTGACCTCATGTTTCAAACTGAATGTAAATCGAGCAATGAGAGAAAGCACAATTACTCTCTGGCTGGACAATAACAGGCTGATAAGTCATTTTTTGTTTCTGCACTGTGATCTTTTCTGCATGTTTTCTTGTTTTGATCCTGAGAGTTAATGAGTTAACGAGAGGGTTTCATGAACACAGAAATAAAAGGCCATCTCCTGTTACTCAGAATATCATGTTACCTCTATGATGGATCACTGCCAGAATTATGGATTATAGATGCCAGAGTGAGGCTGGTCTTGTCTCGGTGAGCTTGGAGAGATGCTGTGAATACATTTCCATTAATACTGCTGCAGGGTTTGTACAATAACAACGTGTCTGGCTTGCAGAGAAGAGTCTGTCTGTCCACAAACTAATGATATGAACAAAAAAAAGCATTTTAAAAAATAATAAATACAGTATTTTGACTACTATTGAACAAGTTAGAGCTGTGCATGTGAAACAAATCACTGTGATACACTAGAGCAGTGTGTGAGAATGTGCTTTCAGATAGTTTTACTGCTGACAGCAGCTATGAGAGCTGATATGATTTACATATCCATCTTTGCGTCCATCTTCCATTGTCTTAGTGTTGATTAATATGGATGGTTTGTGATGATCTACTTCCTAAGACGTTATCTTTAGCTTATTTTATATGCAGGCGCCAGCCTCAGTATAATATCATTCTCTATGGTAATTGTTCATTTTGCTTTTTCTAGATCGCATGCTGGAAATGTTCAGCCACCATATCCACAAGGAAAAAGCCTTATTGGAACACTAGACTAATCTGTTACCAATAAGACTGCCTGCTTCATATCTTTACATGCATTTCCATATTGCCAATGAGTGTATTTGCATGCCTAAGTATTATTATTCTTCCCAGGTTTTGGGTTAATTTTGTTAATTGTGTTCAGTTATGTTCTATATTTTTCACTATCACAGCAAGCACCTTGCATTTACATAGCTATTATCATGGGGTGGTAATAATAACAAGGTTTTAAATACATGTGTTGTTTCAGTCCTTGTGTTGTCCCAGTGTTGCATTTATTTTGTATATATGTGTCTCCCTCACACATATATACAGAATCATTTATCAGTTCATCCCACTGAGTCACGAAGCAGGTAAAAGTTTCTGCATTTAGTAATAAAAATATTTCTTTGGTTTCAGAGTATCAATAATTGTTGTCACAGTGTATTTTTATATTTATTTTTTGTCCCTAATTCTATTGAAGTATTCCAGGTAGGATATCTAGGTTTCTTAAAACCAGGAAAAGACTTTATCCAGATGGGTGCGTGTGCAACACATAGCCAGGATACTCTTAAAAAGTCCCAGCACAATCACAAATGCACTCACTGTTAGTAGCTGCCAGGGCTACTCTGTAAAAGGAAGCTTGTTCTCTAAAGAGCTCATCTGTCGTACCCAATTAAGATCCTCCAGAGTTTCATACAGTTACTTAGCACAATGGTATGATTCAGCAGTGTTGTCACTGGGGTTAAAAATATATATAACTGACTGTTTTAAGTGGCATTATGAATGTTTTACACTGATGAGGTGGAAGCGGCTACACATGCTCAGATACCCTTATATTATACTTCACCCTTACCATAAACAGCCTAGATGTCAGTGATGCCTTTTTGACTATTATACTACTTTAAGTATTGTTTAATTGATATATGAAGCATATATTGCTTCTGTGAATCCTCACATTCAAAAAAATATCATTTACAAATGATTAGTGGTTTCTTGATAATTAAACCAATTAATTTCTGTTCCTTAACTAATCATTTGAGGAAAAAAATAAAATGACAATTTTGGTTCTATTTTTGTAACGTCACTAAATTTCTGTAAGAGAATCTTTGCCCCTTTTCTATTTTTAGTTTTTGGAGCAAGCTGATGGATTAAAAACACTTTGCAGTATCCTGGGAAATATCCTCTACTATATAGACCTTCTGAAATGTCCTAATCCGCTGCTTCTTTTTAATCCAGTGTAGGGAAAATCAGACAAAGAAAACTACTGTTGCATGTGTCTCGGGAGCTTACTTTAAAATGAGGATCAATTGTGGCCTCCTGTACTTTAATGAGCTCTGTTCATGGGGTTTCCTATCTTTCTTGCAAACCAAGCGTGTCGTTCCTGTGCTCTATTTTTGCATTCTCACTGTCAGAAATCAGCTATATCTATAAAAAAACAGGGAGTTAAATCGCTGCTCTGTTTGCCGTATAGCTCGTTTTGTACTACAGCATTATGCAGATGGAGGACAGATGCATCAAACAGCCGTAGCCTATATGAAACAGGAGAACCGTGGAAATGCACTGCAGGCAGAGTCATTAGTGATGGCATTTAACAAGCTCTTCAGCTGACAGGAATGTAAGGGAAACAGTCTGGTTGTAGCTGGCTCGAAGACTGCATTTGATTTTCACGCTGTAAAGGGGACCTACCACATTTTAACTACAGGATAGGAGTTATAAGTATCAGCACTTCCTTTTTTTGGTGACTCCAAAGATGTTGGAAGTTTTCATCTTCATTAATCATGTTTTACGTCAACACACCAGACAGATTTACCGCAAAGTACCTGGTCATGCCAAAGCAGTTTTCTCTGCTGTCTGTCTGCATCTCAGTATTTCTCTCTTCCTCTGAATGCTATTTTTAGCCGCTTTGCTCAGATTATATAATTCATAAAAAGTAAGATGAGAAATTGTGCCAAGTTGGAAAGAGGTTCAACGAAGTCGGTGGCGTAGCCGGGGCAAAGGGAGAGAAAAAGCAGAGAGGGCTGAAGGATGACAAAGATCAGGCTTGTCACATCAGACCCACCTCAGCTTTCAGAGACGTTACACCACCAAGCTTTATCTGCTCTGTGATGACAGCGCATTACGGATGCAGATAAAGTGTCAGCAGTCAGGCAGAAAGATCCACACTGAAAACTTTGAAGGAGAAAGATGAGACAAAGTAGTTTAGAGAGTCAAAGTGGGCTATTTGTTGGGAGCCGCTTTCACTCAGCAGGTTGATGCTGCTCGGTTCGTGAAGCCTCGCTGGCCCTGCTGTCTGAATACACGCCAGGATTACAAATGCTGGAGAGCAGTTGGCAAAACAGGCAGTCTGATTATAATGGAGGGAGCTCCATCGCAGCGTGAACTATATAGGCCAGGACAAGGTGAGAGGAAGCCTTGCCCAGTAAATCACTCAGGCCTGCCTGGAACGTGACTGGGGTCTGGTGAAAGGATGGGTGGAGCGGGAGAAGAGAGTGACAGCTTTATACAGCAGGCTGTTGCTCAGCTGTAGAGTGGGATAGCTTGTAGGTGGGGGAGGTACGAGTGGAGCGAAGGGGGTGGGGGTGGGGATTATGTAACAGTGTTACAAACATATGCCCAGTGATGCGAGGAAACCCCATATGAATTAAAAAAGGTGAAAAGGGCAAAAAATAATTCAAGGGAGGTTATGAATAAAAGCTGAGAAAGATGAAATTCACAGATTTGCCAGTGTTGCTTTTTATACTTTGATACCACACATGAAGCCAGGCTAAGTGTGTGTGTGTGTGTGCACTGAGCATGACTGAGTTAACTGAACCATGTCACTTCATCAAGCTGCCACTCTGTTTCCATTGGAGACTTAATGTGTTCATTTGCTGGGAGGGTGAATCCCTTGTCTGCACACACAACTACACACTCACACATGTACATGCAATCACGCAAAATAGCTATGCTAACCAGGTGTTTTCTCTGCCCGTTTTCTCTCTGCGCAGCTTAGCTCTCCATCCGGAACGAGTGTTGGTGGCCACGGGACAGGTGGGCAAGGAGCCTTACATCTGTGTGTGGGACTCCTACACTGTGCAAACCGTGTCCATCCTCAAGGATGTGCACACACATGGCATTGCTTGCCTGGCCTTTGACCTCGAGGGACAGGTACTGTTCTTGCAGAATAATGCAAATGTTAAAAGACAGTAAGAATCTGTCACATTAAAAGACGAACAGCGCTGCTGTAGTTTTAATCTTTGCAGTCTTTGTCCAGTGCCATAAAATTTGGGGATGTTTCTAGGGAGCCAAAGAGAGCTGGAAGTGTCACCAGATAGCAGATCTGCAGAACTGTATGAGCATTTTGCAGCTGTGAATGCCATATTTCCTATTACTCCAACTGAGATTACTGAGCTACAGTCGTATTGCATCACAGAACTTGTCAGTTTGCAGTGTTAAAGTGAGATAAACTTTCCGTACGTAACAGGCTTGCATCCAGACAATTTAGTTTTTATTCTCTGACACAACCAACTTTCCAGCAACCTCCTTTTTATCTTTTTTTTTGTCATCGTCTCAATCTTTCTCGGACTTGTCACCAGTTAACGTTTACACACTGCAACCTTCAGATATCATATTGATGTGAACTGTGAAAATCAATACAGAACAGGTTTTGTATTTACACGCCTTTCAAAGTGGACTTTAACATCCTATATTTTTCAGGGAAGGAATATGACCCTGTGTTACTTTCCTGCTCGGGTCATGAGCTGGGGACTTAGATGAAAGGTGACAGTTTTTAAAGTCAGAGAAAAATCCATCGCTTATTAGTTTAGCAGCTCTATTTACCCTCCATCGCTCCCCCTTCCTGGATCAGAGGAAGTGAGAGCTGAACTCAGAGCAATCTAGAATAAATCCCTGGTGCCATTACCCTGTCCATCTATTATAGCAATATAAAAAAAGTACACTGATTTGACACTTCCTTCTCTCCGAGATATTACAGCATTACTGATATTACTGACTCTTTTATTCTGTTTTAGACAATTTCTGCATGCCAGATTATGCAGTGATCAAGGGTTTTTGCGAACAATTATTATGTGGTTTCATCCGTGATTTGAGATTTTAGGTGGTTGCTAGGGGATGTGATGATTTCATAATATATAACACATCATTTTGTGGATATAAATTAGATACTTTTTTGATGAAAAAAAAATCACACAATTAGTTTTTAAGGTTTTATACATAAATGTATAAATGCTATAGATTTTAGGCCTGGGTTAGTGGTTGCTAGACTTTATGATTATGTCATAACATCTGACATGCCTGAGAGACTAAGATGTAACTGTGAGCCAGTTTTAGTTGCTCAACTAAAATAGTGATTTTGTCTCACAGTCACACTATTAGCATTTTGGCATGTTGGAATGTTTTTTGGAGCCAGAAATCACTATATTTAAGGAAGAGGGTGGAGTAGAAAGTTCAGCAAACAAGTTAGCAAGCTGGAGCCATACAATCTAACACAAAGACACTCACTGAATAACAGTATCATTATTAATATTAGTAGGAGTGTCAAATTATTTGATTAAAAATTCTCCACAAGACAAGTCTGTGTCTTTTTATGCAATCTACGTGTGATCACAGCGTTCTTGCAGCAACCATAAAGTTGTTTGCTACCAGTTTTACCTAGCAACAACCAGCAATCTTTGTATGCTGACATCCTTTCAGTATCAATATGGGGAAATATAGCTGGTATAATGTTAATCATCTTAGCCGTCTTACCTTAGCATGCTAGCATGCTATAACATTTATGAACTTACAGATTCTTTAAAATATCATTAATACCAGATATTTGGGCATAAAGGATTTTGAACTATGTCTCAAAAAAGGGATTGAGTTACAGTATTTAAAAAAAACTAATTTAATTACCGTCCATACCAATAAGAACTATTTTAAAATGATAAAATGTTTGCCTCAGTCCATGTTGTTATGTCTCATTAACCCCAAACCAGCAAAATCTGTGTTAGTGTTGTGAAGGGATCCTTGCCAAAAAGGCTCCAATAGCACCAAAACTTTTGCTTTGCTTTGATGATCAAAAAAACCCAAAATCATTCTAGGTTTTTATTGTTATGAATGAATATCTGTACAACTATTCACAGAGATTCATCTAATAACTGCTGAGCGAGACCCGTCGACAGAACATCCCTAGAGCTACGCCACTACCGCTGCTAAAACATTACTTGAGTTTGAATGCACATCTCAGCCGCCTTCATCTGCACGGTTCCACTGGGTTTCAACACTCGGGGCCTCTTTCCTCATCATTAAAACACTGGCTTTTCAAATTCAGTTAAAACTGTGCAAATGCCTCACCAGAGACTTCTGTCCATAGCCAAACACTGATTCAGCACTGCATCGAAGATGTAAACCAAGCAGCAGAGTAGTGAAGGATTTCCATGAGAGTTGCTCTCTTCTCTTCTGCTCCACTGCTGCCGCTGCCTACTCACTCAGTCGGCTATAGGTGGCTCCTCCAGCAAAAGCACTCAAATGTGCTCACTGGAAGCGCCAGAGGCTGGACAACTGTTCTCTTCTGCTCTGTAGCCATTATTAGCCCTTTCACTGTGACCTACCATGCTGCAGTGGAGCTAGCTAAGTTTGTTTTGCAGTGATTAGTGAGAGTCTGTGATGTCTCTGTTTTTCTTTGCTCTCTTTACAGTGTTTGGTGTCTGTGGGTTTGGACTCGAAAAACACAATCTGTGTGTGGGACTGGAGGAGAGGGAAGGTTCTGGCAGCCGCTCCCGGTCATACAGACAGGGTAAACACTTTCCTCCTCCCCTTGCTCCTCTGTCACAAGCTCTGTATTGACCGCCTCAATTAGCTATAAATGCAGGATGGAGCACCTGCCCAACAGGGACATAAACAAGTTAGGCCTGATTGATTGTAAGCCTTCCAGAGCCCATCGGAGAGAAGTATACGTCTAATGAAAAGGAATTTTAAAAAGATGAAACACAGGCAGCTGTTGTTTTCTAATTCAGCCCACACACGTTATAACACAGGCAGGGTAAACACACACAGACACACCACACACTTTTTTTTCCCTTTTAATTTCCTCCTCCTGCAGGGAATGTGATTATTAAAAGTCCAGACTTGAAGGTGGATGTTGTGGTATTTAATGCATTGTGTGTTTTCTCCCTGCAGATATTTGACATATCGTGGGATTTGTACCAGCCGAGCAAGCTCGTAAGCTGCGGTGTCAAACATATCAAGGTACAGCCATTTCCTGGTCGTTTTATGCAGTGTACTATAGATGGCTCAGGCTTGCACAATATATGAAAACAGATTATGATTTTTAGAAGTTTTCATGGCGCCTCGGTTCTCCCCGCTTTATCGTCATGGCCACATCAAAGCCTTAAAATAGATCTATGCAAATTCGTTTTATTTCATGGCTATAAGGCACTTAACATAAGTAGGACAGGCAAAGACTCACTCTCTCTCTTCTCTCAAATTTGTAGTAATCTGCACTGCAGAGAGTAAAATGTTTCTTTTTCTTTTTTTTTTTGTTGAAGACCGTGACTCTGCTACTCAGCTCCCCCTTTCAAAATCCCCATTCAACTCTATAAAAGCACTCCGCTCTACAAACTGCAGCTGTGCTCACTTCCCTTTCCAGGCCTATCTCTATCACTCTTTTCAAGAGTGGCGCTCATAAATCTTCAATGAGTTGATGCAGGGTGTCTGTCTTCGCCAAGCCGTCCCTTGGGATGTGTAGTTGTAGTGTTCAGAGGAGGCTCATTTCCAAAACATTGGGAAAAGAATGAATCACGCTCAGATAGGAAATGTACCCTCTGGCTCTGCAAGGCTAAGTATTCAGGCACGCTTAAGTGGGCAATGCAGTCGAGAGGGGGTGTGAGGTCGGGGGGTTAACCTACTGTACGTTTTTCTCGGTGTGTAATGTTCTCTCGTAGTAATTACCCCCTGAACTCTTTCTCAACTGCCTCGATGCAGAAACTGCTGCGCCCAACCCCCCCAGTCTTTGCAGAATCCTTTGGTCCTTCTCCGTCCTCCTCATCTCCTTTCACCCCTTCGGGTTGTCTGATGCCAAGGCAATCCAGCAATTGTCCCACATAATTCCCCAGCCCTTCACCCTGCAGACCATGTGACATCTGCTCCCCTGGCCTGTTTTCGCTCTGTGATTATAGCACTCAGAGCATACAGGAGATTTAGCCCCAGTAATCCACTCACTAGCAGGGAGGAGGAAAACACCACCTCTGTGGTGGGGACGCTTTCCTCCACATGCAGCTACTCATCACTTTGTGTTTTGAATTCACAAACATATACCCTACTTATCCAGCTTTTTCGAAGACTGTTGTACATTTATGTTTTGTGTGTTGTCACCCAGTTTCTCCCAGCTGTTTGACTTCTCACAACAAAGCATTAACTTCCTGTGACGCCAAATGACTGGGTCATTTATGAGGAAAAACATCTTAGAATTAGAATTAGAATTAGAATTCAACTTTATTGTCATTGCACATGCACAGGTACAGGGCAACGAAATGCAGTTTGCATCCATCCAGAAGTGCTTTAGTGATATAGATATATTACAATATATATTAGCAATAATATAGATATGTGAGTATATTACAGAAATGGGTCTATTATGGTATGTTATAATGTACACGGTATGAAGTATGTTGTGAATATTCTATAACTATAAGTATGTACAGGCTGTAGTGAGTACAAGCTATGTACAGGCTATGAGCAGGATATAAATATGAAAAACTATACAGAATATGAAATAAATAACTTTACAGAATCTGAGATATACAGCTATACAGAAATGGGAACTATGCAAGTTGTAAACAGTTGTAGGATTAAAGATTATCGAATGTACAGAATGATTATTTACACAGAGCTATACAATAGTGCAGTTAAGATAAGTGAGGGTGTAGATAGTTTCTACAGAGGTATATAAAGTGCTGGTGGTTGTGAGTGGTGGTTCACTCCATGTTATTATTGTGTGTTTGAGGGTACAGTTGTCCATTGTGGGTGTGTGTATGTTCAGTCCATGAGTTTAACGTGGGTCAGATGTCAGCAGGCAGAGTTCAGGAGTCTGACAGCTGTGGGGAAGAAGCTGTTCCGGTACCTGGTGGTCTTAGTCCGGAGGCTCCTGTGGCGCCTCCCAGAGGGCAGGAGGGTGAAGAGTCCATGTGATGGGTGACTGGGGTCTTTGATGATTTTCCCAGCCCTTTTCAGACACCGCTTCCTGTAGATGTCTTTTATGGCAGGAAGTGGTGCTCCGGCGATGCGCTGGGCAGTTTTCACGACCCTCTGCAACGCCTTCCGGTCCGAGGCAGAGCAGTGTACTTGTGTATTTTAAACCGACATGGTGATCTCACTCACATGGTGTTCATAGCATATAATAATCTCAACACATTATCACACCACTCAGATATAAATAGAAGCAGACTCACGTGCCTAGAACAGCATAAAATATATCCACAACTCACGGTTAGTAAAATGTCATGGGTACATGATGAAAACAGCTAGCGAGAGAGGTGTTGTTTTTGTGTTTTGGTCATCTGAAAGCCACAAAGCCACAGAGGTCGGCTTGAGTTCAGGTCAGTTAGCTGTCCTTACAGCAGGCTGCCAAATAGTTGACCTCTGTTAGTGCAGCAGCAACATTTAGGGTCACTGTATTTGGGCAAGAGGGGGAATTGTGAGTGGGATGCAGGGCGTACAGGGACGTGCAGTGCAGTAGATAATGAATGACTGACCTTTCTATGTTAATTACACTTAAAAGCTTTCCCTTGGGGTGATGGTGGAGGTAACCGAGCTAACGACATACTACTAATCCTGTGCTAAGAGGACGAGCTCGCTCAAAAGTGTCATTGCCAAGACTTGATTTTGACTCAGAGGAGTCTCATTTTCAGGGACCTTTCCTCCATGTTGTCCCTACCCCTGTGTGCCTTCCTCTACTGCTCATGGCCTCATCATAAACCTCTCCAGCATCCAGTGCTCTCTCAGTAATTCTGCAGCGAAGGGATTAGCCAGCGCCTGTGTCTCGCAGCCTTATCAGTTGCGGGCAGGGAGGTCTGTGCAGTCACGCCGCATCCATCCCCACTGCTTCGGCAACAGGCTGTGCGACAAAGCCCCCTCCCACGAACCCTTACCAAACCCAGCACTTGACACACTTTCACCTGTGTGTCCCAGTATTCATCACACATTTATGATTTCCACTATTTAACCTTCACCGAAACCACAAAAGCTCCCTAACTCGCAAATGCTCCCTGAAATCTCAGTGAAGAGCTCAAGACCAGAAAAGTCCTGTTCTGGTACGGTGTGTGCAAGCCTTAAATGACTGATGGCATCTGCGATGCTTGTCTATGATAATCAGTCCCTCCTCTTAGAGCGCAACAGCTCTATCAGTCAGGGCAATGGGTGTTAGCGAGGGTGTGACAAGCTGTCACTTTCAAAGAGCTCATTTGTTTATCCTGTTAGTCCCTATCAAGCTGCTGTGCAATCATTCGTGCATTGTCCGAAACACAAATATCCATTTTGAGTCAAGCTATAGGTTTGAATACGAAGCAGCTGTCAAACACATGATCAGGTGAAGCAGAAAATGGGCTGTCAGCGTGTCATTTTTCTGCCGCCTGCCGGTGATGAGTGTCTCGGTTTCACGTGAGGATGGCTGTGTCTCAGTATTCGAGACGCCTTTCCTGAGCTTTGTCCCTGTGATCTCATCTCCATGCAGACAGAGCGTCTCATTTTCACTCTCTCCCCCTCCGTTTGATGGATTTCGCCCTCAGACGAGGCCATGCCTGTGCATCCCAATGACCTTGTTCATAAATCATGAGCATGCGTGTATGTGCGTGTGTCTGTGGATGCTGATCAGGTGATTACAACACAGCCCCCACCCCCCAGCGAGAGTACCCAGTATGGCATACAGAGACTTGGGGTGAGGTGTGGGATTAGGTATTTTGAGTTTGACTTTTCTTTCAAGGTCTGTGTGCGTGTGTGTGTTTTTTAATGGTGGTTGTACGTGCGTGCCAAAACACACGTATTTGGTCCCAAATACTGCGTAATTGTGCCTTTGCCGTTTCAGGACAGGATTACACAGGGGATTATTAGCCACCATACTCTTCCACTCTTTCTGTTTGTGTTTGCAGTTCTGGAGCTTATGCGGTAATGCTCTCACGCCCAAACGTGGTGTTTTTGGCAAAACGGGGGATCTCCAAACAATCCTCTGCCTTGCTTGCGCTAAGGACGAAGTCACCTATTCAGGTGCCTTGAACGGTGACATCTACGTGTGGAAAGGGATTAACCTGATGAGGACGGTGCAGGGTGCTCATGGGGTAAGTGTGTAATCAGGGTGCATTGTGGTCTTTCGCTCAGGCGGGTTTTGCCTGCACACCTGCAGGTACATACAGAGCAGAACTAAAGTAAAAGCAGCTAGTAAACTTAACGGGGTTCATAGCTATGCTCGCTGGATTTATTTGATTCTGCTCTGTAGAAAAGGATCAGCCTTTTCCTCCACAGGATTAAATGATATCTACGGGATCAACAGCTGGGTGAGGGGGGATAGGCGAATGGGGGAGGGGATAATAACTACAGTACATGTCCATTCCTGCTTTTTGGATGACCAAATATCTTACTAGGGGTTGAACAGGGCCAGACCAGACAAACAAGGGCATCAGTAGAGCTTTCCACTTAAGCTATAATAAAAGCAAACATGACAACTTCCTTTTCTCAGTTTGGTTTTATCTCGAGGCCGCTGTAGCCAGTTTGTAATTGCAAAAGCCTTGTTCAACAAATGCCTGGCTGAGGAGCAGCACTATGGAGTTTGTAGCTGAGGCTGGTTCTGTCGTTGCTCATTTACTGTGCAGATCCTCACTGACAGCCTGTCATTTCCTCCAGTCAGGGATTTTCAGCATGAATGCCTGTGAAGAGGGCTTTGCCACCGGGGGCCGAGACGGCTGCGTCCGGCTGTGGGATCTCAACTTCAAACCAATTACTGTCATTGATCTCAGGGAAACAGACCAAGGATATAAAGGTGATGTCAAATTTGCTCTTTTTTCCCATTAATTTGGGTACAGAAATAATCCAGGTTAAAATTTAAACAACATTGTGAATGAACAAATACATCTGGATTTTTTTAAAAGGCATTCTTTATATTATATATTTTTAATTAATTTTCTAACATTTTCTTCTTGCTCTCTATTTTTCCCCATTTCCTATACTTTTAATCTTGGACCTAACAGTAGCTAGAGGTGAAAATAGCCGAGGTGGGTAATGTCACTGAGGGCGGAGTTAACAACCATGTCAGTCTGTTTGTAGCAGTCTCCACATTTGTTCTACTGTTCCTCTTGTTGTTAGTAAGTTCAAGCACTGTTGCAATTTTTGCTCTGTATACAGACGTCTTCTACAGTTCTGTGCAAACGTTTTAAGCTCGTACAGTAAATCGGTGATGCTACCAATAATAGCCTAGTGAGTGTTTTTATTCAGTTTAGTTCCCAAAGTGTCCAAAAACAACTGAATAACATTCAAATGTCACCATGTGGAGAACTCAACACCTGCTCTCAACCTGCTGATTTTGCAGATTTTAAATATGTGTTTTACAAACTCAGACGCCAGCAATTAAACTTTCTCACTCAACTGAATTTATTTCCAAATTTAGGCTGAAATGCCGTTTAAAGGAATATGTTATAATAATTTATAATTCATGTTTTTCTCTTGCTTGATGATACAGAAACACAATCACCAGCTAATAATGCAGCAGTACATCAGCTGTTCTGTCATAAAAAAAAGCAGAACTGAGAAGAAAGCGCAAGATTTAATTAATGTGTTTAACAAAGCACAGAAGGTTTATTTGAAAAAAGCAATTAATTCATGCAAAATGAAGCAAACAAATAAAAGACTAAATAGGATCAATCTTTATCTTAAAGTCATCTTCAGTGAGCTGTTCCGAGCATCGTGGAGAAGTCGTCACATTTTTTCCATTCATTCATTCATTCATGTCTCAGTGTCTTCTGTCTAGTTATGTAATCCCAGACTGACTTCAGTATGTTAAGGTCAGGGCTCTGTGTGGGCCTCACCTTTGTGTTGCTGAAGATAGTTCTTGATGATTCTGCCTGTTTGTTTGAGGCCATTGTGATGCTGCAAAATGACTCAAGGACTGCCTCTCTGATGACTAAGACACCAAACATCAAAAGTGGCTGAAACTTTTGTACAGTACTGTATGTAAAGAGCATTTGCATCCTCCATCCTATACTTGCTGTATTACCAAAAGTCAGTTGCAAATCGGCTTGAAAACATGTGCCATCCTTGTATTTCTTGTTAAAAAATCCGTCCTAGCTTGCAGATGGGTATTATCACCTCCTGTTTTTATTATCCCTGTTGCGTCTTTAATAACGGCTGCCTTTTATAAGTGGCAAATGTCTGTCTGCTTTCATGTTTGCGTGTTATTTCGTTTCATTTTTGGTTATGTTTACCATTTGTGTTTCTGACAGGGCTGTCAGTGCGTAGTGTGTGCTGGCGAGGAGATCACATCCTAGTGGGCACACAGGACAGTGAGATCTTTGAGATTGTGGTCCACGATCGCAACAAGCCCTTCCTCATAATGCAGGGTCACTGTGAGGGAGAGCTTTGGGCGCTGGCTGTGCACCCAACGAAGCCTCTAGCTATGACTGGAAGTGACGACCGCTCAGTCAGGTAAAGCCTCAGCTTCCGTTCATGCAGTATTAACTCGTGCATGCAATTTGTGTGTAAAAAGTTAGTCCCCTCCACTCCAATACAAGTTAGATTTGTAATGATGTTGATCTTTTGGAGTAATTGGAACTGCCTGGGTCCGGTTGTAAAGTTAATGTATCACAGGAAAAAGGCCAAATATCATTGACTCTTCAATTTGCACTTTTTCATTCTTCTCCGGTTGTTTTTACCTCTGCATTTTTCCTGCTGTTATGTCTGTACAGGATATGGAGCCTTATAGATCATGCGCTGATAGCTCGCTGTAACATGGAGGAGCCTATCCGCTGCGCGGCTGTAAGTACTGATGGTATTCACCTGGCACTGGGGATGAAGGATGGCTCATTCACTGTTCTAAGAGTCAGGTGGGTATACAATTCGAAAGTTGGATGGAAAATTTAGATCTAGCTATAAATCTCCTCTAAATGAAGAGGTTGCATTATTTGGTGTCCATTAGCTAATACATTCCTCTGCTTCCCTCCAGAGACATGACTGAGGTGGTGCACATCAAGGACAGGAAGGAGGCCATCCATGAGCTGAAGTACTCCCCCGATGGGGCCCACTTGGCTGTAGGCTCAAATGATAACTCGGTGGATATCTATGGTGTGGTGCAGAGGTACAAGAAAGTGGGTGAGTGCATTGGCTCCACCAGCTTCATCACCCATATGGACTGGTCCACAGATAGCAAGTATCTGCAGACAAATGATGGCAGCGGCAGGAGGCTCTTCTACAGGATGCCAAGTAAGTACAGGAATATAGACTGCAGTATACACTGTGACTTAGGAGATAGAGTAGCTCGTCTGCTTACTGGCAAGTTGGTCTCCAATCGGCATTTTGAAGCATCCTTGAACAAGATTTCAAATTGAGAGTGCATGTGTGTGATCAATAAAACACAAAGAATAAAGTGCATTAAATAAATTTCTGTATGATGTTGATCGGTCAAACAAAATATAGAAAAATCCTACAGAACTACCAGGTTATTTATTAAAGATGCTGCTTTGTGAGATAAAATGTTGCTCTCTTTTGTTGAGGTGGGAAGGAGGTCACCAATAGGGAAGAGCTGAAGTTGGTACAGTGGGCTACGTGGACATGTGTTTTGGGCCCTGAGGTTAATGGAATATGGCCCAAATACTCGGACATCAATGACATCAACTCTGTGGACGCCAACTTTAACAACCAAGTCTTAGTAACTGCTGATGACTATGGATTAGTCAAACTTTTGCGATATCCATGTGTAAAAAAAGGTAAAGACTATCTCATTTTATCACAAAAATGGCATTTAGGTAAAACTTTATACTCTTTTTCTAATGCATTGTCTCTTGATTTCAGGTGCAAAATTTAAAAAGTATTTAGGCCACTCGGCTCACATAACTAATGCTAGATGGTCACATGACTACCAGTGGGTAGTAACTATCGGGGGTGCTGATCACTCAGTGTTCCAGTGGAAGTTTGTTCCCGAAAGAAAGTCTAAAGAAGCTCTGCATATAGCACCTCAAGGTACAGTATTGCCCTCACTCTGGCTTTATTTGCATCACTGTACTTACTGTAATGTGGCGCTTTATGTCCTTCAGAACTGTAGGTTTTACTTCTGATCAATCCATTAAGGAATATTGCAGCGTTACATTTTAATGTAGGTGATGACTTGCATTACGGCTATTACTTATTTCATAAAATCAGTGGCTCCTGCCAACAAGACATCAAATTAGTCTGAGTGTGGAAGCCGGATGTCTACTCAATCTCCTCCTCAAACAGGAGGAATACTGTGTACAGCAAATTCTGTCTTACGTACTGTTCATTTTCATTTTACGGAGAGTTACACAAAAGCCCTTAGTCTCATGACAGACATTTTTAAAAGTTATCGAAGGGAAAGCACGAATATATTATTGATGGCTGAATTCCACTTATGGGAGTTCCTGCTCTTGTACATGCTGGTTTACAGTAATGGCTTACTAGGATACTTAATGGACCTGTGCCATCATTAATTCTGCCTGTGCTTGTCCTACTCCAAATGTCTGCTGTGATAACGGTCTGTGATACCACTTTCTTGTCTTTGTGGTATAATTTTAAAAAATGGAGTCAGGAGGTCATTACTTTGCTTTCAAAAAAACGCTGGGAAAAGAGAGATTATTTGGCTTGGCTCTGTCAAAAAATACTGCTGCAACACTCCTCCCACTGTCTTCCTGTGGTCCTAGCCTGTCTTGGAGGTCAATAGGTTAACTTCCCAAGGTGTTCAGCTAATGCAGCTCACCTGAGTGTTTCGACCCATTACAACTGGCCAATGAATTCATTTGATTCCGTTTGCGTTTATGCCTAACAACTCCACGGCACATGTGCTGATATTACTAGCTTCGAACAACATTTGTTTAATTTTCTGATTTTCCGTCTTATTTAAGTGAATGTATTGCGTAGACTACTTGTCATTTGCTTTTCGCCAGTTTGTGGAAAAATTGGGGGCTTGTCCAGGATCTTTTTTTGCTTGCAGACAGCAAAAGGAAACAGCTTAGTTGGGGAGTTTTTGTCTCACAATGTGGTCATGCTACACTTAATTGTAACATATTGCCTTTACTCTCTGGCTAGCCTCACTCACACTGGATTTATTAATCGGGGCTAAGCACACTTCATTTTGACCTAGCATCTTCAGTTCTCTCTCTCTCTCTTTTATTCACACAAGCTTTTGAAAAACACTCTTGACAAGCACCATGGTCCATGAGTTTATGCATTTTGTGGCTTAATTGGGGAGATTTTGGAAGCATTGTTATTTTGTTCTCTCAAATGCGTTATAGAGCCATTAATTACTGATTATAGGGATATTTAGGGATCCAGCTGTTGTTGACTGTGCTGATAGTGCGCAAGTCTAACTGAGCCATGCTTGGGGCCACCTTTGTAAGCCGACTGGGCTTAAGGTTCACCTAATCATGCTAGGATACAGTACCTAGTGCTCACACTAATCAACTGAACTAGATTTTGGAGTTGTTGTGGACATCGTTGGGCACGTAGTTTGTCTAGTGCCTACGCAAGAGCCAGGTTAACTTTCTTTGATCTTCCAGTCTTTATGTCGTCTTTATGTGAACTATTGACCCTCTTGGCTGTGGCTCCATATGCACATACAGTACATGGAAGTGGTATCCATTTTCTCATCTGATTTTCCTAAATGCTTCGGAAAAAAGTGTGAAGCTACGACTGTTTGTCTGACTTAAACATTGCCTTTGCTAAATTCAGAGATTTATCACCATATATGTCATTCCTACCAATAATGGGTTTTATGAATGTAGTTTTTTGTCACACAATTAATATACTCCTCACTCTAACCTCATGAACTTGATGTGCTAACCCACGAGAGAGCAATGTGCTAGATTTCTTTCTTCTTGAACTTTTTTTTTTTTTAGCAAACCGTCATTTCTATAAAGCTCTGCAAAGGAACGGCTATCACATTAATTAAGACAAATCCAATAAAAGTGAATGAACCTTGGAAAGTATAATTGCATTGTCGTTCCCAAGTCATATTTTTTCCAGAGACAGACTGCCTTGTGCTCTCTGAAATTAAACCACATACTAACTGCCTTTCCTTTTAATTTTCCTAATGGATCTTGTGAGTAGCTGCCCTTAGCTGCCAGTTCTGCTTATTGCCATGTCTTGGCACGGCTTTACTGTGCTGCATCAGCATTATTGTACATTTTTCTTCACTGTTGTCACTGTGAAGCAGGACAGTCTAATAAATAGGAGATGTCGTAGTGTTATTACATGACTGACCCTGACTCCCACTGAAACAGGATGGTTTGTAGTAGGATATTTTTCTGATTTAGAAGCGGGGGGAATTTTCTGGCAAGCTGTAATGTAACCTTGTTTCTACCTACAGAGATACTGGCAGACTCTAACAGCGAAGAGTCAGACTCTGATCAGTCAGACGTACCTGAGATGGACTCGGAAATTGAGCAGGAGACGCAGCTCACATATAGACGACAGGTTTGTGTTAAAATCAAAAGCATCTCCTGGGAAAATATTACTGTGAAACAAGCAGTATGTGAACACTTTTCCACATGCATTCAGGTTTATAAAGAAGATCTACCTCAGCTCAAAGAGCAGTGCAAGGAGAAACATCGAGCAACAGCTATGAAGAAGAGAGAAAGAGCACCAGGGAGTGGAGTAAAGCTGCACTTCATTCATGGGTAGGCTCAGAAATTGCATAATCCCACACCATCCCAGCATTAGAAGAATTTCAGCTAGAGAAGTCTCTTCATGCATAGTGATTAAATAAAGCCCCCTCACCCCCTACCCCTTTTTTTGTTTGCAGCTACAGGGGGTATGATTGCAGGAGCAACCTGTTCTATACCCAGACTGGGGAGATAGTGTACCATGTTGCTGCTGTAGGGGTTGTGTACAACAGACAACAGAATACGCAGCGTTTCTACATGGGCCATGATGATGACATCCTCTGTCTGGCTCTGCACCCCCTAAAGGATTTTGTAGCTACAGGCCAGGTAGCCGTTAGACTCCTAACATAAAATATTCAAGGTTTTGGGGGTTTATGGACCCCTTCAAAGCCTTTAAAAACCTTTCAGCTGAGCTATATCTGATCCAAAGGGGTTCACTTGGTAGATTTGTGATATTTGTATGTTTTTTGTTTACCCAGGTTGGCAGAGATTCCTCGATCCACATATGGGACACAGAAATGTTAAAACCCATGTCTGTTTTGAAGGGGTTCCACCAGCTTGGAGTGTGTGCTTTGGACTTTTCAGGTAACACACAGTCTTGCTTTGTCAAACTACACGTATGTAACCTAGACATGCTTTTAATACTAACAAATTATTTTAGACATCCTGTTTTAACAGGGAAACAAAAAAGTAATTTCACACATAAAAGAAATAGGTAAATTCGCAAGTCACCAGTTTTTCAGGCAGCAGTGAAGAACCTTATTCTGCTGTCTTTTAGTCGCAGCAGTCTGACAGCATCAAGGGGGAACTGTGCATCTGACTATCCCTAATTGGCCACAGATAGAGGCATGGTGGTGATCTGTATGTCATAGTCAGTGAATCACCTGCTGTAGATCAAACCCGCTATGGTGCTTTCATGTTGCTAATAAGAGCCAAACTTCACTCACAGACTGACTTTTCCATCCACAGCGGATGGCAAACGGCTGGCCTCTGTGGGCCTGGATGACAATCACACCATTGTGCTATGGGACTGGAGAAAAGGGGAGAAGCTCTCTGCCATGCGGTTAGTACAGTTTTATTACAGCATTTGCACATCTGCAGGGTGGTCTTTCAGGAGAGCTTTGACAAACCTCCCTGTTAATTCTACAGATTGTTTGAGCACTTTTGCTTTAAATATGGACATTTATAGATGAGAGCTAAATTGAAGCCACTTTGCTTTGCAAGGCTGACAATGTGATTGATAGAACAGAGGAGAAAAAGGGAATTACCTTTTAGATTACATGGCGGCTCCTCTGTAGACGTAAAGCCTGCCTGACTCTGAATGGCTAGAGCATGAGTATGCCCCAGGGCCTTGGCTGTAGATCCATAATCAAAGAGAATTACTTTTAACTCGTATACCAGGAGCTGCGTAGATGAGATCCTGGTGAGTTTGAGCTGCTTGATATGTCAGACGCTATTTGCACAAGGAAACGTGTTTGGAAAATGAATTAGAAGACAGTCTTTTGAGATGTACCCTGTTTCCCAAGGTGCAAAACGTACATAAAAGCAAATGGATTGCTAAAATAATCAAGCAATGAAAAGGAAAAGTGGTAACAAGCAAGCAGCGAAAACAATCATATGTCTTACGATGCCTGAAACAAACTGAACAATAAAGACTACAGTCGACAGACTGAAGTCTGCATTTTAAAAATGCATCCGATAACTGAAGAGTTGAGTATCCAAGACAAGCATGATACTCTGGTTTTCATCATTACCGTGGTACAACTAATCCCTATATATGATAATAATAATAATAATAATGGATTGCATTTATATAGCGCTTTTCAAGGCACCCAAAGCGCTTTACAATGCCACTATTCATTCACTCTCACATCCACACACTGGTGGAGGCAGCTACAGTTGTAGCCACAGCTGCCCTGGGGCAGACTGACAGAAGCGAGGCTGCCATATCGCACCATCGGCCCCTCTGGCCAACACCAGTAGGCAAGTAGGGTAAAGTGTCTTGCCCAGGGACACAACGACCAGGACAGAGGGATCGAACCGGCGACCTTCCGGTTACAGATGCGATTCCCAACCCCCTGAGCCACGGTCGCCCACGATGTATGTGAACAACACATAATTATTCACTCGCCAGGCTTGATACAAATGAATTAGATTACCAGACCTGAATTATGGGTTTATTTAGAGCATTAAAGGTGTCACTTTCTCCAAAAAGATATGGCAAGATTTCCAGTTCTAAAAAGCCGAAGGCACCAGAAATAACTAACAGGAAAGCATCCGCATCCCGAAATATCTCTGCTTTTGTTTTGTTGCTCATCCTACTTGATGTTCGTATTTAGTATTTACTCCAGTGAAATACCCTGTGGCTACTTGGGAGCGGTGCATTGCGGGTTGCTCTCCTGCGTGCTGCTTGCCAGGCTCTCACTGGAGCTTAGGGACAGCTAGAGCAGCCTAATCTCTTTTATAGACACTGGTGGGAAATACAGTGAGGTGGACAAAGAGAAATGGGGCTTGACAGAGCCTGGCTTGTACAGCACCGCTGGCAGAGGGGGTATGGGATGGAGAGCCTAAAGAGGGTGCTTTTATTAGTTTCACTGTTGGATTTAGCTTTTCTTTATTACAGTGTAACTGTATGGGCGATGTTTGTCAGCAGCGAGATTTAAGAAGTTCAGAGCAGCACAATAATAAGATGCAACAATGGAAACAGTTGGCACACCCTTATGTAATCATCTCTGTCAAAAAACATGCATCACAGCTTCCTCAGGGTAGCTGTGTTGACTAAATTTGATCAAGACTAAAATTAAATACATTTTCTGTGTGTTTTTGTTTTAGTGAGATTTGTAAGTACACAACACTTTTCAGTTAGTTTTTCTTTTTTCTAAATTATCTCTGTTAAACATATTTTGTCACTCTTGGTTTTCATTTTTACTTTTAATTAAAGATAAAGAGAGCTTTGTTTCTTAGATCGGTAACATTATGGTGTCTTATTTTGCTCATATTTTTAAAGTAGTTGATGTTTCCTCATAAAAATCATAACATCTTTTTCAGAACATATTTTTTAATGGATCCAATAGAGGAATACTGCATCCATCCAATTTTTTAACCACTTATCCAAATTTAGGATCATAGGGGGGCTGCAACCTCCTTCAGCTGTCACAAGACAAAAGGTGGGACACACCCTGGATAGGTCCCCAGTCTCCTGCAGAGCCTCTTGAATTACACTAGACAAAACCACCTTTTAATCTTTGAATTCAAGTGAATAAAATAAACCACCTAGCCATGCAGTCTGCCTTGACTTGTGAGAGAATGAATCGCTCTAAAGAAGTGAATCCATGCCCGACATTGATGTATGTCACTGCTCACTGCAACGAGTCAGTTTGTGAATGTTTTTCGTTTCTTCCACTGTAAGTGGTGTTATTGAGAAGTGTAAGCGTTTAAGAGCCACAGCATCTCATCCACTAACTGGCAGACCTTGTAAAGTTACAGAGCGGGTTCACCGAGTGCTGAGGGGCATACTGCATAGAAGTAGCCGACGTCAGTAACTACAGAGCTCCAAATCTCCTGTTGTATTAACATCAGCACAGAAACTGTGTGTTAGGAGCTTCATGGCATGCTTTCAATGACTGAGCAGCTCCTGTAAGTGGAATATGTATGCAGCCTAAAATGTTTGTCCACATAGTGCATAATGATGTAACACACATTACACGTAACTACACAAATTAAATATTATTTATCTTGTGATCTAGATATAAGCATTTTAATTTTGCAGCAGTGTAAAAAAAACGTGCAAATTAAAAGTTTGTGTTGACATTTTAAAATGTTGTTTTTCAGGGGAAGCAAGGACAAGATATTTGTTGTCAAAATAAATCCCTACCTTCCTGACAAGCTCATCACAGCTGGTGTGAAACATATGAAGTTTTGGCATAAAGCTGGTAAGACCTGCATTTCACTGTTGACTAGCAGAACAGCCTCTAAAAAGCAGAACTGGGGCTCAGCCGTGACACATCTCATCGTGACTGTCTGGGTCTCTTTCAGGTGGTGGTCTAATTGGGCGCAAGGGAAACATGGGGAAGACGGAGACTATGATGTGTGCTGTGTATGGCTGGTCAGAGGAGATGGTGTTTTCAGGCACATGCACAGGGGACATTTGTATCTGGAGGGACATGTTCCTGATGAAGACTGTCAAAGCCCACGACGGACCTGTTTTCAGTATGCACGCTCTAGAAAAGGTATAACACAAATCCAGGAGGAAAGGCTCTTCCCCTTATCAGGCGAAGTTTTGTCTTTAACTTGCAGATCATTAGATATTGTTCTTCTGTCGTCATTTTAAAGGGATCCTGTTGTGCTTTTTCTTATTTTATGGTGAATGTCCATTTTATGTGAAAGTAATCCCTCAGCTCAAACCTCAAGCTTCAGTCTGCTGATATTTGTTGAGATGTCAGTGAGAGCAGATATTTTTAATATGCTCATCTCAGGCACACAGCTCTGGCTCTGAGTATGTGCTGTAGATTAGAAGAAAGTCGCCTTCAATGGTGAGGGAGGGAGTTAAAAGATATGCTTTCATACAATTGAATGGATTTAAGGCCTGGGCCAAGACACCAAGGTAAATTAGGAGTTACTCAGTGTCCAAGAATAAAATCATGCAGTTGGAAGCAAGCACAATAGATCCCCTTTGAAATATGATATTAGAGTTCCCAGTTACATCTGTTTAGATCTCATTTTAGAGATCATTGCACCTTTACATGTTACAATATTTTGGCCCCGTAGGGATTTGTGACTGGTGGAAAGGATGGTATTGTAGCGCTGTGGGATGACACTTTCGAGAGATGCCTCAAAACCTATGCCATCAAGAGAGCAGTCCTAGCTCCAGGCTCCAAAGGTAAAAAAGGTCACCCTGTTCTCAACTGTCTGCTGCTGCCCTTGGATCATGTTTGTCTAGCCATTATGTAATGCAAATCCATTTAAAACATTCAGTGCGTTTAACTGAAATGAAGATTGCATCCTGTAGCCTGGTCCCTGCTAAGGTCTTTGTGACTTCATTCTTTATTTCACTGACTCTGCAGGGTTGCTCTTGGAGGACAATCCCTCCATACGTGCCATATCTCTTGGCCATGGCCACATCCTAGTGGGAACCAAGAACGGCGAGATCTTGGAGGTGGACAAGAGTGGTCCCATCACTCTGCTCGTCCAGGTAAGAATAACATAGCGAATAACATACGCAGTCATCAGCTTCAGCCTGTACCAGCCCAGTCAAGATATTCAGGAGGATGCTATTTTCTCTGCAATATGATGAGCTGGAAGTCTTTAACTTGACACAAGTAGTGGAGTCGAACGTCTTCTGAGCCAGTAAAGATTTCAAAGGTGGAATATGTGCTTTATTTCACAGATAGAAAGCGGATGCATGATGAGGATTGTGATGTAATACATTTTCCTTATTGTCGAAGCGTTCTTAACAACATAATACTGGTGCCATAGATTACTCATCTGTGCAGGTTAATTTTCAGCATGGCGCCTAAATTGAATTACTGGACCAAAAATGAAGGGTCTTTTAGGAAGGTGGTGGAAGGATTAGTCTAAGGTAATGTGTGTGAGAACCGATGGCATGTTTCACTCTATCTTAACAGGCATTAAGGTTGATGTGAAAGTGCCTCTTTATGGGTGCAAAAATCTAAATAAAGATCGTCACAATATGTTACACTTTGTAAACTAGTCTGCAGTAATAGATGCATATTATAGTATGGTTAATAGTCTAAAACATGCAAACTTACCAATGCCGATTCACAGAGGAAATAGTTGTAAATGCTGATGAATTACTGGCACTCAGTGGGAGGTTGTTAATTTGGTTAAGTGCTCCTACAATTTCTCCTCATCTGCCTTGATTTTAGGCAGATGGAGCAAATGCTATTGATTGCCCTTTAGATCGCACAAGAAGCGATCAATTGACGAGAACGAACGGGGACGGTTTATTCTACAAGCTAATGAGGTTAACTGTGTTAGATGAGCAGAAACTCCATGAATACTGGTATGTATAGGCCAGGGGTGGGCAATTCCAGGCCTCGAGGGCCGGTGTCCTGCAGGTTTTAGATCTCACCCTGAATCACATGATTAGTTCGTTACCAGGCCTCTGGAGAACTTCAGGACATGTTGAGGAGCTAATTTAGCCATTTAAATCCGCTGTGTTGGTTCAAGGACACATCTAAAATCTGCAGGGACACCGGCCCTCGTGGCCTGGAGTTGCCCACCCCTGGTATAGGCAGTAAAGAAAGAATACAACGATTTATGTGTGTGCAAGTGGTATTCTTGTTTATTGCTGACATCAAATAAACACTGCTCAAAAAAATTAAAGGAACACTTCAAAAACACATCAGATCTCTGGAAAAAAATCATCCTGGATGTCTATACTGATATAGTGTGGATGTTGGGATTTAAAGGAAGCCACATCAATTTACTGCAATGACAATTTTAAACCTACAGAGTGCTGAATGGAAAGATACCCCGAAAATCAAAGCAAAAAAATGTTGCACCAGGCTAGTCCATTTTATCAAAATTTAATTGCAGCAACTCAAAATAATCAGTTGTTTGTATGGCCGCCGCATGCTTTAATGCATGCCTGACAATGTTGGGGCATGGACCAGTCCCTCACAGAGCCCCTGAACAGTCTGAGGTGCAGACCATTCCAGACTGACCCACCACCAAACTGGTCGTGTTGAATGATGTTACAGGCAGCATAACATTCTCCATGGCTCCTCCAGGCTCTTTCACGTCTGTCAAATGTGTTCAGCGTGAACCTGCTCTCTTCTGTGAAAAGCATACTGTATCAGTGGTGGACCTGCTTATTCTGGTATTTTATGGTAAATGCCAGTCGGGCTCCATTGTGCCGTGCAGTGGACATAGGCCCCACTTAGGCCACCCTGATGAAGTCTGTTTCTGATTATTCGGTCAGAGACATTCACACCAGTTGCCTGCTGGTGGTCAGCAGGGCTCTGGCAGTTTTCATCATGTACCTTCAAAGGAGCAGATACTGGTCCTGCTAATAGGTATGTTAAATACTTGCCCGGCTCTCCTAAAGTGACTGCCTGTCTCCTGGAGTCTACTCAGTACACTTGAGACTCTGCTGGGTGACACAGCAAACCTTTGGGCAAGGGCACGAATTGATGTGCCATCCTGGAGGAGCTGGATTACTTGTGCGACCTCTGTAGAGTCCAGGTATTGTCTCATGCTACCAGTAGTGACACTGACCTTGGCCAAATGCAAGACTAGTAAGAAAAAAAAACAGACAGAAAAGATGAGGAGGGGGAAAATATCCGTGGCCTCCACCTGTAAAACCATTCCTGTTTGGAGGGTTGTTAATTTCATTAACACCAAAGCAGCTGATAGTGAACAATAACCCACTCTGTTATTTAACTGACCAGATCAATATCCCAGCAGTTTAACTGACTCGATGCTCTAAATAAAAAGTGTCTCTTTATTTCTCTATGTTTAAGTGTCTCTTTTAACATCATAGGCTTTGATTTTTCACTTCTAATCACTGCATTGTAGTGTTTTGTAGTGAAGCATGGTGCAGGCTTAGAATATCAACATCAAGTCCTAATGTAGATATTGATTCCCACAGGGATATGATGAATTACAATAGAATATTTATCGCACATAATGGAAACTGTAAAGCCATTATAAAAAGTTTTTTTGTGTGTAGTATTTAGTCATAAATGACTAAAATAGTTCATGAGGACCCCTTGTTTAATTGTATAGCCAGTGTACCCATAAGCAGACACAAAATGAGACAGAGTGGACCAATATTAAGTGAAATTATATTTACTGATTCACAGAATACGATAAAGGAAAAGTGCTCCCTTAAGAAAAATCAAGTTTGATCAAATCAGTGCTAAAGAGCTCAGAAGGAATAGGCAGGAGGGAGGTAAGGCAAAAAAGATGTATGAGGTGAGCCTTCAGAATTAAGAAAACGCAAAGAGAAAAATTAATTAAGTCAACACAGAAACAGGGAATAAAAAACACAAAATCAGACACAAACAATATGCATATATATTCATGTTGAATCATTTTTCAACTTTTTTTTCCTCCATCACCTGTTGTAAAAGTGTGTTGATCACTTAAATCAAATATTTCTGCTTTTGTGTATTGGCAGGGTCACATGGAGGGTGAAGTGTGGGGCCTGGCCACTCATCCCCATCTCCCTCTCTGTGCTACCGTCAGCGATGACAAAACCCTGCGCATATGGGACCTGTCCCCGAGCCACTGCATGTTGGCTGTACGCAAACTCAGGAAAGGTGAGTCACTGTTGAAAAGCTAACTGATAACAGGAAGTGGATCGTCCCAGGCATTTAACAGACACCTTGTCCGCCGCAGGCGGCCGTTGCTGCTGCTTCTCCCCTGATGGCAAAGCTTTAGCAGTGGGCCTGAACGACGGCAGTTTCATTATTGTGAACGCAGACACCCTGGAGGACCTGGTGTCCTTCCACCACCGCAAGGACATCATCTCAGATATCAGATTCTCTCCAGGTCTGTCTGCTCACCTCCGCATTTCCTCACCGATACAAAACTCTGAGAATAAAATAGACTTCTAAAAGCCATGTGCCCTCCAAAGCATCTGAGTTTACAGTACGTAGGATGCTGTGCAGTATTTCAGCTGGTGTATATATTTTCCTCCCGCTGTGAGTCGGAGAGATATTGCTGCAGGCATGACCCAAATTAATGGCTTTCTGTAATAAGGCCAGACAGAGAAACAGCAAGAGAGGAATGAGAAACAGTGGGGGTGGACAAAGTGAGAGCAAGAAACTAAACTCTCTTTCTCTTGGACACTTAACCTTAATCTACAATGCAAGGGATCCTGTTTCTCTACCCAACACCCATTCTTTACTGAGAGTGCCTTCCTTAGATTAGAAGGCATTATACAAAGTTGTGTAGTAATAGTTTGTAGTCCTTAATTATGCTATTATTTTTTCAAGTATGTAGACCTTTCTAAACAGCAAGATGAATAATGAAACATCTGATTACTTCTTGTTAAATTCAGTTGTGTAAATCCACAAAGAGCAGTAAACCTCACAGTAGCAGCTGCTGCAGCAGGTCAGCTGATCATAGCCTGTGCACACAGAAAATCTGCTGGAGCTGTCAATAGAAATGATTGTGAGTGATTTTAATTCCCCACACTGAGTCACTTCGAACAATCTTAGGGTTCATTAGAATTTAGAATTAGAATCTAGAAATGCACAAAAATAACTGGTAGAAATGTTCTCCAAAGAGCTACGTCTTACTTTCTTACTTCTACTACAGGGCCTGTACTTTTTCACTTTTACTTGAGTTAAAGAAGTTGAATCACTACTTCTTTTAGATAGTATTTTTTAACATAAGTATCTGTACTTCTGCTCAAGTAAAGAAGAATTATGGAAATCTAGACTTTGAGGTAATCCAATATTTTCTTTGTGGGACTAGAAGAGAAGACAAGGTAGGAAGACTAAGGGGCCGTGTTATTGTTTATTTATATGCCATATGTACATTATTCACCTGCTTGTGATGCTATATGAAAAGTCAGGTGATCACCTAAGTTAGAGTGATTTGATCACAAGGGGACAACTTTTGCGATAATTCAGTCTGGACTGAAACTAACTTGCCCTTTTATCCTCCTTTCTTATTGGCTCAGGAGCTGGGAAGTACCTTGCAGTGGCATCAGGAGACAGCTTTGTGGATATTTACAATGTAATGAGCAGCAAAAGGGTAGGAGTGTGCAAAGGATGCCTCAACTACATTACCCATCTGGATTGGGATCGGAGGGGTAAGCAGGTTCTTAAAATGCTCACTAAATCTCTACAAATGACTGTTTAGGAACCAGTTATAGATTCAAAATCTCGCTGTTAAAAAAATATTCACCAATATACCCACTGGGCTCTTTAATTAACAGGAAAACTACTTCAAGTCAACACGAGTGCTAAGGAGCAGTTTTTTTTCGAGGCTCCTCGAGGCAAAAGGCAGACCATCCCAGCTACAGAGGTAAGCAGTGAAGAAAAGGCACAACATGGTTATGGTGCTGTTGGCACACATTTTCCCCTCGGGATCACAGGAGGCTTGGGGAAGGGCAGTGAAGCATTAAGACGGCCCAGTTTTCACCAGTATCATTCTAATTTTGGCAGTGGAAGTGGGATAGTGTTTAGGGTCACTTTAAAACATTGTGACATTCACACTGCTTGTGAGGCACACAGAAACAGGGAGCGTTAAGAAAATAAAGGTCAGAGATGAGAGATGTCACTAGGTCACGTCTCAGTGGAGCATTAGACGTCCTCCCTTCTCATTTTACCTCATTGTGATCCATTTGTCTATTATTCCCTAACATTCCTAGTGTTAGTACGCAGTAGTTATAGGATTGTAATTGAAAGGTTAGGTCTGCTCTTGCCTGGCTTGTGTTTTGGTTTTTTTTTTTGCCTTTTTCTTTGTTTCTATTGATGAGATAGTTTGTGCTGTGGAGAGCCTCAAGGCTCTGTTCGTGGTCCTATTTTATTTCCTGTTTATTCACTAAATATTTAAATTTGTCATTTTAATACAGCATGCCATCTTTATGCCAAAATCCGATGTTATGATCACATTAATTTGTGCAAAATCAGATCAGAGAAACGTAATAAACGGGAAATACATACAACAGGCAACTATAACTATGAATATAAATATAAAAGAATACAAATATTAAATGTGTCTGGGATATTATAGGTGCACAGGTGTGTAAATACACATCGTGGCTTACAATAAGTAATGGAGTGCAGTGAGGGGTGTTTAGTCCTGTTCAGTATGGGTAGGTCTGACCCAGTTAGAAGAATTAAAGAGTCTGATAGCAGCAGGAAGGAACGACCTCGTGTGTTGTTCCTTCACAAAGCGGGTTGAAGGAATGTGTTGCTGAAACGGTCAGTGTGTCCAGTGTGTTATGAAGGGGGTGGGAGTCGTTGTCCGTGATTGCCAGGACTCTTGCCAGCATTCTGTCACCAACCACCTCCTCCATACTGGAGCCAGCAGAAGTTAGCATAGCTTAGCTTAGCAAATATACTGGGAGCATGTGTAAGCAGCTAACTAGTTGAGCCAGGTCTGTTAAACTATTTTCCACTTTTCCAGTTCTTCCTTTAAGGCAAGCTGAGCATCTTACAGCTGTAGCCTGACATTTAACAGACATCCAGTGTTATTTACATAGTGGCAGAAGCACAAAATAATAGGGAGTGAATTCCACCAACCATACGATACTCTCTGACCAAACAATGATGATGGTAGGAAACCCATCGTCTGATAAAACTTTTAGCAAAAAAAGGACAATGTCAATGTGTAGTTTAAAGGCAACATGATGATCCTTTGACGATCCTGCAGTGATGAATGTTCGTATTAAATATGACCCTAGTTTCAAATAATTAGGTAATCGTGTCTCTAAGTGAAACTTACTGTGAGTCTAAAACTCAACCTTCAGACTGCCCTAAATGCTCAGTTTCAGACACTTTTTTCCACTATTAACAATTTATGACATCAGTCAGTGCTGATTTTCCTAATAAGGCTTAAGAAGCCCCACCTGCCTGCTGTTTAAACCTTTTATTTGCAGCGGGCAGTATATCACAGCTTGAGTTTTTACATGGGTAAACTAATGTGCTGCAACAAAGCTTCTCTGCTGGAGTCCTGGAATAAAAATATAAAGCTATAAATGACCATAATAGGTCCACTTTAAGCTGTGCACTAAAAGTCTGTCACATCTGACTCTGGATTTTTCTTTTTACATTAAGAAATTTGTGCAAAAGCTTTTCCAAGCAGCACATAATTATTCATCCAAAAGATATATTCTTATATTTTAAATCATTTCCTTTGGCAGCTGGTGTATTATAAATTATCTTCCTCCAGCCACTGAAGATTACAGATGGTTCCAAACGTTGAATCTTCTAATAAAGGCATGGTGTGGGGTTCTGTAGGGTTTAGAATTCAATATAATATTTTAGTTTTACCTGTGAGGCTTCTTGGAGTAAAACCCTCAGACTGTATTTCTAACCTATGTTAATGTCCTTCCAGTTTGACATTTGTTTTCTTATTTCCTGGCTTTATTCAGGTGGAGAAGATCGATTGGAGCACATGGACGTGTGTCCTGGGAACATTTGTTGAGGGAATCTGGCCTGTGATAAGCGAGGTCACTGAGGTGACCGCTGCCTGCCTTAGTAATGACAGGAAGGTGCTAGCAACAGGAGATGATCTAGGATACATCAAGCTCTTCAGATATCCTGTCAAGGTTCGACACAGTGCATAATTCTCTGTATTATCTTGTTTAAACATCGCATGACTCGAGTTATAAGTTGTGCAAATTTTATGTTAATTATGTGTTAATGTCACAAATGTTAAATAGCGTCCTTCTCCCCCAGGGGAAGTATGCAAAGTTCAAACGCTACGTGGCCCACAGCACACATGTTACTAATGTGCGATGGACCCACGACGACAGCCTCTTGGTGACTGTCGGTGGGGGTGACACGTGCCTCATGATTTGGGCCCACGAGCCCGAGGGCCACCGCGAAATCAGACAGTGTGACAGCGAGGAGTCGGATATTGAGAGCGAGGACGATGGAGGCAAGAAATTGAGTTCTTCTAAGATTTTTATTTGTCAGACGTGATCCTCTTGTCGAATGAAAAATCGAGTTTCCTTTTGCCCCACCAGGTTATGACAGCGATGTGACGAGGGAGAACGAAATCAACTACACCATCAAGGCCTTATCCACCAACATGCGACCAATGACAGGCGTGAAACCCCACTTGCAGCTGAAAGAGCCCTCTGTGGATGAAAGGTATTCCTCACTGAAGCAGTGACGCAATAATAATAACGAGGCCTTTGTGTCAAGCTAAAGCCAAACCTGACTTCTTCACACAGCCCTGTCCTGTCCCTTTCCTTTTGAAATAACTCTGCCTTTTCTGCTCTTCTTTCCTTTAATGGCTGTCCATCTGTCACTATCCTGCTCCATTATTTTATTCCACTTGAAGACAAGGGGTAGTCAGGTAAGTTCTTGTAATTATATAGAGCGATTCTGCTAAAGCAATAAGCATAGGCACATAGGCAAACTGTATGTAACAGCAAAAAAAAGAAAGAAAGTGTGGCCTTGATCCCATTACATGTTTTCACACATGCACCATAACCCTTAGTTTTTGTAGACATTACCCAACTGAGATGCACAATATTAACTTTGCTCATATAGCAGCTCTGAAATAAAGATTATAAACTCTTTGAAACTCACTTTGACAGACAAGCAAAAAGCAGAACACCACATTCAAACAGGAAGTCAATTGTTAAGCCCACAAAATGGTCAAATTAAAAGGTTAATATAAGGAAAAGGGGATGGCAAAATGCACAAATCAAATTTTCATTATAAAAAACACCAACAGTTAAAAAACAAAAACACAAGAAAAGATAGGATTACATAAAAGCTGTGCTACAAAAATATGATTTAAGAAGTGATTCGAGGAAAATCTGCAAACCTTATCTTTCAAGTCAGGTCATGCTATATCCAAGCAAAGCATTATCACCTTTAGAGTTAAGCTTTGAATCTAGAGTGGCTCCTCTTGTGAATCTGAGAATCTCAACATTTCTGCTGTGCAGCCTGGGGTACGACACAGACATGTGTTAAATGTACAAATGTTAAAAATGGAAAGAAGCCAGAGTAGGGGTAATGTGCTAAAACTAGTCAAAAGATTGATTTGATGCTGATTCTGAACTGGTTGTAGGCAGGTGAGTGAGGAGGGAGTCACTACAGTGAAGCCTTAAGAAAATAAAGTGCAAAATAAATAACTTTCCCCAAGTCAGAATTAATGTAAGAAAACAAATGACAAAATCAGTAGGAAAGGATGTGAAACAATCTTACCTACAAGCTCCTGAGTACAGATTGAGTGCAACGCTTTAATGTGAAAAAAAGTGCAGATCTGTCTTGTCTTTGACACACTCCAGTAACAGTTTCCAGTTTCCGCTGGAAACTGAAGTTGTAAAATCTTAGTGAGAAGACCCAAAAGTAGAAGGTGATAAGAACAAGAAACAGGCTTCATATGGTAATATGTTAATGCAAGCAGGGATCAAAACACGGATCAGAAGCACAAAGAGAGAAGCTTGACAAAGATGGATGAAGTAGGACTATATGCACAGGTGATTGACAGACACAGGTAAAGATGATAAGGTGTGGCACACAGTCATAAAAGAGGGAAAAAACAGGAATTAAAAGCAAAAATGATCAATGACTTGGACTTATAAAGTGCTCTTTTACTCTAATTGAACACTTGAGCACTTTTAAGTACAAGCCACAGTACTTACAGCGCTTTCTTCTATGGATTTATGCACTAACACACACACGCACACTCATACAGATGAAGTGAAGCCAACTTGGGTTGGGTATCTTTCCCAAGGACACTGAAGCAGGACATGTGAAAAAAACAGCTATAAGTATTGCTGAGACATGAACATGTACAGAGCCCTGCAGGGGACATTGGAGAAAAAACTGCAAAGCACTGAGTTAATGTCTTTGTAGTTGATGCCAAGCTCAAAGAAAAATCTCTGAATCTCTCTCGCAGGTGTGTGACAGGTTTCAGTACTGATTTGAAAGTGCATGGACTTAAATGAAAAACTTTTGCGCGATCTTGCAAAAATATATCTTCAATTTTTCCTTCTCCAGTGTCCCTTGTAGAGCTCCTTAAACATGAACACCAAACATGGTAAAAAAAGAAAAAGATGAGGGAATACAGAAGAGTGCGAGAGAAGGGACATGAGCAAGACAGAGAAACACGAGAATTAGAAAGAATCACATTAAAAACAACACATCGACGGATGATTGTGTTCATTTTTCGTTCTTGTCTGGAGTTCATGTTTGAAAAAAGCTGGACAAATTAAATCCCTGTTTTGGGCGTTCTCACTACCAGGAAAAAATGGGGCTTAAAGTTCAATAAGACATTGAATTATTTTGCTGCAGTGTCCTGTCCTCGTTCGTAGTCATCGCAACAGAGTCTGAACAAGTACTAAATCCTTTCAACAGTCAGCGACTCGGGGAGAAATGGGAGGATTATAGTGATATCAAGCGATAAGAAATATTAACATTATACATGATCATCCCTTTAAAAGTCTTTTAGACGATCAGTTTCTTATTGTTCCAGATCATGCATTATGAACTTTCCCACAATTATAAAACATCTCGAATGCATCACCGACTGTCGGTGCTTCAGATTTGTTCTTTCACAGATTGATTGATTCATTTATTTTTTTGACATCGACGCAACCAACCACGCAGCATCTTCTGGGCAGCGGTTGTCATAGAAATGGACTTTGGTTGTCATGGTTACACGGCGGCACTGACTCTTGTACTTTATATCCTCAGTGGCTGAGGTGTTGCTTTGCACGTGTCCGCCTGGCAGCAGTGAACGCTGTGGGAAACCTTTTTTTCTAACTCTTGTTTTTTCTTTGTCATTGCTGCCATGAAGAGGATCGAGGTAAGTTCCTCACTGTGTTTTTCTACTCTTCATTTTCTCCTCGCTATCACTTTTGTGGTCTTTTTCTGACCTGCATTAACTACGGTTTGTTCATATAAAGTTACAGGAGTTGGCTTGTAGAAATCTGCTATTTTTGGATTGTTGGTGGTCCTGCTCTGACCTCTTGCCTCTTACCCTTGACCTCAAACTTGCACAGAATTTCAAGAGAAGCCTAACTTTCAATACACAGCAGGGGTTTCAAATATTTCAATATTGGCTCACCAACAAGTCTAATTCAGCCTATTGGATGGCTTTGCAAAGTGTGAAAACTGCAGTAACATCATTAATTACACCACTGCTCCCTGTGTGGGATGCTAGCTTTACTTTTCCATAGTTTGAACTGTGAATAAATACTGCTATTGTTTAGTCACTAAACCTCAAAAAGGGCACTATTCTAAGATAAATTTTTAAAATAGCTTTTATTTTAATTGCCACATTTCAGACATTAATCTAGTTTAAACAGGAGTCTTTAACCCTGGAGAACCCATGGGGTCAGATCCGACCCCATTGGTTTACTAGGGAAACCATGGGGTTAAATTTGATCCCATGGGTTTTCCAGGGTTAAAGTTTGCAAAAAAATTTATAAATTTTGCCCGAGTGGGGTAAATTGTGTCTTTCATTTGGGTTTGTGTTTCAGCTTTTTTAAACTCTTTGCTGTGATCCAGGTGAACATTATTAGAATTCTGTTACTTATTAAAAACAGAAAATTTGGTGCGACATTGAGATTGAGACTGAATTGAGTTTGACAGCCCTGATTTAAAGAAACACAAGAGCTGAATTGTAAATGAGTAGTTTTCTATTGGAGTTTTGTTTGGTTGTTTTCATCGCCCACAGGGTTGTGCAACATGAATTTGTCTGCCAGGGTGAGGCTATCGTTGCGGTGACATCCTGACCTGAACTGTGCTTTGGTCACGCCAACACAACTTTTCGCCTCGTCAGCCCCATTTCCCAGATTCCAAAGCAACTTTTGTGCACACTGGAGGAGATCCAGCACACTTCGCATGGGAACAAAAGAGGGACAGAACAGGACCTCAGAGAGATCTAAAAATAGCAGCCAAGCTGAAAGCTGTCAAGAGAAGCCTGAAGAGATGATCCTGAAGGGGAAATCATCCAAATTTAAACCAGGAAACGATTTCTGTTTTGTCAAACGCTTACATTAAAAAAGGATTCTGTCACCTAAGTGTGCTCGAGGCAAACGAGGCAAGGTTTAACAATTCTTCCTTGTGCTAACTTTTGTATGCACAAAATAATGAAAATGAACAGGTCTAACTGTTGGTTTAGTCCCACATTATGGAAGCATAGTGGTGGCATTCCTATGACTGTTAAAGTAACATCAGTAATATGACCAGTGCACTGAATTGATGTCATGCCACTGCGTTCATATATATTCATGGTTTTTATGGCAGTAGTTACTACTGACCGCACATGTTTATTACTCCTGAAGTCTCTGCTTTATTTGGTGGTGTTCAAGACGTTCATTTGTCCTGGATACTAAACCTGTCGTGATCCTTTTTAACTTAATTTATAGCTTTCATTCTCTTCTTCTTCTTCACACACTACAATAACTTTTGAATTGTGATGGATATTGAGCCAGTTGAGCTACTACGTCATTGATATTCCAGTTTATTTTGTGTTTCAGCTCGAAAACAGTAGAGAGGCAGCTTGCTATTGATATTAACCACTAATTACTTACTAAAATATACTATAAGAAGTGTAGTGAAGTTCTTAGGTGGAACCAGTTGCTGACACAAGTTAATAATTTTAAAAAATGCTTGAGGAAGATGACTCGTCGATCTGACTGAGTACGCACCAGGGAGGAGGCTAATAAGACAGCAGTAAATTAAATCAGACAATAATGAAGGCACGATTGGAAACATAAGCAGGAAACTTACCCTGAAAATTAAACAGGAAGTAACTGAAAGTGATAAAGAAGAGCTCACACAGCCAAATACAGGAGACGCAGAGTGCTGTGAAGAGTAAGCAGTGTTATATTCATGTAACAACGGTAGTGCAATGATCCTTATTATGTTCGTCATCATCATTATTGCTGTCAGCATGAAAAGCAGCTCTACGCCAATTCTCTTATCACAGCTGTCTGTTTCAGGCCTCCTGTCAGCAGAGCGCTGCCACAGCCAGAGAAGCTGCAGACCAACAATGTCGGCAAAAAGAAGAGACCCATCGAGGTAAGGACCTAATGTCATGAGTGCTGGTTTCATTTGAACCCTGGCAGGGGTGCTGTGATCGTCACGTGGAAGATTTTGAGTGTCAGTCACTTCTTTTCTCGTATTGCAGTTCTTTTCCTGCATGGATTCATTGTGAAAATGAATTTATTAAATTAAAAAATGGGCACTCCAGCCTTCTGGACTTTCATACAATTAATCTTATGTAATGTAACACATGTGTAGGTGTGATGCACTCTTTTGTGTTTTATTTTTGCCTGGTTTTAGATTGGAGGGTAAAAGATTAATGAGTTTCCAGTTGTGCCAGATATTTTCCTTTTGCTTGGGGATTTTGATAAGTACGTTTATTTTGATGAAATGTCACAGCCGTTATGTGTTTCTGCGAGATTTCGGCTCGTGCTCTCTGTTCTGGGATGTTTTTAGGAAATGTGTGCACCTCAACTAGCATGCAGGCTGAAAACAAGGTCAGGGAACAATACGTTAAGATTTTCATCAAACTGGCAGCAACACTTTAAAGCTTGGAAAACGCTTTAAAGCAAACAGTACAACGTAATTCAGATATTTTGAGAAAAAAGGCTTTATTGTCACATGATCTCCTGTGACCTTCGTGGTTAACAGTCTGTGTGCCCACAGATTCAGAGAGGTGCCACAACCACTCTTAACTGTTTTATCAGAGGAGACAAATGCATGCATTGTAAATATTGAAGGACACATGTCCCCTGCATCTGCTGAAATCTACACTCATGCCTCATATTCTCACCTGAACACATTAATACAGATACACAAATGATGTATTTATGTAGACCCAAGAAGGCTTGTCTGTCTTAGATTAGCAGATGATTGAGAATGCTGTTTTCTAATGTGATCATTTTAGCCTAAGACACTGCATGCTCGTCCTCAGTCCACATAGCCTCTCTGTGGATGAGGATGATGATGATGCTCTAATCGAATGATGGCGATCTTCAGCGAGCAAGCTGGCCCTGAAGATCTTGGTTGTCATGGCGTTAACCTTTCTGACTTTCAGATCGCCTTTTTTTCCCCCCTGACTCTCCCACAGGACCTGGTGTTAGAGCTGGTGTTTGGTTACCGTGGCAACGACTGCCGCAACAACGTGCACTACCTGAATGAGGGGACTGACATAATCTACCACACGGCCTCCGTCGGTATTGTCCTCAACTTGACGACTTGTAAGTCGGCAGAAGATCGACTAAACCATCAAAGCAAAAAAAAAATCACGTATTTAATGTAATGTGTGTATGTGTGTATTCACACAGCCTGCCAAAGTTTCTATGTGGAACACAGTGATGACATTTTGTGCCTGACCATCAATCAACACCCCAAATTCCCCAACGTGGTGGCAACTGGCCAAGTAGGTATGTTTGTGAAAAGTCGCCCTCCTGTGTCAGCAGCTGCTTCTTTCTCTAGTCTCTGTCCTGTGTTGGATTACCATACATCTCCCTCTTATAGGCTTATCAGCACAATCAACCAAATCTCCAGATCACCATTTTTAAAACATGAATACAGATGAGGACAACATTATTAGCACTGCTATGAAATTTTACATTTTTGTTGAAGTTTTTCCAATGCCACTTGATGCCAAAATATAAAAGAAATCAGTTTAGACTTGAGAAAACATGTCAAGAAGTGGAGTGAGAAGTGTCATCAAGAAATTCAAAGGAAGCCACGTTGTACGTAACAAGCCTGGCAGAGTAAGGAAGAGACAGATTTCAAAGACTCGTGGGAGATGTGCCTAAAGACCCCAGAACAACTGCCAAGACTTGACGTAGCCGAGTCATTCTCCAGAGGACAATCACTAGAGCTCTGCAGAGGAATGGACTGCGAGGTTGGAAAGCAAGAAAACTGCACTTCTGCAGAAGAGACACCTTCAAGTCAAACTGAAGTATCCTAAGGACAACCTGCAGAAAGATTATGGATACTGGAAGTGTGTCCTTTGAGCATATGAGATGAAACTGGAGCTCTTTGGACACAGAAGCTGCTTATGTTTGGAGAAAGAAGGGAGAGGCCTACAACACAAAGAACGCCATCCCCACCGAAGCTGTGCGGACGCTGCAGTGTGTCAGGAACTGGGAATCGGGTCAAGGTGGAAGAAAGTCATGACGAAAGAAGGAAAGTAAAGATTTGGGAAGAAAACAGCAAAAGCGTGTCTGGGTCGTTGCATTGTCTTCCAATACGACAACAACCCAAAACATCCATCACTCCTGGTGATGAACTATCTCCGGAAGGACAAGATGTTATTTACTGGCCTGCACAAAGCCCTGACTTGAATCCCACTGAAAATCTGTGGGGTGAACTGGAAACTACTGTTGACGTCAGCGGATAATAAAAGCGAGATAAGCTGATTTCCAGAAGAAGAATGCGCTCCGATTTCAGGAGACATGTGAGACTTGATGAAAACTGCAGCAAACGACCGCAGGCAGCAAAATCCAGCAAAAATGATTCACAAATTGATATTAGCATCAGAGGGGTAATAATTATGACCCTTGTAGTTTTTAGCTTTTGTAAAAGTAAGTTTGAAAAAGCTGTGTTAAAAACTTAACACTTAGGGAAATGCTTAAAAAAATGACATTTTCAAAGTAAGGCTACTAATTCTGTCCTCATCTGTACCTGTAGGAATTTATTAAAAGTATATTTTTCTCACATTGTAAAAGAGAAGTGACAAAGGAGTTGTGACAGGACAACTGATCTCTTTTTAATTTGCAGATCACTTTTGTTAGCTAGTTTAAAGGCTAATGGTTTTGTTGAAGTTTTGGTTACCACTGCTGCTCAAAAGCCATGTTTTTGTCAATAAAAGTGTTTTTTTATTTTGGTTTACAGGTGATATCGGTGACATGTCAGGTAAGAGTTTAAACATTCAACAACTGTTAAGGATCTGACCACTAAGTATGTGAAGTCACTGCCATCTAGTGGCAATATCTACCTTCAAAAAGCTGCCAAATAAGAATATTAAATTTGTAGAGAGCAGTGTATAAAATAAAACAGAACTTTGAGGAATAGAAAATCATATCTAAAGGCGTAATTAAGAATTAAGAATAACTGTGATAAAATGTCTGTTTGCTTTCCCTTAGCCACGTCTCCATCTATCCATGTGTGGGATGCCATGACCAAGCAGACGCTGTCGGTGCTACGCTGTTTCCACGCGGGTGGAGTTTGTTCTGTTAGTTTCAGTGCCACAGGAAAACTCCTGCTGTCTGTGGGCCTGGATCCCGAACACACTGTCACCATCTGGAAGTGGCAAGAAGGTAGGAAAACAAAAAAGCACTTCCCTGATTTTGCTGCTGGGATTTTCACTGACAGAACAAACACGCTTGCTTTCAGGTGCCAAAGTGGCCAGCTGGATAGGTCACACCCAGAGGATCTTTGTGGCCGAGTTTCGGCCGGACTCAGACACACACTTTGTGTCTGTGGGCATCAAGCACGTGCGTTTCTGGACATTAGCTGGCCGAGCTTTGCTCAGCAAGAAAGGCGTGCTCAGTACCCTGGAGGACGCTCGGATGCAGACCATGCTTTCTGTAGCATTTGGAGCTGTAAGTCAATCCCGTGATGCCTGTTCTGCCTCCAATTTTAACACGCTGTTTGTTTTTACCTCGTGAATCAAGTCTAATAATATTTACAGCTCGACAGATGCCACACTGTATGCTTGAATGTGCTGTGAACTGTTTTTGTGCTGCTTGCTCTGCTCTCTTAGGCCACTAGATTAGTGCAGATTTGTTTTCTTTTCAGAATAACTTGACATTTACAGGTACCATAAGTGGGGATGTGTGTGTGTGGAAGGAACACATTCTAGTAAGAATAGTGGCCAAAGCTCATACGGGCCCCGTGTTCACTATGTACACCACACTGAGGGACGGCCTCATCGTCACCGGAGGCAAAGAAAGACCGTAAGTTCTTCTCTGTTACATTCATATGTTAAATTCCATATTAGTAAGATGTCAGGTGTCAGTTTATTATAGGCATGTATAAACACTGTGCCCAGGCAAAATATAGCTTGAGGAAACACCTTGCAGGAAATAATATTAAACCTAATGTTGAAAAATGCATATTAACAGGATTAAATACATGTATTTATTTAAGATATGAATGAAAGAGATTCCCATGGTTATTTTCCACAGGTCAAAGGAGGGCGGTGCTCTGAAGCTCTGGGATCAGGAGCTGAAACGCTGCAGAGCCTTTCGGTTAGAAACCGGACAAATCATAGACTGTGTTCGCTCTGTATGCCGGGGAAAGGTAGGTCACAAATCACACGGTGCTTGATTTAAAAAAATTGTCCAATTTTTTTAGAGTACGCTAGACCAGTCTACAAATAATGTTTGTGGTTTGCCACTGGGACCTTTAGGCCAGCTCTTAATCTAGTCTATTACAGGGATTTCAGATATGAGTCTGAGATATTCTGGTGCTCATTAGCTGATATGCTTTCAGCTGTTCTCTACAAGCTCAGTATAACTCTCTGCTCTGTGATAGCCAAGAGAATACTTCCCATGCTGCTGATTCAGATGACTTTCTTTTTAAATCATCATCAAGACAATCACAACTTTCAAGACCAAAAAAATAAAACCCTCCTTAATTATGCCTTCACTTTTCTCAGGACCGAACTTGTTTCATAAATGCTGAAGTTACCGCTGTTTCCGTGGTAATAGTTATCTGATACATCATAACTAAAAAAAAGATGACAACGGTTTTCAGATTTGGAGTCGGCAGGTGAAACTTTACTAAGTGCAGGTGAAAGAATCCCAGGAGCAAAATGCTGACCAGTGTTATCTCTTTTGATGTGCCAGGGTAAAATCCTGGTGGGGACCAGGAATGCAGAGATCATTGAAGTAGGAGAGAAGAATGCAGCGTGCAACATCCTGGTGAACGGACACATGGACGGACCGATATGGGGTTTGGGCACGCATCCTTCTAGAGACGTGTTTCTGTCAGCCGCAGAGGATGGCACTGTTCGTCTGTGGGACATCCCAGAAAAGGTCAGGTCTTACGTTGAACAGAGCAGCCTCAGATTTACATCAGTTTGTCAAGAAGTTAACAGAAACTCTGTGCTGGTTTTTCATCGCTATGTGGGGGGAACAGAAGATGCTGAATAAGGTGAACCTGGGCCACCCGGCGCACACCATCAGCTACAGTCCTGAGGGAGACATGGTGGCCATCGGCATGAAGAATGGAGAATTCATCATCCTGCTGGTCACCTCACTCAAAATCTGGGGGAAGAAAAGGGACCGGCGTTCACCTATTCAGGATATTAGGTAATGCACACAAAGCACAGTCAAACTTTCCTTCAGTAAAAACTTTCTGGTGTGTCTAAAAGTCTTTTCTTATTTATAAAAGAACATTTTTGTAATGAGGAAGGACGTTAGTGAGGTGGACCGTCTTGCCAGTTTTGTCATTATTTACACCCTTCAGCAGCCACAGCCACAGTCAAGCTCCCGACAAAATGTTTGTGTGGATCTCAAAGGATTAGGGCTGAAGTCAGCGAGTGCCAGCTGGATATGGATTAAGAGTAAGACATTTGTCTGGGACACATTATGATTTGCACTGTCCAGAGCAAGGTTAACTAAAACTAAACCAAAAACTATAATTAGATGTGAAAAAAGACATTTTAGTTAACCAAAAACTGAAACCTTGTGAATTAGAAAACTAAAATCAAATATAAGCCTTAGTTTTAGTATCTGTCAAATATTTTCTTACAACTTGCCTCATGAGTCACTGAAAGACACATTTATTGAGACTCTGGATGTCTACAATCGCCACACTATGTGAATAGATTCTATTTTTATTTTATTTTTTATATTTATTGACATTTAATATTTTTTTGATGTGATTTGTCACTGTGATATGTTTAATGAACCATCTAAACTGAAGTATACTCCAACTGTACTTGGCGTACTGTTAAACAAATCTGAGGAGAATTGTGATTTCATCTCCTCCTTCGCAGGTTCAGTCCGAATTCTCGCTACCTGGCTGTGGGCTCCAATGAGTGCGCCGTTGACTTCTACGACCTGACGCTCGGCCCGCAGCTGAACCGAATCAACAGCTGCAGGGACATCCCCAGCTTCGTGATGCAGATGGACTTTTCTGCCGACAGCAACTACGTCCAGGTGTGGAGGGCTCATTAACTTGTTGCAGGAGAGAGTGAGACGCTGGCGAGCTGATACTTCTCTAACCTGCCATGTCTTTAAACAGATATCCACGGGTGCTTATAAACGACTCGTGTACGAGGTGCCATCTGGGAAGCAGGTCACAGAACAGTCTTATATTGACAGGATCACCTGGGCCACCTGGACAAGGTGAGGGTCACACTAATAAGAGTAACAGAAGGCATCCTTATTTATTTGGAAACTAAGGAAAATGTCACTGTGTGTGTACCCAGTGTCCTTGGGGACGAGGTCGTAGGGATCTGGTCCCGTAACACTGACAAAGCAGACGTCACCTGTGCCTGCGTGTCCCACTCGGGCCTTAACATCGTCACGGGCGATGATTTTGGGATGGTAAAGCTGTTTGACTTTCTCTGTCCAGAGAAATTTGTAAGTATGATTGCATAATTTTATGATTGCGATTGTGTTTGATGTATTAGGGCAGCACCTGTTTTCTACTACCGGCATTTTTCTGGCAGTTTTAGTAACCCTTTGGACATTTTTAGGTATTTTTTTGGCGGTCTGTGCTGCTCATCTTAATTCCAGTCTGTGTCTCCACCGCCCCCTAGTGCCAATAACAAACAAAAAAATAGTAATACATGCAAACCTTAGGTCTGAGGGGATCAGTGAGATAAATGGTCTGAAAGAAGTGCACAGACTCTACTAATACTTGTCAGAACTTGTCAGAACATTTTTCAACAATAAAAACTTTTTATTTGATGCCACAAATCCATGTAAAAGTGACACTTTGCTAGTAGCCTTCAGAGCTGCCTCAGTTCCTGTGGAGGTCACTTGAGTACAGTGAACTAATTGTAATGTTAAACAAACCAGATATGATATGAGCTCTGTGGCATCGTGTGTTATCCTGCTGGAAGCAGCCATCAGAAGATAAAGACACTGTGGTCATAAAGGGATGGACGTGGTCAGCAGCAATACTGCGGCAGGCTGTGGAGTTTAAAAGATTCCCATTTGGTGCTAAGCAGCCCAAAACGTGCCAAGAAAATATCCCCCACACCATTACAGCAGCAACAGCCTGAACTGTTGATACAGGCAGGGCAGATCCATGCTTTTATGTTGTCTATACTAAATTCTGACCCTACCATCTGACTGTTGGAGCAGAAATCAGGACTCATCAGACCAGGCAACAGTTTTACAATCTCCCATTGTCCTATTTTGGCGATAGAAGCTACCACCAAGTTTGTTTTTCTGTTGATGTGCTGGTTCAGTGTGAAGGTTCAGTGTGTTTTCAGAGATGCTTTTATGCATGTTAGTGAGTTACTGTTAGCTTTCAATCAGTTTGAAGCAGTCTGGCCATTCTCCTCTCACATCAACAAGACATTTCCACCCAGAGAACTGGATATTTTCTTCTTTTCCGACCATTCTGTAATCCCTAGAGATGGATCTGTGAAAAAATCCCAGAGAACTAGACATATATATATATATACTCCTGTCAACATGTGATTTTATGACATATTTGTAATATGAAGCAGCTGAACAGGTATACCTAATAAAGTGGCCATAGAATTTCTTTTTATAATCATTTGTCAGTTAACTGACAAATTGATCACCTAGAAAAATTAACTTTATATAATTGTAATATATAATATAATTTATTCAAGCCTAATAGACAATTTTGTTTATCAAGTGAGCAGAAATAACAGAAAAATGCAGATTTCGGTAAAACACAATGGCACACCCATTGCTTTGCTATAAGCTTACGCATGTGATCCACGTGTAGATAATATATAAATGTGTTACTGCACTTTAAAAACTATCAGTAGCAGTTTATATAAATACTTTCTGTGTTCTGTTTCAGGCCAAACACAAACGATTCCTGGGCCATTCTGCTCATCTGACAAACGTACGCTTCACAAACGGAGATCGCTTCGTTGTCAGCGCCGGCGGGGACGACAGAAGGTATGACCGAGAATCCAAATTACACCATCGCTTACAAGTGTTTCAGTCTCAGTGTTAAGTGATGCAAGCCTTTTCTTTTATGTCCCTTCCAGCCTCTTTGTGTGGAGGTGTGTCCATGCCCCGCATTGAGGATCACACTGGGATCATCCAACATCAGAAAGTCAGGGGTCAGAAAAAAACAGAAAAGAAAACTAAAGGAGACATTTAAACAACGAGGAGGAGGAGGAGGAGGAGGGACCTGGCAGCTTGTAAATGAGATAAACCGGTGATTCGACTTACTGCCTCAAAACTAGGTGCATGCATATGTGCAAGGCTCATCTTCATCACAGTCCTTGATTGTGAAAACAGGCAGAGGGCATACAGCCCTGCTCTCCTAACATCACATCGTCACTGAGGAAGAAAAGAATAAAACACCTAATATGTGCATATCATTTCAGTGATGCATTATTTCTTTTTTTGAAAAACAAGCTTATCTGTGTACGTGTCCCAAATAGCAGTTTTGCCATGTGGCAGGCCTCTGAAATTGTGTTACTGACAATGCCATTTTTCAAAAAAGGAAACAAACATGTAGCAAACTGAATTAGCCTTAATCTGAGCGTTTAGAAGGGTTTGGATTCTTTTTGTATTGTTTCATTTTATTTATTTATTACCTTTTTTTTTATTTATTTTTCATCCATTTATTCTGTTTTTAACTGGTAATTCCAAATCCTGTGGCCTTCCTCCTGAATGTAACATCCACTGTTATGTTCTGGATGTCAGCATGCCAAAGCATACTATGCACTGTACACCTGACCTGCTCACTGTGTCGCCCTGGTGGTTCATTTAAGACGTGATAACGTGGTCGTGCTGTTGACTGATTGACCTCAACCCCCACCCAACCTACCCCACCCGCCCTCTGCAGTGTTCCCCTCATGTCATATTAACGTCCGTGTTTGAGGATTCGTTTGTGATTTATTAAAGGGTGTGTGCATGGCTTACGGGAAGACAATCTGTCTGAACCAAATTCCTCAGAAAACAAAAAGAACAGCTGTAAATTGAGATCTCGTTGCAGTTCCAGTGGTCACTTTTTAGTGTGCTGCTACGATATGTTGTTGTTGCATTTTCATGATTATGAGCGGTGTGATGTTTTTTCAACAGTGCGTTGATGTTTCGTGAAATAAGATATTGCTTAAATGGAATGTTTATCAGAGAATATTAAAAAAAAGTGCAAAAGATTTCCTCCTTGCATTAAGACTAACTACTAAAAAAAAGTTGCTGCATATTTTGATTTACATTTCATCAGTGTATATACCATTTGTAGATATTCTTTTTGTATATTTTTGTGAGATGTTTCTTAAATTCCACTTTATTAAAAAATAATTAAAATAAAACACAACCATGATCTTTGAAACTTGGACTCATCCGTGTTTATTGAGACTGATGATGCTTGAGAATTGCTCAAATATTCCCTAATGCACTTATTTTTAGAAAAATTATATTGCTACAGTTGTTTTGCAGTTGGGTGAATTCTGACAAACCCATCCCTGGTTCAGGTTTTCCTTTCCAAGATGAAGTATCCTAGATCACCTCCCAAGTGCCGGTGATCCAGCTCCACGTGTTGCCATCAAAAAAATTAGTGACAGCAAAAAATTTGAACCACAATGTTCATCGATTTAAGAAGGGCGACCACAAGAAGCTCGGCTTGCAGATTCTGCCCCATGATCTCCTCCCCAGGTACACGTTTGCTCAGATTTATTCGGGACCACAGCTTTTGCCACATTATGAGTTATAAAGTTTAGTTTTGTTGCACAGTAGGTTGTTTTACAGTAGCCAAAGCAAGAACTGGCTCCACACCAGCATCATGTAGGAACTTAAAATGTGCTTGGCACTTTGTGAGAACCAGGTTTGAGAATTAGTGCGTCTTGTTGAATTTGCACTGTGAAACTCTACTGAACTTTCTTGGTCTCAAACCTGTCCATGTGAAGGTTGGTTCCCAAAAGACAAATAGGAAAAACTGACTGCACTGACACCATGGCAGTAAAAAAAAGTTAGATTAGCAGGAAGCTTAAAGATTCCTTTATTTGTGTTGTGATTGTACTATATACAAGGGTATCTCTCAGTTGTCCTTCATTCTACTGCCTGTGACCTGGAAATCAATTTAGCTTACCATGTTAAATGAGATCTCAGTTCATAATATGGGACTGCAGAAGAGGAGACAGAAGGAGACTTTAACTTCCTAGGACCTGGCATCCACATATGTGGACATCACATTTTGGGACGTCTAGACCAAAATACTTAATTATTTTCTACAAGGGCCTGATAGCCACTTACGAGGACATTATACTGCCACAGTTCTATCAAAATTTGAAACAAATGTCCTCATATGTGGATCTCATTTTTCTCAAAAACAAAAATTAGGTTGAAAAAAATAATCTGGTAATTCTTTGTTTCTACATTCTTTAGGTCCCAATCAACCCAAATAGCAAAGAAAAGTTCAAAATGCATGCCATGAAAGAGTTCGGGTCTTAGGAGGTTAAAGGAGGATAACCAGGTGAATCCTAACTGGAATATACAAATTGACAAAAGAAAGAAGAAAGGGGGCCATCGTCTTTGTACTTAAGCCTACCATGGTTGATACCTACGAGCGGCCCAACATAACAGATTTCCTGGGATCACTGAAACACTTGAAACACCTCCGCTAAGCAAAGGAGGCTTTTCATGGAGCTGTTGTGTTTCACGAGATTGTGAAAGTAACAAATTAAAAACAACAGAACAGGTGAAAATCTTAAATGTGCTTAATTTATTACATATAAAACAAATATACTTTAGAACTTTATATTTATCGCCTATTTACATATTTTACAAGAACTGAATACTCACATACTTCATGTCAACCTTTTTTAAAGTACTGCTAAATATTGACTGTCAGTGAGCATCATCGTCTCCTATCTTGTACACAATTTGAAATAGAATACTGTTTACATCTGTTGTTCATTCAGTTCAAGTCATTTTCACAGCAAAAAAGACTAATTTTAATCTACTAGTTTTCATGTCGAGCTGTTAAAAGTGAAATGAATTATGAGCGGGTCCAATGTGATAAAATGATCTGACTTCTCAGTTTATTAGGTACAGTTATATATATATTAGTTATATATTATTATTATATTAGTTATCTTATGCACTCAAATGAGAAATATCTCTTCATATTTTATCGTTTTGCACATGTGCACCCAATAAACTGTGAAATCAGAGTGCTGCATATTACTGCTGCAGGTGTCGGGGAATGAGTTAGGCAGGATCATAGTTTAACAGAAAAGGAACTGCCACAGGAGCAGCCGTGATCAGCTTGTGGGTTCTTGAGCACTTGGAAGGCGGAGCGAATAAGCTCCTGACTGAAGTCCACCGTGGATCCTTTCACAAATTCCAGGCTCTCCTGGTCCACAATAACGCCAACTCCTCCTTTCTCAAACACTCTGAAATCACAGCAGTGGCACAGCTGATAAAAAGCCCATAAGGAAACAACAACAAGGAACATGTATCACTAGATTATGCAATAAGGAAATCTTGATTCGGGGTTGTTTACCTGTCGTCCTCGTTCTTCTTTCTGTCAACCGAAAACTTGTACTGAAACCCGGAGCAGCCTCCTCCCTCCACATATATTCTCAGGTACTCGCCCTTTTCCGTGATCTCCCCTAGTCTCTGTATTAAATAAGCATATTAGATATAACACATGAGGTACACATACTCATCTATCAAAACAGAGAGTGAATGATAACCAATTTTAGCCAGCTGGGGTCTTCCTGTGTGGAGCATTTTCCCACTAAACAATTTGGAAATAGAATATTTAGCAGAAAGATCAAAATGATAAAAACACTGATATCTATTTCTGAATTAAAAGGCATCATAAGGAATGTGGTGAAAAAGATGTGGTTGTCTTTCCTGAGCTGCTGCCACTGCTTTTTGTTCTGGGTATTTGTGTATTTTACATTACATTTGCTGTTGCTGCATTTCTGATATGTTAGGTGTTTGTATGGCTGTTAGCTCATAAAAAGGATTAGATCTAAAAGCACATGGGAGTTCCTGGTAGAATAAAAGTAAGTTTGAAGGAAGGAAAACTTTTTTTTTAATTAAGCCTCTCAACGTGTAAAAAGTGTCTGCAGTTTTCTGATGCTGGTGTTTGAAAGTTTGAGATCAACTGTATCTCGTTGTCCATGAGCTAATTATTGTATACAGTATATTAGTGTGTAGCTCTGTGTTCAAACATATGTTCTCTGATTGGTACAGACCTGGGCCCGTATCCCTAAAGAATCTTTGTGCAAAAAGTGGCTCCTAGCGGCCAAATTCTAAGAAAATTCTCAGAGTCATGACGTTTTCTTAGAATTTCCCCTAAAAGTGACACGACAATCCCAGTTAATATAAAAGCTATTCCTCAAGATTCCTAGCGCTTAAAAGGGCTCCTAAGGCGAGATCTGCTAAGAGCAGGGAAGAGGACTTTTAGTGGCTTAGGAGTTCCCCTAAGCAGCTGCACAAAATGGCCAACAGAAGAGGCAGGAGAGATGTCCTGCAAACACTGGATGACAGGGAATTATTGAGATGCTACAGATTGGATCGTGCAGGAATCATGTTTGTGGTGGATCTCCTTAGAGATGCAATTACTTCACCAACTCGACGCCACAACGCTATTACACCGGAGACGAAAGTAATCACAACCCCGAGGTATTTGGCAACCGGGAAAATGCAACAATGCAGCAGTGATGACTTGGGTCTGCAATCACAGACATTGCTAAAAGCTGAGCCATGTTACCCTCGTTAAGACCACACTGGACTTGTAACGTTGTGATTTCTACTTCATTAAGGACAGCCTCTTGAGATAGGCCATCTTGTTTTCAACGGGGTCCATATGGGAGTGAAAGTACAAAATATGCCAGCTAGGATATTTATATGAGCAAATAAGACACGAATCATTATTTGAACAGGGTGTAATGAGTTTAAGTTTTCACATATTTTAGATTCTACTGGCTATAACCCCGACAGCTTACTATTCATTTTCCAGATATTTTCTTGAATGTGAAATATTATTTACAATTACAGTCAGCATAAGATTAGAGTGTATAATATGTTTATTGATTTGAGGGTACATCCTTTGCTCATTATCACCAAAAGCTCATTTCCATCAAACTTGTAGGATCAACCAATCACGGCTTTTGAAATGATGACTCATACCTAGCAACGGGGTCAACCACACCTCCTCACTAAGATAGGATTTTCCATCCATTCCTTGCTCAGAGTTCACTGAAAATGTTCTGGAATCACTTCTAAGCTAAAACTCCTGGCAAGGAATTTTTAGGTTAAGTTAGGAGCTCTCTGAGAGGATTCTCAGAATCTTTAGGGATACGGGCCCTGGAGTTTTTCAGGGTGGACCTACAACCTTAGCATACTTTGAAAACTCAAGTTTATATGCATTTTGATCTGAATAACTTTTCACCTTGATGAACTCTATTGGTAAACTTCAGAATCAGAATCAATCAGAATCAGAATACTTTATTAATCCCGAAGGAAACTTGATTTCTTGATGATTTTTTTTTTAAAATTGTGTGTGTTTTAGTATTTACAAAAATTAAACACTAGAAAAACTGACAGTGTCATGGCGTCCCCAAACAACAGGGTTAAATAAGCTCAGTCTAATTGGTCTCTAAAGGAGTCAAACTCTTAGCCTGAATTATGGTGACTTGGTGTTTCAGCTTTTGAGGTTTTAGCAGAAAACAGCAGTTTAAGAGTGTGTCCTAACCTTCACGCATGACTCAGTGAGGTGTACTTCAGATGAACCTGACACCCCTGGCTTCTCCTGGGTGGAGGCGCTGCTGTAGCACCGAAGCCCGGCTACATACAGCGACTGGGAGTTGTGAGGAAGACGGTGTAATTGCTCAGTCACGTTGAGGATGTTTGGGAGAGTGGATGCCCTGCAAAACAACAGATCACACTTGAGCGTTGCTAACAAGCCTTCTAGCTCGTTAGCATAACGTTACTTATTGGTAGCATTGAAGGCTAACCTGCTAGCTAGCTAGCAGTAGCTACATTTTTTACACAATCAGGACTTTATTAGTTATTACTTTTTTAGAGAGACGTTTAATATGTCCTGCAATTTGTGAGAAATTAACTTTACCTAGCGAGAGTCAATAATCTTGACTTCGACGCAGATATCATTGCTCCTCTCACGAAGGACATCTTCCATAACAGATGTTGCTAAACCCCGCCCCTACATCGACGTATATTATCGTGCCCATGTTAGCCATTTGATTCGTTGTACTAGCTGCCAATCATGACTCATTGGGTATTCGATACCTTAGTCGTGGCTTGCAGGCATATCTCTTCTCAGCTCTTTGCCCTTGTAGGTGGAGCTTAGAGAGAATTTGTGCGTTTCACGTCTGATGTTTTGATCCTCCAATTACAAGGCAGAAGGCGGGGTATTAAGAAGGGGTTAGGTTCCTGACAGGCTCACCGTCGGGTGGAGGACACGCCAGGAACCTTTTAAATACGCGCCGCCTCTCGTAGCTGACAGTGCAGGAAGAAAGGTGGTAGCTCTTACGACGTCGTCAGCTAAAGGTATAATTTATAGAGTTTATATCGTGGTTTTCAACAAAAATTATACGTTTTATTTTGCAATTTTACAAATTTTCCATCAAGTTTAAGTAAATGTCGTTGTTATTAAGCTTTGTACTCAGTGCTGTACTAGGGACGTCCGCGGGACGAGCAAACAAGTCATCTGACTCAAACACTGACTGCGGGGACTGAGTTTGTTTTCCTGTGGAGTAAAGATTTTTTTTGTTCCTTAGGCGCACACACAGCAAAGGGGAAAACATGGACGCCCGGACCAGTTTCATTGTGTTGTGCTTGATTGGATTCAGCTGCGCGGAAACGGTGAAATTTTTAGATTGCGGTAAGTTACGAGTCACGCTGATGGTGATGATTCACTTCTCCATTTAAATGCTAACTAAGAGACTAATTTTAACCCGTGTGATCCGTCGAAACTGTTGAATGTGCGATTAATACACTTGTTTGTTATTAAACTTATTGAATCTCTTTAATCGGTTTCATAGACTAGTTTTCTGTCACTTATAGTCTTGGATATTTTAATTATTTTTGATTTTCGTCCTTCAGTTCAGATTCCAGGATGGGTCTCCATGATTCAGCTTAAGTCATGTGTTTTTGTAATATGAGTGGTATTTGTCAGGAACAAGACTCAAGCCATTCAAAACTGGTATTGGAGTGAAAGTAGATGACTCATAGATGTCTCTAACATGTACCAGTGCTTCCTCATGCTGCTGTATCAAGAAAACAGGAAAGCTGACTGACAGAATTGTGCACTTTGTTTTTTAAGTTCACTATATGCTTTAAAGTTATTCAACCTGTCCTCCTCCACCACGCTTAAACAGAGGTAGCACCGTTCACGCCTAGATCTTCATGCGCACACACACCCCTACATGTCCATAATATAAACAGCCACACAAGCTCTTCTTATATATTTTGAACAACATTTACCACACAATAGTGAGGCTTTGGTGATCTAACCAGATGCCACCCTGAATATGACCTAGACCTGTATTTGTCTTGCAAAAGCATGAATCTGGTGGTTTAGTTGCACTTTGCGATGAGTTCACTTCAATTTTAAACTTTTTTTTTTTTTAAGGCAGAACTGTAAGCATGCACACTATGAAATCCCTCCAATCCTGTTTTGTTTTTCTGTCTCTCTTCAGGCTCTGTTTCTGGGAAAGTGGTGACGGTTGAAATCACCCCTTGTCCCAGTCAGCCCTGCAAGCTAAAAAGAGGAGACTCCTACACAGTCAATGTGACATTCACCTCTGGTGAGTGAGCCCCATCTTTTAGAAATGTTTCTCCCAACGTCCAGAATATAAATGCATTTCTTTTACAACTAAAGCTTTAATCACATTGTCATGTTTGCTTCAAGCTGTGCCGAGCCAGGAGAGCACTGCAGTGGTTCACGGCGTCATCGCTGGCGTTCCTATCCCCTTCGCTATTCCGATTGTAGACGGCTGCAAATCTGGAATTGAGTGTCCCATCCAGAATGGGCAGACTTATCACTATGTGGCTACATTACCTGTAAAGGACGAGTATCCAGCTGTAAGTAGTTCATGCCACCCTGGCAACAGTCGTTTGCTCCTCGATACTGGTCATTATCAGTTTCTTTCCTGTCTGCAGGCTGTTGTAATGTGACAAATCTGCATTTAAAGGTCTCTTATGGTTTTATTCTATGGAGATTTAAACAGTAATTGACTCCTTCAGGTCATGGCAAACTGTTAGCTGGGAAAATGTGTGCAAGCATGACTATAGTCTCTAATATTCCATCATGATGATTTTGTTAATGTGTACGACTAGTTTTGCTTTAAGTTTTCAGCCTGTATCAGTAATTCTGGACTCTGCTCTTATACCCTTTATTTCTCTTTTCATTGACATCGAACATGCACTCTGTTCACTGGCTACTTTTTTCTTTTTTCTTTTCTTTTTTCCCCTCCAGCTCAAGCTGGTTGTGGAGTGGGAGCTACGAGATGACAACACGAAGGATCTCTTCTGCATCAAGTTTCCAGTTGAGCTTGTGTAGCAAACAAGTAAATGCCTCTGAAAGGGAACTAGTTTTGACAAGTGTTCTACTAACATTGAAAGATCTTGTTTTATATCGATCAAACTGATTTTTAAGTGTTCACTAGTTTGCAAGACTTTATCGCACATCTAAAATTCTGCTGAAATTAGAGGCTTTTGTTTTTTCTCCCCACGGTCTTCCTAATAATCAAATTACGAGTTGTGGATGTGTGATTGACCCTGAACTACATTCCACTGCTGTGGAACTGTCTTGTCTTACTGGCTGCTGTGTAGTCAGAAGGTACATGCTGTACTGATCTTTACTATGAATTTTGTAATATTTCTTGTTGACCGTGTGCAGCAAGATTTAAGGAAGGGAATTGTTAAAGAAAATTCTAATGGAGCTCTAAATGTGTGCCCAAATAGCATTTTTTGTTACATGAATGTGTGTTTTCAATAAAACTTTGTCAAACACCTAAGGCCTGTATTTTAATATTCAGGGTATCCTTCCATCATCTGGGTTCACTTACCCGAGCACTGTCACAAAAGCCCAGGATTTACCATGAGTGACTGCAGAAAGCTTGGTTCATATGAAAGGCTTGACACCGGCAGCATCTGACCAATAAAGACTAAAATGTCAAATGCACAACAGCTGATTCTTTAAAAAAAAAAAAAAAAGGAACATGTAACTTTACTATACGGGAACTGAGGTTAAACATAAAAGCAAGAAAACGGTAGTATGAGTGTGTAAGAGGAAGAGCTTTGTAGAGTGTTATAGTTGGATGTTCAAGAATTGATTCATATTTCATCAAATTGTTTGACTTTTTCTTTTTTAATATAAAAATGCTCTGAGTTAAAGAGTAAATATAAAAGTGGGCTCAGTCGAAGTACAAATAAGGCAGGTTTTATAATATACTGGGACTTTATAGAATTTGTTTTTTGCAGCTAACAGAGGGGGGGGGACAAAAAAACAACAGCAAGGGATAATCACAAACGCTGACATGACACACTACTGAAAAACTTTCAGCCCTCATAATCTGCACGCAGGCCTGAGGAGGAATCTTCAAGGAATGGTGATGCTGTTTTCTGGTGTCATTAGGTGATTTCATACCTGCTGATCTCTATTCTGAGAAACTACCCTGCTCTGCAGAATAAGTTGCCATGGCAAAACAAGAAGTGAGCCAGACTTCTGGATAAGAGAAAAACCTGTTTTGTAGTTCAGGCATCTGGTTACCCGTCGGGGAACTTCCATAACAACTTGTATAATAAAGTTATATAGTCAGACTGGTATGAGGCAATTGCTTTTATTTATTTCCTTTTATTTCTTTTGGCTCAACCTTTTTTGGTGTCATCAGGTCTAATCAGGCAGCTCGGAAAACACGTTCTTCAAATGAGGAATGAAACTACACTAATAAAAAACCAATAAGGGAAAGCTCAATCATCACAGTTTAATGCAGTTAAACTTCCGAGATATCAGTCTGTGCAGTAAGGAAGTGTAAACTGTTGTGACTCCATTTCACCTGCCTTGGTACAAATGAAAGTGACAAAAGGTGCACTGCCGAGGCAACAAGACCACCTTCAAGAAGGGAGCCAGCCAGTGGCAGCCACAGGTCATCGCTCTCTCCTGATTCCTCTTGACAAATTTTCTAGTTTTGCTTCCCCCCCCCCCCATGTCCTTGTCATTGCTGATAACATTAGACCATATCTGCAGCCCTCGCAGGTTACACGTCAAGTTAAGCTTCTCCTGGTTTACCAGGGATTCAAGTACTTCTGATTTGGGCCTTTTTCAGAGGAGCTACAGTATCCAGAGTCATACACAGTGAAGTTGTAATACTATTAACAAGATAATCAATGTCTGTGGGAGGAGGGCTTCTTGTCTGTCCTTGTATGCTGCGTGCACATGCTTAAGGCTCTACGCCCCTGGGTTGCTTTGTGTTGTTTTACTGTTCTGTTTTTGAAAGAGCAAATTAAACCATCTTTTTGAGTGGTTGGATGTTTTTAATTGGATCTATAAAAAAAATTACTGCCCGGATAAAGGTTTTTATGCTGGCTTTAAAACTGAAAACCATGACAAGGCAGAGATGTGCGAAGTTTCCCACTAGCTCCTTGGGAATTACCTTGTTGGTGCAAAAACCCTCACTCATGTCTGGCAAAGCAAATTATGTGTTTTTCTGACAGGCTGTAAGTAACAAAGTCCATAAAGATACAATTTAAATTTGGTTCTTTGCCAATGTCTGCTGGGGTAGTTAGTTGCCTTTTTATGGTTGAATGACTCATGTGTAAAAGAATAAATAATTGTAAATAATCCCTCTGAAAATGGTCAAGTAAAAGGACCAGATTAAAAATGAGGGGAAAAAGCAGCCAATGTAAAGAAAAACTTGCCTGGAGCCTTGAGAACTATTGTACAAGACCACTTTAAAAAAAAGGAAGAAAGTCTGTCTCCTTGGAAGCACAGTATAAAGAAGAAAGGGGTGACTCAAGAGTTTTGCACAGTTCTATTGTAAAATAAATGTAAAAATAGAAAAAACTAAATCTGTAAACTGCTGGTCATGAGACAAACTCAAAAACTGCATACTTCAGAAATTTTATTGGTCTGAACAAAGGCCAGAAGCAAGGAATGACAGTATGAATGCACAGATGTAAAGAGTCTGTAGATTTGATAATACTGATGAAGAAGTTTAACCAGGTCACATGCAGAGAAAACCAGCGTTTTAAAGCAGCTCTGGAAATCCTCGCTGAGCGTTAACACAGGCTGTGCAGTTTGATAAAAAGACCAAAAGGTTTGAACAGCGAAATATCTTCAAGCCTTTCACTTTTACAGCTAAGTCTGAAATGCAATGAATTGTGCAGTATGCAAGAAAACCCCCCAAAGCAGAATAATAAAACACAACTTGATGAGTTAGTAGATACTCAAATTACAATGTAGTTAGAGCTGTTAAAATAAGTGCTGTCCCTGACCTAGTTAGATATATATATATATATATATGGAAAATGAGATTAAGGCAGTATATGCTTGGAACAAAAACAGTTTCAGCACTTTCACAGCTGAATAAAAGCTAGTTGAGCATATCTGAGCATCAGGTCACAGGTTTAGTGCAAGCAGGGCACGGGGGGTAAACAGGACCAGTATTAACGTAGCTCGCTGCTTCTCTCTCTTGACATTTCAAAGGACCACAAACTTTGCAGAATTCTTAAACAATGTGTGGCGTTACAAATTTTTTGAAAACACAAAAGCTGCAGTCTTTCCACAGTAAAGTCAACAACACTATCACCACAGAGCCCTATACAGCCAGCCCATACCAGCCACTAAACCTAAGGAAATAACATGAAGTAATTCAATGGCATGAAACTTAGAACAAAAGCAGTCGTAGTTGGGTATCCCTTATTGTATGGGAGCTAAGCAGTTGGATATCACATAACCGGATAAAGTATATGAACAAACTTAGTGTTGGCTCATACTCAAACATTGCCGTCATCATCAACCCCCGTGTCACGTGTACAATGTATGCAGCATCTTGGTCCTTTTCATTGTCCGTTTTGCTTCAGCCTCTCCAGCCGCTGGAGCAAAGCATTCCCAAAGGCTTCTCTGTAACCCGGACTGAGCGTGTCTAGGAGCGAGTAAACAGTCTCGTGATACTGAGTCGTCAAATTCTCGTTCACTTGATCGAATGCATAGCCCACCACCTGTTTGGGAAGAAATCAGTGATTTACTGTAAAACCTCTGCACGGTTTGAAGTCTTAAAAGTGAACGCATGTGGGTAACGTGTCACTGCATCGTCTCACCCTCAGCCCAGCCTCAGTGAGCTCCAGACAGTAACGGTTTCCCTCTCTTGTTTCCACATTTATGTAGGCCACGTCGGACGCGCTGTTGAGACTTTGTGACACGTGCATTTCAGACACAGCAAAGAGGACGTCGTTGACCACTGCTTCAGCCTCTAGTCTCATGTCCTTGACGTCACCGAGCTCAACAGACTCTTCATCAAAAGCAGAGACCATGGACTCCTCAGCCTGGCAGTCTACCTCCATCCCCTATAACACGTTAAAACAACAGCATTGGTTGATTCAAGTGTGATGGGCATAAAAATTGAAAAATGGTGGTTTTTAGAGGTTACATTCAAGATTTTTGAGAAGATTAATTAGTTTCAGACTATGCTAACAAAAAGAAATAAAAAAAGACATTAAATAAAATCAGAATTCTAGAATTAATCATTTGATATCATTGTGAATTGAATATCTTAAGGGCCTTTACTAACCTAAACTGCTAACCAAGATTTTGACCCGTGAGGATCTCTTTTGCATTTCAAAATACCAGATTAGTTTAATTTAAAAAAAAGAAAAAAACTAAACAATCATAATGAACAAAGGAAAAAAAGGCTTTAAAAAAGGAAACGGGATGCTAATTTATAAACAAAAATTCCAGTCACATAAATGGGATGAAATATGCAGTGAAGCATAAACTCAAACTCACGGAGAGAAGTCAAAACGTCCAAGGTATCCGAAATATCTTCTGAAGTAAATGAGGTACACAAACTGGGACTGACTGGTCACCTCCAAAATTAGATACATAGTTCACCAAAAATGTTGTAAAAGGGACAAAGTTTGCATTGCTCAGGTGAATTCCAGCAGGTTTTGAAGGATTAGCTAGTAAACGTCTGTTATGATTATTTTTGACAGCAGCAATTAAACGCATCATGATTATAAAGTTAAAACTAGATCTGCCAACATACCATATGGGGAATCTATCTGATAAAAAAATAACCTTGAGATCCTAGAAAGATTTATTTATCTAATGATAGAGCCATATTTCTATGATATTTAAACAATGAAGCCAGTATGTGCCAAATCCGTGTTTAGCTGTTAGCATGCAACCTTCATTTCACGTATCCGTCTCTGTGCTTTGGCCCCCAGTTTTTGTGTCTTTATCTGATTATTAAAAACAGTCTGTCATTGGTGGAATCTGTACAAGCTGCTTAGGTGTTAATAAAAAATTAAGTTCTAAAGAAAAACAACCTCTTTAATACAGGATATAACTAAACCAAAGCCAAGTCTGATCATGAGCTGGTGGATGTTAAAAGGTTAAGAGATGCCTAGTCTTAAAATTCAGTTTGGTTGGTTTTAGACTTTAAGACTTTTTTAGGAAACACAAAGCTGACCATCCACCCATTTTCTTCTACTTATCCAACTCAGGGTCACAATGGGACTGGGGCATGTCCCTGCATAGGGTGAGAGGCAGGTTACACCCTGGACAGGTCACCAGGGCTACAGACAAAAACACATCTGTGTGTGTCACATCTGATCTTCCTGTGACAGTGTATCTCACCATGTCTAAAGCAGAAGTGAAACATGAGGATCTGACGTGTTTGTTTAAAAAAAAATGCAAAGTAGACTATTTTGAATACTTAGCATCCTGTAGGAGCTGACTGTGTGACTAAAGGTTAAACCTGTATTTTTTGGAGCAACCACTGGACAATTTTAAATGTTTGCTTCACTTCCAGAGTTCAATACAGCTCCTCTGAGAAGGAAAACATTGCACCAGACACGTATCTGAAGGGGATTTCTCAATCTGTTGTCAGCTGAGGGAACTTTAAAACACTCCCTCGACACAAGAATGGTTGTGTTGCTCCCGGCAACACAAAACAGCAAATTTTGATTGATGGTGGTGTCAGTGTTTCCCAGTGCTCGACTGGACAGATTTACAAACTTTTACAGGCTTTTATTTTAATTTTCAAATTTGACTGAAAGCTGAAACCGTACCATACGAATCAGTAAAAACTACTCAACGTATCACGTGTTCGACTTGCTCCGTGGCAACAGGTATTTGTTGCGCAAGTTCGGTTTTGTCACACCACGTTTACGTCAAGCTGCATAACATTAGGAGCTTTTTTTCCTGCATATCTTGCCGTCTCGTGGTTCCTAACTGGTTTTTCATCATTCACACGGGTGGCTTGATGCCTGTATGGAAAGCAGCCTTGACCTAATCCATACCTTCGATGTTAAAAACACAGAGAATGATTTTTATGGGATGAGAAAGTAGAATAATGGACATTAAATACCATTCTTGAACCAGGAAGAGTACAGTTTTTTAGTTTTCTGCTAACCAAAGTGTTTTAAGACTAGGTTTTTGGCAAAATATCTTATAAACCTTAGATTATAAGGTTTATCCACCAAACCACTGAGGTAGTAAAAATGCTAGTGATCAAAAATTATTGGAATAAATTCTAATTGTGTACAAACAAATTAGTGTATAGTCCTATTTGCTTATAAAAAAAATGTCAACAGATGTCTACAGCCACTCCTCATTTTTCAACAGTTTGCCAGAAAAATGGGAAGGTGGAGTGATTAATTGAAACATGTGCAAAGACACATGGAAATGCAGTATATAAGGTGAAAACAAGTTTGAAAGTCAATATTTTTTTGTAATTTCTTTAAGTAGTAGAACAGGCTTCTTAAAGGGCATTTAAAGCTTTTCTCTCTATGTTGGCTGCCTTTTGTTCTACTCTCTGTCAAGATGATCCCAAAATGCTTCAATTATGTTGAGCTCCTCTCTGGGGAGGCCAATCCTTCACTGACAGTCTTGTAATCGTATGTTTTTCTATTCAGGTACGCTTTTACTTCATTGGCAGTGTGTTTGGGATCACTGCCATGCTAAAAAAAAATGAATCTGTTAAAAAGCTAGTAGACCAAAATCTGCAAGTACTTTTCTGTGTTCATAATTTCATGTATTTTGACAAGATCCACAACACCACTGGCTGAAATGCACCCCCCAAACCATGACAGAGCCTCCACAGTGTTTCACAGATGGCTGTAGATACTCACTGCTGTCCTTCTCTGATTTAAACTATCATACCTCAGCAGTTTTCCCTGTTTGCCTTCCTTAAGAATGGCCTCTCGACAGCCACACTTCCACTGAGATAATTTCTGATGACTATGTGTTTTCCTGACAGACTGCTAGCAGCAAAGAGCCTCAAGATACAATTTAAAATTGGTTCTTTGCCAAGTCATTTGTTATGTGCAGCCAGTTATGTCTGCTCTTTAGTTAGTTCATACCTTGAATTATGTGCATTTTTATGGTTGAATGGTTTCAGAGTCAGTGTGAAATGGTTTAGTAAAGAAAGAAAGAAAGAAAGGAAGAGCAGCCAAGTGTCAAAAGAAAAATCTGCCTGCAGACTGAAGATTTTTTGTTCAAGACCACTTTAAAAAAGGAAGAAGGTCTGTCTCCTTGGAATCAAAATATGAGAAAATGAGGGTGACACACGACTTTTGCACACTACTGTAATATAATAAATGTAAAAATAGCATAACATAGAAATGATCAAATACAAGGAACTTAGAAATTTAAGTGGTGGTCATGAGACATACTCGAAAACTGCTTACTTCAGAAATTGTATTGGTCGGAACAAAGGCCAGCAGCAAGGAATGATAGTATGCATGCACCACAAAGACTTTTAGAAAGCCTGGAAAACTGTTGCTCAAGAAAACTTTAGAGAAACACAGAAAACTCTGAATAAAAAGAATCTGAATGAAAATCTACATACTGCCAACGGAGACATGCCAAACTGTGTTTCATTGTTATTGTAACAGTTACAATAAAGATCTATTCTATTCTTTTGCATTAAAAATAATTCACTGTTTAAAGCGAAAGCACCAACATAAAAGCAAAAAAATAAAACAAAACGTGCACCATCAGCATCTTGTCCTGTTATATAGCCATTATAAAGCGTTCTACTTTCCATTATCTGATAATTACTGTTGCACCACAGTGTGTGGTATCTGATTGTAGTAATAAAAGCAATGTAACAGCGACATCTCGAGGACTGTGAGTAACCTTACCTTATTGCTAGCTGTGCCCTGTCCACAAACAAACATCATAGTCAGTGGTAATGAATAAGTGTGCGAATTTAAAGCAGCTATTATAAATAAAGTCCGATCAGCTGTGGCTAATTTAAACAGCTAACAGTTGCTACATTTTGGGGGAAACTCGTAACTGAACCACTGCCCGCCATACCATACTTCTGCCACTTTCTTTAAAATTATACAGCGAGTTCTAGCTTAGACCCTAACTGATGGGTTTACTCAGATCACGAAAAAAAAAATCATTTCTAACTAAAGTGCGTTTATTTTTCTCACCTCCTCACAAGCGGTGTTCTTCCGGCTTGTGGAAGCTTCCAGCTCTCCGTGGGCAGGACAGTCCAATCAGCGCCACCTCACGTTAAGCTGCTATCTTTTGTTAGTCTAATTTATTCACAGCCGGATAAAAGCACATAAACCGACGCTATCTTTCTTTTTTCAGCGTATTATATTTATGTTAAAGTATATTAAACCTTGGCCCACTAAGTGCCCGGTGGACTACACAGCTCCGCCATGTTATGACATCACTGCCTAATCCCACCCCGGAGCGTGTAGTTGGTGCGGAGTCATGAAAGTGTTTGTAAACAACTCAGTCAGAAGGTAACTTAACAGCTCTACTAATATCCTCAATTTTTTTTAATTATCCCACGCGTGACTGCTTATAGAATCAGTGTGTATTTAAGCAGCGCTTTGGTCAGTTTGCATCTGACGTGTGAGGGTAGATATCTTTAGTTAGTGTTGGGTTTTAGGGTTAGCACCCATGCTAAATGCCAAGCTTGACGTTAGCCGGCAATGCTAATGCTGCCTCACTCTTCCCACAGAGGTGGTAAGCTAGCTAACGTCATATTTGCTAGCCGGCTAGTTAGCTCAATGACTTGCCTTTGTCTTGCCGACAATAAAAGCGCAGTTCCTGCCGTTGCGTGACAGCTTTGTGTAGGTTAATATAGCCATGGGTAAATGTGTGCCATCAAGTTTGTGACATGCTGACAGGTATTTCCAAGGCCTGCACCGGCTTTAAACGGGGTCAGCGTACGCTTAAACAAAAAAAAAAAATCGACAGTCTAGATTGCACTACATTACAACGCTCATTGCTGCTAGCAAGCAATTTAAAACTACCTTAAACTAAAGCATTAGCATTAATTTAACTTGCTGTTTTCGAGTATTTTATGTTAAGTCACTTGTTGTGTCAAGTGTCAAATTACACAGGGGGGTGGCACCATTTGCATGTTTTTCCTGCAGGCGTAGCAAACTGGAGTCGGACCAATCCCCATACACATCTCCGAGTGTCATCACATCCTCCCAAGTGTACCAGATTGGGGGTGATGAAGGATGTTTGAGGTCACGCTTTCTCGACGGGTCAACGGGATGACACAGCTGTAACGTCACTGACTAATTTGTAGCTGTTGAAGCAGCTGTAGGATTGCACGTGCAGAGCATCAGGGCGCCTTACACTACCTGTGTGTTGTTCACCTGCTGAAGTTAAGATGCCTTGGCCCTTTTCTGAGTCCATTAAAAAGCGGGCCTGCAGGTACCTCCTGCATCGGTACCTGGGCAACTTTCTGCAGGAGAAGCTTAGTCTGGATCAACTCAGTCTAGACCTTTATCAAGGCACTGGGTCTCTTGCACAGGTTCCACTGGATACATGGGTATGTGTAGTGCATGTGTGTTGCTGAAAATACGCCAGATTAAATTATCAGTTAAATAAACTAAGAGGTCCTCTAATGTTTTTTTATTTTTTTTAAAAAAAATTTAAAATTTTGTTCCTCAGTCACTCAATGAGCTACTGGAGACTGCAGATGCTCCTTTTGAGGTAATCACAGGGTTCATCCAGACCATCTCTCTGACAGTCCCTTGGGCAGCACTGCTGCAGGAGAACTGTGCCCTAGAAATCAAGGGTTTGGAGATGGTTCTCAGACCAAGACCAAGAGTGGGTAAGGATATATATATATATATTTGTCCCTCTACAACACCTGAGAAAAAGCTTAAAATTAGTAAAAGTAAACAGTTTTATTTTATACATATGAGTAGACAAGTAAGGTAATCACTGCTGGTTATACTTCCAGCATCTGGCGTTGAACCCATGTACTGGTCCAGTTTCATGACAAGCAGCATGCAGCTTGCTAAAGAATGCCTGAGCCAGAAACTAACCGATGATATGGGAGAGAGCTTCCAGCCATTTGAAGGACTGGAGAAGTTTGCAGAGACGATAGAAACAGGTAAATTGCTTCTGTGTTTTTTGGCATTCAGCAGGTTTACTTCACAAATACTGTGTAAAGCAATGTCTTTTAAATTTCTTCTCTCACAGTTCTGCGAAGAGTCAAAGTGACATTTTTGGACAGTGTTTTTAGAGTCGAACACATTCCAGAAAATTCTAAAACTGGAATCGCTCTTGAGATTCGAATCAAAAAGTAAGTTTTTGACAGTCAGTGGCACCTCAGTTTCCACAATAAGATAATATACTTCAAATTGGTGTATATATGGTCAAAGATTTGAACACATTGAGCATGGGGAGGTACTGGTGCTGATGTTTAGTGAGAAGTTTGTATTTTAATACTTGATCTCCCCTGACAAATACCGTCTCTCTTCAGGATTGTGTACTGCGATGAAACAGGTGAGGAGAGTTCAAGTGTCAATGTGCATCAGCCAACCACGTTTGCACATAAAAACGTGCAGATGGAGGGAATTACTGTATTCTGGGACGAGTTCTCTGATGCGTCTCGCGCTGCTTGTAAATCGTCACCTACTCCATCGGTTAGTGTAGCAACTTTCACATTGTAAGACTTGTATATATGCATGTGGCCTTTTTAATCAAGTCTTTCTGTATTTTGCAGGAAACTGAGCCAAAACTCTCACCTAGCTGGAATCCAAAAATAATATGCGAGCCGCATCCCCAGTTCACAGAGCCTGTATCCTCTTCAGCGCCTTTTGAACCTGTGCAGGTTGGCAGCCTCTGTGGCAAAATTGAGTTGTCCCTCACTCTCAAAAATAACCTAGCGATGCCTGGTGCAAAGGTAAATTATCTATTTTTGAATCACAAAGATTTACGAGGAAAACAATTTCCCACGTTGTTTATCCAGTATCAGACTTTTGGGGTAATATCCACAAAATTTTGCCAACTTTTCTTCTCAGCTGGATGTTGTTGGACAGATCGATACACTGATTATTCTGCTTTCCCCACGGCAAGTTCACCTTCTTTTGGACTTATTTGGAGCCTTCTCTGGTGGAGGTGAGAACCACTCTCTTTCGAGAACTTTGGGACCAGATGGGGTCTTACGGGGTTATTTAGAAATTGTGAATGTAAGTGTATTTCTAACTCTTCATTTAAGGTGCACAGGAATGGACTAAGGATAGGAAAAATCGCCCAATACAGCAGGAGGATGAGTATCGCCTCCATATGGAACTGAACCGGTGCCTAAAGAAGGATACTGCCGTCCCAGGAGCAGATCCTGACCTCTTTGAAAGCCAAACAACCAGAACTGTGTCGAGTCGAGGTTGAGTTGAAGCACCATCCTGTAATGTCTACATTTTCTTTGATTTTGGTGATTGATTAGCTCTTCTGATGAATATTTTTTTGTTTTTGTTTTTATCTTTTTTGTTTTGCTAATGTAGACGACGTGTTTTTCTCCATGGCTGACATGGACATGTCTCATAGCTTGTCATCCCTGCCTCCTCTGGGTGAACCACCCACTGTTGATTTGGACTTGTCACTCACCAGTAACTACTCTGCCTCACCAGGAGAATCTCCCTCTGGAAATGCAACAGTAAGCCTTCATTTGTGTGATCATGCTTACAGAAACGTTCAATATGGTTTAAATCAGGTGAGATTAAGGACTCTGAATGGTCTGGAAACTCAGTAGTTAGTGATCTCATACAGGAAAAATGAGTTATACAAATAAATATTTTGAATAGTAGTGTTTCATTTTCATCTGCGTTTTGTAGGCTCTGTGGGACGAATATATGGACGTACCACGACAAAGAGAGAAGCAGACTTGTGAAACTCCCCTCCAGTCACGGGATTCGCACCTGCCTCAGAAACTGTTGAGGCAAACTTGTAAGCACTACAGTAAATTAATAGATACATAAACATATATTATGCACTCACCCTCAGTTTATCCAGTGTGTGAAACAAACAGTTTCAGCAGTTGTTGAACAGGTTATGTTCAATCAAAAGACTTATGCTGAAATATTCCCAAGATCAGTTCCCCCTTTGTGTTCATGTACATGGTTGTAGCTGGACATTATTTGCTGTTTGTGTTTCAGCCCATTCGTCCAAAACCCACAGTGATGAGTCAAGGCCAGAGTTAGTGCTGAGGTTGACACTGGGCAGTTTGGCTGTCTCAGTCCTCCACATTGACCCGCTGCCGCCACCACATGCTGCTCCCAGTCCTCTTGGCCCCATGGCTGCACACTTCTTCAGCATGGTGGGCCCAGGACAGCTTGAGCCAGCCGCTTTCCTTCAGTCTCGGGTGGTGTTTAATCAGGCTTGTCCTCATGACCACCTCAGGTGCACTTCTAATTTTAACAAATTCCTGTATTCTGAAGGAATGAGCATGTGAATGAATCAGATCACCTGAATCACCTGGGCTTATGTTTGCAGGTTTGTAGGCCAGGGTCTGAAGTTAAACTATGATCACTGGCAGGGATCCAACTTAAGGACTTTTAGCACTGACATTACCCTGAACCAGATGGAGTTTCTAGAGTGTCTGTTCACCTCTGAGGCTGTTATTGGTGGCTCGCAAAAAGGAGTTCAATATACTGAGGTGAGACCTTCAAGCCTAAGCTTCGTACATCTCTCACTGCATAACGCTTTGGATGTTTGAACACTGCGTATATGTATTTATACAGAACACTTGAAAGGTGCAGCTGTCTTGACATTAGTGTTTCACTTTAGTTTTTCTCTCACACCTCAGCTGCTGACATTTGACACCAAAGCCAGTGCTGATGCGCCGCTTACCACCTGCCTTCACCTGCTTTACAAACAGGCTGAGCGCAGAGGTCCTCAGGTAACTGCATCCGTTAGCTCAATATGAAACCACAACACTCTAACAATCAAATGCCGTTCCTCCACAATGAGTGTCTGGCCTCTACTTCTAACCCTTTGCCTCGCTGTGCAGGGCGGCCAGGTGCGTCTCAGCACCATTCCCAGGAAAGCTGAGATCCAGGTGGAGCTGGGTCCTGTGCACTCTGAGCTGGACATCAGTATTGTAGACCGCCTAAACTCACTACTGCAGCCTCAGAAACTAGCAACCACAGAGGCGATGGCCTCCCACATGTATACATCTTACAATAAACCTGTCAGCTTGGTAAGTGTGGTCCATCATGTAAGCCTATGCTTTTTGTGTATATGTTCTGACATTGAGGTTTTAGTGTAGGCACAAACTGCTTTTCTCCTACAAAAAACAAACAAACAGTAAGTCGGTACATAGAAAATTCACATTTCTTTGTACTTGGCATATATGAAAGTCATCTAATCTACATCTTTGGCTTTCTTCATAAATTTCACAGCACAAGGCTTTTACAGAGGTTTTCCTTGATGACAGCCATACTCCTGCCAACTGTCATGTGTCACTGACAATTAATGCACCAGTGCTGGGCATTGCTGTGCGCTTCCCCATCCCTGATCTGCGTTCAGATCAAGAGAGGGGCCCTTGGTTCAAGAAGTCGCTACAGAAAGAAACGCTGTACTTGGAGCTGGAAGAGCTGGAATTGAAAACCGAATTCATGGGTGGCAATTCACCTGACCAAACCAAAATGGAGCTCACTTTTAAGGAACTCACTGGTGTGTCAAGATTTCAAAAGCTCCTCTGAAGATTTAATTGTCTGTTGACTTGGACTTTAATTGTTTTTACTTTTACCCGTTTGCACAGGGAGGTTCCAGGAAGAGGACGATCAAACAGCTGCCCGGTTCCTCAGAGTGTCACACACGATGGATGGAGACATGACAACATCTGAAAGTGTAAAATTTGATTGGCCAAGGTAAGATCACATAACCAACCAGTATACATATCTCTTTGTTTAGCAGTGTCAGTAATACTACATTTTTCTGGGCAGGGTTGTGCTCAAGATGAACCCAACTGCAGTCCACTCCATCCTTGAGCGTGTGACAGCTGAAGATGAGGGGGCTGAGGACCATTCTCTTGAAGAAGAGGAGGAGGAGGAAGGGGCTGCTCATTCACTGAAGGATGTATGTGACTTTGGGAAGCCAGAGCCATCACCCTTTTCTTCACGTAGGGTTATGTATGAGAATGAAGAGGTAGGTTATGGGTCAACAATGTCCAGTTAACCTATTCTTGACACGACTGTCTCTTTGATTTTAACTGTTCATACTGTAGCATCTCAAATCTGCATTGTAGCCCCTGCACCTGGAAACTACAGTGAATAATTACCAGACAACCTCACACTAAACGGCTGCTTTCTGACGCTTCTGCAGAAAGCTGAACGTTTCTCAGCTCACATCTGTCTTTAAGATTTATATCTCCAGATATTTGTTTGACACACATGTTATCTGGAGGACATTCCTAATCTGATTCAGTTTAATGTAATGTGGAAACTGAAAGCTTGTGACACATGTGTATGCCGGAAAGACTCAATTATATCAGACGAGCTGTAACCAGTGGGAAAACCCATTGTGTATTCATAGATTGTGGAACATTGTATCAGAGTTTCCACAGTCATTAGTCACAGATATATATGTATATATACATACACACACACACTTGCATGTGCTGCTTTTTGATGTTTCCTTGAAAGAATTGCCAGACTTGAGCAACAGGGAATAACGTTCAACAAGGTAGTTTTGGAATAATTCACTAATGTTTAATTTGAACTATCACTATAGGTCTGTATCACTATAGTTGTAAGAAAGATGCTCAAAGTGATGTTTTGCTGCTGTGCATGTTATTGCAATGCTAAATTATGAGTTTTAGATCTGTTGCTTTAAATCTATTCTTATGACACAGCTACAGTAAACGTGTATATCTTGCCTAACTTTCTCTCCGAGTGATCATCTTACATGTAATATGAAATCACAGCATCACCACTCCTTCCCCCACAGCTAAAGTTTTGAATGTTCACTGTTGAAGCTCCAGTAGCGTACCTTCTGTGCTTCTTGCCCCCCTCCCTCATCTTTTACATGCAAATCTTTTGCTGTTTTTCTCCATTCTGTCTCACTGTGTCACTCTCATCACCTTCACCAGTCAAGCACGTATTTCATTACATTTACTTCTAATCCACAAAGTTGCTTCTCCAAAGGCAGTAAGTGATGTAGGCATTAATACACTGAAAAAATACTATTGAAAGATACATTTGATGTCCAGAGTCCTTCATGTGTTTTGTTTTAAATACTTTTCCAGTTTTCTTTGTCAATTGAAAGGTGTTGCTATTTTGTTAATGGCATTGGTCCAAAGCTGGAGCAAAATGTACAGGTTGATTTATTTGCATTGGGAAGCGAGGATATTTGGTAATATATTTACATGTGTGGCAGGTGCATCTTTATGCAAAGGTGTACAATAGCTCTGCTTTGCGTACCTAACCTGCTGACAAAACAGGTGGTGACAGAGTTGTGTTTACATTTACTATTATAATCTTGTAATTCCAGATGGTCATTCCTGGTGATGTCGGTGAGATGACGGTGTTCCAGGAAAAAACGATGAATAACTCCCGGTTCATCCTTGAGTTGTGTTTCCCTAATGTGCAGCTAACACTCCCCAGCAAGGCATTTTATGAAAAACTACACAACAGGTAGGTCACTTGGCTTTCACCCAGAGCAACTTCATTGCCTCTTATTTATTTATCTTTAATTTAACTAATTTATCTACAACACACATCTTTAACAGCCTGTTAACATTGCTTATTACTGGACCTGAGGTTCACCAGCTACTGTCATATCAGGGGAAAACTTTTTCAGCTGCATATTCTTCTCTATGCATTTAATAATTCTTATCCATATTCTAAATATTTTAGGATAAACAATGACCTTCTGCTGTGGGAGCCCACTGCTCCATCACCAGTGGAGACTGTAGAGAACATGCCATATGGAGTTGGACTCTCTGTTGCCAGTCAATTGATCAACACTTACTCCAAGGACAGCTTTAGCCAGTTCCGCTCCACTGGTCCTGAGGGTGCGACAGAACAGTGTTTTCACCTAATTCTTTAGTCACTTATGATGTCATGTTTAAATTACAACTTATCTGCTCATAAATGGGTGTTTTGTTGTCTTTGCAGAGGAGACCAGTGGATCAGAGGAGGAGAACATGCACTATTACTCGCCTGCCGCTGACCTGGGCTTCAGATCTCGAAAGAAGAAGAAGCCCAAAGCCCACAGCAAGAACTCCCAGAGCCTTTTCTCTGTCAATCTTAGTGTCAATCATGGCCTTATGTGTCTTCATGCTAATGCCAAGGTAACCTTCAGTATTTTCCACACGCAGGCTTTACTTTGGCTTGCTGGCCAAATATATTTGACGTCAGTTTTATTTTATCGACAACATCCATCACTGATTTAAAAGTGGACAGTCCCCTCACTCCAGCTTTAAAAGTTCAGTTGCTGCTAACCAGCCAGCTGGGCCCCTCCCATTGTGTCTTTCACTAAAGACAGCATGGACAGGTTGCTGCTGTGGTAGTCCTCAATATCTGCAGCGACTTGACCTGACTTAATCTCCCCTGTGTTGCACTTCTAGTGGTCACCCTTGTTCTGCCTGGGGAAAAAATAAAAAGTGCACCAAAAAAACAATGAAATTTGTGGATAGCTTGTTATGTGGACATTGGAGTTGAGTTTGTTGTTTTTACAGAAGGAGGATAAAACCACACTGAAAAACAAACATGGCGAGTTCTGGCTGGAGGTGAAAAATGCAGTTTTGTTCAGCGTCACTCAGTATGAAGGCTTTAAAGATCAGCACTACATCTGCTTTCACACCAGCAGCATCTGCATGTATCACCAAGGTAAGCTGCTTCCTGTTTGTGTGTAATATCACTATTGTCTTAGTCTTATGATGTTATGAGTGATATGTGGTGATAATGGGACCTAAAAATATATAAAAGTATAGGTAACGGTCTAGAACTGTACTAACTGTACGACTGTATGCGTTTTCACTGATGACTCAATCTGTTATTATCCCCAGGACTCATAGATGGAGGCACTTCCGTCTCAGACATCAAATTGCCATGCAGGACACATCCTCATTGGCTAGAGCCAACCATCTACCAGTCAGAAACATCTTCAGAAAAATTGTCAACGCCTTCGGAGGGTATCGGTTTAGAAGCTCGCAGCATGGTTTCTGTCGCTGTCAAAATCTCATCACAGAATGCAGAACGCAACATCAAGGTCAGATACTCAAAACAGTTAGAGGACTGTGTGTGTATTTCACAGATTTGTTGTGAACCACTTCAGCAAGTCCACTACAGACTCAAGTGTCACATTCTGTACATAAAGTACTTATGTTTGAGTTATTTTTAAAGGCTGGCAGGCTTTATTCTGCACTCATATTGTCCATGAGTTTTGGATCTACTTCCCAGTCAAAATTGAGAAATCGCCATGTTTCATTATTGGTGGTTATTACATTTTTAAACCCTTACTGTGGAAGAGAAATGTTGTTTTGTTATGTGTTGCTTATTAAATAAGTCCACTTATGTGGCTGTGTGTATACAGTGGCTTGCAAAAGTATTGGGCCCCCTTGAACTTTTCCACATTTTGTCACATTACAGCCACAAGACCAACACAAAGTGGTGCACATGTGAAAAGTGGAACGAAAATCAGACATGATTCTAAAAAATTTTTACAAATAAATAACTGCAAAGTGGGGTGTGCGTAATTATTCAGCCCCCTTTGGTCTGAGTGCAGTCAGTTGCCCATAGACGTTGCCTGATGAGTGCTAATGACTAAATAGAGTGATTACTGTGTGTAATGTCAGTACAAATACAGCTGCTCTGTGACGGCCTCAGAGGTTGTCTAAGAGAATATTGGGAGCAACAACACCATGAAGTCCAAAGAACACACCAGACAGGTCAGGGATAAAGTTATTGAGAAATACAAAAAGATTTCCCAAGCCCTGAACATCCCACGGAGCACTGTTCAAGCCATCATTCAGAAATGGAAGGAGTATGGCACAACTGTAAACCTGCCAAGACAAGGTCGTCCTCCTAAACTCACAGGCCGAACAAGGAGAGCGCTCATCAGAAATGCAGCCAAGAGGCCCATGGTGACTCTGGACGAGCTGCAGAGATCTACAGCTCAGGTGGGGGAATCTGTCCATAGGACAACTATTAGTCGTGCACTGCACAAAGTTGGCCTTTATGGAAGAGCGGCAAGAAGAAAGCCATTGTTAACAGAAAACCATAAGAAGTCCCGTTTGCAGTTTGCCATAAACCATGTGGGGGACACAGCAAACATGTGGAAGAAGCTGCTCTGGTCAGATGAGACCAAAATGCAAAACGCTGTGTGTGGCGGAAAATTAACACTGCACATGACTCTGAACACACCATCCCCACTGTCAGATATGGTGGTGGCAGCATCATGCTCTGGGGGGGCTTCTCTTCAGCAGGGACAGGGAAGCTGGTCAGAGTTGATGGGAAGATGGATGGAGCCAAATACAGGGCAGTCTTGGAAGAAAACTTCTTGGAGTCTGCAAAAGACTTGAGACTGGGGCGGAGGTTCACCTTCCAGCAGGACAACGACCCTGAACATAAAGCCAGGAAACAATGGGACGGTTTAAAACAAAACATATCCATGTGTTAGACTGGCCCAGTCAAAGTCCAGATCTAAATCCAATCAAGAATCTGTGGCAAGATCTGAAAACTGCTGTTCACAAACGCTGTGCATCTAATCTGACTGAGCTGGAGCTGTTTTGCAAAGAAGAATGGGCAAAGATTTCAGTGTCTAGATGTGCAAAGCTGGTAGAGACAAACCCTAAAAGACTGGCAGCTGGAACTGCAGCAAAAGGTGGTTCTACAAAGTGTTGACTCAGGGGGCTGAATAATTACGCACACCCCACTCTGCAGTTATTTATTTGTAAAACATGTTTGGGATCATGTGTGATTTTCATTCCACTTCTCACGTGTGCACCACTTTGTGTTGGTCTTTCAAATCAAATCACTTTTATTGTCACATCACATGTGCAGGTACATTGGTACAGCACATCCATCCATCCATCCATCTTCATCCGCTTATCCGAGGTCGGGTCGCGGGGGTAGCAGCCTAAGCAAAGAGGTCCAGACCTCCCTCTCCCCAGCCACCTCCTCCAGCTTGTCCGGGGGAATACCAAGGCGTTCCCAGGCCAGCCGAGAGATATAATCTCTCCAGCGTGTCCTGGGTCTGCCCCGGGGCCTCCTCCCGGTGGGACATGCCTGGAACACCTCGCCCAGGAGGCGCCCAGGGGGCATCCTTGCCAGATGCCCAAACCACCTCAGCTGGCTCCTTTCGATGTGGAGCAGCAGCTGCTCTACTCTAAGCCCCTCCCGGATGGCCGAACTTCTCACCCTATCTCTAAGGGAGAGGCCAGCCACCCTTCGGAGGAAGCTCATTTCCGCCGCTTGTATCCGCGATCTCGTTCTTTCGGTCACTACCCACAGCTCGTGGCCATAGGTGAGGGTAGGGACGTAGATCGACCGGTAAATTGAGAGCTTCGCTTTTACACTCAGCTCCCTCTTCACCACGACTGACCGGTGCAGCGTCCGCATTACTGCAGCCGCAGCCCCAATCCGTCTGTCGATCTCCAGCTCCCTTCTCCCATCACTCGCGAACAAGACCCCGAGATACTTGAACTCCTCCACTTGGGGCAGGAACTCATCCCCGACCCGGAGTGGGCACTCCACCCTTTTCCGGCTGAGAACCATGGCCTCAGATTTGGAGGTGCTGATCCTCATTCCCGCTGCGTTACACTCGGCTGCGAACCGCTCCAGTGCGAGCTGGAGGCCCTCACCCGATGAAGCCAACAGAACCACATCATCCGCAAAAATCAGAGATGAGATTCTGAGGCCACCAAAGCGAAAGCCCTCCGCCACTTGGCTGCGCCTAGAAATCCTGTCCATAAAAATTATGAACAGAACCGGAGACAAAGGGCAGCCTTGGCGGAGCCCATCACCCACCGGGAACGAGTCCGACTTATTGCCGGCAATGCGAACCAAGCTCTTGCAACGGTTGTATAGGGATTGAATGGCCCGTAGCAATGGGCCAGACACCCCATACTCGCGCAACACCTCCCACAGGACGCCCCGAGGGACACGGTCGAATGCCTTCTCCAGGTCCACAAAACACATGTAGACTGGTTGGGCAAACTCCCATGCACCCTCAAGTATCCTCGAGAGGACAAAGAGCTGGTCCAGTGTTCCGCGACCAGGACGAAAACCGCATTGTTCCTCCTGTATCCGAGGTTCGACTAGCGGACGAACCCTCCTCTCCAGCACCCTGGCATAGACTTTCCCGGGGAGGCTGAGGAGTGTGATCCCCCTGTAGTTGGAACACACCCTCCGGTCCCCCTTCTTGAAGATGGGGACCACCACCCCGGTCTGCCAGTCCACAGGTACTGCCCCTGATCTCCACGCAACATTGCAGAGACGTGTCAACCAAGACAGCCCTACAACGTCCAGAGCCTTCAGGAACTCGGGGCGGACCTCATCGACACCAGGGGCTCTGCCACCAAGGAGTTGTTTAACTGCCTCAGTGACCTCGCCCCCGGAAATCGGTGGGTCACACCCCTCATCCCCAGACTCTGCTTCCTCCCCGGAAGACGTGTCAGTGGGATTAAGGAGGTCCTCGAAGTATTCCTTCCACCGCCCGACAATTTTCTCAGTCGACGTCAACAGCGCTCCGCCAGCACTATACACAGTGCAGGTAGAGCACCGCTTTCCCCTCCTGAGACGCCTGACGGTTTGCCAGAATCTCTTCGAGGCAGTCCGAAAGTCTTTTTCCATGGCCTCTCCGAACTCCTCCCACACCCGAGTTTTTGCTTCAGCCACTGCCCGAGCCGCATTCCGCTTGGCCTGTCGAAGCTGCTGGTACAGCACATGTGAGTGAAATTCTTGTGTGCGAGCTTCACAAGCAACAGAGTTGTGCAAAATACAATAATGTAAACAAGCAAAATACAAGAATGGCTACATCTGAAACTAATAAATATATGTACAATATATAATAGTATATGCATTTCTGGATGTGTATACTAAATACTTTTCTACGTGTGTGTGTGTGTGTGTGTGTGTGTGTGTGTGTGTGTACACATATTTTACAAATTAAGTAGAGTAAACAATAAATAAAATATATAAAAATATACAAATACGTTTTCACGTGGAATTCCAATAACATTGATTCATGTTTGTGGCTGTAATGTGACAAAATGTGGAAAAGTTCATGGGGGCCCAATACTTTTGCAAGCCACTGTATGTTTGTATGCAAATTAAAAAAATTCCACGTAATTTAAGAAGTAATGTGCTCGCTGTGATGTCCTCCTTTTTTTTTTTTCCCTCCTTTCTAATTTTCCGTCATGCAGGAGTTTCTGGTTGCTGTTGGGGTGAGAGGTGCTACACTCCAGCACAGAGTGGTCCCTCCTAGCTTGGGCTGGTATGACCAGGTAAAACAAACTGCCTTAGGCTGCTGTCATATAAGCTTTATTTGACCTTCATATGATGTGTTTACAAAGCACAGAAGAAATGTGCAATAACATCAGGTATTCATAATCTTACTGATGATTTGTCTACAACAGATTGTTGACTTTCTGAATGTTTCTGATGAACCCGTGTTGGGTTACGCTCCTCCTACGTCTGTCACCACACTACATTTGCACCTATGGAGCTGCTCTCTGGACTACAGGTGAAGTAGAACAAAACACTAAATGGTGGCTGGTTTTATTATCAGAGTGTGTTCTTATGTGACGCTTGATTTTGTTTTGTTTTTTGCAGACCCCTGTACTTGCCACTCAGATCGTTGCTGGTTGTGGAAACATTCAGCATCTCCAGTAGCGTCTCTCTAGACAACTCCTCATCAACACTTAGGTGTGAAAAAGCAACTGGATTTCTTCTGAAATACAAAAATGTGTGGAGGTTACATTATTTAGTAAAATATGTTGTTTCCAGGATCATTTTGGACGAAGCTGCTCTGTTCCTCTCAGATAAAAGTAATGCTGTCTCTGTAAATCTAGCTCGTGGTAAGTTGACTTCAGAAACTGTGTTGAATGCGACTTTACATGAAGCTTTGACAAATTTTGACTTTTTCTTTTTGTCACAGATTATGTCCAAGTGGTAGACATGGGAACCTTAGAGCTGAGGATAACAGCAGTCAAACCTGGAGTAGATGGAAAATTGGTAAGTGTTAATTATTCATATTCCCATTTTTAAAAAACAGACAAAACAGGCTTGTACAAACACTTATTTTCGCTGTCTCTTGGGTGATAGTCGGAGCCCAGATTCGAGCTGCGCTGCTCCAGTGATGTGATCCATATCAGAACCTGTTCGGACTCCTGTGCTGCCCTCATGAACCTCATACAGTATGTAGCCAGCTATGGAGACTTGCTGCCCCCAGCTGAACCAGAGACCAAGCACAGCAGCACTGCACAAAAAAGCAAGGTCAGCAGTGTCACTCAGTTAAAGCATAATTGTCAAACTTTACCATATGCACAAGTTTATTCTGAGTGTATTTTTGGACAGATGGAGGCTTCTAGCCGACCACCATCTCAGACTTCGCTCCTCGCTGAGACTGAGCAGCAGATGTTACAGGATCTCATGAGTGACGCTATGGAAGAGACTGATGGGCAGCCTGTACCAGGGCCGCAGCAGAACGGTAAATACTTCGCTCAGTGAGGTAAAAAAGTGTTTCACCCATGAGGAGTCTTTACTTTATGAATTTCACACCACTGCAGGCACACCTGAGGAGCAGATTCAAGACCAAGAACCACCTCGCTCAGACCTGTTCCTGTTCCCAGATGAAAGTGGGAATTGCCAAGATTTAAGCCCCCCGTACCCCATGCTTCCTTCTCCTCTCATCACACCAGCCCCTAATCTGGCCCAAGAGACTGACGACTTTTGTATATTGGAAACTCCGAGCTCCAGAGGAGAGGTTGGGACATACTCATTCTTCAAGTTAAGGCTACATATTTTTGTGTAGCCTTAACTTGAAGAGGCTACATAGCATAGTGATCGACTGTTTTTGCAAAACCTGTTTATGCCTGACTGTAAGAAAAATGTGTGTTCAGGATCGAGATCAGGAGCCGGTGGTGAAGCAGCTATCCTCGGAGCCAGTAGAAGTCAAAGACGATCACTTCAGTCAGCCTCTGGATGGAAGTGATTCCAGCCGTGGAGCCAACTTTCCCATCCCAGAGGTTCGCTACCTCATTAAGGAGATCTCTGTCATCTGGCATCTTTATGGTGGAAAAGACTTTGGGAGTGTGAGCTCCATAGTTTCTCCTGCTAGAAGCCGGGGGTGAGTCATAAACTGGGTTCTCTTTACATTTGTTAAAAGGAAGACATATTTACTTAACTCTGGTCTTTACTCTGTCTTGCAGATGTACACCTCATAGCTCCCCATCTCAAACTCCAGTGAGACAAGCGAAGGCTTCAGGGCGGGTTGGTGGTGGAAAGGGAAGGAATCCTGATGTCCTGATGGAGATTCAACTCAGCAAGGTAAAGTTATGCTGTGCAGAAATACATGTTCATTATTTTGTGAAATGCCATTTGGGGTTTCTTCAGCTTTTCTTTTACTGCTTCTTCAGGTGAGATTCCAGCACGAGGTGTACCCCCAGATCTCAGCGGTGTCGCGTCCAGCAGTGGACCAGCCAGTGTCCCGGCAGGTGTTCTCTGTGCAGGACTTGGAGATTCGAGACAGACTAGCTGCCTCCCAGATGAACAAGTTTCTCTACTTGTACTCTAGCAAGGAAATGCCCCGAAAAGCCCATTCTAACATGGTGAGGAAAGCACCATACTTGTGGTAATCGTGGTAAGTTTTGTCCTGTCGTAACCATGTGTGTGCGCTTTTTGTCTTAGTTGACAGTCAAGGCGATGCACATGTGTCCTGAGTCAGGCCAGGCTCCCCCAGAGTGCTGTTTACGGGTCACTCTAATGCCTCTTCGCCTCAATATTGATCAGGTGAGAGCTGGGTACAAATTATTTCTCTAACCCTGGCAAACAATGAGCATTATCTTTTAAGTGATAGCTTCTTCTTTATTTGAAGGATGCACTGCTCTTCTTGAGAGACTTCTTTACAAGTCTTGCTGCTGAAGTTGAGTTTTTCTCACCACCTATTCACGAAGGTAAGATTGCCACAAAACTGTATAATTATCATGAATCCTACTTTTATCTCATGCATCTTTAACGTTTTGTCTGTTTTAGCGGTTTGTGTTACCACAAAGAAAGTGGCTGCCCCAGAGATCTCTTGCAGCTTCTCCAAGCACGCTGGTGGGAGCCAGGATCCAGCCCCAATCATCTCGGTGCCTGCACAGAGACGACTGAGCCAAAACGGTTTCTCTACATCCGGCAGGGAAGACGCAAATGACAGTGAAGCCTCTGCTTCTCCCTTCACAGACCAACCCATCTTCTTTAGGTTAGAGGTTATTTTTATTGACCACTAAGCCGTTTAACTTTCCAAACTGCTTGTTTGTGTTCAGAAACCCCTTGTCATCTTAACAGGGAGTTTCGATTTACTTCTGAGGTTCCCATTCGCCTGGACTACCATGGGAAACACGTGTCTATGGACCAGGTAACTGTCTAAGAGAGGACTTGATTAACTCCACGTTATGTTATGAGTGCTTCATGAATGATTTTTATGAGTACCTCGTTCCAGGGAACATTTGCAGGGATCATTTTCGGGCTGACACAGCTGAATTGTTCAGAGCTCAAACTGAGGCAGTTGTGCTACAGGCAGGGGTAAGTATACCGCTAAATGTATCTCATGAGACAATAAATTAGCAAAAACATAATTCGCACACAGTGATCCGTATTAAAGTAATACTTGTTTGTGTTTCAGATTATTAGGTGTGGATAAGCTCTTTTCCTATGCAATAAATGAGTGGTTAAATGACATAAAGACAAACCAGCTTCAAGGACTGCTGAGTGGTGTGGCACCTATTCATACTCTGGTAAAACTGGGTAAGTGTAACAGTTCAAGGGATAATCTCAGATGGTTTACTGTATTTGTTAAGAACAGGGCTGTTGCTGTACCTTGTTCTTGTTGGCCAGTTGGGATGTGCTACATGATTAAATGTTGCTTCTCTTGTTAATCAAGACATGAAATACTAGTTATTTAATCCAATTATGCAAATGTTTGTTAATGTACAGTGCACATCAACTGTCAGTTATACCTCAGCAACATTACACACTCTTTCCCGTGAGTGGATATAAACAAGCACAGTGAAAAGGAACACAAGTGACAGCTCTGTGAACAAGTGTAGATTTGCAGTGTTCTTATCTAGACAATAAACAGTTATTAGCAGGCCTTGTAAGATCACACTGATGAATAAGCTGAGCAGTGTGTAACCATAATCTGCTCAGGTCTATAAACATTAACATGTAAGCTAAGCAGTGCTCGTGTTAGCTACTTGCAGCAGAATAAACTGATGTGTATCAGTTGTATTGCAGATGCCAGCAATAAATGAAATTTAAGAATGCACAGGTCCAAATTTTTGTAGTTCTGATCTGACACCTTGGATATCAATAATGGTTCAAACTGCTGGAAATGCGCGAATGAAAGCTGCTGCTGTAGCTAAAGAGAAGCGTCTCCAAGCTGCTGAAGCTCGGATGTTAACTTCCTATACATTGCCTCACTCTCCCATTAGCAATCGAAGCATTGCTCCTGTTGCGCAATTATTAACACAGTGTAGAACTGAACTGAATGGATTAGCTGTGGACTGTAGCACTGACACCTATAACCTTAGCACATCTTTATTACACTTTATTATTATACTTTGTCTAATATGAAAGAATAAGATTTAAAAAATCACAATTTTTCCCAAATTGTATTTGTACAGACATTGTTTAACTTGTCAGTGAACTGTCTGTTATCTTACGTCCAGACTTGTTAACTAGTCTGATTTTTGTTGTTCTCTCATTTTAATTGACTTGTAAAGGAGTTGCCTGGTGCTTGGCCCAACAACTTTCTAATTTCTGAAAAGTTCCTTGAGTCAACATTTCCTTGTTTGACCAAATTTTCTTTATTGTTGCTGACATTTCAGAATCAGCCTTAATCACTTTCTTTTTCTTTAATAAAAAACAATCTGGAACAGAAACTGCTGTGAAAGTCATTTCCAATATGAGAGCTGAGGTCCAGCTTTTGACTTTCAGTTGCTTTACTCCTCTGTCAATGTTGTTTTTTTTTTTTCTTTCATATTCAGTTCACGGACTCAGGGATTTGGTCTGGCTCCCGATTGAACAGTACAGGAAGGATGGCCGGATAGTCCGTGGATTTCAGCGCGGCACGGCTTCCTTTGGAACCTCTACAGCTATGGCTGCCCTGGAGCTCACAAACAGGATGGTGCGGACTATTCAGGTAAACTGGTCCACTGCTGCTAATAAAATATTTGCATGCATTTCCTTCTGTAAAGCACGTAGAAAAATCTATTAATTGTTGTCTTTTATAATTTTTTTTTCTGTTTTTAGGCAGCCGCTGAGACAGCGTATGACATGGTGTCTCCAGTGCCTGATGAGAGGGACACAAAGAGGGTAAAACGGATCTCCCATTATGGACTGGCTCATCAGCCTGTCGACCTCAGAGAAGGTGTAGCCAAAGCCTACACTGTGGTGAAAGAGGTAAAAAAAACAAATAGGAAAACCTTCAGTTCTGTGAAAGAAAAGATGTTTTAAGGACTGCAAAATGTTCCCACAGGGGATCACAGACACTGCACTAACCATCTACGACACAGCCACCCGGGAGCACGAGCAGCGAGGTATGACTGGGGCAGTCGGTGGAGTTCTCCGCCAGCTTCCACCTGCAGTAGTCAAGCCACTCATTATGGCCACTGAGGCGACTTCAAATGTCTTGGGTGGGATGAGAAACCAGATTCACCCCGATGCACGTCAGGAGGAGTCGCAAAAATGGAGGCAGGGCGACGAGTAAGTGTCATTGCCTTATGGAAAACTGAAACAATGACTGTGCAGCAGCTACAGCTTAATAGGTGTGCTTTTGAAGAAGGCAAAAGGTGGACAGTGAGTGCCGGTGTAAATAAAATGGTGTTCATCCTGTGGCAGTTTGAGCTACTGTGATTTTTAGCTTGTGTCAGCTTATCACATGCCTCACAGTGCCTTCATGGTCATCAACATTGTTCAACTGTATGCTTGTAATCAAATGGATGAAGAAGGGTGAGTTTGAGCAGCACTTATAATGTTATTGTGTATGATGCTATGTTGTAGGGTAGACCATACAAATGTAAAATGTAAAGGCTTAAGAATGAAGGAATAGGTCTTCATTTTCAAACAGCTGTTTACAGATTGTGTGGTTGCGTTCTCTTATCCTACTTTGTGTCAGCAAACACTAATATTCTAGGTGTAATGACCCTTAATTTATATAAGATGTACTGTATGTGGGCCTTGTTATTTACTGTAAATATTCCTAATGAGCAGCATTTCGTGCAAATATGAGAGAACAAATGTAAAAACTGAATGTGTTGCATCTTTGTAAAGCTCTGTAATCTGCACTTTTAACTGAGTCGAAGCGTAACAAGTGAGAGATGGGACGATTATCCAGACTTGTTCTAAGGTTTCACAATTTTAGTGTTGCATAATTTTCACAAAAGCTGCTGTTTAAAAAAAGGAAGCTGCGGTTTAAATTTAAAAACTGCTTTATTCTTGCAGTCTCGTGTATCACATTTTTGAATTGTTGATAAAGTGAATTACTCAAGATCCATAATTAAAGTCTTAATGTACTGATAATCTCATTTGTTTAGTTTTTTTAATTATTATTAAGCTATATGTTTATATATTGATGTCTGATGTGATCAATTGTGTTGCTAAGTCTTGATTTTTATTTTTTTTTCTTCCTTTTTTGGTTATGTGGTAAGAGTATTATTTCTTGTAAATATATGTACAGGTGACTCATGAATTTGTATTAAAAGCATGATGGAGAAATAAAAACGGTGAAGTTAACACTGGAGTGTGCTTGGTTGGTGTTTATTTACTTAGACTCTAGACATTTTTGTAAACCTTAGGAGTTGTGTTAGCATCATATTTCAACGTTTGCTTTATATATTTTATTCTGAAAACTATACGTCCGTCTGTCAAGTGATTTTTATTTTGAAAGCCTAACCTCGCTAAGTTGGCATGGCAACAGAACTGGTTCCCAAATCTCTATTGAAAAGTGTTAAGAGCGTAGACTTGGACTATTTTAAGGGGTTTAACATTTTAACTGTGTGCTCAAAGAGTGTTGGTGATGGCGGACATAGTCGCCGACCTGAGCACTCTGTGTTTTGAGAGCGGGCTCGCTGACGACGAAAAGAAGTTACTTTACCTCCGGGCGCGCTCGGCTGGACTGACATTTTGCGGGTGCGCGCACGCAGCTTTCGTGTGTGAGCTCATTGACTCGCTAAGGTGAACTCATCCCACACGTATAGTCTTGCAGTCATTTGAGTATATTTTAATCTGTCTGAGCTGCTTCATTCATTTGTATTATAGATGTGCCATCAGAAGGCGCACAGCGAAAATCAGAAAGCCAGTGGCACCAGGAGAGCACGACGACCTCCGCGTGGGTATACTTGGGATGGGCCATCTGGGAAAACAGCTGTGCCAAGCACTTCTTGAAAAGACCAAAATCAAACCCTCACATATTAAGATCTCCACTAGGAGACCAGAGTTAGCAGGTACACACGCACAAAAAGCCCAAATCTGAGAAAAATGCTTGTGATGCAGTGGATTTAAGATAAGCTTTATTAGTCCCACGCATGGGAAATTTGTTTTGTTACAGCAGTGGACAGTGCAAAGTTGCATAGAAAAAACAATGGAATAGTATATCCATAAGATACTGTACACAATAGAATATAATAAAAATAAAATACTATATACAATCGAATAAAATAGAATACAAATGCTGTATACAATATGAGTATAATAATTTCTTGTGACAGGATTTAAATGTCATGAGACACATAATCTTAAAGTGGTGGACCTATTTCCTTTTTATTCTGTTGTGTTTATAGAGCGTTACAGTGGTGGATGCTCATATTAGACATGGTCAAAGCTTCAAATAATTAGATTCTTTCGTTGAAGTAATCTATGTGAGGTGAAAGATCGCTGTTCATGTGGCTATAAATGCTAGCTTTCCTACTGCTGGCTCCTCATGATATCACTCAGAGTGGATACCACTAATATGGTCAAACCTTCTGTTTGCAAGGGGCAGCCAGTCAGAAGAAGGCTGGCTTAAGGGATGAGAAGCTAAAGCTCCTTGTTTCAGATAGTGGGTAATCTGAGGGGTTTCCATACGCTTCCTTAATGACTCTCTTCACTCTTAAATTTTTAAGCTACCCAGATGCATTTTTGAGCAGATTTAAGCTAGGTTGTTGTTGTTTTGTTTTTTCAGTTATGCCCTTTTAAGACTATGAATAGTTATTGGTTGCTTGTTGTGACTCTATGGTATTCTTGAGTTAATCATTAAGCATGTGTTGGTTTAACTAAATTGCACTTGGACCAAACTTCCGTGTGTACTGATAAAAGAAAAAAAGTGTTTGCTAAGATCGTTGTATGTTCTGTGTTTCAGTGGAATTTGTCCATACAGAAGTTGAATGTTTCTTTGACAATCGCAGACTGGCAGCATGGGCGGATGTTCTTTTCCTTTGCTGTCTGCCCTCTCAAATCCCAAAAGTCTGTGTTGATCTCCGCTCTCATCTGGCAAAACACTGCCTTGTGTACAGTTTCACCTCTGCCATTCCCGTCACCAGGTACAGCCATATTCACACACACAAAGGACTGGTCATTTCTTGGGGGGGTTGGGTCAATGAATCGCTTTCTTTTGAATTACTGTCTCAGATTAGCTAAGCTTCTTGGACACGACTACATCCTGAAGCCAAAGTATGACGTTGTCTCTTGTGACACTGTGGATGTTTGGCTGTCCTGCAGTCATGTGGCCTCAGCTTTAGCAGATCCTTTGCTGATAGAAGCATCGTGTCCTCTCACAATGAAAGGTATGTCACTTCAGCATCTTTTCATTTTGTTTCATATGTGACAGAAAGTATTTTGCATGAGCTTCAGTTAAACAAGTTCTTTACAAGTTCTGTTCTTAGTTTGTACATTTTGATTCCACATGTAGGAGGTATTTCTCTGGGTCTGAACTGGGTGTGTGCGGTGCTGTATATCCTGTTGAATATCTGCACCTCTGCCAGTCTGGGATCCAGTGAGGCTCTCCTCTTAATTAAATCAATATTTAAAGAAAAATGTGGAGACACTGTGCAATTAAATGCACACAGTTTCATCAATTCATCCTATGCATCTTCTCTTCTCTCAGATGAGTGAGTAGATCAGTGTTTGTTTGTTTTTTAAACTGTCATATATCTCATTTAAATAGTAATTATATATTTCAACTTTATTCCAAAAAGGCCTTTTCCCTGGATTTCACTTATGGATGCCCAGATCAGGGAGACCCCGCTGCTGCGCTTTCTATCAAGCAGTAAATCTGTGCAACAGTGCCTCTCTGCAGCTTATAAATCCCAGATGGAGACACCAGCAAAGTGACACACTGATCAGCCACAGCATTAAAATCACTGATACGTGAACTCAGTCTCTGTGAACCATGTCTCATTTTGAAAGAATACATAACAATACGAAAAATTAAAAAGTAAATAAAAGTCTGTTTAGCTTTTTGTGACCTGTCTTAAATAATGAGGCTGGTCAGTTGCTTCCAATTCAAAATTTGTATTACTGTGTTACATTTTCAATTTTGAATGAAAATCATTTTATAACATGAAGGACTCACTAAAGTTTGTGAAATGTAGATAGGTTTACTTCAGATACTTTTATGCAGTACAGTTACAGTGCTGTGCAAAAGTCTCAAGCTTACTATGTTTTTTTATTTTCTCTATTAAGCCACTTAACACTGACCTATGAAACATTAAAGCATCAAAAAATGCACTCATGGATGAACAAGTGTTGTCTCTATACAGCACAGGCGACTTGGGAAAGAACCAATTTTAAGTTGTATCTGTAGCTACTTTGGTGATGGCAGCCTCTTGCAAAAAACCTGGACCTTCATCTACTGTTCACTGCAGCCTTGTCAGTAAAGATCTCAGTGGAAAGACTTCTGTCAAGAAGCCTATCTTAAATAAGGAAAATGGGGAGAAACAGCTGAAGTATACCAAATTACACACCAAATGAACTGAAGACAGGTCCGATGGAGTAATGAATCCAGATGTGACATACAGAGGAGATCAGGGGTGAGGTACAACAGTGAGTGTCTACAGCCATCTGCAAGACACGGTGGAGGCACTGTCATAGTTTGGGTTGGCATTTAAGCCAGTGGTGTTGGGGATCTTGTTGAAATTAATGCAACAACATTAGGTTTGATTGCCAAAAGCTTCATTTTTCAGCATGACGATGATCCCACATGCACTGCCAATGCATTAAGAGCATACTACGCACAGGGGAACACTGTCAGTCATGGATCGCCTCCCCAGATCCTGGACCTCAACAATATTGAAACAGTGTGGGATCATCTTGACAGGGAATGGAACAAAAATACAGCCAACATCTAGAGAAGAGCTTTAAAGATTGCTTAAAGAAATAACAGGAAAGCTTGTCTAAGAGAGCTGTAGTTGTACAAACTCTGCTTTTGTCTTACATGTTGTCTTTCCATTTATGTACAAGTTTTAATAAATTTCCTATTATTTCCTATTTCTTTCCTAGATTTTCCCAATTGAATAAGAAAAGCGGGGGGGGGCTCAAGACCTTTGCAGAGTACTGTATCATGAGAAAAAAGACTTAAAACTGAAAAAAAAGATAGTTGTTAGATTTTGTTAAATAATCTGTGTTTATGATTTGGCTTTGGGACGTATACTTTTAGACTGGTTTAAATATTAAGCAGCGGCGTATGTCCTCGGAGGAGCTGCAGTAGGCTCCTGGTAAGGATGCAGATTCGCAGATTTTCCGAGAAAAGACGGAAGTGTCAAAAAATCCGGGTCTGTTTTTTCCTGTTGAGCAGCAGAAGCAGCAGCGGCAGCACTGTGGAGAGGTCCCTCACATGATTGCAGGGATATGGAGGCGGTTTTCCTCATGCCCTGAGCTTGATTAAACTAAAATCACATCATATTTTCGACGCTACGTTGTGGTGAGATAAGTTTTTGGCTGTCCTTTTAACTGCTCGCTGGTTAGCTAGCGTGAGCTATAAGCTAACAGCTAGCCTGGTTAATGAAGCTAGAGTTCCACGCACATGTAAACACAGCTCGTCGCTACTGCTTTAACTGTTAAATCAGAAGGCAATACTGCGGTTGACGGGGTTTATTATGTGAAACGGCAGCTTGTTTAGTTTAAACAGCCTGCTTTAGGAGGCTAGCTTCACCCGTCTCCCTCCCCTGTGGTTGGGAGGGGCGGGGTTTCATCTTTTTGCAGCCACGCAGACTGAGGTGTTTGCCTTCTCAGGACAGCCATGGAGAGATTAGAGGCTACATCACAGCTCCAGTCACGGCTTTCATCACTGTCTTTCTCATCTTTCCCCGGAGTAACAGCCAAACAGTGCGACAACACGCCACCGGACAGGTAACCTGTTGCTGCGGCTTTTAAATGGAGCTGCTATGCAGATGGGTGGTCTGAATGTTATCTTGGTTTAAAAATTCTATTCTTTCTTTACTTAAGGCTGCAGAATACAAATCTTTCAGAGAGCTTTACTCAGTCCAAAGACAGTATGGATGACACCAAGGAGGATTCAGGACGTCTTTCTGAGGTAGGTAATACTGTGTGCTTAGGTGAGCTGTAAACAAGTTGCAGTAAATAGGGAGGCATAGTCTAACAATTTAAGTCTTTACAATAATAACCCCGATGTGTGCGCATATTGAGGGTAATGACGAGGCCCCTGCTGAGCTGGCCCTGGGGGAAGGAGGCGAGGAGAACAGCAGTGCAGGGAGCTGTCAGCTCTCCGCCGAGATGAAAGGTGAGGACCTGCAGTGTGCCATAGTGACAGCTGCTTTGTTCAGCAGTGATTCTGACTCTGCGGGTTCATAAACGTCCCGCTAATTGCAGTGTGCGTGCACAGTATTTGCTTGAGATTTTGCCATCTTAAAATGAGTTGGATAAAGTGTTGCAGTTGCTGTCACATCTTGTTAAAGTCACTGCCGCGTGTCCCTTCTGATGGCAGCCCAGATGCCGCCCCTGAACCCCCCGACAACTTGGACATCTGCTGCTGTGAAGGAGTTAAAGGTGAAGCTCCGAACAGAGAAGGACAGCATGGTGACCGTGTACCGAGGCGACATCATGACGGTCCACGTGCCCACCGTGCCCGAAGCCAATAAAGTGTGCTGGGAGTTTGCCACAGACGGCTACGACATTGGCTTCGGCATCTATTTTGACTGGACTCCCGTGACGAGTCGGTCCATCACGGTGCATATCAGCGAGTCGAGCGATGACGAGGACGAAGAGGAGGAGCTTGAAGGTCAGGCGCCGACGCCCCTCTTTGCGATGGCAGTTGTACTTTTATATGTTTTCCCCCCACTGGGGTTACGATTCGGTGTGTTGACTTTGTGGATCATGTGATTTCTGCAGGGCCCGTCGGCAACGGGGACGTCGAGAAGGGCTCCAAAACTCACACCAACTCTAACTTGTCTGAAATCCTCCCCGTGTACCGCCAGGACAGCCACCTGTCCGTGCAGGGGGGGAGCCACGAATTTCCAGGTGAAGGCACTTATCTCCTGAAGTTTGACAACTCCTACTCCCTTTGGCGAAATAAAACACTTTACTACAGGGTTTATTATAGTGCCTGAGATGCCCATTTATCGCTTATGAATGTACAATTTACTGAAGAACAATGAACTATTTTTGATTCCACACTTGTTGGGGGAGGGATGGGAGGGAGACATAATTGAAATTCTAAAATAAAATAGAAAAAAAAAAAATATATATATATATAGGGATATCTATTTTTTAGCACCGTCTGCTTGTGTTGTCTCTTGTTGAATTTAAGTTTGTAATCCCACAGATTTCAAACGCTTCAGTGTCTTGCTAACATGTGTTTGAAGAAGCCTTGCATATGTGCCATTTTTCCCATGTGTGCACCGTGCTATTTGGTCAAGTGCCCATCATAAAATATCTATTGTCTTCACCTGTAACAGATCTATGGTAGCAGTGATCAGGGAAGACCTGCACGGGTATAACTGTGTTAAATCAGCTATGATCTAAAGAAAGAAGCTTTGTTGTTGTGTGTGTGTGTGTGTGTGTGTGTGTGTGTGTGTGTGTGTGTGTGTGTGTGTGTGTGTGTGTGTGTGTGTGTGCGCTTGTGCACCTTTTTTTTTTCTTCTTATTATTCTTATTGCTTTGTCTTTGTTACCAACCTAACTTATTTTTTTCTTCTCTGTATTGATCCTAATCACGTGAGATTTCAGATTATGTAAATTCAGAGTATGGCGATGTCTGCTGTCACAGTGGTGTGTTGGTTAAAAAATATATATAAGTCGAATGTACTGAAGCAAGTGGTAATCAGACTGTGCTTTTTATGACACAATTAAAAGCCATCCCTTATCACATGCAGCTCCTTATGTAATAAAAAAATCAATATTTACATTTGACTTGCACACTTTCATTATGTTTGGAGGTAGATTATTTTTTGTGCACAAGTCTAAGAAGTAAGTTACTGTTTTGTTTTTGGTCTTTTTAAAAAAAAAAAAAGATTATCTTTCTTTCCTCATTTCAATCACTCTTTGTGCATCTTCCAAAGATTTCACAGATCTGGCTGCTGACGTTGTATACAGCATACTGTAAAGCAACTGATACTGTTACTGTACTAAACCCTCGCTGTAAGTTATGCTGATGGCATCAAATCCTGAAATTTCTAATTCCTCAAACAGACCATTGTCTCATTTCCTTTGTGGTTAATTGAGGCGATTAGATAAAACCAGCATGAATCACGGTCGATTACTGGACAGCTTGAGAAAAAAATAAATTAAAAAATGGCCAGCCAAAGCTGCGCATTTCACCCGAGACCCCGTCATTTCATAACAGTCTCGCTGCACATCCAGGATTAGAAAGCACTTCAGGGTGGCCCCTTGTGTTTCCATTAAATTGTGACATAAGGGGATTGATGTAATAGTTGCACAGAGGTGCTGATGAAACCAGGTTTTATTTTCAGTTCTCCCTTAAGGCCTCACACAATCTTACGACGCAGCTAGTCTTGCTTGGGCTTTACTGGATTTTTCTTTTTTTTAAAAAGAAAAATGGTCAATAATTTATGGAAAGCTACTCTCAGTATCATCAAATTCATTATTTATTCAATTAACTTCACGGAAATATAAAGATGTACTAGATTCTAACATAATCCACATTATCTACAAGCATATGATGGTCGAATGTCAGCTGGCATCCAGAAGCTGTTTAAAAAAAAGGGGATAATAAATACAAATGAAGATGAAGTTATATTATTTTGAGAAACCCAAGGTTAGCACAAATGTGAACAGTCATTGAGTTTCTGTTTCGAGGCCTTTGGAACTGTACTGACTAAATAAAAATTTGCAGCACACTCGACTGCTTAAAAAATTGCATAGGACTAACATAATTATTCAGTACTGTGATAAATGCTCCTTTTCTTTCTTTTTTATGGTTTGTCTTGGTTCTGTATGTAAATCGGAGGTTTGGGATCTAATTTTCCTTATGCGGTCATTTTTTGGTCTGGCATCATGAGCAGGTGTTATATAAGCTGTAGCATCAACCTACACCTGTTTAGTTTGTCATTTGATTTCTTCTTTGTTTTTATCACTTAATTTCTTGTGATATAAACAATCAGAATAAAGATGAAGATAAATATATCGATTTACTCTTGTTATTCCAAACTCTACATCAGCTTGGGTCTCATTAAGTAAGAACCAGAGTGCATGGTTTCAGACTGCAAGTGGAGATGAACTCTAATAGAAGCTGTTTTTAGCATTGTCGCCTCTTAGATGAAATGTTGCTCCTGAGGGTGGACAGAATAATAAAGTAATATGACACAACCACACTGCATTAACACCACAGAGCCCAAGAACTGACATGATTATATTTTGTTGGCTTATTTTGGGCCCCCTAAGTACCAAGTGCACGCCATCAAAACACCACAGCCTACCTGAATATTTTTCCTGACCATGTCCATCCCTTTTACGACCACAGTGCACGATTAGTCTTTTTAATAAAAGTTCATTCACTGTTTGAAAATTTCAGATATCAGCCATTTTCTAGATGGCTGAAACACAAGTCTAATACACTCAGAAGTTTCTTTGTCCCACATATAATTCCCCCCCCCCCAAAACTATAAGTGCTAACATGAGGAAAACAGTGTAGTAGTAGAGATGGTAGCCACAAGCCACATTTCCTGGATGGACCTCGTACCTAAGCGGCCCCACTCTCACCTACTGATGAGAGAAGCTAGAACTCTCATCTGATATTGCTATTAGTGCAGTGGAGGTTCTCACTTGATCACCAATAATACGTGAAGCAAATATGACTGACGAAATTTGATCATGCCAATCAATTGTGTGTCTATAAAACAATGAAATGACTTTGAAAGTCTATTCAGTTAGCCCGCACAGATCCATAATAAATACTGATAGCAGATATTTGGTGTTTAGAGTTTAAATTGTAACTATTTTATTTTTATTTTTGTTATGAGACAAAGATCTTGAATTTGCTAAGCGAATGGATAGATGTTCAGTCATACACTTGACTTCCCTTTATCCAAAGACATATAGAAAGGCAGTGAGGCATCTGGAGTCCAACCAGCAGATCCACTAGGGGGCCTATTACTTAATTACTTTGACCTCTCACCTGTGCGTGTTCACCACGGCCTCGAGCTCCTCTCGGCCAATCAGAGGTTAGCACTGGAGATCTAAGTACCGCCGATGTTTGCTGCTCTCAGAACGTATTGGATCCGTAAAACAACATGGGGAGACTGAATTTTTATGTCCTTTGGTCTTTGCGTGACGTCCCCCGCCAGTTTATTAGGTATGTCGTTTGATAAATACATAATAATAATAATTTTAAAAAACCATGTTGACAGATTATTAAGGACGCGAAGAATCACTACTTGGACTCACTCTTCACAGCAAATCTAACCGGAGGTGCTTTCAAGTCCATGTCCCGCTGCCTCTTCCTAAGCAGCTGGTCATCTTCGGTCTGGGACAGTGGGAATGCAGTTTGACCACAATTTCAGTCGAGGTTCTGGTCAGTGCAGAAGTACCAGCTCAGAAAATTGGGATTCTGTCCTCTCAATTTAGGTTCGTGAAGTAGCCGCAAGGTTGTGAATTTGTAAACTAGAGTTTGCTGACATCTCTTTGTGCTCAGGTGTCTGACTTGGGAAGGTGACTGGAGCCCAGAGATGGTCAAAGTGGCTGCAGAGAGGGGCAGGAGGGGAGTTTATGGCAAGATTTTACTCACAGTCTCTGGAGAGGTACAAAACACAAGTATTTAGCGCGACCAGATCCGAAAAAACTCACGTAGAGCTCATGTTTGTGTGGGGAAAGTCTGGGTTATTTTACTAATGGTTAAATGCAGTGGGGAATTTACATATAGCCTCACTTTAAAACACACAAACTGTTCAGGCTACAGGTTATAGCATGCAAAGGGCAAATATAGCTTATCTGAATGCAATTAATCCAACTCCTGTACTGAGTAGATACAATAAGCCTAAAAGGAAGGTGAAGTTTAACCTAATATCTTATGCTGACTGCTTTTTTTTTTTTTTATAAATAACTCTTGGAAAACAGAATCTGATTCCACCATTTTCACCTTGCTATAAATAGCTTTATGGCATATATTGTCATTTAATATTCATTTCTTTGTGCTAGTTTCCATTACACTCCCTGCTTTCTTTGCGTCAGAGTGCTAGGCATCATGCCTATATGTGGGATTTAAAACAAAAAAGCAGTCTGTAGCTGATATTGCATAGTGGCATTTCACTTATTTCTTGCCAAGACTTGTGACCAGCCACAGGACAACTCCAGCATCTTCAGCAGTACCCCTTTGGTTCAAAGGAAATGCTTGTTCCCCGAAGGGCACGATGTGACCGATCATTCCACCACATTACACACCCAAGATGCTGAAAGTGAAACGGTGAGATAAACGGGGCCAAAATAGTTCAGTGGGAATGCACACTTTGGTTTTCGAGCGTCATGATTGTTCAATTAATACAAATCCAGGTGACTTCTGAGACCTCACACCTGAGCGACAGGAGCGACAGCGTGTGCTTTGCTGAGGTCCAAGTCAATAAAGTCGACACCAGTGACTCCGCTGTGGGGAATAAACCTCCAGTGTGGCCTACAGTGAGTGTTATCCTTAGGTGTATGTTAGTGTCTGCATGTGAGGGAAGTAACTGACGCAGGTCTGCTGTGCGCTCTGTGTGACTGGAAGGAAAAGACACCCAGACGTACAGTCATTGGTAGGAGAGGCCAACTGAGGTGGAGCTCTGAGGACGTGGACAGCCTCTCAGAGGATGTAGACCAAGCTTCGACCCCTAAGAAGATGAGGTCATCCGGGATAAACGGTCAAGAAGAAATGACTGTGCTCATAAAGAGTGAGAACAGAGGAGGTCAGAGGCAAAAAGGAAAAAAATATTGGGATTACACAGGATTGCACAGAAGTGGCTTTTACAAAGATTTGTGATTAGTTTCAGCGTGTCCGTCAAAGCGTTGGTGCCACACCATGTGTCTGAGTGACCCTGATACTGCCATCCTCATTGGAGGGGAGACTTCAGAACAAAACTACTGCAAAGACTCCCTGTGGAAGCTCGAGTTGGGTCAGTGGACTTTGCTGAATATACATCTGGCCATATATGTATATTAGCTCCCTGTATCTATAAAGCATGTCACTAGAGTGAAGGTGTGCGGCACCGGTGGAGGAAGCATTTGTACTTAATCGTTACCTGACCTCTTTTCAGACGGTGACTTCTGGTTCCCGCTGAACTCCTCTGCTTCTGGACCTGAACCACCCTGTGCCCGAGGACACACTGCAACCTATGACCCAGACTCTAGAGCAGTCTTTGTTTACGGTGGCCTGAGGGAGGGTCGGCGCTATACGGAGCTGTACATCCTTAATACTCTGACCTGGAAGTGGAAGCTTGTCAATGTGGGTTTGTTGTTAACATGCTGCGTTTTCACATTCTTTAAAAGCATGTACGTGTATGTGAAATAGGCTCTTTGTTTTTTCTTTTCTTTTCATTGCTGTATTTGTGGATATTTCCCATCCTTAAGGCAAAAGGCAGCGTTCCAAATTTAGCGTATCACTCTGCAGCCTTTTACAAAAAAGAACTTTTTGTCTTTGGAGGAGTTCAGTCAAGCCTTTCCTCAGGGGATAAATCCTGCAGTAATGCTCTATACATCTTCAACCCAGAGTTTGGACTCTGGTACCAGCCCATTGTGGAAGGGGACAGACCTCTGCCTCGGTTTGGGTCAGTCTTCAGTAAATTTACTGTACCCTAAGTGCTTTCTTAATTCTCAGGAATGCTAATTTCATGCTTTTTAACAGGCACACGACTACGCTTCTGTCTCAGAAGTTGATCATATTCGGTGGACGCAAGACAGCTGCTTACTTTAACGACCTCCATGTGTTAGATCTGGGTAAGATAAAGACCGCCACTGACCGCCTTAGATTGAAACAGAGTGTCCAGGATTGCACTGATTCTTACATTTTCCCTACTGAGTGCAGGATTTATGGAGTACACAGCTGTGAAGAGTGGGAACATGCCACCGCTGCCTCGAGGGTGAGTAAACTAATCAACCTTGATAAATGTCATCCATGTAGCCATCTGGTTGTAGTATCCTTGGGCATCCCAGAAAGAGTCAAGTGCAATTTTAATGTTGTTTAACACAAAATTCATCCTAGTGAGATTATTCTTTTCTTTTAGCTGAACATAATTCATATTTAAGAATATGTAAAGATTGGCCATAACAATGATACAGATAAAACCTCTTTATATATTAATTGACAGGTTTCATGCAGCACTCCCAGTTTCAGACAACAGGATTTTAGTCAGTGGAGGGTGCAGTGCAATTGGAGCCCTGCAGGATGTTCACATCTTTAATACAGGTGAGCAGGTTTTTTTTTTTTTTTCCTTCAGTATTATTGCTATTTTGCACGAAGCATCAATATTGATGAAATCAGCTGCTTTTTAATCGAGCTTCATTTCTTTTCTCCCCCAGATACGAATATGTGGACTTCACTGGTGTCTCCCCTGCTTTGCTCCAGGCCTCGTGCTGGACACAGCATGATGCTTTTGGGCAGCGCTATCCTAAGAGACACTGGGACACATGGACAGGGTGAAAATGTTAAAATCCAGTGTGCATTGCTGGTGTTTGGTGGGTCGGACTGCTCTGGTTCCTTTTATGATGACACAATCAAATGCACCGTGGAGATTCCTTTTGACAAATGAGTCCAAATTGGAAACAGTTTTTAGCCACCATGGCCCGTGATGTGATCAGACATGAGAAGAGCGTTTTGTCTGGAAGACTAATTCTTCTGCTTTGTGTTTTGTTGCAATGACTTTCTATTCATGTGTCTCCTGTGTGATTCTTTTACTTTATTATGTGTCTTCGAAAATCACCATCAGGCAACGCGCTGCGAACAGTGAGACGAGAGGTTTTCCACTTTGCATAGCAAATCTGAGCGTTGGGGTTTTTTTTTTTTTTTTTTTTTAAACACATTATTGTCCCGTACCTCCTCTCCACGTATCTGTATGGTGGTTTGTTTGTTTTTTTGTTTGTTTGTTTTTTTTAAAAAGGCAAATTAAAGTCATAGTTCAATTTCATGCTAAAATACTAATAAATATTTTTTTTTACTTGAACCTTTCTTGTCATTTAAAGTAACTGCAGTGGAACAGAGTTGCTTTTCAGTCATTTTATTTAACACAAACAACTTCTCAGTGGCTTTGTACTAAGCACGCAGATCATCAGGTGTATCTGGTTGGCGTGATGGGTGGCTCACTTGGAAAGCTTCAATCTCAAGTAAAGCCTCATTTAGCCGTTTGATGGTTGGATACTTCCCCACATCCACTTTGAACCTGTAGACATTAAAAACATAGTGGTGATGCTTCCCTGTACAGGCTGTTTCGAGGTTATATCATGTTTTGGGATCTCTGCCTTCTCTTGAATATAATAGAAGTAAATTGTTCTGATTTCTGGAAAGAGATGCTGCTGCTAACCTTCCAAATGTATTATTTGACGCTTTGTGGCACAACTAGTTTCATCTGGTTCCATCATATTTAAAACAAGGCAGATGTTTTTATAGCCACCATCTTAAATGCTGGTCAGCTCGAACAAAACGCACTAGACAGAGAAACAGCACTGCACGCCAGAGGGAAAATATGTAAATTGGATTTTGTGGAAAGCCCATCTCTATTAAAGTAGCGCTTCTATTGCAGTTTTATGAAACTTCTCATAGCATACCTCTCTGCGTTGTAGACCTGTGGGACCAGACAGATGTCTGCCATGGAAATCTAAAAGAGAAGCAGAAAGTAAGAAGTAATCTTTGTGCTGGAAATTGCCCAGATGTTGTCCTGTGATATATTCATGTTCTTACCTCATCGCCTACACAGTATTTCCCCGCTGTTTGCTTCAGAATTGGCTCAAGAGCTGGGGGTAATAACGCATGCATGTAAAACACATTGGCATTTTTCTCATCACTTCATGTTTCTAATGTATAGAGCAGGGGTGTCAAATGTGGGGCAGAACTAGATTATTACTTTGGAAAGTTTGGAAATGTAAATATTGGGAGAACAGAAAAGTTTGTACTTCTGTGTTAAGTTCTCAGGAATGGATCACTGTTGATTTAATCATCATCGTCAGTTTTAAAAGCCTTCCTGCTTGCGACATTAAAGCAAAGCAGGATGGTTAAGCTGATGAGTCACGCTTTGTAATGACAGCAAAAATGTGCACTTATAGAGGCAACTCGGTGTTCATCATCTGCTGTGTAAAACAAAGTGTTTTCAGAGTGCAGTTCTCCGCATTTAAAATGAAAACGAAGCATAGAGGAGTAGATGACAGGCTTCCGCTTACCTTGAAAACCACGATCGATGAAGTGCTGAGACCACTGCATCTTCTCCGCTCCTATTTTCTGGATTACATACAAATTCTGCGAAGTCCAGGAATTAAAAAAAAAAAGATAAAGTTACTGGTCTTGCAGGTTGACCTTGACATTGCAAGCATGGATTTTTTGTGAACCAGAGTAGAGATTTGAACTGATGGCATTGTGGACTGTGTTCTGCTTACCTGCAGGGGCTGTATACCCGAGGCAATGAGGTCACTTATCATCCTAACCTGGGCACGCGCCTTTGGGTCTGCTGGAAGAAGACGGGGTCCTGGTCTGGTCTCATCGATGTACTGGATCACTGCCAGCTACATAAACAAAAGAATTTTGGTAACGTTTTTTTTAATGTTACATGGTGTAATTAAAAATACACCGACTAAAGGTGTAATTAAATGGAATTTTAATGTATTTTATTTGAAATTACAAAGTAACTACCTGCAAATGCTTAAAGGTTAGAAAACAAGTCAGGTTTTTACTAGAACTGTTACCAGTATTACCAAAATATTCAGTAAATGTAATAAGATAACATGACAGTGTTATGGAAGCAGACTCACCGACTGAGAGAGAGTGGTGCCATCAATTTCCACTGCAGGCACTTGTTGCATGGGGTTTAGCGCTTTGTACTCCTCAGTAAGCTTTGGCACAGAGAGAGCCACTGTCAGACTAACACATGACTTTAAAAAAGAAATGCATGGTTTTATTGTTTAAGACAGCACCTTGTTAAGAAACTACATATTGTTTTAGCAGGATTTTGGACTCTTTAATATTCAAGCAATCATGCAGAAAGTGTCATGTTTGTCTGCACACTGTACCTGCTGCCCTCCATCTTTGATCAGATTGACTGGAAGCTGGTCATATTCAACACCTTTTAGAGCAAAAGCTGGTGCACAAACAAGTTCATTACCTTAGTGATAAAAAAAAAAGTTACACCAAAGCTTAGCTGAACATTCCCAGGGCATGACTTACCAATGCGAACCCTCCAGGAGCAGGAGCTTCTGAAGTATCCGTGAAGTATGGGCTGAACAGAAAACAGAAAATGTTAAGTCAGTTTGGAAACAAAGTCAGTTTTGCTTTGTGGTTTTATGCAGTGGGTTCACCTTAGTCTGAGTTGCCATACTTCTGTAGATTTCCCTCGACTAGACTGGATCAGTTACTGCAAGTACTTTTTCTACAAAAAATCTCATCCACTTTGAGCAGCCAATAGGATGTGTCCCCTAAACTCCCTCCTACCTACTCTTTGGTCCATGACTAAGCACCATTGGGCTTCATATGGTTGAAATTAAGCAGCTGATGCACACATAACACCCGGCGAACAGTGACAGTACCTTAGCGAGGCAGGCTAACGACAAGCGCATTGTCGCTGGCTGCGATAACACTTTAATCTTTTGGATAAGGGCCACTGATCGCTTAAAGATCACACACTTTACAGCAAAGTCCCACTTTGTTCAAAACTGCGTGTGGATACAGCTCAGCTGAGACACACTTCCTGACAGGAGAACTGACTGGTTTAATTAGCCAATAGTTTGTGGCGTTCCATAGCTAGGGCGGGTTTAATCCAAAAGCTGGAGTCGTGATTGGACAGAAGGCAATCTCGAGAACCCAATCACGCTGCGTTATTAGTGAGAGGGCGAATTTGGAGCCTTTAGGAAGCCTCAATTTCCCCAGAGCCCGCCCACAGGTGATTCACATCTGTGGGGTGGAAAGCTGAATGCTGTCTTCTGCTGGCCACCGCGCTACCTGCCTGCACAGTGGGTCAAATCAGTTCGGCGTAGCACATGATATCCCAGAATGGCGTCAACAGCTCTGAGATCAGCGTTCAGGACCAAGGTAAAGTGCAAGTGGCAGCGTGTGGTCAGCTCTGATTGTTGACACAGTGTCCTGCAGAAGTTATGTCCGTGCATTCCTTTACAGGGGAGGAATAACGTTTTTCCTCAGTTCAAAAATCTTAAGAGGATTAAAAGTAATAATAATAATTTTATGCCTTCAAGAGCTGATTTATAACATGAAGAAAGTTTTTCTACTCGTGTTCAGCTGCAGGTGCATTTAAGCGCAAAGAAGTCTACCCGTGCACCTGCAGCCTGGACCGCATTCCTTCTCTCAGTCCGCTTCACTCAGCTTGACTTTGTCCCCATTTTCACAACTCCACACTCAGTAGTTGCACATTAATCTAATCGGCCAACAGGCTGCAGCTGGTTGACAAAATGTGCAAATGAAACAGCACGTTGTACTTCTAGGATGGATAAATACTGCAGTTTTTGCTACTTTTAGCGATTTGACTCCCTGCTGTGCCGCTTTCACAGGTTCCATTTAGAGTCGGCCGACTGTGCTACTCCTCCTCCTCTGTGGTGAGTGCTTATGAGTAACTGTTAATCTGGTAATACATTTCAGAGATAATCAACCCTACGAGTAAATGCTGATATCTTTCCTCACAGCCCACCACCAAACTGTTTATTGATGGGAAGTTTGTTGAATCCAAGTCCTTGGAATGGCTGGATATTCACAATCCTGTAAGTACTTCTAGTATTTCTTGGCAACATCCATTATTAGTTGAGGTGAATGTATACTGATGCCTCACCACACTGTGCTTGTACAGTATGGAGTTGCTTAACCTGGACATACTGGTCCAGACTGGTTTGTGTAGATGGGCATCCCACGTCAACATTTAGATTCAGATTTGGCATTATTGAATGAGCAGTATAAATTAGCACTTATTTTTAGTGTTTAAAAAAAATCCAGCTTAGAGATCATGACTTTTTTCCACTTTCACAGGCTACCAATGAGGTGATCACCTGCGTGCCCAAAGCCACCCAGGAGGAGATGCTGGCTGCTGTAGACTCATGCTCCAGAGCCTTTCGCTCCTGGTCTGAGACCTCCATCTTGGCTCGACAGCAGGTTTTTCTGCGCTATCAGCAGCTTATCAAGGACAATATTGTAAGTCACCGTAAGGTGCTCTGAAAGTAAAAACACATTCAGCCTTGTTTAATTAATGAATCAAACAAGAGCGTGGACTCACCGTTGCCTCACAGAGAGAGGTTCTTAGGTCTCCCTCTTCTCTCTGGGTACTCTGGCTTCCTCCCAAAGTTCAAAGACATGCGTGTTAGGTTAACGGGAGATTTTAGACTGGCTATGTCTCTGCGTTAGCCCTGCAATAGGCTAGTGACTTGTTCAGAGTGCACCCCACCTCTCACCATATGACAGCTCGTATCCAGCCCCACTCCAGCCGTGGGCTTGGATGGATGAATGAACAGATGGACAGACAGCATGTTAGTCCGTCCACAGTAGTTCAGAGCTCTTGTTTGAGTGAAACTTGACTTTAGGCTATATAGCTGATACAGCGTCCTCATGCGTTTCAGAAAGAACTTGCCAAGGCCATCACAGTGGAGCAGGGGAAGACCCTTGCAGATGCAGAGGGAGATGTGTTCAGAGGATTGCGTAAGTGTGTCTGACACACACACACATGCACACAATGTCCTTTTTGTCATTGAGCAACAAGTGGTTAAATATTTGCATTTTGTGTAGGCTCTTAACTCATTTACAGGAATCTGTTAATCTGTTTCATCTTGTATATGGGACAAGCGGGACAGAGGGTGGTTTATTACATGACTGATTCTGTGGAAGATTAAATTTTGATATTTTTAGGCCTTTCTATGATAGTAAATAACATGCAACAATTGGCCTGGGACAGTAAGGAGATGAGTTTTTAGTAATATGTGAACTAACAAAGTTGCTCCTGAAAAAATTATTAGTTCAAATTCAGTGATTTGATGTGGTTTGTTATGTCTGTTATTTCTTTCATGGAGATGATGTTTTAGATCATCTTCATATGCCCGGTTTTTTTATTGACGTAGTTGTATAAATTGGCTTAGAATAAAAAATAATGTATCTGTGACAGCTGGAGTTGTCATTATAATAAAAATATTTCATGTTTACATCATACTTGAATCATCGTTTTAATAAAATGCAGATCACGATATCTACCTTTGCTAACTTTATCCTGGTGTAGCAGCTGACACACACATGCTTTTGTTTAAATGTCGTGCCTGTGCACATAAATAACCAACTACTGCCAGGGGTGTTGAACATAAGGACAAAATCTCGTGAAATGAAAAGATGCCAGTCATCCTTTAATTGCTAAACCTGACCATACTATGGTTCATACTTCTTTCTGTGCAGAGGTGGTAGAACACACCTGCAGCATCACCTCCCTGATGCTCGGGGAAACCCTGCCCTCCATCTCCAAAGACATGGACACTTACACCTATCGCCTTCCCCTTGGGGTGTGTGCCGGCATTGCCCCCTTCAACTTCCCGGCCATGATCCCCCTGTGGATGTTCCCTATGGGCATGGTATGTGGCAACACGTACCTGCTGAAGCCCTCGGAGCGTGTGCCCACATGCGCCATGCTGCTGGCTAAGATGCTGCAGGATGCTGGCGCTCCAGATGGAACGCTCAACATCATCCACGGCCAACACGACGGTAAGAGCTGGTGGCTGTGTAATGTTACAGTAAGATGTAAAGATGTTCGACAAATAAGCTTAAAGCCTCAAATTACCGCCAATAAATCCTTTTTTTTTTTCTTTTTTTTTTTTTTAATCCATCATTCAGATAGAAAATGTAGTTATCTTGGCAGAAAAACAATGTGTGTAACAATGAAGATATCTACATTTGCTCTAAATCATAAACCGTAATCACCTGCCATTACTTAAGTCATCTCTGTAACTGTCTTCCTCTTACAGCTGTGAACTTCATCTGTGACCATCCGGCCATCAAGGCTATCAGCTTTGTTGGCTCAAATCAAGCAGGGGAGTATATTTATGAGAGGGGCTCTAAAAATGGCAAAAGGGTGCAGTCCAACATGGTGAGCAACAGTTTTAATGTCTGACATGTGCTTTAAACATCCAGAAGGTGGCAGCATTGGCCAACAGTTTCAAGTGTTTGTGTCGCCCAATGGTACTGAGGAGTGCATGTGCATGGTGCAGCTGTGCATCACATTTAAAAAGGCCCAGATTGCGAACTGGAAATGTTCCATTGCCTCACGTGGACTGAAATGTGGACCAAGTTTACAATGTGAAATTTGTAGGTCGTTTGTTTCTAATCTAATTCCCTGATTTTTATGTCCCTGCTTGTGACTAACCAGTTGCTGTAATGTGGAGATCAAACGGCAAAGGGCTAACCACTTCTTGTGTACTGTAGGGAGCCAAGAACCATGGTGTGGTGATGCCTGATGCCAACAAGGAGAACACTCTGAACCAGCTTGTGGGCGCGGCGTTTGGGGCAGCGGGACAACGCTGCATGGCTCTGTCCACAGCCATACTGGTGGGCGAGGCGCATAGCTGGCTGCCGGAGCTGGTGGAACGTGCCAAAGCTCTGCGCGTGGATGCAGGTACCACGCCCCATCGCCTTCACCTCGGCCTCTCCTGTTCTCCTGAGCGCGTTTCCCCCAAGGTCCTTTTTGGTTTTATTCATCTCGGGGCCACCCACACCGCCCTAACCTCACCTCTCGCCTTATGGCCTGTTGTAACTTCACATTGGGAGTCAGCTGGGCTTGTTGAGTCAGCCATGCTGCAAATTTGTGGCCAGATCTGCGGCTCGGGCCTAAATGGCGGTCTAGAGGATCAAATCCTATGAGAAAAGAAGTTGATGTGAAGTAAAATGGAGAATGAGTCTGTGTGTTTACAGCGATATGAAGTTTAATTTGTACATTACACAGGAAACCCGCAAGAATCCATTTTAGAGGGAGTGCCTCAAAGTGCCCCTTGTCCTGGCTTTTGTGGCCAACGAAATGTCAGTGCCCATAGTTTGTTCGCATCAGTCAAGTGACAGAACGTGTAACCTTATAGCTGTTTGTTTTTTGGGGCCCTGCTAGGAGACCAGCCTGGTGCAGATCTGGGGCCTCTGATCTCTCCCCAAGCCAGGAACAGAGTCTGCAGTCTGATCCAGAGCGGCGTGGAGGAGGGAGCAAAGCTGCTACTGGATGGCCGAAATATTAAAGTCAAAGGTTACGAGAACGGCAACTTTGTGGGACCTACCATCCTTGGCAACGTCACAGTATGAGGCTTCATGTGTTAAAAGTACTTGCACGTGAGTGATATTACAAAGATGTCTGCAGTCTGTGAAAGTGCTCCGTTGTGCGCTCTTTCAGCCTCAGATGAAGTGCTACACCGAGGAGATCTTTGGGCCCGTGCTGGTCGTTCTGGAGGCAGACTCCCTGGACAACGCCATCAGTTTGGTTAACAAGAACCCCTATGGCAACGGTACAGCCATCTTCACCACAAACGGTGCCACCGCACGCAAATATACTCACGAGGTGGATGTGGGCCAGGTGAGTGGCCGCTGCGTCCAAATGTGCAGCTCGTTCAAGGGAGAAAGGAGACATTCACGCCGCTCTGTCGTTTCTATGCACCATCTCAAGCGGAGAGAACATCATATTTGTTTGAAAGCCTTCACACATTAAATAAAAACAATTATTTTCCATGTTGAGCATACCCTTATTTGCTCCCTACCCAAAATGCACACCTTAAGCAACCCCCTTTTTCCCCTCCACATCCACACCCAAGAAAGTCGCAAATAGCAACAGCAAATATGCTTCTGTTAAATAAAAATAGGGATGCATAGAAACTTTTCCAGGTAGTATTCAGGGGAAGAGGGGAGTTGGTGGTGAGAATTGTTAAAATTAAATCTCAAAAGGGATTTCTAGGTGCGTATTTAACAGTTAAGTAAAAACATGGCCATCCTGTTTGTTTGCCTGTGGAGCCTAGTTATGCCCTGTGTTTGCTGTTCACATGTCGGGGAATGTTGTGCAGGCCATGTGCCGTACTCGTCTCCAAACCTCCATGCAACAAACATCTACTTTTCTGTTTTTTTTCTTTTCTCCCATGCACCTTTGCCAAAAGGCCCAAGTATGCAAACCTATTCCCGTTGTTTAAAACACACTAAACCAACCATGCCGTGCCTCTTGGTGTTTTCGCAACAAAACTTTATTTTTATATATTTTTTGTTTTCCTCCCTTTTTCGTAAGAGCACGCTTTGTTTTCACACATCAAATAAAAGCCACAGGTTTATCTCTGTTTTGTGCGATCGTGTAAGCTTGCTTTGTAAACAGCACGCACGTACCGCATCTCTCATCAGCTGAGTCTCACTTGTCCCTAGCAATTTAGGACCTGAGGGAATTGTTTTACAAACCTTACACTTATGGAAATGAAAGGGACAATGCTTGTTTTCTGCAGGTGGGAGTCAATGTTCCAATCCCGGTGCCGCTGCCAATGTTCTCCTTCACTGGATCGAGGGGATCCTTCAGAGGGGACACGAACTTCTACGGAAAACAAGTGAGTGGCAACTAAAACAAACGGATCCTGTCGTTGGGCCTGTGAGAGTAAAAACACAGCAGCTGTCTTAATGTGACGTAAACGCTTTTATTTTTGCTCTTCAGGGCATCCAGTTCTACACACAGATCAAAACCGTCACTGCACAATGGAAAGCTGAAGATGCCACCTTAAAAAGTCCTGCCGTTACCATGCCTACCATGGGACGCTAAATGCTCCATCCAGTCGCTGCTGATTACTCTTGTAAACCAGGAGACGTCAAACGCTCCACTTGCAAAAGCAGATTCATATGTCACCTGTGAATAGCTCATAAATACAAGTTATAAATAAATAATCCCCAGATTAAAAGGCTTTATATTAGATATGTATATGTGGCTATTGTGTGAGGGGACAACACTAAGGCAATCCAAAAGTTCTGTAACATTATTGGGTCAATGTCATTTCCAGAAATACAGCACCTGCTGAAACTCTTATACACTTGCTGTGTTTGTGTTTCACAGAAATGAAAGCTGCCTGGAGTCACACCGGTTGCCTTTGATTATGCTATCTTACACCTCTCCTCCCATGACCCCCTTTTCTCCTCTGCCACAATGAGGCATCTTCCTGTAAACGTGCCTCATGTTTATCCATTCATCAAGTGTCTTAATGTGCAAATGCTGCACCTGCACTGTACTGATACTCATCAAGCTTACGTTCTAGTATTGTGTATATGACTTATCAGATAAGAGAGCGTCAATGTGCTGACACTTTATATCAAATCTATCAATACACAGGCAACACTATAGCTCACCGGATTGAGCAACTGACCGATAAGCTGTAAATTTTACAGGCCTGGGTTTGAAACAGCCCTGAGCCATTTGCTGCTCTCTTCCAGCTTTCCAATCTACTTTCACCTTTTCTATCATAATAAAAGCTAAAACCCCTCAAAAATGACTTAAAAAAACATCTATCCATCCATTCTTTTTAACCACTTACCACACGGGTGAGTGTGGGTGGGGGGTCATTTGTACAGGTGACCCGGCTATTCAGCTTATAAGATGCTACTTCTGTTCCAACTGCTTGTCACATCCTTGCTGGAAGGCGCAAAGAAAGCATGTAAGTGGATGTAAGGTGTGTGGGCAAACTGAAATCCTCATGTCACCTGGTGCATATGTTCTTATCAGCACTCTGTAGTCACAAATAGATTTTCTTTCTTTTCTTTTTTTAAACTGAGGTACAACAGACAGAACGTGCAAAAGCACTCACATGCCACACCGCACATGCGTGCACGGTAAGATATTTTGAACAAGCACAAACAAACATCCTATATTCTAGTTGTGTTAACACTCTTGAGGAAACACGCAAGCACAGTTTAATGTGAGACACAGAGGCCACTCGGAGGTCACGTGATGTGTGTATCTGGCTGGGCGGCTGGCAGCGTGGACTCTGATGGCGCCGGGGTGCTCATGGTCGGAGGGGACAGCTCCTCTCTAATTCTGGAAGAAAGTCATCATCATGCCACTGTGTTGATAAATCACATGTAGGCACTCATGTTCTCACAGCCGCTGCTTTTTTGGCTAAACATGGAATGTGGGGACCAATAAATCTTAAAGGGCTTCTTAATTGCAAGGATGAGGCACAGTTTTTATTCTTGTGCATTCCTTCAGCGTCTTACCCGGCTACATCGTTCTCCGTGAAGCTCCTCTTCTCAGTGGAGGCCGGCAGAGCCACCTGTCGGCTGACTTGGCTGTCAGGAAGATGCGGAGTTGCGGTTAAATACAGAACCTCACAGTGAAAAGTCATGTTTTAGCACAGTGGTGTCTTTTCACTGAGGCCTCCAGCCTGTCTAGCGAAGGGGTTACTCCGGGTCAGCACAACGCACATGGATTTGCATGCTGCAAACTTCAGCTGCCAAATGTTCTGTGTTATTCTGCTGGTCTAGCTGCCAGACCGAGGTTAACCTGAATATACTTCTCCTCATGCCTGCCTTGCCCCTATACATCCAGCTCTCCTGCACACTCCTTCCTGAAAATCATGTTACCAGCTGCTCTCTGACCACAAGTGTTCAAAGAACAAAATAAGCTGCGAGTGCACGTGAAGAGAGGCCAATAGGGTGAAAGCAAATCGACGTGACCAGATGTTTGTTTCCAAGCACACGACTCTGCGGCCTGGGCCTATTTTTACTATTGTGCCCAGACTCTTTCTTCATTCTTTTTAAGCAGCTGCATGGAAAAGAAAATTGCTTGAAGCCTAACTGATGTTTTATGGTATCCTCTTCTGCTGAGAAAATGGCTGTTTAAAACATTAAAAAGAGGGAGGAGTCATCAGAAGCTGTGACTGAACCTCTGCACAGTGTCACTGCACTTTGTTCTTCAGAGTTAATTGCCGCAGCAGTGTCAGTTCATTCTGGGGGATTACAAAAGGATTCGAATGTATTAAAATCGGGATGAAGTCAATGAGCGAACAAAGCGTCCAGCACGACTTTTGCTAAGTCAAACATAAACAAATAATTGCAGCGTTTCATTACCTTTCTCTGCATCCATTCATTTTAGCAAAGAGAAGCCGGAGCACTTGTTCCTTTTGCTCCCAAGTGAGATCAGAGATTTCAACTTCGCTCCCCGGTTGATCCGTCCTTCAAGACAAGCAGATGAAATCACATTTCAGTGTCACTTTTGTTGTGTAAATTCCTTTACTCAATGAATATGAACCACAAAGATGTTTGCTGACCACTGAACAAGCTGGGAATCAGCACTAGTAAACATAAGGAATTAAAAATATCAGGAAGATACACACACCGTATGGAAATGATGAGAAGGGCAGGACACCTACCATGTCGCAGCCGCCTCCATGTCTGAATAGACAGAGTTGGTACTGTGGGCAGTTTTATGGAAGGTGCGGATGGGTGGGAACTTTATCTTTCCTGCTGTGGCTTCTCTAAACCTCCTACGATAACTCTGCAGTGCCTCCTGTCTGTATTGGAGCCTGCTGTCCTTGATCTCCTTCCTCACATGACCCAGTGCTTCATGGAAGAACTCCTCCAGCTCTTGGCGCTTTGCTACAATGGTGCTCGCCAGTTGCTTCACATGCTTCATTTCCTTTTCTCGCATCGCGAGCACTTTCTGCAGCTTGTCCAGCTCCACCTGGCTGGCCTGGATGGTGACCAGGTTCGCCTTCTCTTTCTTCTCCTGCTGCTCAATCTCCACGGCTTTGAGCTGCAGGGCCTCCTCCAGGGAAGCCACCTCGGCCCTCAGTTCAGTTAGCTTCTGTTTTTGAGTCCCCATCTGTGCTGCGTTGTCCTTTACCGTCAACTCCAGCATGCTCTAGGTGAGCAGGAAACGGATAACACAGAGTTAATTTTAGAAAATCCTCTCACTTTTATTCCAGTGTAGAACAAGGAACAGATATTGACTTGTGTTCCAGCCTGTTCTGCTCAGTGAGTGGTCAAAGTTTCAGTAAGCCAGGTTTACTCTACTGATTAGCTGTCATCATCAGAGGTAAGATTAATGTGCCCAGCATTTATTTATGTTTAAGAATCACAGCCAGAAAACGGCCAAGGATAAGCTACTTTATTTGAACCCAGACACCAGTGGAAACTCACCACAACCACTGACCGCTGAGAGGCTGGATAGTAGTCAGAAGATGAGGGGGGTGGGAGTGGGACCACAAGCAAAATACACAGGATCAGCACAAGTAAACAACACAAGGGAAAAACCACCTGAAATATATTCTGCACAGATCTGACAAGTGTTTCATAACTGAAAGTGATTTAAAATGTCTTTATGGAGATGAATGGCCTCTGTCCAGGGACTGCTGATGCCTAATAGCTACTCTGGTGTTTGCTGTCCTTTGGTTTAAACATACCTTGTCCAATGCCAGTGAGGTGTTTTCCTCAGTCAGTAACTTTGCTAACTTCTGCAGATCCTCTGCCTCCTTTATGTGATATTTCAGCTTGTCAATGAGGCAATCGCGCTCCTTGATCACAGAGTGCAAAGCATCTTTCAATCGCCTAAACAGTTTACAGCATAAAAGAGAGACACTGAAAAATGAATCAACAGTTATGAACACGCACCAGTCTTGATATTGTGTTCAGCAGTATTTGCAGTCAATTCCTAGCCTGCTGCAAAAAAAATATTCATTTATTTATTTGTGAAATACAGTCCAAAAAATGAAAATAAAAGTATAAACCCTGTCAGTTCTAAGATTTTGTGCATCAGTGTTTAGTCTTTATGAGCACTTAAAATTAGATAAACACAACCTCAGATGATCTATAAAACATGGCATATTATACTGAGTCAAGAACAACTTGGCTGATGAAGCAGTGTATGGGGAAAACTAAGTACTAGTTACACAGAGATCACGAGAGCAACTATCAGTCAGATGCTGCTACTCAAATGATATGAAATGTGACCATGTTCACAGAAGCAAAGGTTTTGGCAGTTTGTTCATCTGGTGCATTCAGATGTGTGTAGACACAATTCCAATTAGGAAAAATATCGGCAATGATCTCAGAGAATCTGGGAACGGTTATTAGCTCATTTTAAACAATCTGAAGTCCTTCTACAGTGAAGGATTGTTCACAAGTGGAAAACACTCAAGGAAGTTGCCAATCTTTGCAAAAGTAGATGTTCCAGCTAAGAGAAATTAAAAAAAGACTACTAAGGCCCCAGTTAGCATGTAACTTCTGTACAAAAACAAACAAACAAACAAAGTATTGCATCTTTGCCTCGTCTTTCTAAAAAAAGACATGTCAGTATGACTTCGGTTTGCAAAGATGCATCTTAGACAAACCACAAAACCTCTAGAACAATATCCTTTGGAGAAACAAGACCAAAATTGAGTTGTTGCCCATAATTTATAGTGCCACATTTCATGACAAGCAAACACAAGATATCAGCACAAATACCTCAAACCGACTGCCAAGCATGGTGGTGGAGGAGTGATGGTTTGGGCTTGTTTTACAGAACCTGGGCACCTTGCAGTCATTGAGTCGACCACGAACTCCTCTGTACACCAAAGTATTCTAGAATCAAAATGAGAGGCCATCTGTCTGATAGCTAAGGCTTGACTCGGTCATGCCAGTGGTCAGGACAATGATCCCGAGCACAGCATCAAATCTACAACAGAATGGCCAAAAAAAAGAAAAAGACTAACAATGACCTGGTCAAAGCGCCACCCGAGTGAAATGATCTTAAGCTGCGCATGAATAATTGCTGCAAACCTCAATAAACTGAAGCAAAATTGTAAAGAAAAGTGGGTCAGAATTCCTCCACAATGATATAAGAGGCACACGGTCACACAGTAACGTTATTTCTGCTAAATGACGATGGCAATTTTATTCATACAGCACATTTCATTATACTTCAGCTCAGTGTATTTTAAACAGACAATAAAGGTGGATGTACTTAGTTTTTCACACACTGCTTCTTTGTTCTGGCTTAGTTTTTGTTCATTAAAGGATGTCCTTGACGAATATGTCATCTGTTGATGTCCTGATACACAAAACTTGAATGTAATTCAAAGAAAATATTATTTTTACCATGACTGCATATTTCAAAGTTATTAAGTAGTGCATATTACAATAATATAATAAGGACATTTTCTTTTGTAAGCCTCGTAAAGTGAATTAACTGAATGACTGCACTTGACTTTTTAAGATCACCCACATGTGTCCAAAATTAAATCAATTACCGACACCAAGACCAAACCGACAGGACCACACCAGTATCAATGTAAATGTTTTATGAGCTGTAAAAAATAACTAAACACAGCAGAGGCAGTGCACATCTTATGGCCTCAAAAGTAATAAACTATGGTCTTCCACACACACACTTTACTTTTTCCTCGCTGCAGCATGGCTGAGGATGTGTTCCTTGGAACATGACGAGCCGGCGTGGTCAAAAAATAACATCAGTTCTAGCGAAATCTATTTTTATACATAATCACTCATATGAGTAAATTATTTTCTCTTTGCACTTTGCATGACAGTGCAATTTATAGAGCAAAATTAGACTGTAAAGTGACAGCAAAACAAACAAACAAACAAACAAAGGACTCACACAATGGCTTCACGGTGGTCCTCCGCCATCTTGGCCATTGTTTGACTACATGCCTTTGTTTCTTTCTCCAAGTGTTCCTGAAGGGAAATTTACAGCTTTTTCACTCTTTCAACTTTCAATATTAAAGCTTCTTTTTCACCAACATCTTTTGCACTTAGACATTTGTACCTGGTCAAACCGAGCATCAGATGGGAAAAAGGTCATTTAAGTGACTTTGACCATTTGGTACCAAATGGTTCTGAGTGTTTCAGAAATTGCTGCTCTGCTCAGGATTTTTCACTCTAGAGTTTACAGACAGCAGCCAAAAAACGAGAGAATTTGCAGTGAGCAGCGGTTCTGTTGGAGAAAATGTCTTGTTGATACCAGACATGAGAGAAGAATGGCCAGACTGCTTTAAGCCGATAGGAAGAGCACTTTTGGGACAAGGTGGAACGGAAGATTCACATCACAGATCTGCAGAAACTGTGTTGCTGTCATGTCAGCACCTTGTTAAATCTATGCCGTGAAGAATGAAGACATTTCTAAAACCAAAAGGGGGTCCAAGCTGGTCCTAGGAAGACATAGCTAACAAAGTTGACCAGTAAGTGTGGTTCCAAACCCGGGGGAGAATTTTTGGATTATATTCCTGACTTCCTACCATTTCTTTTAAGAACTGATCCTCCTTCTCTCTTAGGTGTTGCATTAGCTTCTTGTAAGCATCATCGCTGCTTTGTTTCATCTGGAATATGAAAAACCATGGTTACTGGTCACATTTTAATATCCTTACATGTAATAAGTATTTTTTTGTGTTTTTTTTTTGTGTGTCCTCACGTGAACGATATCCTGCTCCCTTTGGACTTCTATTTCTTTCATCTTTCTCATTTCTTCCTGGATCATGTTAAGCTCACTGACCTTTTGAATTAGACAAACACACACACACAGACACAAAAACAGAATCCTGGGTATTAAATGCCATGTCTCAACTGTACGCATAAATCCACTTAGACTGGATCTGGTGCAAACATCCCACAAGTGCAGCTTGTAATACTTAGGAAGATTTCATCGTGGAGTTCAAATGGCCAATGCTCTTTTGCAAACTGACTTCAGCACAGATCACTCGTGCTAAATACCTCAAGATGCTACTGTGGAGAAGCCAGTCTGAGCAAAATGTGACAAAATGACCAAAGTCATGAGAAACTAGAAAAACACGCACCCACAAACATGTACATGACGAGTAAATGAGAGGCTATCAACCATCTGATTACAACGTTAGGCCTAATCGTTATTCTGCAGATAACTCCGTTCGCATTCGTCGACTTCAGAGAGCCACTCGACAGTATTTACACAAGCTGGTTTGCGTCATCTGCAATTTTCACTGTGTGGGATCTATCAAGTGGTCAAGCCTTCCAAAAATACCTTCCAGTTTAAAGTTCACAGCGATTAGTACAGCCTAAATATGTCTTTTCCTGATGCTGCAAATTGAACATATGCAGGACAGTTATAAAAATAACTGTTTTAAAACACAGCTTATCACTATTGGAATAGTTTGGATAGTCATCAAAACATACATTACACAGAGATAAGCAGTCATACTGACATAGAAGCTATGGAATGAATGTTTATGTAAACAATAACCTACAAAAATTAGCTTTTAGCAAAAACTACTGAATCAGCCAACCTGATGGAAGGGGAAAGGCTGTTCCACAGTTTGGTTGCTAAAACATCAAAAGCGTGGTCACCTCTTGGTTTTAAGAACAGTTAAAAAACACTGATAACATAATTAAAGAGGCTGCAGGCCTGTAGTATAAGCCAGACCATGTAGAGTCCACGAAAAAATGAATTCTACATTTCACTGAAAGCCATGAGAGGGTGGCAAAAATAGGCCCTATATGCCAACGCTGCATCCTAGGCCAACTCGATGTCTTCCAGGAAGGATTAAGCATTCAGCTCATGTGACCTTACAGTAAGAAAAGGGCTGTAAACAGCATGTTTTGGGTCACATCTCTGGAGTTAGCCACAGAATTTTCCACTGACTGATCGTATGTGAGAGGTCCATACATTTATGTAACAGGCTTGTTTTAAGTTGGTCCAAACCAGGCTTCTTTTTTCATCCATCATGTAAAAAGAGCTGGAGGATGGAAAACAGCTGCTAGCAAAAGGCTTTCTGTACATTTTTTTTTGTCTCCACTTGTCAAGCAAGCAATGCAAAATTTCTTTATTTTAATTATAAGAAGCTGAGTGCAGGGATGGAAGAGTCAAAAGTTCCTTTGCATTTTAGCGTAAGGATATGTGTGATATGTGAGGTATGGTTAACACATCAAGACCAGCAACGAGACTGCTTTTCTCCAACCAAGCACTTTTAAATTATGCTTTTCCCCCCTGTAGCCACTGACGTGGATTTAAATAACATTGGACCATGTAACTTGGAATGTGTGGGGTTTGTTTTTTGCTTTATGGTCACTTTGTTTGGTTGTTTTCTTACATAATAAATATCCACATAATTGCACACAAGACAGCTGTTGAGACACAGCGCAGCACATTTTTGTGATGCTACAGGTTTAACACGAGTACAGTAAATCACAAGCTCTACTGGAGTTTTCTGCCATGTACATACTAGGCATGTGGAGCATGTTTCGTGGACCAGATGTGAAAGTGCCTGTCTTTCTTTTAGTGTGGCTGAGTTTTATATGAACTCACCAATTTGTCCTTCTCTTCTCGGGCAAGTGCCTGCTGAGTTTGTAAGGCCTTCTCCAGCACACAAATCTGTAAAGTGACAGTTTAAATCATCCAAGAAAACACCACATTGATCACTTACATGAGGGCTGTCAACCTAATTTTACATATTCATGGGCCACACACTGCACACTTTGAGCTTTTTTTAAACAGAGAGTGTTTTACTGTGAAAGATTACGACGGAATATTAGGGCCACATTAAGAAAGAAAAAATATTGTTGATCATATTGAGGGGCGATCGTGGCTCAAGAGTTGGGAGTTTGCCTTGTAATCGGAAGGTTGCCGGTTCGAGCCCCGGCTCGGACAGTCTCGGTCGTTGTGTCCTTGCAAGACACTTCACCCGTTGCCTACTGGTGGTGGTCAGAGGGCCCGGTGACGCCAGTGTCCGGCTGCCTCGCCTCTGTCAGTGCGCCCCAGGGTGGCTGTGGCTACAATGTAGCTGCCATCACCTGTGTGTGAATGTGTGGATGACTGGAAATGTAAAGCGCTTTGGGGTCTTAGGGACTAGTAAGGCGCTATAAATACAGACCATTTACAGGCCATATTAAAAAATAAAGTCAAAAATCAATTTTGAGAAAAATGTGGAAATTACTGATGTTTTTCCATATGTGAATATATGTGATATCAAAAAATCACAACAACAACAATTATAATAATATAATTAGTAATAACATTAGTAATAACACCACTCCCACCATCACTACTGCTGCTACAATTTCTACTACTTCTTGATAATAATGCTGAAAAGGAGAGGTAATTAATGAAATACAAATAGAAATAATGATAAAACGGGGGTGCTAAGATGGGAACTAGGAATTAGGACACTAGGCACTGGTGATTGTACAGGGTGATCCTCGTTAGGACTACCAAGGTTTTTGGGAGAGAGGTTGGTGTCATTATAGGGCAGGTCGGCAGTATTTTTGTTCTTTATTCAATAAATTATTTTTGTCTTTTATGGTGTTGTATATAGAAAGTAGAAATGATCCTAATCTACCAACTTTGATCTTAAATGGGCCAGTCCAGTAAATCTCCCCTTTCTGTTGGTGGAAAGAACTTTAAGTACACATTTAATCCTTGAGATATCTTCATAAAAGAAAAGAAGTGCAATTTCAGCAGTAAGTCTCAGTTTTCTACATATAAAGAAATGCTACAGTAGTAAATGACAGAAATCTGTCAGCACAACTGATAATTTAAATGTTGGTTTAAATTATAAGAAATTAATGTGTAATATTACTCAAAACGTTCTGGTAGCACATTGCCTAAACTATTATAAAACATAAAGGTTTGCTTAATTTACTTTAAATTTCTTATTCATTTTTTTTCCACTGTGGATATAAAGCATACATTTTTGTAGTAAATAGTGAAAAAACAGAAACTTTTCCATCATTTGATTGTTTATCTATGACTTGATTAATTTTGGCTTCATCTTTGGTCTGAAGTCTATATCAGTAGAAAAATCCTACATTTATGCCCTCCTTTCCAAAGTCATAGAGGGCCAGATTGGAGTCTTTGTTGGGCCGATTCTGGCCCTCCAGCCTTATGTTTGACACCCCTGATTTACACCTAACATATGAAAGTTTGACAATTTTGTATTAGCTTTTATTGTACTTTCGGTTGGCACTGCTTTAAAATATTCAGTTGAGTTATTCCGGGACCTTTTCCTCTTTAGCTGCCAGCTGTCTCTCCCAGTGGCCTGCTATATGGATCGCGTCTTTCTCCGCGTGGTACAGCTGATTGGTGAGATGCTCGTTTGCGCGTGCCACCTTCTGACAAGACTCGGTGTAGTCCCTCAGGGACTGCTCGGTGGCCTTTAACCTCAGCTCCCACAGGACGGCGTTGGCCTTGGCCTTCTCCACGTCCGACTCTTTGTCCGTTTTCGAGTCCCGTTTGCCTTCCTTCTTTTCTTTCCTGAAACAAAACCCAAAGAGGAGTTCAAGTTTCCGTTTGTACTTCAGCTCGGCTAACAACAACAAAACGCACACTTACCCGCCTTTGGTCTTTTTAGGGTTGGAGGCTTTATTCGTCGGCATCGCTGCTACAATTACTGCTACAACAACCGAGTGCTAGAACAAAGAGGAAAAGCTGAGGGCAAATAATAACACTGAAAGATGAGTAGCTCCAGTAACCTGCTGGGAATGTTTGGGTCAAAGGTTGTTGCCAAGGGCACGATGTAGACTTTTTTTTTGTATAAACTTTATTGATATGCAACAAATAGCTCGTTACAATGGTTGTGCTAGCCGTCTCCATCAATTCCGTTGTTTTTTATTCAATAGTAACAGCTGTTTAGTTTTTTTTTCTTTAAGAGAACCGAGTCCACAGATCTCCCGCCCACAGGGAAAGCGTTCCTGAGTCTGGGGTGGAGGTGGCACTGTTAAAAAAGCGCTGTATCCGTAGTTTTCAGCCTTTTATGATGAACAACCAGCAGACACTATAGTCACATAACTTCAGGGACCTACTTGGGACATGTGCATGTAATCTCCAATGTATGATGGTGCTTGTCTATGCACAGCTCTAAAAGTCAAAGGCCAAATCTTAAGATGGACCGTGAACATAATGGGGAGCCAGTGCATCTGGGTCAGCAACACTCAGAAGAGTCAGAAATCCTGCAGCTGGGTTCTAAACAACCTTGGGTGGTTCCAAGGAGGTTTTGCTTAGACAAAATAAAATGAATGCATGAATAACAATTTCCAGTTCACAGCCTGATACAGTGGCACTTAACTTGGCAATATTGCTTAAGTAATAAAAACAAGAGCAAACCAGAGATTTGATTGTCCAATGTGAAATCGGAGTCACAAGTTATTCCAAAGTTCCTGATAGAAGATTTAACAAATGTGGCAAGGGGTGCTAGAGTTTCCATTACCTTAGACACAAATCTGTCAGGGCTACAAACCAGGATGTTGGGAGCCTTCCAACTTTTAATGGAGTCTAAGCACCTATGTGAGAGCTGTTGCTCAGAAAGATTTTGGGGCTTAAAACATAACCTTGTGGCAAACCGTAGGCAAGAGAAGTGAAAGAGGATGTGTATTTAGAAGCAGCTACAGAAAGGATAGTTCATGTTCAGTATCTTTAACTGCTATTCAAAGGAGATTGTTGGCTTGTTAGTGATTTTTCTTTATCTTGCACTTACCTGCAATTTTATTAAGTATTCCTTGTTAGAAATAGGTGAACAAATATTATCCTGCTGGTGCAGTCATCAGAAGATGGTTACACTGTGATCATAAAGGCATGGACATGGGCAGCCAAGGAAATATCCCCCACACCTAATGGTGCCAGCAGCTGCTGGAGGAGAAAAGAAAGGAAAAGACAGAAAGAAAAAAGAAAACATAGACAAATTAAATGACAAGTTTTGTGCCATGTATTTTCCAAGAAAATTGAAATTCAGTCACTTCTGACCTAGTTTGATAGTATGATAGATAGATTATTATAAGTGTATTGCTACATTTTATGATAGTAAGGTGCAGATAAGATGAACATTGGCTCAAATGGCTTAAGCCGTGATGGTGAGCCAACATGTACAAGAGATGACCATGAAAACAAAGTACTTAGATGCCCCAGCAGTAACTTATTTATTTGTAATTAATATTCTTACATTACTCAAACCTGTGCCTGTATGAACTGCATGCTGGTCTGGTTTCACCCCTATAGAAAAATTTTATGTAGTTTACATGTAGTACTGTTCCTTTTCCTTTGGCTGCAAACATTATACAAGTTATTTATTGGCTGATTATTTTTTTAAAAAAAGAGTTTTTGCAATGAAGTGTCATAAAGGTGCTGTGTTTTGCTGTCGTTTGATAAATTAAAGCCAAAAGTTACAGATTCTTTTTCATTTTTGTGTTTGCAGTTTTGTATTTTGTATCTCCAACTGCAGAAGAGCACTTCCGACCTTGTTCTTTACAGGTAAAGTGTTCAGTTAGCTACTCGATGACTCAATCAATCACTGTCAGAGATGATGTGCAAATGTCTGTTCTGCTGAACAACGTGCAAGGCTGACATAGGACTGTCTGTATTTGTCACTTGTCTTGTAATTATAGTAGTCTCAAGCTGGGCACTATCAAACAGGATCTGTTTTCACATGATCTCCTCCCACATGATGACATGAGACACATTTGGCTCCTGTCAGCAGTATTGTTCATGTTGTCCTGAAAAGAACTGTGTTTTTTTCTTTGCTATCCCCACAGTTGTTTTTTGCCGAGGTTATGGGAAAACCACTATGATCAACATAAATGCAGTTGGCTTACATCTTCGAAGAAGCTCATCCAATAGAAACAATGTAAAGTTAGTGCAGGTCGTAATTCAAGCTCAAAACCACTGAATTCTCTCATATCATCTTGTTCAGCTTTCTGCAGGCAGGAGCCTGAGTGTCCAGTGCAAATTATTCATCAAATTGGAAAAAAAAGAAGAAAAAAAGAAAAGTAGATATCGCAATACGAGTTGTGTGTGGCTATACTGTAAGTTGAACCATATAGGGGCGTTCAGTGCTCTGGCATCGTGAACAGAGCTTGAAGACTAAATTTAAAGGTAATTACTATGACAGTGAAGAGAGCAAACTGAAATAACCCTGAACTTTTCAAAGCTGTCATTATCATTGGAATTGTAATGACAAGGTTTGGGTCTCTTCAATGGACTTGTTGGGGTAGGACACCCACAAACATGGCATTCCTGAGGGTAACATTGCAGCATATTAATGATATATTGCACAGTGTAGATTACAAAGCTGGGGTCCCTTCTCATGCTTTACGGTTTCAGTTAACTTGAACAAAATACCAAACGCCGAATTGAAACTACCTCTTGTTTAACACAGCGTCTTTGTGCTGTGTCATGCCATACAAGCACTGCACAGCAGGCGTATACAGCAGCAGTTCACTCTTGAACTCAGAATATAGCAAAAGATTATTTTTAATTACTTATTTTTTAAACTTTATTCTGCAATAATATAGTAATTTGTTTCTTAAATACCTGTTTTACATATTCGGTTAACGTGACATTTTACACGGAGGAAAATTCCAGTTGCACAACTTTAGTGGCAACATAAATATAGGTGTGTTGAAAACTAAATTGTCCTGTGATTCATGGCAGAAGCACTAAATGTCCCAAGGTGGAGTTGTCCAAACATTGCACATTATACATATCAATTGCAACAGTAGCCCCAGGATGTGTCTGAACATAAGCACCAATGATTTAAGAATAAACTCACTCAGCAAATAAAACAAAAATTGCTTCTTTATTATTTCTAATAGAAAATCTTTACTCAGGATTTGTTGACGTCATCTCATACAATTGCAACTTGCAGCCATGTTATAAGTGCGATATCAATGTGACATGTATGATCACATAGATGTAGTGAGAGGTCCTGCACATGTACGCTTTGATAGGGGCGAACGACCATTCTGGTGAGCCACAGGATTGAAAAAAGTAGCCACAGTATTTAGAAAAAAGGAAGGAGGAAAGAAAGTCCATTATTTTTAGTCCAAATTACAGTGTTGGAACAGTGCTTTGCACAGTTGAGTGTCCTGGGAGGGGAATGGCATGATGGGTGCACTCTGGTGCCAAGCCCCACCCTCCCCACATTGTCCTTTCCGTGGACATCCTGCACTTTCTTGTGCCCACTGATGGGACCTCTGCCCCCCCGTACCCTCCTGGCTGGGCAGGCCCATAGCTCGGTTTCTGCCTTGGTTGTTGCGTGAGTCAAAACAGGGTGGTTGAGATGGGGTCACTTCTCCAGGGATGCCTTAGTTGCTAGACTACCAGTGCCTTTTTTTCACATCTCTGTCCTCTTTCTGTTGATTCAAAGTGGGTGAAAAATATCACAGCTTGGTTCAAATCTCAGTTCACGTAAGGTCTCCGAGTTGCCTCTGCACTCCACTGATGTGGGATATCCTCTGCATACTCAACATTAACCAGGAAACACGTAACGCGAGAAAGCTTTAGATGATTCTCTACAGCATGGCTTATGATGGCATGCCAGCCGCCCACCTAAATTGGAGAAACAGCTACTCATGCATTCTCTCATGAAACGTGCCTTGCAGCCCAAATATTTTTTCCCTTGGAAAGCCTGTGGTTAACACAGAGATGAGTGGGAGTGAGATGATTGCTAACATTCTTTCAACTTTTATTTCAGCTGGATTGCAGGTCACATTTGCATTTTTTAAGGTTGGTGAAACAGCTGCAGCGGATTTCATATGGTGATCATAGTAGGATTGTGAAGAGACGGTCGAGGAGAGAAAATCTTTTACATTTTGTATATAAATACATATATAACTGCACAATTCACTCTGTCAGCTAAACATAATTTTGTAGATGTTGTACATAATGATAATACAATATAGCTATAATCATGTCCAGCTGTCAATCTGAAATAAAATGTTGCTTTCAAAGTAATTTGCTGTTCTTCCTAACAAAAATCGGGAATACTTACTTGGTAGAGGTTAATCCCCAAATTAGTGCAAATACGATCCTATAACAAAGACATTCAAAATGTTTCAAACTACAGTAACTGGTGTGAAACTCTGCAGATGTGCCAAATATAAACTTGCATCACTCCTGATTTAAGCAGCAGCAGCAGCATTTGAGCTCCTGTGAAGTAGTGAAAGTCCAGAGTTGTAGGATGGAGACATTTCTGAGGCAAAGTTACTATACAAGTCCTAAATGCACTCATAAAAGTATTTTGGGACCATTTCTTTGGAACTTTTCAGTGTGAGCCATTCATTTGACTTCTTTATAAACCCCTTTCTCCTTTCCTGAGGGATTTTTTTTTCTAGGGCTTTGGAATAACCAGTAAAGATGAGGAGGGGAAAAACACTGCCAAAAATAATCCTGATCATATACATATAAAAAAAAAGAAAAGAAAAGAAAAGAGGCAATGCTGTTGGTAGGCAGGTAGTCAGTCAGCTTAGCTCAGCTCACGGGAGGAGGGTGATGGTGGGGAGGGGGGGGACTCCTGATGGAGTTGGGATGGACCGCCACAGGATTGGTGGATGACTGCTCTGGATATGGCCCCGTGCCAAGGCCTTATGTCTTTATATACTGTAAACAGATGACCGGACAGTCCTGAGTGAGCATCGCATCCACTCTGCCTCTCCTCATCTCCACTTCTCTCTCTTTCCAGGGCCCCTGCAAGCCTTCCTTTGCCTCAGCATCCACAGGCTTCTCTTCTTTAATCCAGCTGACTTTTCACTCTGGCTGTGAAAACAATGGCCACGCCGAGCCTGCTCCTCTCTCTATACGTGTGGCTTCTGTCCGGGAACCTCTTAGCGGAGGCGACCTACTACCGCCACCATCGCTACATCCCCCACTTCTACCGCTACCGGGAGCACTCCGCCAACACGGAGAACCTCCTCCCCGAGGTATCCAACCCGGTGTCTGAAGTCTCGCCACCCCGTGTGCCGACCTACCCGGAGGTCCCCGAGGTCTTCCACCCGGCACCTGAAGTCACCCACACCATACCAGAAGCTTTCCACCCGGTGCCCGAAGTCGTGCACCCTGCACCTGAGCGGTACCACCCGCATCCTGCGCGTGATCACGCGCCTGAGCGGTCCTCTCCTTTCAACACGAGTCGCGTTTTCTATGGGATCATGTTTGACGCTGGGAGCACAGGCACCAGGATCCATATCTACAAGTTCATTCAGAAAGACCCCGGTAAGTGCACGGTTCCCTCTCCCTCCCTCCCTCTCTCGCTCTGTCTCTGAAGCAGTAGTAGGGATTTTGCACATGCTGCTGACTCCCACTCTGTTTGCTGTTAGGTCATTCGCTGTGTGGTGTAAGGACAGACATGCACCGACAGAGTGCACAGCCAATGCAGCTTCTAAAAGTAGATGAGACTTTTAATTTACCCGTCTGACTCAACTGTGTAGGAAGCAGACTTTTAAAATTCATGCTGGATGTAGGTCAAAGCTCCAGCCTAAATATCCACAGTAATTAAAAGTTAAAAAACGAAACAAAACAAAACAAATAAAGCTTTTCAGTCACCCTTTATTTTTTTTTATTACAATATGTCACATTTTACAGTCTGTCTGTTTTATGATCTGTTCACTGACTTTTTTATTTTCTCTCTCTCTTTTTTAGTTGAGCTTCCAGTTCTGGACAATGAAATGTACCACGCAGTCAAACCTGGACTGTCTTCTTACAAGGACAACCCTGAAGAGGTATGGATGCCTATTTACACCAAAGCTCTGTATTAATTACCAGGTACAATGGGGAGGCACCCCCCAACACAAACACATACCTTTAAGTCGTGAATCCACAAAACCGCTGGGATTTTCATTGGGTTGGGTTCATGTGATGTAAACACTGTGTAATTATAAAAATATCTGCTGCTTTTACCTTACCTTTGAGCTGTTTTTAAACACTGATCTCTAAAGAAATGTCCACAGAGTTTGAACGTAGGATTTTTTAATATATATTTTTACAAATATTTTTCAATATTTTCCTTGTTCTCTCTTCCATAGGGTGGCAACACCATCCGCCAGTTACTGAGGATTGCCAAGAAGACAGTGCCAGAGGAGGACTGGAGAAGAACCCCGGTGGTCCTAAAGGCCACGGCAGGTCTGCGCTTGCTGCCTGAAGACAAGGCCAGGGCTCTTCTGAAGGAGGTGAGGCACGTTTTCTCTCTGCCCTCAGACAGTTTGGCACAAACACCACCCGTCCCGCCAAGGAACGGGATGAGAAACCACTAAGTGCTTACAAGTGTCACAGAAAAAAAGGCAGCATGTCTGCCCGTTTGGTGGCTCTCATGTTGCAAAGAACAGCTGTTGTGGGGTTGTGTGGAGTAACCATATTTGTCATTTTAAGTATTATCCAGACTACTGTTCCAGCCGTGCATGTGGTTTACTTATCTGTCACTCTAAAGCAAGAGCGCACATTTTGTCTTCTGGGGTTTGAGAAGACTTTTATGACAAAGAGTGACACGCTTGATCATGCAGTCTACTATGATTGTACAGCTGAAGACATATTGAGTAGAATAAATCTTTTCCACAGGTACAAGAGGTGTTTGGAGAATCCCCTTTCTATGTGCCAAGGAACAGTGTTACCATCATGAATGGCAAAAATGAAGGTGGGTCATTTTTTTTCATTGCATCATTACCATTTGGACTGTTTATAGTATGCAAAACATTTTTATTTTCTTAAAAATTACGATTTTTGAATTGAGGTATTGTTTGACCAGGTGCTTTAACAGCCCCATTTACTGAGGACAAACAATGCTGCTCTTGTAATTCTTTTTATGAGAGTTCTGTTACTACCTCATTTAAGACAAATAAATATGGCAGTGTGAGCGCAAGCTGCCCCACGCCCTTTAATTTAGCGTGAGCCTCCACATCACTCATTAAGACACCCTCACTATGTTATGTTTCATCATAGAGTATGCGCTATTTGTTATCCTCACTTTATGAGTGCAATAACTTTTACATCTGAGACAACTGTAATTACCTGGATTGCTCAGCAGTCGTGCAAGTTAGACCGAAAGCTGCTATTTATGTATCAGCCTAATAAAGGAGAACCGAACTAAAAGTCATTCGCAGGTTATTCTGCGGGTTTAAAGTTGTTTAAATGGGCACATTTATCATAACTCAGCTGTAATCACTTCTCAGGGATTGACTCATGCTGACATTTTCACCCATGTGCTGTTTTAGGAGTCCTCGCCTGGGTCACAGTGAACTTCCTTACAGGTAAGACATTGCTTGTGTTTTGCTATGGTGGTGTTAGTGGTCAGCAGGCTCATATCTGAGGCTCCAGTGTACACAGAAGCCCTTCAGTGAAAGACTCTTGTCTCCTCTCTGAGGTTATGAGCTTGAATCATTGGTCCAAAACAGACTGCAAAAACAAGCAATATTTCCTCACGTTTTTCACACCGCTGTGATACCATCAAATGTATTTCACACGACACAGGAAATTCTAACTACAGCTTAGGAAATTAGTAGATTTATAACAATATGTACTTTTTATTACACCGACGATGGACTTAATCGTTCTTATCCCGTGTCCTGTGTTCAACTTGCTGCTTATTTGCCATTAGGTCACCTTTACTCCAACACAAGGAGGACGGTCGGGATTCTGGATTTGGGCGGAGGATCTACACAGATCACGTTCCTCCCGAAGTCAAAGGTGAATAAACATTTTTACATGTTAAATATACTTTTTTTTTTTCACCAAAAGTCCACGACAAAACTAAACGTGCTGTTGATCCAACAGAAAACTGTTCAGTCTGCTCCAACTAATTACATCGCCAACTTTGACCTCTTCAATCAAACATATCAGCTCTACACACACAGGTAAATCCAGGAGTGAGATATTTTTAGTATAATGCAAAGCAGGACATGCATATATGTCTTTAAATTGATCCTAACTGTATGTCATCATTATACAGCTACCTTGGAAATGGACTATTTGCAGCTCGCTTTGCAACTCTTGGAGCACTGGGAGCTGATGGTAGGGTGTCTTATAACTTTAATCATCTTTCTTGTTATTCTTTCATAAATGTATTGATTTCAAGACAAAAAAGCCTTTTTTAATGTTTGTTTTCCCAGGTCTGGATTGGAAAGTCTTCTCTAGCTCATGCCTCCCGAAAAAGTTCAGGGAAAATGTGACTTTTTCAGGAACCACCTATAAAGTTAGCGGGATTCCAGACGGTAAGATAAAAGCACTCTGAGGTTTCGATTGTATTCCCACTGCCTTGGATCCAACAATCCAAGCATTCCATTCCAAACTCTGGAACACAATAGCGTACAGTATAATACAGTCTCACATGAGAACATTTTAAAGTTTAACCTTGGCGCCGAACGCATGTTTTGTCATCCTCTCTCCCTCTCCGTCTTCCCTCTTGAACAATTATATTGCAGTCAACCTTGTATTTAAACGAAAAGAAAACTGTCAGTTAAGTTCACAAATAAGGCAGTCACTCCCATACCACAGTCGAGTAGCCAAAAGATGCTGGGCTTGTCCCTGAATTGTTATTTTTTTGTGTAACGAGCAGCTTGATCTGGCTTGCTCACAATTATGTGGTAAAAATAGACAGCACAACAGGGCTGTGCAAGCTGCCGCTCTTGTCAGCACATGGTTTTGCCGGCACAAGTGAGCCAACCATACCCATGGGGCTGTGTGAAACTTGCCCTTCTGGGGCTTCCCTGGTATATTATCTGGTAAGCCCCTAGCTTCAACCGCTGACTGACCTCAGAGTGAGGCTCCCAGTGTTCTGAACTGCATTCCTTCCATTGCTTCCTCTATGCAACATTAAGTCACAAATCTTCTTCCTCCTCCTGCTCTTTTCTTTCCTCAGGATACGCCGGCTATAAGTTGTGCTACTACGAGGTCATGAAGGTGATCAAAGGAATAATTCACCAGCCATATGAAGTGAGAGGCAGCAGCATCTTCTATGCTTTCTCCTACTACTTCGACAGAGCTGTGGAGTCTGGTCTCATCGGTGCGTAGGCACAGGCCAGCAACTCTTTCCATTATCTTTCATGTCAATTACCATGTTTTGCACAAAGTAGGTATTCAGATTGCACATTTGTTTTTGTATTTGTTCCACAGATGGCAGTCGAGGTGGTACGGTTGAAGTCAGGGATTTCAAGAAGAGAGCCAAAGAAGGTATGAGTTACACACGCTATCTTCTCTGGGGTTGGATAAAGTGAGTGAAACCGACAATCTTACAAGTTATATATATATTCTAACCGCTGAAACTTCATGCTGTAGAGTCAAGCAAAGGCTTGTTCGTGCCCAGAAGCTTGGCACACCAAACTGGCACAACTTATCCTGTCAAAAAAAAAAGTGTTACAACAGTAAAATGTAACAGATTATTTTCCTAAGCGCATTATGGAGACAAATTACAGGTCAAATGTAGTTTATTATAGAGTAAATATATGTTAACATTCCATTAAAATGCACAAGTATATTCAATTGACACATGCCATTCCTATCATTTTCAGTAAGTGACAGCTGTAATGTCCATGCTGAACCACATTTATAGCGAGCTGGTGTGTTATGTAAGGCTGTTTGTATTGTGAGAACGCTGTCACGTGGTCTGGAGGAACAAGTCTAGCTCAAGCTGGGCTGGCAGCTGAGCTGAGGATGTCTGTCTGGCCCTGGCAGGAGGGCACCTGACAGCCACACACCACCTGGGGGCTGACACATACTGAAACACACACACACACACTGTGCTCGGCTGTTTAACACCACCACCCACCCACAGCCTTGTGCTGACCTTGAGCCGTATTAATCGCACCTCTGTGATTATTCAGCCAACCAAAACAGAAAGGCTATCTTTTAATCATGCTGCACACAAGTTAGAAATGGTGGTATTTTTATGCTGTTGCGTAACATGTGAATCTTCTGTTCATGCCACATATAAAAACTGTGTTTCGATGTTTTTTTCATGTGTGTGTGTTTGCAGTGTGCAACAAGATGACCAAATACCGGGCAATTAATCCCTTCCTGTGCATGGATATGACATACATCACCTGCCTGTTAAAAGAGGGCTTTGGCTTTAAAGACAGCACGGTGCTTCATGTGAGTGAAATTAATTACAGACAGGTTTTTTACTGTAGCTATTTATAAAAACGGATTACAAAAACCTTCACATCCTGTCACTCTGTATTTTTAAAATCATTGTAAAACTAAATGGTTTTGATGGAGATCCCTCCTCTCTTTTGCTTCGACAGCTTGCCAAAAAGGTGAACAATGTGGAGACAAGCTGGGCCCTGGGGGCGACCTTTGACTACTTCAGAAACTTTAACATCCACTAAGGCGGGTCGCTGTTGCTGCAGCTGGCACTGAGAGGGACCGTCACTGTGGGGCTTCCCTTCCTCCATCAGCCCATCACCAACACACACCCACTCACACCATGCTTCCTTGCTCACCATGCCCCTCATCTCCTCAACCTCAGCACACTTCAAGAACTGTTGAAAAAGAAATCACTATTTTTTTACAAGGCCAGCTATTTCTACTGTATGTTGAGCTCATAACTGGCGGGCTGACTTTTATTTTTGTAAAACGTTTACCTTTTCTAATTCCCTCCGAGTGTCTAATCTGAAACAGCTTCTCCACCTACCTATAAAGTGCCTGACAGGTCATTTAGAAGCAATACAACAGGTCGTGGTACTTTGGTGCTCACTGTGGTCCCAGCGTACACTGTATAGTACAGTGGAACATTTAGAGACTAGTTGCTGGAGCAGCAACCATTGTTGTCTTTGTAGATGCTTGGAAATCCATTTCCTTTTCATGCTAGATGCAAATCATCTTCTAGGACCCCAGTTAATTTTCTCTAGTCTTAGACAAACTCAAAACAGAGCAGCTGACCATCATATAGCTTCCATTTACTTTGCAAGTAACACTTTAACTGCAGATAATGTAGCCAAGGTCACTCACCTTGATGTATTCTACAGCTGTACATATTCATCATTAGTGGTGGATTCACCATGACCCTGGGGCAGAGAGATGTGGAGAGATGCCTCTGACAGAGTGGGTTATAGATGCTGCTACTTAAATGAGGTTAAATTCCATATTCTTTTAGCGTGCAGTCATTACTGTGACATTAAAATATCTTATGAAGCAGGGCTCAATTACCTGGGGCCTTTGTGATGAACTGTACTACCAAAGGAAAAGAAAGCCTCATCCAGGGTAGACCATGCATGCAGATTCCTAATCCACAGCCAAACAAATACAGCAAAATGTTTTTGTAATAACATCTTTGAGAACTCCTTGTTGGTTGCTCAGAGTCATTTGTATTTCTTGTGAACTGTACAAATATTTAAATAACTGAAAGTTTATGTAAGAGTATTTTAATTATCCTCATCCAATATTAATGTTTAAACTCTTTGTGTAACCGTTTCGTAAGCCATGCCTCTACTGTCCTTTTAATATTCAACATACTCCAATAACTACTGCTGTATATACATAATGTAAACTTAGTGAAACTTATTTGGTAAGAAGTGCTTTTACATTGCAAAAACTTTATGCCGCACAACTGCTGCCAAATGCCTCTGTACTCATACTCATCAGTATCAGAGTACACTCATGCGTGACAATATGTACATTTGAAGTAAATCCAGTGAGATCATGTATGTGTCAATAAAACATGAAAAAACAAGCTTTGTGTATGTTTCAATATATTAAAAGAAAAAAGATTTAAATAATTTAATGTTAGACAGGCAAAGAGAAAAATAAAATTTTTATTATTTTATTGTATTTTTACATTACAACATTTAGAGCTGAAAGTCGCTGGAGATCCAAAAACGGCCGCTGCATGAGAGACGCATCATTTGCTCGCAAATGCCATGATTTGCTCCTGTGAAGTGAAAACAGACATGAACTTAAAAACTCTCCAACCCTCTGTTTCATGCTCAGAAAAAGCCTGTTATAAGCGAGCGGCACTGCAAACTCTCTACACAAGAACTGTAAAGCAGTGAACTCACAGCATTTAATGTGGAAAAAAAGAAAGTGACTTTAACTTTGTGCCTCCGCAGCGAGATGCCTTTACAACCCGTTACAGTTGTGTTGGTTTGAATCGCTTAGTATGGAATAAAGCCATTTCACATGAGTGGTCGGTAATAAAAGGGGTGTGAAAACACAAGCCACTGTCCGCTGCCTCAGGACCAGCCGTGCACCCCACCCACACACTTTTGGTAACACTAAATTTGAGGCTAAACTTAGATGCCATAGTAGTAGGTTGAGAACCAGTAAAATTATAGATGCTGCTAAAGTAAAGCTCCGTGTAATCAGAAAAGTGGGCGGAAGGTGGGGTCAAGGTGGAGGCGGGGTTTGTGCTTGACAGGTGGTTGATGTTATCTGAGCGATTTCCAGGTTCGCTAACATCTAAAACTAGAACAGACGGAGAGGCTTACTTTCAGCGTTGGGAGCATGTTGGTGGCCTGCAGACCGAAGGTGCGTAGGAGAACCACAGGCGCGGCGTTGGTGGAGTACAGCCGCTTCATGAGGTCGATGGCAGCCATCATAGGCAGATTATGCCGCTGACGTTCGGTTTCATATTCTAGCAGGTGCTGAATTGCTCCTGCACAAACACACGTGAACCGGGAGGTTAAAAAACTGAGAATAAATTCTAAGCCGAATAAGTCCGTCATGTGTTTTCTACATTAGCTCAAAGCACTGGCGCTACGTTAACTTTAGAACATCACATACCAGCATTTTTGTGTTTTTTCTATGAAAAGCGACTACATAGAGCTCCAGGAAAGAATGGGAAAAAAATAAAACATCAAATGAATGTTGCCGGAAAAGCTGATGCTTTTTATAGTTCACATCGACGGCGTGCGTTTGAGCTGGGGCAATGGAAAAGAGCTTAGTGAAAACCGCCGTGCTATGTCTGTTTAGAGTTCTCACTGACCCAGGTCTTTCCCGTTAAAGGCCGCCTGACTTAGGATCTGCGTGAGGCAGGCCACATCACCAAATCCCAGGTTAACTCCCTGACCAGCCAGAGGATGGACACGATGGGCCGCATCCCTGAAATAGAAACAAAAGACGAGTTGAGTAGTTCTAGACAGTACAAGTTCAAATCACCATCCCTTTATTAGCTGACTAAGCAAACAGTTAAAAGCTTTAAAGAGCAATTTTTTTCCAGGACCTTGTAATACACATTCTCCTTTATAAAAGGCATTAACATGCTTGAGCTGTTACTTTTAGTTTTTATTATCTTACCCAATGAGTGCAACTCTGTGTCTGATGTACTCAGATGCATGGCCCATTCCGAGCGGGAACATGACCCGTGACTTTGGGCCGATCCCCGCCACACTCGGGGGAAGCTGTCGAGGTGAACCTGCGGACGGCATGATGGCTGACAGAGCGCCTCGAAACAGCGAGCCAGCCGTCTCAATTAGGTCCGACTGGTTCTCATTACTCCACTGCCAGCGAGCAGACAGACAGGAAAGAAGACAAGAGAATGAAAAGCAGCCAGAAAAGAGAGAAAACAGACACCGTCCCCTTAGTGGACAAAGAAATTAGCTGACACAGGAGCAAAGCTGAACTCCAGGCCAGCGAAAGGGCTTTCTTTTTTCCCCCCCTCCCTAACTAACTGGTTTGGCAAGGCTTCGGGAGCTGGGCTAATTAAAAGAAGATGACGGTCAGGCTATGGAGTTGAATTAGCTCTGTTTGAAAAACATTCCATGCAGTAATGGTCGACACTGGGAGACCACAGGTTTAATTAGCAAACCAGGCCTAAAACCAAACGTGACTCAACCGTGGTGACCCCGTCCATAAGCAGGCCCAGTAAAAATAGCCAGCTTGGGAAAAAGGAGTTTCTCCAAACAGAAAAAATAGAAAGGTGCATCATTCCTGCAATGAAATATTAGTATTGTGTATACTTTGGGCTAAACAATGACCGTATTGTTTGCGTGAGCCACTTAAAACTGCTCATCGTGGAAGTGTATGGAGAACCTCGTGCCACATATGGCACACTGCATACAAATACAGACACTTTGCAAAATCTTACTGACAGACAGGCAACCTGAGTGTAAATACGACATTGGCAGTTTATGTATGAACCGAGACTTACAAAGGCAGAGTTGATGGCGTCAACAAAGCGCTCCTCATCCAGCTCGAGGAGCTCCTCTGCGAGTGAATGGCTGGTTGACCACACGAGAGAGCTGTGTGTGTCGGACAGCTGCATAGGAACAAAACGCAACAGCTGAAGTTTCATTAAATGCTCCTGTGACAGAATGAAAATACTGCAGCAGCAAAAAAAAATCCAGATATTACCGGTAACATTGCAATGGGTCCTGTTGGGAGGAACCTCTGCCATGCGACATTGTTCTCCGTGGGCTGTCCGACACATAAATTAAAACGTATTAAACAGCTGCATTGTTTTGTACAGCTATATTTGAATATCATAAACTGTGCATAAAAACAATATCATAAAGGTCGGGTGTATTGTTCTCCGACTGCTGACAGATGTGACATTAAAATTACTATTATAACAAAATCATTGAGCAAATCTACCAAGGAATTTACAATAAGGTTTGCTTAAATATTTAGGAGACTTATGCTCATTTCCAGCTCAATATTTTTTATTTTTGGACTATAGTAGAGTAGCTTTGCATGATTCACACTTCAGAGTACTTGGCCTTCACACAACCCCTCAGTTCACTCTCTGCCTGAGTGTTTAGAGCAGCTGCAAGGTTTAATATGAGCATCTGTTACTCTAACAGTATATATGTACATATACACCCACCAGCCACATTGTTAGGTACACCTGTTAGACTACTCATTAGCACAAATATCTAATCAGCCAATCACAGGGCAGCAGCTCAGTGTCTTTAGGCACGTGGACATGATTGAGACGACCTGGTGAAGTTCAAAGCGAGCATCAGAATAGGATAAAAGGTGTTTTAAGTGACTTTGCTCTGAATGTGGTATGTTTGTTGGTGCCAGACTGGCTGGTCTGAGTATTTCAGAAACTGCTGATCTGCTGGGAATTTCCAACACAAGCATCTTTACAGAGATCAGGCTGAAAAAGAGAAAATATCCACTGAGTGCCAGTTCTCTGTGTCAAAATGCCTGGTTGAGGAGAATGGTCAGACAGCTTTAAACTAATAGGAATGCAACTGTGCCTCAAATTTTTATTATTTAATTATCCTTTATTTATCCGGGTAAAAGTCTCGTTGAGATTACAAACTCTTTTTCAAGAGAGACGTGGCTAAGAGAGCAGAAGAAGAAAAAAATGTTCATTTCAACCAAATTATGCAGAAGACCATCTCTGAAAAGGTAACACATCGAATATTGAAGCTATTGAGGACCTAATAAAACGTCCCTTGAATGTACATATGAGACATAAAATAAGAACAAAACAAAAGAGCCTTCAAATTACGAGGATTTACATTGTGTAAATAGTAACGCTCACCTCTGATAGGTGCAGTGCAGCAACCACAGCAGACTGGTCATAATTCCACTTGACTGTGGGTATTCCTAATTCCCGCCTCACCATTGAGTTCGGTCCATCTGCACCAATCTGCAAAACAGATGAGTGGGAGGAAATTAATGGATTAAAAATGACACAACAACAACCACAGATTGCGTGATAAAATTAAACTGACCAGCAGCTTAGTCTGAAGAGTCTCTCCGTTAGCCAGCGTGACGCACACCCATGGGATGTAGTCTGTTTCCTGGGAAGGCATGGGCCATGTGTATTTCACCACCTTGGACCTGTACTTCACTTGTACATTTTCTAATAAAGCACCAGATAAACACACACAAAAATGGTGACTACTGTTCAAAGAAAAGAAAAACTGTGTTTCTCAAAAGAAATGAGCAGCTGGTGTGACTTTCTCACAAGAAAGAGATCAATCTTGGTCCTGTGAATATATCATCATCAGACACTTTTTCCTTTAAGGAAAGAAAGGATGGTTTTTGCCTGCAGCAAAAGCAGTGGAAGATCTATAAACCACCTCATAAAACACCACTGGTTTTCCTCGGTGGCATATAGAAGCTGCCAAAGTTCACATTTGACAGTCCTCTTAATGGTCTTGGCACGCCGCATTGCACTGACTAATAGTGTTTATCTACAAGCACACCAATCCACACTTCAGACACGCTGCCAGCTTGTTAGATTTTGCACTAAAACTGCTCCTCATCCTAAAATATCCACAGCTGGACATCGCAAAACATGTAAGGATCCAGATCGTATTCTGGCTCACGCTGACTTGGAGTGGTACCCATCCACAGACCAGTTTCTGCAACACTAAAGTCAAAAATTGGGTTTTTTTTTTCAGTGACTGGTGAGCAGGGCTTACATTGAAAACAGCTGGTGAGGAGTAGATTTTTCAAGTACATGTGCATCTTGAGCATAACAATCCCAAATGCTAAAAATGAGACAGCTGGTGGCACATGAGGCACAAACGTGATGTAACCGCACGCCCCTTTTGTTTGGCGCACAACGCCGAAAAGTGTTTATAAATATGCCACTTTAACTGTGGAGCACATAGCAGAGCTCAGTTTTATTTGTGAACCTCACAAAAGTTGGGACGCTGTCAAAGGCAATGCGGCGCTATACCCCGTCAGCGATTTAGCGTCTTGAGAGGTGGCACAGCCCGGGAGCACATGGCGGCTTTAAATAGGTCACTGGACCATTTCACGTGTCCTCGCAGGGTGCTGGAGCACTGGCAGTGAGGTTTAGATTGAAATTGCATGAAAAACAAGGATGGCTCCAAGAGCTTGTCTTTAAAAACAGTCACAGGGACAGAGAGAGAGAGTACAAATAAACAAAACCTGGGGACGGGATGGAATAAAAGTGGTGGCTTTAGCTGCCCGAGTCTGGCAGCAGGGAGATGGAATAGAAATCAAACTACTGTGTGTTTGTGTGTGTTCTGGGTGGGGGATGCTTCATGTTTTAATCATAATCTTACCAGACAGACTGTCCAGCTGTCTAGTGAGCGCGGCCACGACCAGGTCGTTCTCCACGATGTACGCCATCTCATCCTCCACGTTCTCCTTATCGAATGTGATCAGGGCATCTGAGCAGGCATCCCAAACCTAAATGAGAGACTCATTACGCCTGCGGTCTACAAGTCTATCCTTAAACGCATCTCCGTTTCCTATATATAGTAAGCAGAGAAATGGCGCTTCGCTTAGGCTGAACACATCAAAGTTGTTAACTGCCGCCGAAGGACGGCACAGCCTACATGCATCAAATGCAGAGCGGCAAGTGTCACGGGCAGCGCTCTGTGTGGACAGCTGACTTCAGCTTTAATGGAGCTCTGTGAGGCGCAGGACCAAATAATATTTTTGTGATGTGGATTTTTTTTTCTCTCTCTCAAACACTTTCTGGGAAACACAAATAACAAATGTCATGTTTGAGAACATTACAGAGTGAGAGTCAATATTTATCTGCGACCAAAAGTGGCAGAGTGAGATATAGTTTTAGGCTACTGTAATTCTAACCCTGAAAACACCGCTTTAGCTAAACGGGATTTTGGGGGGGGGGGGGGGGGGGTTGAAAAGTGTTTGTACAAGGTTGATCCTTTCCTGGATGACAGAACCCGTCATTCTGCAGTAATATGCTGCTGCGCTACTTTTTTCCAACTTGCCATAAAGTAGGAAGATATACCCATGAGAAAACCACTAATGGCAGTGAGTTTGCAGCTTGTGATAAGTGGTTGGGAAGAAAGATTTACTGAGACCAGCCCAAAAATTGTTTTGGTTTTGTTTAATGCAGGGTGAAATGATGCAGCTCCGGGGCAGAGTGAGTTCCTACTTCTTTTGCAAGACTTAAAGAAGATGCGTGAATAAAAATTTATAGGGAAAATGCGCGCGGGGAGGGGGGTAACGCCTCGTTAGCAAAAAGAGACAGAAAGGAAGAAAAAGAAACAAACGGTTTGCTTGTGTTTCAAATCTAAACCCTCGTCGCCTACTTTAATGCAGGGAAAGCCTGCTTTCTACAGTTGACCTGCAGAACATACTTTCCAGTGCTATGACTGGGATGTATATGACTGAAATTCAGTGGGCAAACAAGCCAAAACAGTGGTAGCAGAGTGAAGGTATAATGGGTGAGGTACACTACCATAATCACTGTGAGGCACTGCATGATGACATCTTAGGCCCAGAGAGAAACCCTGCGGTCGAGTGTTTGGTACACACCGACCACATCTTACAAGAGGGACCGAGGCTGCACCCACAGCTGTAAAGCGGGCTCGACTTTGCAGCAAACAACCACTCTCCTAATCTTTCATCTTCTTCCCGTTGTTCACATGAATCTTCATAATTAGAGGATTTTTTTGGGGGGGTATACCAATTTGAAAATGTCAAAATAATGTATTCCTCATAGGAAACATAGTTTTAATAAATAGAACTAGCATGGTCAGAGAGCCATCCTGTACTTTTAAATATGCCTTGTGTTCTTTGATGTTTTGGGGTGCTATAGATTGCACGGTGATACCGAAGGGGCATAAACTGCACAAAGGAATGAAGGAAATGCATGTCACGCGAAACCACCGCTTGGCATTTTAATGGGAACAATTACATTGAGTATTGTGTTGCTGGTTATTAAGAATGACTGAGCGGAGGCTGAGCGTCACAGATTTTTCTCTCCACAAATTGCACAGTGTCGAGATTGATGGATGACAGAAATACATCCAGTATGCCAGTAAATTACAAAGTCTGGAGGACGTGAGAAGGAAAAGCCGAACGGTGCAACAGGACGACTCGGGGAGATGCGCCGTGTTAAAGAAGGCTCAAGGTATACTCACAGTTAACAATGTTAACTTTAAGATTGACCTACCTGCATCTTTTTATAGGGCTTGAACCTCATCTTTGTGATGTGCTCCCATGCTCCGATACCTGACAAAAGAAAGAGGTCAGATTGGACAAATGTGGTTTGTGAAGTCATTCAGAGATCCACAGATGACTCACACAGACTGATTCAGGGAAGTTTGGATTTTTCTGCGCCTCAGTGTTTTTCTCTGCACGTTTCAGAGCAATTAACAGTAATGGGAAAAAAAAGTATGTGTGTGGATAAATAATCATAGTCATACTTTGGAAGTAAATATAACAAAAATGAATGCACATGTTTGCATAATGTGCAGAATGTTGTGACTAGGGTTAAGGACTGACACTTTTGGCAGCTCCAGGATCAACAATCAGGTGCAGATGTTGGATTGCGGGTGCATTTTTCCTTTGTTCAGGAGTATTAATTAAAGTAGAGGCATCAAACATAACATTATAAAGTGCTTAAAGGATGGCACAGATCATTCATTGAGCTCTCATCAGTCACTGTTTGTTTTTAGTAACCTTTTAATTTTTTGTGCAGGTGTCAGTTGCGGCCAATGATGTCAAAGCCAAACTTGACGTCTCACATTTACCCTTTCAAATCGCACCGCCGCATTCAACATTTTTATTGACACTACAGTCAAAATAAAAGTCTGTGATTGGAGAGGAAAAGTTTATTAATGGATCACTGTGACTGAAAACACAAATAAGATATGTGAAGGGCTTAATTTGAGATGCTAAGACAAACTTTAGGGTTTGTCTCTGGCACCTGCAAAAATAATGTTTATCACACATGCTCATACACTGGACTGCATAGTCTACCAGGCAGACAGGTAGGAGGTTGGCATGTGTAGACCTCAACCTGGATAAATACGGTTTAACTTACAGACATGTCACATATTGAAAGAAAAACTAACAAACTACCTTAATAAGCTGTTGGACCACATTAAATCTAGAACATCTTAAATGCAGCTTTTGACTGATTCTAAAAAAGAAAGTCACTGGAAATTTACTGCAGGGGTGAAACACCATACTTTCAAAACATATACCCTCATTCAGTGTTTTGATGACAGTGGCTGAGCATGCTGCCTAACACGCTAGTCTAAAATCTTCCATAGGTGTGTAATTAAGCTGAGATCTTGTGGCCGCAAAGCCCACATTATATTATTTATGTCAATGCCATCTTCACTAAGCAATTCAGTGACCCTTCCTGCCCTATGGGTGGCGGCATTGTCATTCTGGAAGAAACAACTCCACTGGGACTAAAAACGCTTAGTTATAATAAAAAGGTGATCACTCAGAACAACTTTGCATTGATTTGCAGGGCCTCTTCCCTGGATGTGTGATTTGTGACATCCTAACACATATTATCCCCCAACCACCAGTCGATCGCAGCAGATGGCTGTCCCACCTCGAGCCTGGTTCTGCCAGAGGTTTCTTCCTGTTAAAAGGGTGTTTATTGTTCCCGCCATTGCCAAGTTCTTGCTCATAGTGGGTCGCTTGATTGTTGGGGGATTGTTTCTCCAGAAGGTTTACAAGGTGGTAGTGAAACCTGCTATGATGTATGATTTGGAAATGGTGGCGAAAAAATAGGTAGCTGAACTAGAGGTGATAGCGCTGAAGATGTTAAGATTTCTATTGGTAGTGATCTGGATGGACAGGATCAGAATTGATTATATCAGAGAGACAGCTAAGGTTGAGCGGTCTGGAGACAAAGTTAGACAGGCAAGGATGTTTTGGATAGGTGAAAACCATTAATAGAGGAACTCCCAGGCAGAAGAAAAAAAAGAAAGATCACAAAAATGATTCATGGATGTAGTGTAGTAGGACATGCAGAGGGTTGCTGTGACAAAAACGGATGTTAGGAATAGGGTGGGATGCTGCCACGACCCCTAAAGGGACCAGTCGAAAGAAGAAGAAAAAGTTCTGATGACCACCTTCAGCTATTTTTAATGGATTCAAGACCTGAAGTGGTAATTTAGGACAAAGACTATGTTTAAAAAACAAGCCCATCAAGCCCAACTGCAATTACAGTGTCAAATCCCTGACTCTCCTTTTCCTTGGCTTTTGACTTCTTTAAGCTCAGGAGACATATTTAAACTGCAGTTTGGGCTGGACCAAACCTCACATTCTTAGCTGTACTACAGGGAAAAAAAAACTGCTAGGAAAAACCTCAGGTGATCCATTACAAAAGGAACAACTGTGGTTAAATACGATCCCTGCTAAAAATGGGTGACCAGCCAGTGTCTGATCCCTGGCTTACCTTGTGGGAGCCATTTAGTAGTCAAGGACAACAAACTTGTCACAGAAAGGAAATTACTCAGGATTATATTTTGCTGCATTTTTCAAGCAGATTCTGTTCAGATTTGGTTGTATACTGTACCACTGAGAAGTGTGGCGGAGCCTGGACTGATGGAGCTAACTCTGGTGCTATAGGTGTCCGGGACTTTGTCCATTAGTTTCTTGTTGCCGGCTTCAAGCAGCAGAATCTTCTTACCCTCCAAGTTTGGATCCAAACCTGTGGATGGAAAGTAAATGCATACAATATATAATATAGTTTAAATATGAGAGCACATGTGTAAGATTAAACATGTGTAATGAACCTGCAATTGGATTCGTTGTCCTGTGAAACGGATGCAATCATTTGATTTAGAGCTCTGACTGCATGTTTTAATACTCCAGCACATTTTAGAGATATCTTTTCCAGTATAGTAGAAAGTGACATTCCCTCTCTGTGAGAGAAAGAGTGCACTGCTACTTTGCACACCAACTTTAATCTGGATTTGGACAAGTTAACAGCAAAGTCTTGCAACACTAGTCGAGCACTCACCCAAGGAACATGCCATTGCAGATCCAACCATCCCTCCCCCGGATATAATTATATCATAAACATCATTCCCGTGATCTGCACATACTAATCCTCGCCTGGTGATTTTTATAGCAGATAAATGCTTTTCTGTTACAAAACACCGGCTGAGTCCGTTTAAGGCCAGCGACGCCCTCGTGAGCTTCTGCATGTTTCAGTCTGTCTTCGCATGAGAGAGAAGCCTCTGGATAAACAAAGGAAACAGTCCTGGGTCGGGCTTTGAAGAGTGTCATACAACAATTAAAGAGACAGACGTTTCCCCTTGAATGTGTCCTTCTAAGACCAACTGCGACTCTTCTGTGACACAACAACCATGTTGTGTTGACAAACGCTGCAAGAGGAAGTACTTCCGCTTTTACGACCAATCACAGAAGGCAATTTCCGCGGGTGGCGTTTCTGCCTCTGACCACAAACAGCGCTAAAGCTACCAGCACTGACAACTGGCTAAAAACTCTAAAACCTCTCTTCTGGTGGGATACAAAGAACTGTACCAACTTCGGGAGTCATTAGCTAAACAAACAAACTGTACTGCAACTACTGAGCGCTTGGAGGAATCTTCGACGCCGTGAAATACTTGTTAAAACTCGTCTGCTCCCAGGTTGGCAGCTCATTAGTACTCTCAGGTTGATTTTTCTGTGATTATATTGGTATTTAACGGGAACTTAAGTAGCAGAAGATGAAAAGGAAGTTTGTTTGTATAGAAAAAAAAGTATAAATCTTATTTAAACAAGCGCTATTAATCCTAAACACATACAACCATGTCGATGTTCCGCTGAGAGCGTGGTTGCCATAGTGACCAATTTACACAGCTCATACGCTGAGAGCAGAGCGCATGTGCAATGTAGTCCGTGGATGCAGGAATTTTTATTTGCGTTGATTAGAGTTATTTGATTGTATTTTCCCCTTCTCAGTTTATAGTACGAACAAATCCTAATTCCCTTATTGTTTATTTCATGAATTTTGTGGGATTACTAAAAAGAAAGACCTTAGAGAAACGTGTTCAGCAGAGTTTTTTAGCAGCAAGAGAAATAGTTTTTAATTGCAATGAAGAAATACACATTGCTCTCATACACATTATTCACATACATATTGTTTACTATTTATGTAGTAATTTGTCTATGTGTAATGTGTAGCTGTCTCAGTACTTTTGTCCTTATAGTGTATCACATTATTTCAGTAAAGTATTTCACTTTTTTCCAACTAACCATCTTCCAGTTTGGGTTCAGGAGACAGACACACTAGGTACTAAGTCCTGTAGTGTTTTTTTGGTCTTGTTTGTGGTCTCTCTAGGTTCTATTCCCTTCTCTTCCCCCTCATCCATTAACCAGTCTTTGCAAATGTTGGCCCCTTCCTGTGTTTGGTTCTGCTGGATATCTTTCCCTGTTAAAAGAGAGTTTCTCCTCCCACCAGTGACCAAGTGCTTGCTCACAGGGGCTGATCTTATTGTTGGGGTTTTCTCTCTAATATTGAAAGGTCTTCACCTTACAGTATAAAACACCTTGAAACAAATATTGTTTTAAAGCGTGGCTATACAAATAAAGTTGAATTGAATTTCCTGACAGTTGACATCTACTATGAGTCAATTATCAAAATGATTGTCATAGTTTTTATCAATAGACAAATAAAATATTAAATTAAGCATATCAGCTCCTAGTCAACATAGATATTCACAAGATTTTAAAAAATCTCTTTTTTCTCTTTTTTTTCTTTTCAATATCACAGGTATGAACGATAAGTTAAAGCTGGATACTTTGCTGGAGGATGGACTGCAATCAGAGTTAATGCTCCAGCTGCATCTTAAGGCTCTTAGAGAAGCCCTGAAACAGCAGCTGCAGGAGACAGAAAGGATACAGACGGAGGAGCTGGAAAAGAGGATTCAGCAGAACGCTCACCTGTCAGCTGATTCAAGTGAAAACCCAACAGAGTATGTTACCTCATATTATTATTTTATTTTTTTGCTTTCGTCCACTTAAAATTGACCTATTTCAAAGAGCTGTACTGTTTTACAGGATGACAAGATCTTCTTCAGAAATCCTAAACACTTCCCACAAACCCCTACAATCAGAGAGGCCCGACACCTCATCCTCTCCAGCCTGGTCATCTTTAACAGATGGGAAGCTTTGTTCTGTCAGGACTGAGCGGTTTCCTTTAGCTAAAACTTCACAGCTGATCAAAGAGGAGGAAGCCGAGGCTGAGTGTCAGAAGAAGTTCTCTGCTCTTCCTGTCCCCAGCCACATCATTCAGCCCATCTACCAGGACATGATGGAGCACAGAGAAAAGGAGAGGAAGGAGGCCCATGAACAGAGGAAGCAGTTCTTGCTTTCCATTCAAAAGCCTTTCAGCTTCCTGCAGAGAGAAAAGGAGAAAAGGGAGAAACTGCTTGCGAGGTTAAACCAAGTCGAGCAAGATATGAAAAACGGTGTTCGAGTTAGAAAACCATCTCCGAAAGAAATAAAAGACTCCCCAGACCCTGAGACAAAAGGTTGGTTTTCCTTTTCTGACTTGGTTTGGTTTTATGAACAGATGAATTAGAAAGGGTACTTAGTATTCATGTAACTGGGCTGTGGTCTTTGGAACCAGGTAAAGCATTCCTGTGACTTCTTGTCTTAGGCTGCATATAAGTAAGTTTTAAACAGCCAGAGTAATTACTATAAAAGCTTGAACTGGCAAAATTCTGAGATCAAATAATGAATTAAGACCAAAATCATGAAGAAATAGTAATGAAGCCCACAAATCTGAAAGAAGCCATGCTACACTTTAATAAACATTAGACATTGTGAATTTTTTAAGGAATCAAATTGAATTAAAATTCCCAAATTTAGTGTAAAAACCCTTTAACACAGTGGTGTCTAATGTTTTCTTTTTCTTTTGACATTCATGTAAAACCTTAAACAAAAAACCTAGTTGATTCAGATAAGTTTTGAGTAGTTTGTTAGCAGCATTTGATAGAACACCACAAAAGTAGCAGTGCTTATGTGCGAAGCTGTTCGAAAGTGAAGATTTTCTTTGTCCTCACTGGAAGCAAACTGGGTGATTGGCTGATTTTGATCTGTGTTTCTTCAAACTTTCATTAAGAGTTTTTAAATGGAAGATTTCAACTGTTATTGTATCATATTTGTGCATGCATACAGTACACTCCAGGCAGTGAATTGGCTACAGTGTATACCCTGTCTAACTTTATTTAGACCAGGAGGAAGTCTGCAGGAAAGTCCACTCTCAGGCGACTGCGAGGGAGGAGAATCCTACTCGGAATGGCCCGAAACTTCGCACAGCAGAGCGCACCAGGAAAGAAAAGCTGAGATTTTTGGATGAGAAGCCTAGTTTCCATCCAAAAATCATTCACGAGATCCCTGATTTCAGCATGTTGCACAAGGCCTTGCAGACAGAGACGCTGAAGAAAATGCAGAGTAAAGATGTGACAAAGTGTCAGCCATTTGTCCTGAGAACTTCATCTCGCCCACCAAGGCAAAGCAGGACGAGTCCGGTACACTTGCAGGTAAAACATGTTCATTGCTTCTTATTGGTATTTATTTCTTTAGCTGCTTTTGGACTTCAGTTGTGATATTACGTGCTCGTTTTAGTTTATGTTCTCTGAACATTTATGTAGTAGAGTTCATGTTTTAACTCAGATTTTTAGAAATATTTTTATTAGCCAGGAAAGAAATCATATTAAACTCAGTTTTAATGGACAATCTCTGTATTGAACCAGATGCACATTTCAGAAGTTTTTTTGAAGTGTCTCACCCCTGCTCTGCTTCATGGATAGTTTGAGACTTATCCACCCACTTTTTTTTTTTCTATCAAATCAGTACCCTTCTCTTTTTCTTAAGGAGATTTGCTCTGAGCCACTTACCTTCTTTAAAGCCTCTACTGTTCAGGATGTTATTCTGTTTCATTTTAATCTGTTCTTCTTTGACTCTGCAGTTTTTGGCAGCTCTGCAATCCAACATATTCCCGTGGTCCCACAGCACAGTGTTTATTTCACAAAATGTAACAAGGGAATCTGACCAGGTCACATTTTTGTTTCTGTGACTTTGAAAACAGCTTGTTTCATGAAATGAGATTTATTGTATGGTTTGAGGCCTTGTGTGTTATTTTTTTCGTGGCTTTGCAAACAAGTCTCCTCAGTTGTGGAATCGTATTGCTATTTTAAAATACCTTCAGCAATCCATCTTCAAAGAGGAATTATTCTTCTCGTGTTTCAAAGTTTTTCCGACTCATGATTTGTAACCTTTAATTCAAGTCGTGCTTCTACAGAGCCGGATCTTTTTTTAATGAGACATACTTCACGAGAAGATGTATATATACACTACCAGTCAAAAGTTTGGACACACCTTCTCATTTAATGGTTTTCTTTATTTTAATGGCTGTTTACATTGTAGATTCTCACTGAAGGCATCAAAACTATGAATGAAAACATACGCAATTATGTAATAAACAAAAAGTGTGAAGTAACTCAGCTGTTTTATATTTTAGATTCTTCAAAGTAATTGATTTGATTACTGCTTTGCACACTCTTGAAATTCTCTTGATGAGCATCATGAGGTCGTCACCTGAAATGGTTTTCCAACAGGCTTAAAGGACTTCCCAGAGATGCTGAGCACTTGTTGGCCCTTTTGCCTTCACTTTGCCATCCCTCTCATTCGAAACCATCTCTACTGGGTTTAGGTCAGGTGACTAATCTATCAATCTATCCTTCTTGGTCAAATAGCCCTTACACAGCCTGGAGGTGTATTCGGGGTCATTGTCCTGTTGAAAAATAAATGATGGTCCAACTAAACTGGATGGCATGTCACTGCAGGATGCTGTGGTAGCCGTGTTAGTTCACTGCCTTCAATTTTGAATAAATCCCCAACTCTGTCACCAGCAAACCACCCTCACACCAACACACCTCCTCCTCCATGCTTCATGGTGGGAACCATGCATGCACCAAAGATCTCAAATTTGGACTCATCAGACCAAAACACAGATTTCCACTGCTCTAATGTCCATTCCTTTTGTTTCTTCCCCCAACCAAATATCTTTCTGTTGCTTTTCCTTAGTAGTGGTTTCTTAGCTGCTATTTGTGTCATGGTCCTGGGCCATGTGGGCCCAGTATTCTTAGTTCTTTGTATTTTTGTATTTCGTTCCTTATTTAGGCCATGTCTTCTGAGTTGCCCTGTTGTGTTGTTCCCTAAGTGTTTTCCCTTCATGGCTCTCTCCCCCCTGTGTGCCCTCTATGTATTGATGAGCCCTCGTCTCCCTTTGTGGTTGTTTCATGTTTCCCCAGCCCGTTATGTCTGTGTTTTCCCCGTGCTCTCTCTCCTCCTGTCGGAACCTCTGTGCCTCTACATGTCATGTTCAGTTCACCCCGCCCTGTCTCGTTATGATTATCAGTGTCACCTGTGTTCCCCGTGTGTGCCCACTTTCCTCGTTTACCCTCTGTGTATTTCTGTCTGAGTCTCCCTCTGTTCGGCGTCGTGTTCTCCCTCATGCTGTGTGTGATTCCCCTGTGTTCCTTGGTGAGCTTTATGTTAGTTTTTCCCCAGTTTAGTTTTGTATTGTTTCTCGTGGCCAGCAATAAAGCTGTGTTTTTGAGTTCATCCCCGTGTGAGTTTTGCGATTGGGTCCTCATCCTGCCTGCCACACAGCCGAAACATGACAATTTGACCATAAAGACCTGATTTGTGCAGTCTCCTCTTAACAGTTGATGTAGAGATGAGTCTGCTACTGGAACTCTGTGTGGCATTTATCTGGGCTCTAATCTGAGGCGCTGTTAACCTGCGATTCCTGAGGGTGGCGACTCGGATGAATTTATCCTCAGCAGCAGCGGTGACTCCTGGTCTTCCTTTCCTGAGGCCGTCCTCATGTGAGCCAGTTTGATGGTGCTTGATGGTTTTTACGACTGCGTTTGGGGACACATTCAGAATCTTTTGCAATTTTCTGGACTGACTGACCTTTAGTTCTTAAAGTAATGATGGACTGTCGTTTCTTTTTACTTAGCTGATTGGTTCTTGCCATAATATGAAGTCTAACAGTTGTCAAATAGGGCTGTCAGCTGTGTACCAACCTGACTTCTGCACAACACAACTGATGGTCCCAACCTCATTAGAAGGCAAGAAAGTCCACAAATGAACCCTGAGAAGGCACATCTGTGAAGTGAAAACCATTTCAGGTGACTCCATCATGATGCTCATTGGGAGAAGGCAGCACTGTCAACAAAGCAAAGGGTGGCATGCAAAGACATGTTTAGAGTTATTTATCAGTTTTTCATTTGCTACATAGTTCCATATATCTTGCTTCACATATTTGATGTCTTCAGTGAGACTCTGCAATGTAGAGAGTAGTAAAAATGAAGAAAAACATTGCATGAGAAGTTGTGTCCAAACTTTTGACTGGTAGTGTATGTTCACTGAAATTTGTCTGGGTGGATGATTCACATGAGAGCATTAAAGGCTAAAAATAATTATACCAGTAATTAGGTAAGAATAACAGTAATTTTCTCTAATCCAAACTTTGTGATCAGGGAAAGTTTCGTCACGTCTTCCTTTCATGTGTCTTGTGGCTTTTGTAATTATCCAATTACCACAGTTCTGTTTTATGACGCTTGTCAGAAAGGTTAAGGCAGATTTTTAAATATTTTACTGACGTTGCAAATATCTACTGTACATTTAGCTTAACTGTTACCATATGTCTAGAATAATCACATGTAATTGTACTAAATTACCTTTTACTGTGTGATATTTCCGGAAGATCCTTTAGGATTTTTGTAAGTGATATGAAATTATTCCTGAAGCTGTTATTGCCATTAATCTTTTTATTTTTATTTTTCTGTAACTGTTTAGTAAGAGGTTCTGGAAGCGGTTGTTCTCACAGTAATTGTAGTTACACATAAAAACTAAACTACCAGTTTACACTTGTTGATGGCAAATGAGTTCATTTAATCTTGCATTAAAATGTCAGTCATTGTTTTAGTTAGGCTTGGACTCTAATATATGGAAATATACACTCATTGCCCACTTTGTTAGGCACACATATTAGACTGCTTGTCAGTATAAATATTAAAGCCACATTTGCCATCACATGGCAGTAATTCAGTGCATTTAAACATATATAGACATGGGCAAGATAGCCTGAAGTTCAAATCAAGCATCTGAATAGAGAAGAAAGGTGATTTAAGTGACTTTGAACGTGGCATGGTTGTTTTTGCCACACAGGCTGGTTTGAATATTTCAGAAACTGCTGATCTACTAGGATATTCCTACACAACTATCTAGAGGTTTTACAGAGAGTGGCCTGAACAAAAGAAGATATCCAGTGAGCCACAGTTCTCTGTGTGAAAATGACTTGTTGATGCCAGAGGTCAGAGGAGGATGGCCAGACTACTTTGAGCTGATAGGAAGGGTTGAAGAGCATCTCTGAATGCACAACACATTAAACCTTGAAGGCGATGATACTGAGGCCAAGAATATAGCCTAGAGAACATGAAAGCATGAATCCATCTTGCCTTGTGTCAACAGTTTAGCCTGCTGGTGGTGTAACAGTGTGGGGAATATTTTCTGGTCAAACTCTGGGCAACCTTAGTAACAAATGAGCATCATCGTTTAAACTTCACAGCCTGCCTGAGTATTGTTGCTGACCCTGTCCATCCTGTTATGACCAGAGTGGTTTCTTTACATGACAATGAGTTCACCTCCAATCACCAGAGCTCAGTCCAATAGAACACCTTTGTTTTGCAGTGCAACGGGAGGTTTGCATCATAGATGTGCAGCGGATAAATCTGAAGCAGCTGTGTGATGCTATCATGTCTCGTGTCAATATGGATCAACATTTTTTAGAAATGTTTCCAGCACCTTGTTGAATCTCTGCCATGATTAATTGAGTCCGTTCTGAGGATGAAAAACGAGTTCCAACCCAGTGCTGATAAAGTGTCCGTTGTGTCAACAGTGATACATTTTCAAAAAACATTTGAACTAATGAAGCTAGTCATGCTATGTTTGATGGAGAAAAGCTATTACATTTGCTCTCACACACATCTTTATGCTACTATTTTCTTCATGTTATTCAAATTCTTGAAAAAATGCCACATGATGGCCAACAGTTTGGTTTTGATTTCAGTTTTTTTTGTCTCTTCATCCACAGGCATCAAAAATGAGTAATCTCAGTAGAAGCAAGTCACTCGGGGCTTTAACGTTAATATCCACTGACACACTGCCCACATACATCACAGACGCTGTGAGGAAGCGCTCATTGGCCATCAGGTGAGTTGGAATATTTATGGATGACAGCAGATCTTGTCTCAGTGTATCCTAAAAGGAAAAAAAAAGACTTCATTATTGACGTATTCATGTGCAATAAATTTGTTTTTTCAGTAAGGATAAATGAGATTAATGAGGCTAATCTGTCCTTCAGTTAGTAATGCTGGTGTTCACTCCGGTGCTATTAAGCTTTTAACAATATAATGTCAGACACTTTGAAATAACCAAATAGAAAGTGGTTTGAGTTACATAATAACCGTGTAATCAGTATACACCACATTAATATACGAAGCTGATAGAAACACTATTTAAGTCTCAGGCCGTGTGTATGAAAAAATAGCCTATTTTGATATAATCTGTTGTCTACCAGATTAATGGAGGATTTTTGGAGCTGTTCAGTGAAAAGCCCTTTACTTACTTTCGCTAATGTCATGGTAAGCTGTGTGGCAGGCTAGGTTAGGACCCAAACGCAGGACTCAGAAACCAAAAGCTTAACTTCATAAATCTTTATTGCTGGAAAATACAAATGAAAACTAAGCACATGAACGCTGAAAGAAAGAAACAAAAGATGAACTAAACATGACAACAAACAACTAGAACCTGGAGCTTATGCAAGAACACACAGCAAGTGTGGAGAACGCGACAGCTAACAGAAGGTGACTGAGGACTTAAAAACACAGGCAGGATAACGGGAGGATTTGCAACAAGCGGGAGACACAGCTGGACCTAATCTGACATGACGAGACAAAGAAAAGGAAAACTCAATACACTGAACACGGAACAAAGATTATCAAAATAAAAGAGGAAGCGTGACAAATGTGTAGAAGAAGATACGCGAGCATCACAGTGTGACTGGGGGGAATGAAAACAGAGACAAGACTAAGAAAACACAGGATGAGACTAGACACTGAGGGAGACAGAATATAATCCCAAAGAACTGAAGGAAAACAAAAACACACCCCAAACATGTTGAAAGAATAACTAAGAACCTAAGAGCTACAACCTAACAGAAACAAAATGATCAAAAGAGAGCACTAAAGTACAAGAAAACCAAACATAGATCACTCAAAGAGAATAACTCAACTATTACAACCAAAACAGAACGCTCCAAAGCATAAACCCTGGATCACTGACAGCTAAGACCTGATTTAGACATCTCTATGTAAGTGCCCGACATCGTTGCTGGCACTTATGCTGGGACCTTTATGGGTCTCCACTCTTAGCTGTGGTCAGTTTGTTTGGGGAGGACAAACGTATATGTCCCTCTAGTTTTTCCACTTCTTTGTGCATTCCCTCACATCCATTCCGATTTCTGCAGTCTTCCTCCAGGAGTTTGTGACATTTGTGAGTCCTTGTGTTGATGCTTCAATTATTGTTCCTCATAGTGGGACAGTGATCGTTATTCTCTCAGGGATAAATTGAAAAACTTTGGCGGAAAAGTAGCTGGAAGTGCACCAGAGGACCCGAGGGTGCTGAACAGGACAGTCACAGTTGACCTGATGTGTACTGATGTTCACCTTCTGGGGAGGTGAACACCGGGTTGCTCTTAGAGTTTCAGAGTGGTTTATGATTACCACGTAGCTACGGTGACTCAGTAAGTCAGCATGGACCACTGGGGAAAAAATTAACTTGGCTCTATATAGTTTCAACACCTAAACCATGAAATGATCTGAAATGCAGACAATTTTTGCCTGAACAGAACATCAATGGAGATGAGGGATAGTCAGAATCAAGAGAGTTTGAACTGGTTGAGGAATTACCAAATGAGATCCCAAGCAATGAAGGAGAAAGTAACCCTCCATGCAAAGTTACTGGACCCACGCAGCAGCTTGAAAGAAGTGTATGACGAGAAACTACAGAACTATCGGTGAGTTCTGTATAAGTACGGCTATTTATTCTGCAGTTTTACATTTCATGTCACAAGAACCACACATGCCTGCTACAATAGTTAAAACTATCATCTCCTCTTACGTGAAGGGAGGCTGATCAACAAAGAATGAGGGATTACATGAGAGAATTACGGGAAATGAAGGCCCGAGTTAGTGAACGCCCTTATCTGTTTGAACAGGTGAAACAGGTAAGGAATGCCTGAACATTACTACATGCGTTAGGCGACATACGTTCAGGAATCTAAGTCTGAGTTTTCACTGGCAGAGAAATGCGAAAGCTCACGCAGAGCAGACATACAGAAGCAAACTGAAGAAAGCCGGGCTGAAGGAGCAGTTCATTGAAGAAAATGGAGACGGGCTCATATCCGAGGATGACCGCAGCACTGAAGACGACATTCGAAGCAGGTATGCAGCGTGAGAAATTGTAGCAAGTTTTGTTCATCCTGTGAGTAATACCACTGTGTCCGGTAAAAATATGAATAGCACTGCTGCTGGGAGAGCCAAGGACTTCATGTGGTTTGGTCATGTTGCATTACATAATTTTCTGAGCTTGCTCTACAGTCTTTAGAGAAAAAAAAAGACCATTTCCGTAGCCAAGTAAAAGTTCGATGTAATTACAATATAGTCATTTTCTAACCCAACATGTCTGATTTAGGGAAGAAAATGGAGGAGACGGGGAGAAAATTAAAGATGTGGGAGAGAAGAGCGTGAAGTCCAAAGGGGAAGAAATGCCATGATCAAAAAGGTTCAGGCGGCACAGAGTTTTGTGGCCTCGCCACGAGAAAACAACACCGTCCTCAAAAATGATTCATGTCGCTGCTGACTGTCCGCACCAAATGTTTGATAGCTTAAGATGAGCGGCTATAAATCACGAAATCGCAAAACAGCTGGAATTTGCAATCACAAATGGAAAGAGATAAAACTTTATAAAAATGTACATAAGTGATTGCTGTTGGTTTTACAACACTTTCCCCAAGGAATATGTAAGCTGTAGTTTTGAAGATGATGAGCATGTTGTTGCCAGAATAAATGGTTCAAAAATAAACTGAGAAAACCAGTTGAGCCCAGTTTGTCTGTAGCATTAATCAGTCTCCGTGTTAAAGAGACAATACTTAAATTTGCTTTAATGTAAATGCTTATATTCTAATGCTTACAGTTGCATTTTACTTTATTATTATTATTTTTTAATTCATGTTTTTACATGTTTCTAATGGCCCGTAAGAACACAGGGCATCTGACATTGGCTTTTCTTAGATTGTCGAGTTAAAGTTCCCAGTTATTTCTACAGCCACAGTGCCACCTAAATAAACAGTCCTTACCATGCGTCTGCATTCACACAAACCATCTCAGTGGTCTGCCTGCACATCCACATCAAATACTCTTACACACTGGCCTCGCTGTATCTTGTGCTTTGACAGCTGACTGCCAGGAATTCGAGACATCGAGACATTTTTACTTACCAACCACATGGGAGCGTTTGAATATTTTTACAAGCATAATCAATGGAGATCAGTGCACGCCCTTATGGGTTTGTTGGCTGTTGTGCCGTGCTTTGGAGTCAGTGTAGTAAATTCACATTAGAAAATATTAAAATTCATTAAGTGGTATCACTAAGCATGGTTTAAAACATAACACTTAGATAGGAGTTAACATAGTCTATGCATCTAGCGTGCATATTTATGCTGCACGAACTGCATGCAGCCAGCTGAATATTACTACAGTGAGCTGTAGTAATATTCAGCTGGCTGTCTTCAGATTTAAATATATTTGCATAATTGCAGTAAAGATGGCGACGAGGCTCGTGACCTCTAAAATACTACATGGTGCTTTTTTCTTAGCAGCGTTGCCTCCACATTAGCCATGGAATCTTGATAAGTTTTCAAGATTTCCGTCTGATTAATTTGCTTTCTAACCTCTATCTAACTCAGACCCACGAACTGCCAAACAAGTCCAGGCCCTTTTGGACTCCTTATATGGTCAAGTTCCTGGGCCAGTGTGAAAGAAGGGGAGTCTTGTGTGATGTTTGATGGATGCATTGATTTAACGCAATTAATGAACAGGTACATTTTCTAAATGCATCTTTATTTATTTTCCCACTACTAACTTATTAACATTTCTTTAAATGCTAGATTGAGCACTTGTATAAATTAATGTAACAGTTAATTAGTGTTTAATTGTTATTTCCTTAAGTGGGAGGAGCGACTACCTATATAGGCGCAAGAGCCCAGCGCAAAATTGTTTCTCAGCGGTTTGATTTAGTTTTGGATCATCATCTTTAAGGTGGGGCTATTTTTCATTTTGTTTTCTATTAAATGTTTTTATCTTCAGTTTGACTGATCAGTCTGCACTATAAATATGGCGCAAAAATCCACTGCTGTGAAGAAAAAATGGGGAATAATAAGAGACCAGCCTGTGGAGCTGTCGGCAAGCCTGTTGTTTGTGCCTCTGCCGCTCAGCCATCCCTCACAAATACAGAGAAGGAGAAAAATCCAAAATGTTGTCACATAATATGTAATAAATAATAATCAGACAGTCGCTTCTTTGAAAGCTCAAATATCACAGGATCAAGCTTCAAGGGCTACATCCTGTCAGGTTGTCATGGGAACCATGTATCCCTCCTCACTCTGCCACTGTAGTCCATTTAGGAGAAAGCTGCGCACCTCTGATTCCCCGATGCAAAGCTCAAAGCAAAACAAATTGCTTTCAACCTGTTAGATAATGTCTGAGCGGGAACCTGCATCGGTGAAACGCGATGGAGCAGGCGGCTGTGACATCTATTTAAACAAACTGCAGCCTCAGATATGTGTGGAGGCTGAGAAAGAAAGAAACACATCCCATTTAAATTAATGAGAGGCTGCACGCTTGGCCGCTGAATGTTATGATCGCGCTGTTTAAGGAGTGGCTCTGCTCAGCAGATGAACAATATAATTTCACCGAAGTGGTGTGTGCAGGTCTCTTATTACTCTAGCCGCTGTGCAGTATTAAAATTCCCACACATTTCATTTTTCAAATGCATGTGCTGCAAAATGTAGGCAGTTGGGGACACATCCGAAAATAGATAATGTGGGCCTTAAATGGATTTTACCTGCTTTACCCAGCAATTGCACTGCACAGCATTTTTGCTGTTGCTGTTTTCTTGCTTATTTTCACTTGATTACAACTTAAAAATCCAGTGGCTAATTTTTTTTGGGTTAAATGCAGTGCATGTTATGCGTGCAAGCAGCATCTCTGCATGTCTCAGTCCTCGGTTCACCTGCAGGAGGAGCTGTGTCTCGCTGCAGCTTATCTGGAGCAGCAGAGAGATATCCCTCTTTTTCTCCTTCAGCGGCATGAATAATATCCCCTGAGCTGGAGAGAGAGCATATCAAGAGGCAAACAGGAAGGGGAGAGAGAGAGATAGAAGCCTGTGTGACAGATAAGATTGTGGCACAACTTGTCTTCCTGACTGCACCGTGAGCTGGGGAAAGAGAGGAACAAGTGCACCAGAGTGTCAGGCAAGGCTTCTGCCTGCACACATAAACACTCACAGACACACACACACACAGAAAAAGACAGACCCCACAGCACAGAAGCACCAGAAGGAGTTCAGAGAGAAGACTGACCTCAAAAAGGTACAGTATGACTGTTTGTCTCGAGCTGTGCTGAGCTGAGCGTCTCTCCTGCACCAATGTCCCCACCCTTACACTATGTTAGCAAATTGCTCACCTGATGCTCAACTTTGTTTTGCAGGTGGATTGGCAGAAGTTTTGTCTGTGCGTTCCCTCGGATGCTATGGCCGTCCTCCAACTGATCGTTTAGAGGAGTTGAAGAACTTGTCTTGTTATTGCAGCCTGAGGTAGCATGGAGGAGCTGTCGACGAAAGACAAGGAGCTGATACGAGACAGCTGGGAGAGCCTGGGCAAGAACAAAGTTCCTCATGGTGTCGTCATGTTCTCCAGGTAATTTTCTATCATGATCAGCACGACATAAAAGGAGGCTGTTGTTTAATTCTTTGCGCTGGAAGAAAAGATCAAATATAAAAGCACTCAAAGCATAAGTGATAGGATTGTGTATTGTTGTTACCTAATAGCAGCAGTGTAAATAAATGTAGCACAGGTGTATATCCTTTCCTGCACACTTTCCACATGAACCACGGACCGGAGGCTTGACTTGTTGCTTGGCGACAGACTGCAATAATCCTGCAATTTACTCTGAGACAGCTGCTGCTAAATCAGACAGGGGATATGTGTAGATGTTTGCTTTGTAGACTGATTTTTATCCCTCTGTGAATATTTGAGGCTACACCATGTGTGCACACCTATAGAACAGCGTTGTATTTGTCTGTGTTAGACTGTTTGAGCTGGACCCTGCGCTCCTCAATCTTTTCCACTACGGTACAAACTGCGATTCCACACAGGACCGCCTCGCCAGCCCCGAGTTTCTGGAACATGTCACCAAGGTGAGCTCTGTTCACCGCATTAACCACCACAAGTACACAGACACGTTAAAGTTTCGTTTGTGGACAGTTGCGATGGCTCTCTGTTTCTCTTGTGGCCGTGGCCTCAGGTGATGCTTGTGATCGACGCGGCCGTCAGCCACCTGGATGACCTTCACTCCTTGGAGGACTTTCTGCTCAACCTCGGGAAGAAGCATCAGGCAGTGGGAGTCAGAACGCAGTCATTTGCCGTAGGACCAACATCTTATCGCACAACTCTGCCAAAGCAATTTCACGAGCGAATGAGCCGTGAACACTTTCTTCTTCTCTTTTTTTTTTTCCTGTGTGTTTTGCAGGCGGTGGGTGAGTCCCTTCTCTACATGCTGCAGTGCAGTCTGGGCCCGGCCTACACGGCACCGCTGCGTCAAGCCTGGCTCAACATGTACAGCATTGTGGTAGCAATGATGAGCCGAGGGTATGCTGAAAATGGCGAAGACAAGGCCGACTGAGGCGCCAGTAGTTGTCAAATCATCAAGTTGGTTGCCATGGAATAAGGTTGTGTAACTTGCAGCATTGTGGCTTCAGCTGCTGTACATTTGCTCTGTGAGTGGGGTCGCATAGCGTAGCGAACGTGTGATATAGTTACACATTTTTCAGTCGGACCAGCGAGTCACAGAGCGTGTTTTCTTTGCTGTGGATGTTTAGCTACCAGGCAGTGCTGTTTGTACAGTTTCAGAGTGTAAGCGGACTGTAATCTGAATGCCTCACACTGAGAAGAAACACTCGGGAAACTGTGGAAGGGTTTTATTTTGTATATAATGGCTTTGATATATTTACTCAAATGATAACAGTGACTGTAGTGGTGTTTGTGGTGTATCTTAAAAGAGTTGCACACTTGTGAAACACTAGCTGTTATTATGATTAGACATCACACACTGCTCAAACTGTGATGGTTACTGTGGCCAGCAAGGGCAGCTCTTTATCTAACTGGAACACAGTGATACTTAACAGAACGTGTGGGACAATGCAATGTGATTTTTCAGAAGAATATCAAAACTGTGTGTTTTTTTAAAATCGATATTACATTTCATGTCTTTTGAGTGACTTTGTCGTTTAACTTTTAAGCTGCTAGGATGAAGAAAAAACAGTTTTTTAACATTTTATTCAATAGATTCTTGACAAGAACTGTTTTACTCTCTCTGATAGCTTTCTTTAGTTATCCACGACTGTTAAGGCGTCCAAGTGCACCTTCCCCGACGTGGCGTGCGATGCGCTCCTCAGTCGAGGGTGTGAGTATTTCAGTAAGCTTCTGATGACTGTTAAACTAAACTTTAACTAAAAGACTGTTATATGACTTTAAGAGACTGAAAGTAAAATGGCATCTTGGAGGACTTGTAACATCTTTGTTCCTTGGCTATCAGTTTCCAGTTAATCTTAGTGTAAAGTAGTAATGGTGTATCGTAGTTGCTTAACTTATCAATGCTTATTAACTGCGATGATGTGGGTACTATTACCTCAGCTTTACAGGTGACAGGGATCAGTGGCCTGTTTTTCTCCAACTTAAGAGCTTCTGTGAGGAAGTGAAGCTGGAAATAAATATTTGTTTTGACTTCAGAAACCAAACCAACTTAAGTGATGACAATTTTACATTTAAATTATTGACACAAAACAGATGATACGGAGAAACTGTGCTTGACTGTATGTATGTGTGTAGTATTTATGCTGCCATAACGCTGTATGTATCATCAGTTATTTACATCTATAGCCAAGTAACTTAGCAACAGTGTGCCAAGTATAAGATAATAACACCACACAACTGTAAATCCAAGCTGCTGATATGTGTTTTTCCTCGCTTCAGTTTATATTTACAAAGTTTATTTTTATATTCTGAATTGTATGTGCAGTGAAAGAGCATTGATTTTTTTCTTGTCATATACAATATGACCTTCAGATACATTGTACTGTGTAGATTTCGGATAATGAACCCAATACAAGAAAACAATGTGGCAAATCTGTTACTTTTAATCAGGTTTCAGTTCAAAGAATAGCAGATATATAACCGCTATATTAAAAAAGATGTGTAGTTATTATAGAAGAGTATAAGAACAGGGCTTTTTTATTAATATTATGTGTTTAGTCTGTACTTTCCAGGCTGCAGGTATAATGTTTGTACCCTGGTTGTGTAGGTGCTGTGTCTATTGTCTTTCTTTTCTTAGTCTCAGTACGCAGCCCTATGCAGGTTGTTGTTCTCCGTGTTTTTAATTACCCGACAGTAAGTATTTTCAGCTGGCACAGCTGGCGTCTTTTTAACATCCAGATGTGTATATATTGGCTGTCTCGCTGTCTACCTCATCATTATCAGCTGCTACGCAACAGCGATGACTTCACCTAGTTATCCTTCAACCAAAAATTATTATTACAGTTAATACAAGCGCACACTCTTTGTAAACTGGATTCCATCTTAAACTTTAAATATGTCATGTGCTTACTTGAGGCTAAATAAAGTGATCTGTGGGTATTTTACTGCTTATTGAAGTCAGTGTGTTTTCCTCCTTGTCTTAAATGTGTTGTCACGGACTGATTACGATCGCAACACAGCGGTCAGGTTTTGAAATCAGTCACACAATGCCTGATTTGCTTCCCACTGACAGCCCATCTCTCAGTGTTACATAAGATCCAAACGTCGAATGGCTCATCGCCCCCCTGGCTTCCGAGACGAGGGCGACTTCAGCCCACTTACTCATGCAACTGCACAATGTCACCTCAAGTATGTTTTCAGAAATTCACAGTATCCATTGTGTTCTTCACAATTTGGATCACTTTATCTTTATTTTCCTTTATGCTTTCCTTCAAAAACGAGCAGAACTGTGCAGATTTTGGATGCGTTTCTACTTGAATGTCATCTAAAGCCAGAGTGATCAGATGAGTGGGGGCAGGCAGGAAGGTTATGATGAGTTACACACATATCAGCTCATTTCTCTTTTTTCTGTTGTGTCACTGTGAAAGTCGCTGTCTGCTCGGCTGATGGTGGAGCATCTGACTTGGAACTTACCCGTCTGTCTGCACTGCCAACAATATCCTTACCCTCTCTGCAAGAGTCTGCTGGATTTGTGTTGGCCTCTTGCTCTTGCAATATAAAAACCAAAACTGAACTTCATGCTCTCTCTCATCCCCTGGTAATGGATTGCAACAAATTTCAATAAACTCACATTGACTATATGTTTATTTCCTTCATGTTTTTTTTTTGTTCCTCTACTGCTACAGACTGACCTTGTAGCTTTTTGCTCTGAAGGCTGTCATCTGGGGAAAAAAAAGTCTGCGAGAAAAGACAACATACATATTTTTAGAAAGTCTGCAATGTGTTTTGGAACAAAAAAAGAGGGGGGGGGGGGTATTCATTGTTGTCATGGCAACTGTAAGGCGATGGTTGTATATATGTGCGTTTTTGATGAAGGAGAAAAACGTTGCATTGCTCAATCACTCACTCATCGTAAATCCTACAGTGGAGAGGTGTTGACAGTGACTGTGCATGTGAGCTCGGGCTAATAAGATTTGCTCCGATGGCGCTCTGGGAGACTGCAGCACAAGTCTGCCAAGCAGCCATCACAAGCATGAGAATGAGCTATCTGTCAGCAGCTGCTGAACAGCTACTCCTACTAAGAAGTAGTCTTTGAATTCCCTTTTCTGCCTGTCTATGGATCAGGCTCATTCCTGTGAAAGATGTAGCGAGAGATAATCTAAACAGTCAAACCTATAGTGTGACTAGAAAACAGATGGGTACTGCAGTTTCTCAAACAGGATAGTGGATTTATTTGGGATCGTGTGTAGCTGGTGAACAGTACAACTTGGGTGTACTACATCCTATTTACACACGATTGATCAACATCAGCAATTGAATTTCTGATGTCTTCTACAATTGGTAGTCCAGAAATATGACAAAGGGTATATTCTGAAATGGCAACCTCCATGGGTGATCAAACCAACTGTCACTAATGGTCTTTTGAGTTGCCTCCAAATTCAGTCCCCGCAGACCCATATATTTAATGTTATAGACTGTATATAAAAGATGGACTTGGCCATCAACCATTTAGCACTTTGGCTGGTGCCATGTTGGCTCTTTCTATCCAGAAATGGCCACATTGGGAAAAAGGGTGGAGTGCTGAGTCAGCAACTGTTGCTGGGAAGTTTGGTTAGCACAATCATCTCTACGGTTTACAGAAAATGGTCTGACAAAGGAAAAAATATCCAGTGAGCGGCCATTCCCTGAGCCTTGTTGATGTCAGAGGTCAGAGGAGAATGGTCTTACTACTTTTAGATGATAAGAACCGCTGAACCACTTGTCACAACCAAGATGAATGCACATTTGCAAACCTTGAAGCAGATGGGAAACAGCAGCAGAAGATCACAGTGGGTGCTACTCCTGTTAGCTAGGAACAGCGAACTAAGGCTACAATTCACACCAGCTCACCAAAATTGGATAACCAAAGACTGGAAAAGCATTTTCTGGTCTGATGAGTCTTTCTGCTGTAACACTTGGTTGCTTGCCTTGTATCTTCTATATATATCTGTATGTTTTCTTGGCATATTTTGGGCCATGTATGTCAACTGAGCATGATTTCCCTGTTAACACCTAGTGTATCATATTTAAGACAGACTGTTTTTTGTGAGTTTTTGAGACTTCTGCATTATCAGTGTGATTCCCCCCCCTTGAAAAAGATAAATAAAGAAATAGACAGGCATAGTAAATATGGCACAAATTAAAAGTCATATGGAAATTCAAATTGAATTAACCATCTGACGAATTTGTCAGATGGTTCAATAAACTCTTCATTTTCAAAACAATTGAATTTTCAGGCCATCATTTAATATTTTGGGCTTTAAAGAGTTAAACCTATCTTTTTCTGACCATGTCCATCCCTTTGTGACCACAGTGTGCCCATCTTCTAATCGCTGCTTTCAGCAGGTGAATGTGCCATGTCACAAAGCTCAGATCATCTCAAACTGGTTTCATGAAGATGAGAACAAGTTCACTGTATTCTAAAGGCCTTGGTAAATACCTGGATCTCAATCCACCTTTGGGGTGTAGTGGAACGGGAGCTTCACATCATCGCTGTGCAGATTTTGTGTGATGTTATTATGTGAAAGGTATATTACCCATTTAGACTATATGAAAGTGTAACCCCATTAGTTTACAAGTGTTTTTGTGAGTTTCTTCTTCTTCTACATCATTAATGTAGAACACACCTTAAGTCCTAAAAATAAATTGATCAATACATTTTTAAATGGAGCAAATAGGATACAAATTTAAACGTATATATGCAAATGAATATTTAATTATTTCTTTAATTTGTCACAAAATCTTTTGAAAATTTGAATTCTCTGGCAAAGAATTTATTATATAGGGCGTGACCTCTTTTTGTGACATCAAGTCACTTGACATTACTGCTGCAAGATACTTCAAATTTGATACCAAGTAAATACAGGGCCAGTATTGCAGATACCAATATTGATATTGTTAACCAAAAGAGGCAGGGGAGGGCAGTGTGTCATGATTTATGAAATAAATCATCATCAATTTGCAAATTCTGAACACATTCTGAACAAATCACTGTGATTTTTACCATACTTAATTTACCATACTTTCAGCTATTCATGTTTTTTAGAAACTGTTTTTTCTTTTGGAGATCTGGAATTTAAATGCACCTGTTTCCAAAGCACTTTGGTTCAGTTTCTGTTGTTTAAATGGGCTATAAATAAAACACAGTTTGCTGTCAACACAAAAACATTCAGACATTTTTCTTAGTGCGTATTTAACACAGTTCAGTGGGATGCATACTGAACTTAAAGGATAGAAAAATGTAATGTAATTATTACATATTATATCAATATTTGGATCGATCCGCCCACCTCTGCTTCACATTTGTTTGGCTTCCTCAGCTTAGATGTCTCGATCTGTGAACTGGGCTCCCTTACTGTGTTGGTGTTGTTGCATTATAATGCCAAATTCAAAATGCGTGCTCCAGTTGTGGTAAAGATTGAATTAAAAAAAAAATGCTAATTAGCAGTCTTTGAGCACATCTATAAAACCAGGTTTGGCAGCAGCTATTCCCAGGCTCCGACACAATCTGTGTATGCCCTGAAACCCTGAGTGATTAGCATCTTTGATGCCAACAAATGTTATGTAAAAGAAATGTATTGTAGACCTCTTCAGCCATATAAGGCTTTCCCTGTTTCCCTGAAACATTGCCTCAGATAGAAAAACAGTCAGCAGAGGGTTTAATCTGAAAGTCGAGAAAGACGCTGTGATGTAACTGAATATTGAGCTGCTGCTAACAGGTCCTTGGTGGTGGTGGTGGGGGGGGGGGGGGGGGGGGGGGGAATTGTTCTCTGAAAAAGGTTCACCCTTAAACCAACATGGGAAAACAAAAGGTCTCTACGGTGCTATTAAATTTGAAACTTAATACTGGACAAAAACCATGTTTAGAAGAAGATTGTGAGAAGAGCTGGAAAGTACAGCCACTAAATCGACATTGTGGTAATTGTGTTTTGCCAAGGGGAACAATGAACGTTCTTATATAAGTCAGTTGGATACTATAATATACTCTAGGGGACTTAAAATACTAACTTTTTGAGCTGCGTTTGTATGTTGACTCAAAGCCATATGGGAGTGACAATATGGTTGCAGCAGGAGGCAGAGACATTTTCTATTCTAAGCATCTGGACAGGGGAAAGCAGATGGCAGACCACAGACCCAGAGGAATTCACCTTTCTCTGAGAATCATGCCATCAGCAGTTGCCACAGGTGACGACGGAAATGTCATCCGTGGCATTTCCTCTCTCTGTCTTCTTTTGTGACTGTGCAATGAAGGAGTATCGTGCACGGTGGAAGTCTGGTATTTTTCCACTCTGCAAACTGTTTCATACAGAGAAATTCAACCAATCCAGTCAGTGCAAGATGGTTCATACATTTTCATTATTTTGATAGAAAAACATCTTTAAACAGCACAAGAATTTCCACTGTGGTTCGATTATGAAATTTACTCCTATATCCACACTCTGATGTGGTTTCAGGGCAAGTGAGCTCTCTAGTATGTACAGGTAACTGTCCAAAAAGTCATTTGTGTGAAGACCTTCAGTATGGGTAATAAGCCTGGAAATGAGAAGAAACACTGTTATCAGCTGGTAGATTTTAAATGAGTAGCTTAACTTTTTACACAGTTTCCTCCCAAGAATTAGATGGGATACTGGATGTGTCCATTAAAGCTGCCCTTACCTTAGCTTAAGAGAATAAGAGCAGATGATATCCACATTATTTTCTAACATAAATAAAAATATTTCCTAAATATCAAATGAACATTTGAAAGTACTGTGCAAAACATGTTTTTGCACATTTCCTAAAGGAATCGTATTCTTATACCAGCACACTCACAGCGGCTCTTCTATTTTCCACATGAAGTCTGACTCACTGTGTCTGAAAAAGCTTCCATCACAGACCACAGCAGAGAGTAACAAGAAGTTCATGGCACAAGATGAGTGGATTGAGCTGAATTCATTTTAATCTCAGATCACAGCACTTCACTTATAACAGATGAAAACTCATTAGCCTGACAGAGATCAATCTTGAACACAGCCTGTCCCTAAACCTCAGACTTCTTGGAGATAATAACAGCCCACTTTTACAGCAGAATAAAATCTGAAATAATGTACTTATGATACACATATTTTATAAACGAAGAGCAAAAAGCATCGGGCACGTCTGGAAACCCAATAGACCTCGGTTGGCCAAGCTGACTGCACATGAACAGACATGTCCGGATGCAATAAAACTAGTAAAGCATGGGAACGGACAATCCCTCTTCGCATGGCCATTAGAGCTAAGAATACCCTATTAGTTTTTATTTTGTATTTTTCAAAGGAAAGCACATTTAATGATCTGTGAAACGGGCTTCTGGAAGAGAAAGCCATGGGACATGTTTGCAGTTTGGAGACTGAAATTTTGAGATGCTCTTTGATGTTCTGTTTTTTTAAACTTCATGATCCTCTGCAGTGGCCACTTCATCTGCGCTCTGCTGCTAGCCTTCATCTACTTTATACAGCATAAGCTACTACAATTAGAGTCCCTGTAAAACGAGCAAAATACATGTCACTTTATAACAAAAGGTGCCATTAATGTTATATAAAGCATGACTATAAGTATATCATGATACACTCTCTCAGACAGAACAGAAAACCGATTATAACTTACTCTACTTAACAACAAGGAGCTACCTAACCCATAGCAGTCACTGTTAATCAAAGACAAACATTTAGAGAACCCCGTCATACATACGTATGATCCAAAAATAAGGTAACCGAGGAATAAAAAGGGCTTGATTGAAATCAGTGACAAGGCACAAACAAGTACACAATACAAAATATTGATACAACTACAAGCCACGCGCTCATTCTTAACCTCGCAATTAACCATTTTTATGACATTCACTTGCTTTCCTATTCTACAGCTTTTGATCCCATCACTTGGTCTTCAAGAACAGATGAGGTTTGCGCACTGGTCAGTGATCTGTTCGTCTTTAGGACTTCCTGTCCCACGAGTACGCAGGATGGTGTAAGCTTTGAATGAATGGATGACAGCTGAGCCAGTTAATATGCTGATGAAGATCGTGTGATATATTCAAAAGCTCTAGATAAAGATAAAGGTAGAGGACCTCGTGTGCAGATTGACTGTTAATATCTTAGTAGAATAAGCTCACATTGTATGTTTGTTTTATTCTGAATGAAGGACGCACTGGCTGTTAAAAAATTGAGTTTTGGGTTTGTTACAATTTTTATCTCTTGGTTGTTTCGTCCATGCAGCATATTTCAGGCCATGCTGGATTGTCACACAATAAGGGCGTTTTTTTTTCCCAAGGCACAGCAAAAGACATGAGTAAGAAATTAACATTCAGTCACATGAGAAAATCTTTGACCCGCTGTAAAGAGGATTTAAAAGAAAAACAAAAAGAACAAAAAAACCAACAGATTGACACAAAAAACATGAAGTTTAGCACATATGAAATGCATACCTCATTTAGACGATATATAATTAACATGCAGTGACGTGTTACATAGCATATGTCAACTGAAAACAGCATGATAGTGCTTTATTTTACTGTTTGTCTTTGCAACATAACAAAACCTAATTTCAGCAATGACCTATTTGACCAACATCAAAAAAACTGGAAAATTTTATAAAAGCTTTTGAGTTTAGCAAACTTAGCAAAACCGAAAAACTTCTTCTGGAGATTTCCATGTTGTTCTCCTGCAGTGGCACAAAACAGACTCCATGGCATATTTGGAAAATGATGTAATTTTAGGATGCGCTTCTATTATACTCCATTTCTTCACAACTTAAAGGAACAGCTTCACATTTTACAAAACACTTTCTTGCCTGCACTTTGATGTATATATTAGTACCATAGCAAGTTAGCTTAGCTTAGCAGCAACACACCATAAAGCAAAGTCTCTGCTACTTTTAAACCAGTCTCTGGTTTAAAACCAGAAACTAGCTGTTTCCCCTCCTTTCAGGTCTGTATGCTAAGCCAAAGATATTGTAATTTTGTTATGGGCTAAACGAACAGACTGCTAGCTATGCACAATGCTATACGGTCATGGTGAAAACCTTAAATGATCTACAACACATGGCATATTACACTCAGTCGTTACTGATTAACATAAGCAATGCCAAAATGCAGAAGCAGTGTAAGAAAGTACACCCTTACTGCTTCCTTAGGAATTAAAAGAGAAAGTAGCAGTCAGGTCTTGCTAATCAATGCACTTGATTAACTGATCGTCAGTAAGTCTGACCAACTCGGTAAAAGCAGAGATTTTGACAGTTTGCTGGTCTGGAGCATTCAGATGTGTGCTAATGCAATGCCAAGGAGGAAAGGCATCAGCAATGACTTTCGAGAAAGAACTATTGCTGCCCGTCAATCTGGGAAACGTTAGAAGTTTTTCCAAGCAATTTAAAGTCCATTATTCTACAGTGAGAAGTGAAAAACATTTAAGACAGTTGCCAATCTTCCCAGAAATGGACATCACAGCAAATTCAACCAAAGGTCAGACCATTCAATCAGAGAAACTGAAAAAAAAAAACGCAAGAGCTACATCTCAGAGTGACCAAGTAGTGTTTGGGAAGTGTTGCCAGGGGAAAGTCTCTTGTTTCTAACAAGAACATGGCAGCACAGCTTAGATTTGCCACATTGCTTCTGAACAAACTGTGAGACCCCTGGATCGATGTCCTTTGAACAGATGAGACTAAAGTGGAGATGTCTGGCCTCAATCCACAGTGAAAACCAACCACCTCAACTAATTGTAATGGAGGGATGAGGATTTGGGTTTGCTTTGCAGCTAAAGGGATCTGGGTATGTTAGAGTCACATATGAGGCCATCTGGTCGACAGCTAAAGCTCGACCAAAAATGATTTGCATAATAGGCCAATGATCCAATACAAAGCAACAAATCTACAACAGAATGGCTGAAAACGAAAGCAATCAGTGTTGGCCCAGTCAAAGACCAGACCTCAACCTGAATGAAATGGTGTGCATAAATGAATACCTCAATAAACTGAAACAACTCTGTAAAGAAGAGTGAGCTATTATTTCTCCAGAATAATATGAGAGACTGATGCCATCGCACAGAAAAGAATGACTGGGCTCCTACAAGCTACTGAATCATGACATGGATTTAGTTTTCCAGAGGACTGCTTCTGCATTTTTGGCTTAGATTTTTTTTAAATAAATAATGACTTGTTGTAATATGTCATGTGTTGTTCATCCTCGGTTGTATTTATCCAATTTTGTTACCTTATAAAGACACAACTTTTTTTATTATGTCCTGATAAATAAAACCTCAGAACTGAAAGACATTTAGTTTGTTTTTGCCATGACTCTGTACTTAACCAGTGTATACAAATGTCTCCCTGGGGCCAAGAGATCTAAATTTCAGAAGGTAAACTACAGGTTTTGTAAAGAAAACCAAGTGCCTGCCTATTTTCTGTGTAGACTAATCCAGACGCTACTCTACAGTGCAGCTACTGCACATGCATTCTTTAGGTGGACTTGAAAAAAAGTATTATAGAAATAACTACTTACCAGGGTGCCCGTGTGTCTACAAGTGAAGACAAGATTCTTGGCATCAACACCCCACAAAGTTACTGGTTCTGCCTGTAGGCTAGCCCTTTCTCCATGTTTCGAGTCCCCAAGTTTCAGTAACGTTACACAAAGACGTAACAATGCTAACAGTAAAGTGAGTTTGACGTTTAAAAGTACTTTCCAAACTATACCCTATATAATGCCCTCAGAGTATCTCGCTACGCCTACCAGAAAATTAGTGCACAATCAGTGGTCATTAGTTCCAACCTGTGCTAAGCTAAGCTAACAGGCTACATGCTTTATTTTCTTACCAAACTGTGAGCAAGAAAATAGATAGCAGATTTCCAAAAAGCTCAAGCTATTCCACTTTGACCATATGTACAGTCGAAACATAATTAGGTAAGGTTTTGATTAAGATGAGACATCTCTGCAAATCATTGTACATCCTCGATTCCTCCCGCCCCCAACCCAAAGCACAATATCAATGACACCAAAAATACTGTAGCAAAAATATCAACCTTATATTGATAATAGTTACAAGCTTCAGGTTGAGTCAAGCTGTTTGCGCCTCCGTTTAGAGCGTACATATATTACGGTACATCTCTGAGTTACATTTGGCCCTCCGTCCGTCTGTCTGCTGTCTCACTGCAGATGGCTTCACAACTAGCTGCCCTCACCCTCAGCCTTGCCGAGCTCTGCTACAGAGGAACCAGATATCACCTATGCCCAAACCCCTCTGTCAGTCTGTCAGGGCAAGCCTGTTCACACCACCCACTCTGATGGGAACTTTCGCCTCCACTCATTTCCAAGCGACACAGCATGGATAGAGTATCTCTGACTGAAACCATAATGCATTTCTATTACAGTCTGCATCACTTGTAACCTTTTTAATTTGCAAATTAAGCCATAGAAGAAGACAGAGTCCGTATCAGCATCTGATCATTTAGCTAAAAGAATCTGTACATTTAGCTTGGTGTTATGTTCTGTTGAGCTGTGTCTGATGGGTTCGGCAGATTGTTTAGGCAAATGGCTTTCTTCTGCAACTGTGATGTTTAAGAGCATTTAGCTCCTGTATTCTCAGGCTCCGTTACTCTTCAGGCTCTTCAGCCTTACTAGCAAGCACAGTCTAGTCTCAGAGTCCGAGGCAGCAGCGTAGTTGGAGTCTGAGGTCAGTGGTGAAAACGCAGCATTGCGGCATTTAGTAATCTGTGTTCTTCAGCTGAAGGACACGTAGAAGTCAGTTTTGGGTGGAGATTTGGTGTTACTGGTAGCCCATGGAGCTGTCCATGAGCGTGGTGGAGCAATAGAGGTCTGGTGGGTCTTGGAGCTCAGTCTCATGGGTCTGGGTGTGTTCCCCCTCTCCTTCTTCTTCCTCCGCTGGCCCACGGTTTGAACTCTGAGAGCTGGCCATGGCGCCATAGCTGTGGTGGGCTGGGGAGGGCATCGGAGTCAAAGCCAGCTCTGGCTCCAGCAACACAGATGCCACAAAAAGCTGAGGGAAGCAGATCAATGCACATTTTGGAATTGTGTCATCCAGTAAATCACTTTATTCACAGGCAGTGTGTGCCTGGTTTAAAATGGGAACAAGAGACCTTTCACATGCTATAACTTGCTTTGACCACTTATCTATCCCACATGGAGATGGTTCATCAAAAAGCTCTTTCAACTTCTTTCTCCTGTGAATTAACAGTTCAAACATCCTGAGCTTGTTACTATTCCCATGTCATGGATATTATATTGGTTGAGTTTTTGTTATGTCCCAATTAAGAGAAAAAGAGAAAAACTATGTTGTTATAAAGTCAAGATGGAACTTTTTAGTGATATATTTGATTTTATTTGGAATAACCCCAGTGCTTGTCTTCTGAGGTTGATTCTTTCACAACCTTAAGAGCATATACTTCCTGCCATAAAAGACATCTACAGGAAGCGGTGTCTGAAAAGGGCTGGGAAAATCATCAAAGACCCCAGTCACCCATCACATGGACTCTTCACCCTCCTGCCCTCTGGGAGGCGCCACAGGAGCCTCCGGACTAAGACCACCAGGTACCGGAACAGCTTCTTCCCCACAGCTGTCAGACTCCTGAACTCTGCCTCCTGACATCTGACCCACGTTAAACTCATGGACTGAACATACACACACCCACAATGGACAACTGTACCCTCAAACACACAATAATAACATGGACTGAACCACCACTCACAACCACTAGCACTTTATATACCTCTGTAGAAACTATCTACACCCTCACTTATCTTAACTGCACTACTGTATAGCTCTGTGTAAATAATCATTCTGTACATTCGATAATCTTTAATCCTACAACTGTTTACAACTTGCATAGTTCCCATTTCTGTATAGCTGTATATCTCAGATTCTGTAAAGTTATTTATTTCATATTCTGTATAGTTTTTCATATTTATAGCCTGTACATAGCTTGTACTCACTACAGCCTTTACATACTTAGTTATAGAATATTCACAACATACTTCATACCGTGTACATTATAACATACCATAATAGACCCATTTCTGTAATATACTCACATATCTATATTATTGCTAATATATATTGTAATATATCTATATCACTAAAGCACTTCTGGATGGATGCAAACTGCATTTCGTTGCCCTGTACCTGTGCATGTGCAATGACAATAAAGTTGAATTCTATTCTATTCTATTCTATTCTATATGGCTCTCAGATCTCATAGAAAACTAAACAATTAAATCTCATTCAGTGGAAATCTCATCCAGCACACAATCCACTGATATATTAACTTAAATAACGTAAGCCTTCTCTGTCACATTTAGGTCTCTCTCCAATAATATGCTTTGGTTGTGTATTGGCCAACAGAGAAAGAAATGGTACTGTACACTGGAGGCGGTGGTGGATGTTACGGTACTCCTGTCTGCATCAGTGAGCGTCCCGTCTGGCTGATCAGACATCTGAAACAAAAGAGACAATGCATGGGAAAAATATTAGTTCAAATTCAGTATAAGTCATCTTCAGCTGATTTTGTCTCTGTGACACTTGGTGGCGCTGACCTGGTAGCTTGTTGACTTGTCTGGTTGCTTCCTAAGGCACAAGCGGAGGAGGTAACAGACAATGCAGAAGATGTGGGACACTAAAGTGAAGAGGGTGATCGGATGCATTGGACCTGTGACAGTGAAGGGGAAAAACATGAAAAATTACAATATTACAGCATCCTGACAATCCACCGATCTTTATGAATTTTTATGGCAGGGATATTTACCTAATCGGAGCACGGAGAAGAAGAGCAACCAGAACATGCAGAGAATGGGAGCTACAATGACCTGGCTAATGGCTGCTCTGTGGATTCGCTGGTTGAGTTTGGTGGGAACATAAGCATAGTAGATGTTGTATCGATCGACCATGTGCTTCAGGATCGCGTAGAGCAGACCTGGAAGAAAAAAGTTAAACAAAAATGCACTGATGATGATGTCTGCAACATGAAAGAGAGACAAAGTTATCTGATCGATGTCAACATCACACACAGGGTTTGATCAATCTAATGAGGATTGTGATGTACAAAAAGCAGAGTGTTTGTTTCCTGAGTCCAAAATGGGACTTGATGGGATTAAATAGCTGAAGGCTCGGGCTCCCATTCTACTTTTGGAAACTCTAAGAAAAACAAATAAACCTGCAGTAAGTGATTTGTTGTATTTTATGATACTAAAAGGTCTGACAGATGTAATGGGATGTGAGCACTCAAGACTTTGTATGTCAGGACTAGGATTTTAAATTAAATTATGGATTTAAGAGAGGAAATTAAAAGATACTAATACGGGATAAATATGACCTCAAACTCATTTACATCATAAAACTTTGAACTCAGACCAGACCAGTGACAGATATTTAACTAAACATCTAATCCCTGGGATATCCTTTAATAGAAGAAAAGAAATGCAACTTCAACAGTGTGTCTTGTTTTTTTCTACGTGTTAAATGTACAAATTTACAGGAAAAGAAAATGTTTGTTAATTCACAGAAAATTATTCTTATTTATTTTATAGTTTTAAAGTTAGAAGATAGAAATTTATGCATTCATTCAAATTTTTCCAAAGCCTTTTGGTGAGTCAGATTTTTGTTTTTGCCAAACAGGTTCTTGCCCCCGGGCCTTATTTTTTACACCCTGTTCTAGTCCCTGTTTTTGATCAATTGGAAGCTAATTTTACATTTTTTGCCTTTAAATTAAAAAAAAAAAAATCTGTTGTCTTGGTCTTCTTTATCAAATGAAAACTGAAATCTAGAAGAAAGAAAAAAAGCAGGTGAAATGCAAGCAGACACAGAGTTTGGTGTATTAAAGGCGGCCTGTTTTTGACTGACGATTAGATTGCAGAAGTAAATAGAAGCTCGGTGAGCGCCGGGCAGAGACAGGAGCAGAGTGGGCGTCTGGCTCACAGCTCGCTGTGTCTGAGTGTCTGGGACTACAGCAGCAAATTCACACAGTCTGCATCGGACTGGCAGGCAGCAGAGGAGAGTGAGGTTACAGTACGAGGAGACACAGCCTTACACAAACACGACTGAGACGGGACGTGTTGGGATGCAGATGGCTGAGCAGAGAGGGTGAGAAGAAGAGGTAGATGGCTTTACAAGAGTGTAGTTGTGTGCTGCTCACCAAAGGGTGTAATGATGGGACACGTGATGCTGTAGGTCATACTGACAGCAAAGATACACATGGTCCAGGCGTACTCAAGGCCAAACTGGAACTCATAAGCTTGACTCTGCAGAGACAAAATAAACACAGCTGGCTTCTTAAAGTTTAAACCAAACAGCGTGTTAAGATGCCAAGATAAGCACCAAGGCTCTGCTTACCCGTTTGACATGAATCCGCTCAGCTTGGGATTTTGCAAAGCAGAGGCGCAGTGCGTACACCGTCAGTGCAGGGATACGTAGCAATTCCATAGCCGTGCCAATCAAACTGGATGTAATTACGTAGTTTACAAAAAATGCACCGTTGTCAGGAAGAAACACACACCTGCATTAAGACACAGACAAGAAGTGGGCTGCTGGAGATTCTTTCTGAGACTCAGTTTTAACCAAATAATTTCCAAATAACAAATAAAATAATAATAAAAAAATATACATCAGATTTCACTTTGGCTCAAAGTCATCTTCTTGTGCATCTGTGCGGTGCTTTCCTGTTTTTAGCTCGCTCTCAAGTGAAGGGACTCTGATGAAGCTGAAAGCCCCATTATCAACACTAATGTCCTACAGTTGGACAAAGGACCGCAAACTATTACTGCAGCAAAAATCAACTTTTTTACCTGCAACCCCAGTAAAAACCAGAATGCAATGATTTAAAAATCTCCTAAAGCCATAATTTATTCACAATAGAAAAAAAACATATTGAAATGTTTAAACTGGGAAAACGTCCCAATTTGAAAAAAATATTAGCTCATTTTGAATTTGATGAAAGCAACACATCTCAAAACTACTAAAAAGAAACAGCTAGAAAAATGCTTTGCAACTAATTAAGTCAATGGCAACAAGTCAGTAAAAGAAGAAGGTGTAAGAAGATTTTTTGACATACGTTGCCGCCATCAAATTCAAATGAATTCATATTTTCTGAGGTTAAACATTTTTTTATGTTCTATTGTGAGTAAAATATGAGTTTGTGAAAATTGTAAATCATTTCATTCTGTTATTATTTATTTATTTACTTCCACAGAGTGATCTAAAAAATAGCACCTGAGCAGATAGCAGTGTGTAGCTGCACAAGAAGATAATCGTGGAGTGGAAATAATGTGTTTGATTGCACTTCTCATTACATTTTTTGATCTTACTGAAATTTTAAATCCTTCTCTTCCAGGAAGTTGACATCAAAGAGCCAGGTGAACAAGAGGTCAAGGCTAGAGCAGAAATAAAATAGAAAAAGTGCATAAACATTACAAAAAAGCCACAAAAACCCAGGAATAATTCAAAAGAAGTAGATCAAAAAGGGAAATCACTGTAGATGTACCTGGACAGACCAAGTGAAGGCAGGATGATGACCATGAAGACCAGCAAGAAAAAACACTTGTGCATCGTCACTTGATTCTCACCAGATCTGAGACATGAAATGATCCAATAAGATGAGAACATGCGATACATATTTTGCAACATATATCTAAAAAAACCACACACACACAAAAAAAAAAAAAAAAAAAACCACAAAAAGAAAAAAACAACATAATAAATTCATGAATTAAAAGCCCAAAATGGAAAAAACAGTTGACTCTTTGTACCCATTAGCACAAACTACATTTTTCACTACAGTAAACAGTTGATTTGCATTCGGTCCTTCACACATCACGCCTGCACAACACGTTTGTGGGGGTGGTTATGTAAAGAAAGGGTGCTTATAGGTTGTTCTTATGCACACTTGTTCTTCCTCCTGCTAGTCACCGCACATAGAGGAAACGGTGCACGGTGACTACTGTTCATATCATTATCCTCGCACGGAGATCTCTATGACAACCTGCCCAGAATAACAGTGCAGGGAGAGTGGCAGAGAGAAGGAGGGAGAGAGAGGGGAGAGAGTAAAAAGAGCAAGAGGGTGAAAAAGAAATAAATTAGATGGAAAAAAAAAGAGGAACGCTGATAGTTGAGAGGAAGAAAAACCGCTGCAAGTAAACGAAGCAAAATATCCACATTTCTATTTCAGATGGCTGAGGAGAGCAGTAGTTGATGACTACCCAGTACCTGGTCCAGTGGGACTCAAAGAAGGCGGAGTAGTAGACAACAAAGGGCAGGAGCACTGAAAACGCCCACAGCAGAAGGGTCGGGAAGAACTCTGTAACGACTGGGCTCTGCATTGGACAGCAAAATGGCGATTGATGAAAGTGAGGAGGTTCACAATGGAGCACAGACGTCAGTAAGTTTAAACTGCTCTGAAACTCTAACCCTCAGACTCTCCACGGGCCTTGTGACGTTGAACTTGTCCATGGTGTTGACGATGATGGCAGGAGTGGTGAAGAAGAAGAGCAGCAAGAAGAGGAGGATGTTGAGGAGGACGCAGCGGAGCCACCACCGAGATCCACACACTGACAGGTTTTCCCTATCGATGGGAAAAATGACGAGCCTCAGTTACCAATCATCCAGCAAGATGAACACAGTTAACATATTACCCTTCTCTGATGTACATGTACTTTATGTTTTGACATATGCCTGAAATAGCCGGATGAGTGGTCTCTTCTAAGAGCGGTCCAGCGTACTGGGTAGAAGAGCAAGTTTAAACCAGCTCACTTCAGCTCCCAGTCCCTGCTCGACCTCTCAGCCTGCGACTGCCACAGTTCATGCGTAGACACAAACACACTGCAGTCAGTCAGATGTGAAGCTCAAACTGTGAGCCTCCTTTGATTAATCCCCATACATATGCAGCACTCACTTGTTACATAATCTCTGCATTTGCTTTCTGAGATAAGAAACATGCACCGCAGCTAATCCAATCGTGGATGCTGATTATGCTTTAGACGGTGTTTGAGATCTGCTACTTACAGCAAACAACATACCGATAATCTTAAATGTCTTTGAAGTTGAAACTTATGAAAAAGAAGCAGGAATAGCAATGCTAATGCAGGCACCGATCGCTGAAACATCCACATTTTGTGTTATTTACATAGTGCCTTTCAAGAGATGGTGGATAACTAAAAAGCAAACACAACAGGAGAATTTAAACACTGACAGTCAGATAAAACCAGGAGGATTTAAAAATAGAAGAACTAAAACAAATGAACAAAAGCAAATTTAAACTAATGATTCTTTCAGAGTCCAGTTGATTCCAGTGGGGTCCACAGCCAAAGAAGCATCGAGTCCTTTTGCCTTGAGGAAACAGCTATCAAGGCCTGATCCAAGGCCCTCACATTCCCACTGGTATTATGTGTCTGCAACAGGTCTTTAATATGAGTGAGTGCCTGTCCATGCAAGGCTCAAAACATCATCACAAGAACCAAATTTTGAGTCTGATCAGAAGCCAGTGTAAAGAAATCAGCATCAGCTGTCCAGTGGCCCACACACATAAGCTCAACATGTAACACACAATGAGAGAGCGAGCGAGAAACCTTATTTACTGGAAGAAAAAAAAGGTCTGGTGAGTCTGCTGGAGTACACGTTACGTTGCTGTCTGATTGCAGTTATAACACCAACAAGGAAAATGTTGTACAGACTTAATTTTAGCCATGTTTCATAGCTGGTAGTAAAGGGAGTGACTCAAAGCTTCACTAAGTACTACACAGGGTACAGATTCAGAACCAAAGTTTAACATAATACCATAAAGAGCCAAGCCTTTCATCACCTGTGGGATGGATATAACCTCTGTTTGTCACTATTCAGCTGTAGAAAAGTATTCAGCAGAACAGAAACTTTTGGAACATTCAGAAACTTAAACAAACACATCATACATATGACACTGACGGTAGACTTTAAAAGTGACTTTATATTTGGTTGATAGACACAAAGTACAATTAGCATGGGGCCCGCAACAGAAACTTGGGGAACACCACAAGACAGAAATACAGCTATACAGAGTTATTACAACCACTAAGCAACAAAGGTCTGCCTGAGAGTCATGAGAAGAACCACATCAAAGCTGTTCCACCAACTGCCCGAGCTTCTAAAACCAAAATTACGGTGATCAAAAGTATCAAAAGCAACACTGGGATCAAATAGTCTCAATAAGCAACATTTGCATGATGCATACCTCAGCTCTAAATTGGACCCTTTAGGTCCAACTTCACAAGCTAAAGCTGCGCAAACAAGCATGACTAAAACCCACAGAATGTTGATCTGAAGTCTAGTCTTGATCCACAGGTTACCAGAGATACCAAATATGTCAGGCATAATTACAGGGAAATGTGTCTAAATGATGCACAAGTCATGTAAAATTGGACATTGTGCTCAAAATGTGTTTCTGTGTGATTTCCTTTGGCTGCTCCAGCTTCCTACCACAGTCAGTAGACAAGCAGGTTAGATTAATACATTTCTCGTGGTGTAGATGTGAATGGGTGTCTGCCCAGGGTGTACCCAGCGTGTGTGCTGGAATAGGTCACCATGGCGATATGAAGAGATCAGAATGACTCACACAGCTGTCAATTTGGAAAACTGAGACTTCAAAGACAATCAGGAGAAAATCCAAGAGTAGCTTGAGCTTTTAAAAGACATTAGGGCACAAACAAACGTGACAGTTCTCACCATATAATATCACTTGGAGCAGGTGCGTAGCTGACGTCCCATTTGTGCGACTGCACCACGGTGCTGATGCTGGACTGCTGGGGCCTGCGACGACAGTTCACGCGACCGTAGTCCTTCACAATGCTGGAAACCAAAACAAGATGTTCAAAAGGCATTGCATCACTACTCAGCAACGTTACCATGAATTATGTGGTCACTCTCTGCCGTGACTGCATCTGTATGATGAGAGAACCTATCAAACACAGACCTCAGTGTCACGCTCTTGTTTACTCACACAGCAGTCATCCGCTCATCGCGAAAGGTCACAAAGGCGATGCCCAACCTCTTCATGGTGATGCGGTTCTTCTCAGCATTAAACTCATCTGTCCGCTTCTCTTCTAATTCACTGTAGTATTGCTCTGCATCCACCTGCAGAAAAAAAAAAGAGTTAAAGGATATGTTGCTCACTTCATCTTTCACTCTCAGATTTACACTGGCAAAAATATCACATTGCTGCTTGTGTTTACCTATTTTTGCATCGCAGTGCCATCCAGTGGTGATTCTCTTCCCATGCAGTGCAATTAAGTTGCAACTGTACACAGAAGGATATGAACAAATCTTACCTTTTCAAAGCCGCAGACGTCACAGCAGAAGATCTGAGCACACGGATGAGTCTTGATCATGATTTTTCCCTCCTTCTGGGCCTTTGTGGCAAAATACAGCCTGCCTTTCATTGCCTTGCGCCTGAAAAACGACAGTGTCCTCAGACAAGAGCCATATGATCAAAAACTGTGATGCTCCAGTCCGTAAAAGCCGCCGTACCTCTCCAAGTCCAGCCTCATTAGCTTGTGGACGTCAAAGCAGAACCGGATGTCGGTGACAGTGCAGCTTGGGTAGGCCTCACTGGTGAAAACAAGAAAAAATGTTCATTATAAGGAATTTTCTAAGTGTGGATGTGCATGAATAAAATGATAGACAGCTCTCCAATCAAACACAGGAAGATTATTTAATCTAATGAAGAAAACGTGTACTGGAAATGTTTGGTGATGAGTCCTGGGTCAGAGATCTCCTTGGGTATGGAGGTAATCATCAGTGTCCGAGCCACCTGTAATAAATAACACAATATAAATAAATCCGTTATACTTTCTTTTAACGGCTCTAGGGAAGCCAATGCCAGGTTGTTGCCTATATAGTAGTAAACTTCTCTGATCCACAGAGATCAATCGCAGTTTCATTGTTAAGGTTTACATGTTAAGGATGGAAAAGTTTCATTAACTTTCAGATGGACTGCCATAGGACTTTGACTTAAAACTTCTCAGGATGATCCATAAATCGATTTCTTTTAATACAAGAGTACTTATTCCTTTTTCCATTTCTTTAGTTTCTGATGAAATGTTAATAGTAATGACAAACCCACCAGTCCTAACTGCACTAATCAGAGAACGCAGGCATGCTAACATGCCAAACTAAGTGGGTGAACAGTTGGTGGTTTGCAGAATCCTTTTATAGATCTTTATAGTCTTATTCTCTGAAGACAAATGAATAATAAAAAACAATGATATCATTATTGATCACCAATGGAACGCCCTATTCTCTGCATTTAACAGAGGAATGCAGCACCTAGGGAGAAGCCAGAAATCCAGAGCACGTCGGTCTTTACATTTAATTTTGTTTTAAAATATTTTTGCTGTGTTATTTTTTCTTGTATTTGATTTTTGAAACAATAAAAAAGACCTTTTGGTTAGAATCTCAATAATTTGACTTTATCTTTTGCTGGATGGACCTTGATGGTATAAAGTGTGACTGGATGATGACAGACCTTCTCATCTTCTCTGTATTCCAGCTGCAGCGAATGGTGAGCCATACACAGCAACGTGATAATGAAGTAAACCAGAGCCAAGACGCTGTGCAGCCACAGAAAGCTGTCCCTTCAAGGAACATAAACAGAGCAATTACAGATTTGCCCAGGTTTGCTCGCGGCTCTGGGATGCTTCATGAGATCTGATGTCATGCCTGCATTGCTGGACTTACTTTGCACTAACATTCGCCAGGGTTGTTCTTCCAAAGTTTTCAGGACTGTCTCCTGTAGAGATAATAAAACGTGACACAAAGCGAGACGTTTTAATTTCTGTAATGACTTAAAAGGAAGCCCCTCCCCTCTTTTGTCTGGGAGAGGCCAAGAAATGAAGCAATACTAAAATGTTTTCCATCCAGTCAAATGAAATATCAGCCATCTCAATGAAGTTCAAGTTCAAACATGCCTAACTGCGCTGTTTTAACTTGGGAACCCTTTGTTTGCCGTCACCATGGCAGCCTGCCTATGGGTGTTGGCCATTTTATTTAATGATGGTGACAACCACCAGTAATAAAAACATTACTGTGGACAGCCCCACTCCTCATAGACTTCATCCTGTAGTGGAAAGGCTTCCTCAACACTTCCTACAAAATAAGCACACAACTGCCAAAAAGGCATTTCTGTTGCTATTTAGCAGCCTGTTTAGTGTGTCGCCCCACCCCTGGCACCTACATGTGTATGTTAAGAGGAAATTAAGCACTTTCTATTTCTATAATCAGACTTGGGCAAGTGCTTGATGACTTGCCACTGGTGTGCCAGTGACTCCCTTTAGATGAAGTGCAGCCTTTGTGCATGTAATCAGTGTTTATTTTGGTTTCACTGACCTTTTGACTTGTTCCAAGTTTTGAAAGAGATCGGGTTGTTTTAAACTCAGCTGTACCATGAATTGTTAAAAGATAAAGTTTATGTGCATTTAACCGAACTTCTCTTTTTATGAAGAGTCCGGTGTGTTGTTATCGGAGGTTAAGGATATCCCTTGACTTTTCAGTGAGCTAGCTAGACCATCACTTCAAGACCAAAATACCCAGGAGGTTCCCGGAAATGTTGACCGGCAGGATTACAGCCAAAGACAGCAGGGTAACCACTGTCATGAGCAGGATGATGTGGCGCTGGAAGGACAAATATGTCACGGCATCAATGCCACATTTACTTCGGATCTCCTCATCCCTGCAACAGAACAAAGAAGATGCATTCTCAGAATCTCAGAGGTTTTCCACGCAGCGTGATAAACATGCACATTTTTCTTCATGTGGCAGTGGCTCCATACAGGCCGAACCTGGATAAAAATGACCCTCACAGCTTCTACCTCATCCTGAGTAAAAAACTGTGGCACCACTACTTTGGTGTCAGAATCTGTGGTTACCAGATCAGGGAGGTTCAGGAAACCCAGTGTCATAAAATAGAAAAAAAGGCATGAAAGAAAAGAAGTGCACGTTGGTCTCATGGTAGCCCACACATCGAGAACTCACAGGGTGGGTTTGCACTTCGCCTGGGATCCCAGGGTGAGCCACTGGCAAAGGAGAGCTAAAAACAGAAGCACCCAAACTCCACCATAATACTATGGAAACCATGGATACCACCGAAATTGCTTTTTTATAGCTCTAAATCTGTTGTGTGGAGTCGAGACCCGAGCAAGTGCAAATATTCAACAGGAAACCGTGGCACCAGCGGTCGCATGAGCCTAGACTCTTTTGTTTTTTTTAAACATTTTCTTTGCTAAGTGAGATATAAGACCAGACTTTCACGTTCAATGGTGACATCAGCTTTGAAGACAACAGGCTGGCGAAGGGTTGGAAGCCAAGATGAGAGGAGGATGAAACAATTATAGGAGCAGCTGCTTTAGGTTTACTTACTTCATATGGTAAAGCGATGACAGCCATGAGCAGAAGCCCTGAAAAAAAGAATGGTTATTGAAGACATATTACACGTTTCGGCAGTTATATATCTGGTGACTTGTACTCAACCTCCATTTGAATAGTAACACGGTCTGCAAAGTGACACAGAGATGGAGATTTAATAGGTCTGGAGCTGTAATCAGTTTACTGCAGTCTCAGCTGTGTGCAGGCACAGCACGATGACTCCAGTCTGACTCTTTGACTTACACTGCTATAAACATGCAGGGAATGACCTCAGCCTATCACTCAGGTGCCATGGAGTCAGAGACAGACCCGCTGAGTAATGATCCAAACTTTCCTCTTACAACTGTTGACTTGGTGCCATCTTGGTGGTGACGACTTGAGGACTTATTATGGAAGCTCAGGATGGAGCTTTTTTAGACATCAGTATATCACTGGGAAATTAACTGTGACACCTTGGTATAATTAGTGTAAATACACAAGAACATAATCAGGAAGACTGGCAGACTGTCTAACATCAATGTTATTGGTAATGATAGTGTTTCTTTAAAATGAGGCCCTCTCCTTCATAATTTGCAGTGTAACGATGACTGGAATCTGCCCTTTTCCTCCTCAAACACGGTGCCTCTTTGCCCTAATTACACTATTATAGTGCATAAAAATATGCTGTGGTATTTTTAACCACTAGTGGCACTGTAGAGCCATTCGGTGAGCAGACTGATGTTTTTGTTTGGATGTGTTTTGCCGCCAAATGCATGAGAATACACATGCACGCCACAAACATAAAGCTGAACATGGGTCACTGATCAAGAGAGAGACACGTGGAAAGGGTCAGCTGCAGCTTTTCAGTGCAGTTGTGAACTGGAACTAAGTGCATTTAGTCAAGCAGCTTTCTGTGCTTAAGTACAAATTTTAGCCTCTTTTGATTCTTCTCTGCTATATGTCACTTCAATGACTTTTTTCCTGCTACAGTTATCTGACTCTTTTAGTTACTAGATACTTTTTAAATCATGATTTTTGCACGCAAACACATAAAAAGCTTAAAATGTTAATGTTTTGTTATGAATTCAGCTGCTCAACAATTTATACAAGCACATATGAACTCATTCATCTGTTAGCCAGTAAGTCAAGTGAATCAATTACCAAAACATTTGCAATAATTGTTTAGCGTGCCTAATGACATCTCGCAAAAATAAAATAATTGGCAGATTAATCCACAGTGAAAACATTCATTCGGTGCAGCTGGATACGAAACATTCGAAATGAGCACCAGTTGATTTGCTGCTAATAATAAACGCCTACTTATACATTAATGCATGAGTGACAATATTCAGATGATATAGTATCTAATTCTACGACAGTCACACAGCACATTCATTCATGTTAAGCATCCAGATCTTTGTTGATAATACTTAAATGCTTTTTGCATTAGTGGGGTTTCTGATGCAGAGTACTCCGATACTATTGTATTGATTGTATTGATTATCCCATTATGAGCCCCCTTCCTGGTTTCAAGTGCTTTGCAGAAAAAAAATTCACAGTGAAAAATTAAGTACACCATCTGATTTAGTAGCTTTAGTTCAACAACATGACTTCATCAGTATTTCACATCATCCTGTATGGACTTTTGCCCTCTTTTTTTCTTACAATGTTGCTTCAGTTGATTGACGTTTGTGGGCATTCTTTTATTTGCAGCTCTCTGAAGATCCCACCACAGGATTTCAGTTGGGTTGAGGTCTCGAGTTCGAGTGGACGACTTTCACTCTTTTCTTTTTCACTCATTCTTTTGCAGATTTGCTGCTGTGCTTGGGATCATTGTCTTGTCACGTGTTTTGTCACAATTTGGGCCAAGCTATAGCTGTCAAACAGACGTCCTGACATTTGACTCTAGTACTCTGGTATACAGAGAAGTTCATGGTTGAGTCAATAACAGCGAGGTGCCCAGGTCCTGAGGTTGCAAAACAAACCCAAATCATCACCCCTCCACCACCATGTTTGACAGCTGGTAAGAGGCATTTGTATTTTTCTCTAAATGTGGCACCGTGCATTATTTCCAAACATCTCCATTTTGGCCTCATTTGTTCAAAGGACATTGTTCCAAAAGTCTTGCGGTTTCATCGGATGCAATTTTGCAAACCTAACCCAGGCTGTTTACGTTCTTTTTACAGAAGAGGGGCTTTCTCCTGGCAAACCGTCTGAACGAGACAGACTTGCTCAGCTTTGTGTCTAATTGTACTGTCATGTACTCTGCTGTACTCTGACCTTGGGTTTAATTTGTTGGGATGTCCACTCCTGAGAAGTTAGCTCACATCTTCCTTTTTCCCCACCACATGACTGCATGTATTTTGACCTAGATTGTCCAGAGAAAAAATTCCATGGCAAAGCTTCTTCGTGGTCAGAACAGAAGATTAAGGGGAGCTTCTTTCAACAAAGATGAGGCACTGCTCTTTTCTGGGCCGGTAATCCAGTTTACTAGCTCAGAGTCAGCAAAAACTGCTTATTTAAAAGCATGAAATAACCAAAGAACTGACCAACGTTTGGCAAGTGTGTTTTACACATTCACCAGCTTTAATTTATCACATGTGACTGCTGACTGCTAACTCTCCAAACCCCTAATAAGCACATAAAATATTTTACTGCTAGTTTTTCCACTATGTTCAACAGCTCATCTCTTATTTGGTACATGAGTATGCGGTGTGTTCGTCATAACTTCTGCCAGAAACTGAAAACAACTGTCTGCTGTGGCTTTAAACTAGTCTGATGATGTGAAATAAAAACACACCTGAAATGCAGAAGCAGAAGAAGAAGAAGCAGGAGCAGAAGAACAACAAGAATGTTGCAACACGGGAAATAAATTATGAGGTATCCTTTGAAAAATGTAAGATAAGATTTGAGCATACCATGTCCTTGGTCTCAGAGTCAGAGGGACTGGATTCTGAAGGCGACTTCTCTTTCTCACTTGGTTCTCCATAAAACAGGGATGTGAGACTGCATAAGGAAGAATACACACAAAGAAACAGAATCCTGGTGATCATAGCCGGACATGGCTTTATTAATACACCAAGATGTACCGTAATTGCTGCAGTCCCTGTACCCATCTGGGATCAATCTGTGCATACACAGAAGACATTAAAATAATATAACATGTGGTCCAGTTCACATGGTGAAACAAGTGCAGCAGTTGAATTTGTGGATTGTCTCTGTGGGCTATAACACTGACAGTTCAACAGGATGTCAAATTAAGCAGGGTAATTGAATTACAATGAGAGACGACCGCTTGGCAAAGAGAACAGATGCTGCTTGCCCTCAAGTGCTACGAGGGCATCGTCGGTCAGGCAGGACTAATCGAGCCCACATTCCCCTGAAGAGGAGATTCGGAGCGAGCACAAAGAAAACTGCTGCAGAGTGTTGCATGAACCTGGATGGAAAACATTAACAGTGTTAAGTGAGCTGGTTATTCTAAATTGACCATAGGTGTGGATATAAGATAGATAACATGCTTAAATGTCCAAATCAGTGTTTCCATTCAATAGAGAATTAAGCGAAGAATAAATTCTGACCATCCCATGAAATTTTACTTTCACTGTTAATATAAAACAAATACAGTAAAGTATTATCAGTGTTTCAAGTATAGCAAGGCAGTTTGCCACCACTTACATGCAGCAGAGGGAGCTAGAGCATCAATTCTCTCTCTCCACTGAGGCTTCTTACTACATGTTAAAAGTTGCCATAGCTGTCAGAGTTTAACTGATATTGTTGAGTGAGAGATTTACCTGTCATTCTCCATCAGCAGAGCCAGGCGGCCGTAGTCCCAAGCAGCTTTCCTCAGACATGAGAAGATCAGCAGTAAAAACTACAAACACAGAAAAACAATTTTACACAGTCTCTGTCCTCATTATACTCTAGATAAAATATCTCCTTGATTCTGTTTAAAATCACTCGAAAAAGCAGTCTACAACAACAGATTCAAAATGCCACAGCATTAATGAAGCATTTTTTGTCTGTATGCTATGTGGTCCAGAAATAGATCAGCGAGCACACGCGGACATATGCTGTTCAGTGAGGAAAAAAATGAGCGCGGTCAAGCTGAATACCTCCCATTTTCCACAAATGGAGAGCAAACTGAGCACAACAATGAGGTCCAAAATAAAACCCTATTCAATCCTGTACAATAGTGGATTTGTGCTGAGCTTCCCTGATGAAATATCATTGAGCATAACTGGACCGTGATGGATGAAGGTTGACAAACGCAGTAAAAGTGGTGATTAGAGCAGGGCGATATGGTCAAAAATATTTATCACGATATATATTTGAAAATTTGCGATAACGATATAACTGACGATATAATTGATGCGAGACAAAATACAACTCCACAACATTACTAGCGCAAAAAGACAACCTATCATTTATTTTCACTTAAAAATTAAACAAGAAGCTGGTTTTTATGTACATTAAAGCTTTATAAAAATGTAACAGTGCAAATGCAAATTCCTTGCTGAAAGTTTAACCAAAAGGCATTTCCAGTAGAAATGGGCTGACATATCCTGAGCATAACCATGTATAATATCCACTGAAGTTAAAAAGAGGTGCTTTGCAACATTAAACTGCAGTGTGCAGTACGTATTTTTCGGACCATAAGGTGCACGGGATTATAAGGCACATTAAGCGAAACAAAGCAGTCAGATAAATCAAACTTTATTAAACTCATTCTTCTTGCTTCCTCCACTTCTGTACCATTAATTCATTAATGTTGAATTCTCTGGCAGCTGCTCTATTCCCATGTTGTTGCAGTATATTAATGACTAACCTCATATTGTGGATGGATTATCTCAGTTGTTCTCCTGACTGAAGTTTGGTCCTTTTACAGCATCCTGCCATGCGATTGCATTTGTCTCTAACCATGAAGAACCTTAACGTTAACTTTTATAAGTGGAAAAGTGTTAGTGTTCGTCCTCCAGCTTCACTGTTTATGTTATGCTAACATAGCTGTGTTGCTAGCGATCACGTAGCACATAATTATATACCAGCTAGCCCAACTTCAGTAACCCTACAAACGTCACTGCTGTTTAGTTTCCTGTCTTCATTTATGTTGGAAGTGATAGCAGAGCTGTACGTTTGATTTTTTTCAGAAATCTCTCAGTCAGAACATGCAATATCATGTTTAGGTAACTAGCGAAACTAGCGAGCTAACTTCCGCTAGCTTCCTGCTAGCTTCTAACTCCGTTAAATGTAATACATTTTGTTTTCATGGATGCCTGGAAGTTAAACTTCATAGTTACACCTGGTAAAGCAGCAATGCTGATCGTTTTATTAAAGATGAAAGAATTTAGACAGTTTTTAACTCTTAGTGATGCTGCAGTGTTCGTTTGACCTGAAGCATACGGAGTTTAGGACCCAGATTACTCCCAGATTTAAGAGCATCTTAGTCCGACAAATACGACAATAACAACGGCCGCTTGCATGTTCTGCAAAAAAATGTGCTTTGTCGTGTATCTGACAGACAAACACCAAACCAGTTCCACATCACTGAAGTTGCACCATTTTTACAAACCAATTCTGGTTCATCTGTTTCACTCAACAATCGGCCATGTGCGTATGAAAACAAAGGCACTGCGCATGCGCGTTTTACTCATATTCTATCGCGATATTTCATTTTCCTATCGTTGCCTAACATTATACCGGTATTACCGTGAACGGTATAATATGGCCCAGCCCTAGTGGTGATGACTGTTTGATTTTAATTGCAGCAATTAAATTATTACCTCATTTGAACATAAAAGACATTAGGTTTAGTGGATAAGGGGTGACAGCTGTGCTAATAGGAAGAAAGCGCCCATGAATGTCGAATGATTCACTCTAAAGCCATGCAATGACAATCAAGAGGACTTGACTGGGGCTTGTAGATGAATAAACAGCCTGTGTTTACATTAGCAGTCAGGGCACAATAAGAATCTCTCCATTATCTCGTTTTGGCCCAGCTCTTCCCAGTTGTTTCGGTTTATTCTGTCTTTATGCGTGGGCACGCTCTCCTCAAGTCCCACTGATGATTTATTCTGTATGATGATGGAATTGATGCAGAGGCGTGCTCCCGTCACCTGGGGGGAAGCACGCTTTGACTCATGCTCGTCATTAAGAGACAGCGCTCAACCTTCGCTGTTGGCTTGACAACCAGGCATTGATAAAAATGAGCCAATTAAAACATGGAGGTGGCAGATGGAGAAGTCCTATCAGCGCAGAGATCAAGCCTGACGAGGCCTGACAGTGGAACTGAGTTAGCTGACAGCTGAAAATGGAAGCCTATTATTATCTGGAACACGGGAGGAAAAGAAATGCATCTGTGTTTGTAAACAGTGCGCACGCTGTATTATTCTTTGCAAAAAAGGACGTTAAAATGTGCAGATTTAACTTGACGTCTATGACATGTACATAATGTGTTTGTATTTCTCTCTGTTCTTGTACATAATTATGCAAAACCCAGACAATGAGGAGACAAACAGAAAGCATTGAGCTTTTGTTTTGTTTTTTGCAAGGCGCTGGTTTAGTTTGGGTTTATTTTTCCAGCCTTTTCCTGAAGAGAACTACAAATTAAAAATGCTTTAAGCCATTATCACTGACATTCACGCCTACACCACATTTTGACTGTCCTAATAAATAACTTGAATGGTGATTCTGCATGTATATCCCGGGAACAACATCGGAGATCTCTATTCAGAAGAGCGCAGTCCTGGGAACAGCTAAGACACTGCGCAGGACCCTGAAGCTCCCAGGCCTCTGGTAGAGGACCCGAGCTTGAAGGATAAACCGCCCGCAGGGGCGTGCTGGGTGTGTGTGTGTGTGTGTGTGTGTGTGTGTGTGTGTGTGTGTGTGTGTGTGTATATATATATATATATATATATATATATGAAGAAATCCATGCATCTAAGAACACAGGAACCCCTCACAGAAAAGTCTCTGTCCTTGGGCGTCAATTACTGCTGTTCTGTAAGATGCTGCTGGTGCCGCAGATATGCGCACAGGATGACCTTTTGGTTCAGGCCCCTCACGCACGCACTGTAGCAATATTAGACACACAGAAAAGGTTTTCCTTTGTTTTTTTTTTAAAGTTCTATTTTTGGCATTTAGCCTTTAGTTGATAGGACAGCGCAGTTTGCCCCAGCCTTTGGTTTATTTCAGACAAGTGGGCTGTAGTGCAAATTCAATTTTTAAAGAGTAACAAAGTCTACAGAAGGAGGTTGGAGTGGTGGCAGAGGTGGGACCAAGTCATTGTTTTGCAAGTCTCAAGTAAGTCTCAAGTCTTTATCCTCAAGTCTCAAGTCAAGTCTCAAGTAATGTCAGGCAAGTCAGAGTCGAGTCTCAAGTCACTGGTGTAAAAGTCCGAGTCAAGTCACAAGTCTGAAACTTTGAATTTCAAGTCCTTTCGAGTCTTTAAAAAAAAACAAACGAAAAAATAATGTTGCAGTTATGCTAAATGTAAATATTAGACCATGTAATTTTAAAATCTGTTTTTCTCAACACATACAAAATAGTGAACTTAGAAAATATACACAAATTGTGAAATTGCACCTCTTTAAAATGCAGCTCAATTAAACCTAGCTCCAAGAATAATTTTCACCGACAGTTCTGAGATAAGCTGCATGTTATTCTTGGATGCGGTTGTAGGACCAGCTTTAAAATCGCATGACAAAAATATCATACACATTAAAAAAACTGTATCACCAACGTAGCCTGGACAACATTTGCTAGTTAGATGAAGTCAGCTATCTCATCTTAGCATATTTATATGCATATTTATAATCATACGGTTCTTGGAGTGAGTGCACACACTCATGAAGTTTAGTAACTTCCGGTCACTGCAACAAGCCCAGGTACAGTTTACCGCCGGATGGGTGCAGGACCTTGAAATGCACCGTGTAGAACGAAAGACCATCGTACGTATCATAAGTTTACCAGTCTCACAAATCGTCATCATAAATACACATTCGTTAACAGTTTATTAATAGGACCTTTGAGCTCAACGGTAATTAATTAGTAGTGGAAATAATTTCTGGTAGCATCACAGAAATGTAGCAGTGACAATAATATTGTATGCTGTAATCGTACTGGGCAATTAGTGATACAAAAAACCTGTTTTATCCTGTGAATAAAAGTATATGTTTTTGTCAATGTACCATAATAACAGAAGCGAAACGCAATATTGTGTCAGGACAATTCACTATTTATGCACAATAAACAAAGGAGCATAGCGCGACAATTTCTGTTCAGCGCCAGACTTGCTTGTAACCTATATCACTAATTATGTTATGAAAATAAGGTATTAACTACTAAAAAACACTGACCTTCGTGTAAATGCTTGGAGCAGACTAACCTGTGAGCTGGTGTTCTGGGACGTTATATTTGGTCTTTGAATGGCTGCAATCCAGGCCATCCGTCGCGTCTTTGTTACTTCGGAAACATGGCTTGAACAATTTCTCTTCAACGACATAATCCGATAACAACCGATCTCTTTACCCGTCGGCTTCCCGTGGCTGTCATGCGACCGGCTATTGCAGTTAATAATACAACGGCTTCTTGACATTTTTGTGTTTCTTTTTATCGCTGTATAACTGATTTTAATTGAAAGCCTGCGTGCGCTAGTACCGCTTGCCACGAGTTCCCAGAATCCTTTGCGGTTCTACCCGTGAATGACGTCACATTTTCAATCTCTATATAATATGCATGTTAAATTTTATATTTGGGGTAAAATATCAAGTCTTTTCAAGTAAACCGGTCCAAGTCCAATTCAAGTCCCAAGTCATTGGTGTAAAAGTCCAAGTCAAGTCACAAGTCTTAGAACATTTTTTCAAGTCAAGTCTAAAGTCATAAAATTAATGACTCGAGTCTGACTCGAGTCCAAGTCATGTGACTCGAGTCCACACCTCTGAGTGGTGGTAACAAAACAAGTCACGACTCTTTGACGTTACATGCAATTGTAAGAGTTTTGGTTTGAAATTTGCATAATCAATGGGATGTCATGCAATTAGTAAAAAACATGAAGCTTTCTGTGTGTTTCTAGCTTTTCCAGGACACATGAATCAGTGTTTGATATCCTCCTGATGCTCCTTGTTTGTTGAATGATCATGCGGAACAAGTGGGAGTCAAGCTTTGGATCACAAGTTTGTCACCAGGGAGACTGTGGTTTATATCCTGTTTAAGAGCTTTTTAAAAAGAAAAAACAAAACTAATGGAGTTGGGTCCCTGATGTGTGACCCAGGATTTTGAGTTTTGGTAGTTTCCTTGTGATTTTTATTATTTGTATTCTGTTATTTTCTTATTGTTAATGGTTCCCTATTTGTGTCTCTAGGCTAGTTATAGATGACTTTTGGTTCACTGGTTCCCTGTCTGTTCCCTTTCTGTTCCCTTAGTTTCTTCTCTGGGTTTTGTCCTGTTGTGTCTCCTTTGTGAAGTCAGTCGTGTCTCTGTGTTTGTTTACCTTTTTGTCTGTGTCAATTTTGTGTTGAGAGACTGTCTCGGTGTTAGTTAGATTTCCTGTTTTATTGTGAAAGTTTCTCCTCTCATGCGTGTTATATGTTGAGTGTTACTTCCCTTGTTTTGTTATTACTTATTTGCTTTTGAAATTCCCACCTGTTTTTTCTGCCCTCATTAGTTATTGTCTCCCTTTGTCCTTTGTCAAGTTTTCCTTGTGGCCGTGTCTTTCCTAGTATCATGTTCTCCTTGAAGATGATCTGTTTTTGGATTTTTTACTCCTGTCCTGCATTTCTTTTGTATCTTTGTAGGAGTTCAACATTGAAGCTGCCTTTTGAGTTAACCTTTTATCTTTGGAGTCCTGCGTTTGGGTCAACCTCCGTACACGGTGGATAGGTTTGAAAAGCTATGGTAGGTTGAGTAAAGGTAGTGGTGTTATCCTGGTCCTGCAGCAATTGAAGGTTTTTATTTTTTCAGTGCTTTTACTTCCATTTGGATTATAGATTGTGCATGCACAGATCACAATAATTATGCAAAAGACTCCATATGCAAAGTGTTATACAGGATATAGTAATTCCCACAACTTGCTACTGACCTTGTCAGAGTTGTAAGATTAGGTAGTTTAGTGCAGATGTTACGGATTTTGGCTCTAAATATACAAAAGGGGAAGGTGACACAAATATTATAAACTGGAAGATGTTTATGTGCTTTTACCAAAGCTGAAGGATTTATAATTTGGGAAAGAATAACTTTCAAGAATCTCATTTTTATTTTCATACAAAACTCCACTGTTTCAGTTTCTCGAATATAAAGATATTCTGTTTTTTTCACGCTCAGAGAAAAAGTCTCTGAACAATATTAGCTGTGAGACAAATCACTGTTTACTTTCTGCTGGACAAAAAGGGAATAGTGAGTAGATTAATCAATATAGGAATAGATAATATCAACATAGGACTTGAAATAAGTTTATCTCTCAATTTGCCATGACGCTACAGAGTTACAGTATTGTGCAAAAACCTTGGGATTTCCTAATGTCTTTATACTTTGCATGAAAATTGGAAATAGGTGTATTTACAGAAACTTGCGCAAACATATGTGGAAATAAAGTATATTTTTGTTTCATTCTCTGTCAAAATGATCTCACACTGTTCAGTAATGTTGATGCCCAGGCTGTGGGGAGGCTAATCCATGACTGACAGTTTTCCATTGTGTGTTCTTGTATCCAAGTATGGCCCCTGGCAGTGTGTTTGGGATCAGTGTCATGCTGAAAAAAGAAGGTGTTGCCGTATTGTCTGACAATACTTTTCTATGTTCATAAATCCGTCCCTATCACCACCGGCTAAAATAGACCCTCAATCCATGACCGAGCCTCCTCTACATTTTATAGGTGGCTGTAGACATTAACTCTCTTCTGAACACCACCTTAACCTCCTAGGACCTGGTGTCCACATATGTGGACATCACATTTTGGGTTGTCTAGAAGAAAATACTACATTTTGCTCTACAAGGGCCTGATATCCACTTACGAGGACATATACTGCAACTGTTCTATCGAAATTTAAAGTGAATGTCCTCATGTGTGGATCTAACTTTAATCAGAAACAAAAATTAGGTAAAAGAAAATAGCAAAGACAAATTTAAAATGCATGCCATGAAAGAGTTAGGAGGTCAACTATTCACAGTGATTTGAACTAAATTGGGATTCATCAATCCAGGCCTGTTATCACTGATTTTTTTAGTCTAGTTCTTGTATAATTTGGCATATTTCAGCCTTTTCTCCCTGATTCCCTTCCATAAGAATGGCTTCTTCACAGCCACCCTTTCACTGAGACCATTTAGCAAACAGTAGATGGATCAACTCAAGGGCCAGATGCATCTCAGTGAACGCTATTCATCTGCTACCTGTTCTTTTTTCCTCCACTTGCCCAGTTTTATCAGATTTTATAAGGACACACTGGACACCACGCTGATTCATGTCAGGTTTTCCAGCTAATAACTCTTTGGGAATAACCTTGTTGATGCAAAAATAAGATTTAATGCCTGTCAAACTGTATTATCTTTGGCATTTTTCATAAATTCAGATAAAGAAATGGGAACAAATTCTGTTGTTGCCTAAAGATACCATTTAAAATTGCTTCCTTGCTAAGCTATCTGTAATATCTAGACACAACACTGGCTCATCTATTGAGTTAGGTGCCTTTTCTATGCTTTGAATGACTCATAGGTTACTGTTAAGTGGTTTAGCAAACAAAAAAAAAAAACATGAGTTGGAAAATGATTGGGTACAAAATGGGACTAATAATGAGTGAAAAATCAGCCAAAAAAGCCCAGAGACCTTCACAAAGCTCAGGTAACTATTACTCAGGACCAACGTAATAAAAATGACGAAAAGTCTGGCTCCTTGGAAAGAAAATGCAATGACATGAAGGGTGGCTCAAGACTTTTGCATGCTACTGTGACTTTGTTGTATGATTGCAGCGGTTCCCAAACTTTTTTTGCTGGGCCCTCTTTGTTTTACAAGAAAAATGTTCGCGGCCCCCCGGGTGCGCGCGCACGCACAAATACATCCTCCAACCACACACGCCCATATTTTGCTCCATTGCAGTTTATTTCACACCTCAAACATTTAGTAAACAATTAAGCAAATACAAGTAATCTGTAATAAATTACAGTAGTAATAAAATAAACTACTAACTCTTTTACGCTACGTCCGCACCTACACGGGTATTTTTGAAAACGCAGCTGTTTCGTCCACACGTAAACGGTGTTTTGAATCACCGATAACTGAGATTTTTTTAAATCCTTTTTTTGCGTTAACGTGTGGACGAGGAATACAGAGTTCGTCACGCAACGTCAAAGGTATGTGCCTTTTTTCACGTCAGCTGTGCGCCACGTTATTGTTTACATGAGAGGAATTGCAGAATGGCAGATAGAGACAAAATACTGTTAATCTGACTATCTTCAGGTTTTACAGGCTTACATACACACACGCAGTTACTGTCCCTCCATTTAGAAAGGCAGAGGCGTCACGGTGTCATTATTTTACATGTAGTTGTTTTTTCCTGTGTAATAATATTCAACATTGCTATCAATACATTTTTCCAAAAAAAAAAAAAAAAAATGCCTCTCTGTGCAAAATGGGTTCAAAAACATAAACAGCTGTGGGATACTGTTTGTCCGTGATTTGAACCGGGGGATTAAATCGTGGCAGGATGAGCCTGATAATATTTGTATCCCGCTGTAACTTTACTGTATAAAGAGCTAACATCTCCAAAATGTAGGAGTAGTTAGTAGTTGTTTTGGAAACATATTCAGCATATTCGGGCGCCCTGTGCTAGCAGTGTCCAAGCATTTTTTTTTTCCCCTTTTCATACCGCGCCCCCGATGCAATGGCTCTGCGCCCCCCCTAGGGGGCGGGCCCCACACTTTGGGAAGCTCTGTATTATTGTGTAGTAATATTGAGTGTTAGTTAGTTTGGTTGAGTCTTTACCATCCAGATTACGACATTGATGACGAGGACCGTGGGAACCCCACCAAATGGCAGACCCTGGAGGACGCTGCTGTGGGAGTGCGAGCGGTAGCATCTCTCAGCTGTGCTGTTTTCATCCCCAAAACGTTGCAGGAACCCCAGAACATCTAGCTCCACGGGCCTCGCCTCCACAGGGGAAGCTCTCGTCACGAACAGCTCAGACTGAGCCATCAGCAATGGACCATATCTAATGGGAAATACAGATGAGCATCACTTACAATGTGTCAGCCATAGTATTTAAACTAATGCTAATTTAGCATTATCTTAACATGTTAATATTTAGCATTTAGCTAAAAACTCCATTGTAAAAGCACATTTTATTACATGTAAACTTCATCTGCTTAACAAATAAGTTTCCTCATTTTTGAAGATGAAAGGCTTTAAAAGAGTCACAGGTGGTATATAAACTACACTTACACAGCAGTGTTATATACCTAAAGTGTGCTAATATTAGCTAACAAGAACCACCTTCATACTTCAAGTTAGGCGGTAGCACCCAATCCAGCTAAATGAGGAGTTTTACTTCACGGTTTATGAGCCAACCTTTTCATTTTGTGTGATAAATAATGTGGCAATTCATCTCTCAAAGAATACACGGGTCACTCTAAACAGCTTTAGTCTTTGTTGTTATTGCACCCATCTTTTGAATACCCAGCCTCTGCCTGTAAAGAATCAGAATGACACTGTTAGTTAGCAATAATCTGTGAAACTGGAAGTTCATTCACTGACTCACTTTCATCAGACAAGTGCCACACACACTCTAAGTGCAGTTATGATTGCATTTGCAAGGATCAGTTTAATGAGCATCACGGTCCATTAGCTACAATTGATCCGTTTGCTCCTTTTCTTTATCAGACAAATGGAAGTAGAGATGCTACATGAAAGTGACAAACTGGATAACAGATTTACCGGATGCTCTTTAGAAAAAATACAAACAAGCCCAACAAGAGTTAACAACAAACCCAACTGCAAGCTCGAACAGATTGTGAAGCGTGCACAGGATATGATCACTCACACTGCCATGACCACAGAATGAAGGCCTGAACCATCTGTCCTCCAGCACACACCATCCTCATTTTCAATCAATACAGTCCCCACTCCCAGCTGCTCGACTTGTGTACACTCCTTACTAAATAAACATTCGGAGGAAATGGAGCCGAAACGCAGTGCTGACAAAGTTCCGCGTCAGTGCTGCAGATTCACATAAACGACCAGATTTCATGGTGAAAATAATATTCCACGAGATGTTGTTGCTGTCACAGAACGGCATGCTCTGTAGTAAATACGCTGCGTGAGTCGCAGTTGGAAACGGCAGCCAAGAAATGAAAAGGTACCAGAGTGAGAAAAAAGGAAAGGAGGCTAAAAGCCATCAAATTGGCAACGATTACTGAACCTAATCTAGGGATGATTTATCGCTGCACCAATGATGTCACTTCTTGAGAAGCTCCATCACAGCTTTCTGAAGCATTTACCAAACACCTCATGTTGTGCACAGCAAGATTTCTCGTGTAGGAGGCGAGCAGATCAATGGTAGTGCTGCCCGAGTGTTGTACGTCACACTCGGAAAAGGTCTGAGGAGCAGAAAGTTAAAAATATAACCCAGGAAGGGCTTGTGAAACTGTATAGCTTACAGTCAATATTCAGATGCTGTCAGATACAGCAGCATCCTCCCTGTGGAGATGACTTGGAAGGAGATTCCCTGAGGACTGGTCACAAATTGAATCCATAACATACACACTCTGTTTCATAGATCACCTTTTCTCCCTTTGCCAGTGATGAATTTGAGCCATTAGTATAAACAAAGGGATTGTTTTAGCGCTAAAAATGGACGAGTAAACAAATACATTTATGGCACAAAGAGCGAACGCTGTGCTCTGACTAAACAAACACAGAAACTCCTACTGCCATTAAGTAGTTTGTCACATAAATTATAAGAAATGAGTGTAGTTTATACCTGCAGCTACTGGATGATGAATTTTTGGAGATTATTTTTGTCCAAGTTGTCTGATTAACAGACTAAATCTAAGTGGTTTATTTCTACAACAGCTCTATCCCTTTTGCAATCTTCCTAACAGAAATGATGACCGCAAGGTAAGTATAAACTGAAAACATGCTACGTTTTACTTTGACTTGCAGAAGCTTATACACACCTCTACTGACCCACTGAGCTCTCCCCCCTTCCTTTACCAGACAAGTCACTTACTTCTGTTGCTGCCGGCTGCTGATGCAAACAGTGAAACTCTTCTTCTGCACCTCAAGGACCGGGCAGGATGCTGAAGGATACAGGCTGACTGTGGAGTGGTTTTGCACAACATTTGGACAAACGTCACAGCATGACTCAGCAGTTTAATGCTGCGACTCCATGGTTATTCTTTTCTTTCCTAACCCTCGTGCTTAAACGCTCAGACATGCTAATGCTGATCCCAAGGTATCCATTTCTCCTCCAGCTTATTTGACTCTGCAAATCCGGAGTCTTTTTAAGCCTCTCCCTCTGCTCCCACATCTCTCCTCCTCCGAATCAAGCTTCCAAGCCAACGCAGCAGATTACAAACTGATGTTTGGCTTGTGAAGCAGTGTTGTGCTTCCCGCTGGCAGAATGAGTGGTATCTTTCCTCTGTGCTCAGTGAGACTATTATCATCACAGATGCTGAAGTCAATACAGGAGCCGTGAGCTTCTGATGAGCTACACCTAAGTTTGAGTCGGGCAAGCAGAAAAAATGGCAAGCTGTAAAGAAGAAAAACCTAGCTCAAGTCATCTAATCTGCTCAGTGCACCAGAAAAACAGCTGATGGATGTTTGTGTTTGTCTGTGCCAACCCTAACCACACTTTGGGAGAGCAGCAATATCAAACTAAGGCAAACACCTGAACCCAAATATCTACTGAGATGATCTAAAACATAACACTAAATGTGATTCGGAACATTTTTGCTTTTGTAACGGTTATTTTTACATAGTTTAAGAGCAACACTGTCACATTATTAAATATCTGAAATGCTTCTGTAGTGTTGTTTACAGTAAGATGTGTCCACAACATGGGAAACATAGGCATGGTTATTTTGCTGGCTTCAGTCTGTTTTTGTGAGGTAGGACTGCATTAAACTGCCAATAAAATTCACATAACTGCACTGTTAAGATTAAAAAGTCTGCACTTTCCACACAAGTTGAGACAGAGACTCAGCGAGGCTGCGTCTTATTGCTACGCCATCTTAAACTGGTCATGTGATTTGGACACACCAGCGGGTTCGTTGACTCCAGAGGATTAGAGAGGAAAGAAAAAAAGACTGACCAGTTCAGCAACACCAAAAGGCCTGAAATTCACAGAAGACAACTAAAGTGGATGATGGTAGAATTGTTTCCATAGTTAAGAAAAACAACTTCTCAACATCAACCCAAGTCATTAACACTTGAGAGACAAAGTGTGTCAGTCTACAATCAATTAATGCCTTCATAAATATAAATATAGAGGTGCAAACCACCGGTTACACTCAAGAACGCTGGATTAGACTTCGCCAAAAAAAACCTTCTAAAAAAGTCTGAAAATTCATATCAGAATTCAGAAGTATAGAGAAGGAGAGAAACAGCTAATGATCTGAAGATTATCACATCATCTGTCAAACATGGTAGAGATAATGTTATGGCATGAGCATGCATGGTGGAACTGTGTCACTGGTGTTTATTGTGAATGTGACTGCTGTTAGAAGCAGTCGGATGAATTGTAAAGTGTCCGTGGCTGTATTCTCTGATCAGATTGAGCCAAATACAAAACTGATCAAATAGGGCTTCACAGTACAAATGGACAATGGTAAATGGCCTGTATTTATATAGCGCTTTACTAGTCCCTAAGGACCCCAAAGCACTTTACATATCCAGTCATCCACCCATTCACGCACACATTCACACACTGGTGATGGCAAGCAATGACCCAAAGCATAGTGCAAAAGCAACCCAAGACAAGGAAGCAAAGAAATTGGATATTCTTCTGATCTCAGCCCAACAGAGCATGCTGTTCAGTTACTAAGTACAAAACTGAAGGCAGAAATATAAAAAAAAAACAAGCACCAACTGAAGGTCTGGTAGAGCATCTCGAGGGCGAAAACACTGCAATTAGTTTTGTCTGTTGATTCTACACTTGATGTACTTGACTGCAAAGGATTTTAATCCAAGTATCTTTAAAAAAATCCTTATATCTAAAATTATGCTAGTTTGTCCAATTGCTTTTGAACATTGAAAAATGAGGCACTGTCTGTAAAATGTGATTCATAAACAGTGCAATTTATTTTTTTAAATCTCCTTGAATTAAAGGTAAAAACTCTGCATTTCAAACACACGTTGGCTATCTGATTTAACATCTGCTGTGGTGACGTTCGTGATAAAAACTACATAATCTCAGTCCAACACATTATGGACCTAACAGTATTTTTCACTGTGATATTTTTTGTGTTTTAGAAGTAGTGAAGGTTAAAGGAGGCTCCTAAGAATGAATATAACTCAGTGTGATGTTTTCTCAAGTCATGAATGTACAAGTGTGTGTGTGTGTGTGTGTGTCAGACAAAACAATTTCACTGTTCATCAACAAATCAATCACTTGCGGTAAACTGCGATTCAATCCAGACATATTTCATGCCCTTACTAATATTATTTTGATGAAACCAGCTTCTGGATTTTTTTCAAAAGACTATTTTTGTTGTGTCATTACCTACAAATTATTTGTTAAAACACAAAGAAAAAGAACCTCATATTGAAACACTGATGGTAGTATTATAAGCAAAAAGCTAATATTTACATGTCAACAAGCTCAATGATGGTGACAATGCAAAAATGTGCTAATTAGCACTAACCCTTTCACTGGCACTTTATTAGGTACACCTGTTCGACTGCTTGCTAATGCAAATATCTAATCAGCCCAACAATACGACCTCTTGAAGTTCACACCGAGTATCAGAATATTGAAGAATAATGATTTGAATAACCTTGAATGCAACGTGTTTTGTGCACCAGACATGCACCAATAACAATGAGTATGTCAGACTGCTGATCTTCTCAGGATTTTCACACACAACCATTTCTAGGGTTTACAGATCACGGTCAGAAAAAGAAAAAGCCAGTGAGCTGCAGTTTTCTGGTTGAAAATACCTTGTTAAAGTGAGTGATCAGAGGATAATAGCCACTTTGAGCTACTAGGAAGCAGTGTTGGGCAAGTTACTTTGAAAAAGTAATTAATTATAGTTACGAGCGCGCGCAGCTGCTTAAAGCTGTAGCGTCCAGATTACTTACAGCTACTTCTGTGCAACTGATATAAGATGCGGTAAGCTGAAGACAGCTTCAACCGTCTGTTTGTTGAAAAATAGTAACGGACCGCATTTTCTTGTTAGTAACTGTAACGGCGTTGTAACGATAGGAATAGTAATTAGTTAGATTACTCGTTACTGAAAAAAGTAACGCCGTTATTCCCATCACTGCTAGGAAGGTAACAGTAACTCAAACATCCACAACAAATGTACGCAGAAGAGCATCTCTGAACGCACAACACAAACTTTAAAGGACTTGGGCTACAGGAACAGAAGAGCACACTGTAGTCCACTCCTGTCAGATAATAACAGGAAACTGAGGCTACAATTCGCACAACATCAGAAAAATAGGCCAATGGAAGACTTAGCCTACCTGAGTATTGCTGCTGACCCTGTCCATCCCTTATGACCACAGTGTACCATCTTCTGATGACTGTTTCCTGCACTATAACACACTATGTTGCAAAACTCAAATCATCCCAAGCTGGTTTCCTGAAGATATGTCAACGAGTTCACTGTACTCAAAAGGCCTCCCCAGTCACCAGATCTCAATTCAGTTTGGCACCTTTCTGATGTGGTGCAACGGCAGATCTGCATCTGACAAATCTGCAGCAATTGTGTGATTCTATCAAATCAATATGGACCAAAATCCAGCACCTTGTTGAATCTTTGCTATTAAGAATTAGTCCTGAAGGCAAAACCTGTCCAACCAATTGAGGGTTGATGGGAATCCCACTAGCTCGAAGACACTTGATTATACTCTTGTTGATCTCTCGATGGCACTAGAGGAGAAGTCAGTGGGTTCACCTAAGTGAGTGGAATCCATGTTGACAGGGACATGAATGTGTGAAGCAAATTTGGCATCAATAACTATTAAACAATCACACCAAAAACAAAAATAACAGGTGGTGCTAAGAAAAACAACAGGGAGGCTTCCAAAGTCATTAGGATCCATTTTCTGTGCCATGAATCTGGGCCAAACAAACTTGCATTGTCTTCCACCATATAGCGCCATATCAAAGACACTGGATATGCTGGGCTGTGAAAGCAAGATAAAGAAATAAATATTCAAACCAAGTGTTGGCATCCACTATTAGCTTTTACTATCCTTTAAATAACTGTACCATATCTCTTCACAGATGATTTGTCATGCTGAAATAAGAAGCTGCTATGATATAAAATCCATGTCAGGGAAAACCGTAATCTCTACATATAAATTTGCTTCAGAGAGGCTGGATTCTAATTCCCAGCTGCACCACAGGCTAATAAATACCATAAAGTATTTGGTGGACAGTCTCTGTATAACTTCCCATTCCTTCGTAAAACATTCAGCTGGATCAAGATATATCCCCTGCCTGAGAGAACGAGAGAGCGATGGGCCCGTTTTTCCTGAGAAATGAACTATATATAAAATGTAAACTTCTGGTGACTTCCAAACCTCTGCACCCAATCAACTTACTGTCACCATAACTATGATATAACCCCGAGTACAATTTGCAATCGCCATAAATAAAACATTCACGACTTCAGAGGCGCGCTTCTCCTCTTGACTGCACTGACTGCAGCCTTGTTAAACATTTTCCCCCTGCCGCTGTTCTGTTTGTGTTTGCAAAATATGCCCTCTCTGCGCGAGACGGCCGCACCTGCACAGACAGGAAAGATTTGACATTTCCCTTATCGTTTGCTTTTGTGACGGCTCGGAGCTGGTAGAATATGCATGAACTTTTCTTTTTGTCAGCCGTGCCCTGCAGGGTTTTCTGAAGGTGAGACCCTAATTAGCAAAATCCTAGTTTTTAAAAAGTGTTTTGCATAAAGAATCTCTCTTTATTTGACTTTTAAAAAGCCAATGAAACTGCATGAGAGAACACATAGTGGGAGATCTCCTCCGACCTTTCATGCTGAGATGTATGGGATAAAGTGAGTGGAGGTAGACAAAAAAATTTAACAGATAACTGCCACTTGACTCTGATGAAAACCTTAAAGCTACAATGGAGAAAATTCGTAGCTTAATAATGGTATCACCTAAAAGACTGTAAAAAGAGAGGGTTATGTAGAGAGAGCTAGGTTACCATGATAACCAGACTCTTTCCTTTTGTAATGCTTCGTACTTCAAGATGAGATGGGGAGTCAGTGCAACCTCCAGTCTGGCCTCAAACTTCAAAGGAGGATCATATTTTTCTTTTATATAATCTATGCGTTTGCTCTCCTGTCAATCATGTTGAAGGGCAGACAGTGAAACAAACCTCAGTGGCTGAAGCACTTATCGAGAATCCATTCAAGCTGAGAAGCTTTGGCTTCTGTTTCTCTGTACACTGCTTACAGTGACCCTTGGCCACTGGCATCAGATACAGATGACTTGAAGCCTGCTTCCTGCAGCAGTCCAAGTCCATGCAGCTTCTCTAGTATCTTATTATTATTATTATTAGCAGCTTCTCTAGACGATTTATATGCTGTTGCGATATCCAGCAAGGCTAGAGCCAAACACTATTCTCTGATGTAAATAAGCCTTAAAAATTTAACAAATTAGGAAAGGCTGATGATAAAAAATTCAGCTTTAGAGCAATCTGCTCTGTAAGGAATACCAAAGTTTTATCGCAGGGTCTGTAGTGAGTGATGTAGTGAAGACTGCATTTTGCTAATTTTACTAATTAACATACAGTCAAAGACCAGAAGCTTTGGAATAATGTTCACTGGACAGATGCAGCATTCATATTTGGTGCCGAGCAAGGATAGCTGTTCAATAGAAGAACACGATGCCAAGTTTGAAGTGTGATGGTGGGAATCTTTTGGTTTAGGGTTAACCAGTAGCCTTGAAGACTGACCTTGCAGTCATTAACTGAACTACAATTTCTGCATCATGTCAATGCCTGCTTTAGCTGTTGGCTGAAAATGAACAAGAAATAAAAATTTCAACAGTGCAACAATTAACAAAAAGCAAAAACAAATGGAGCACGGCAGTAATTATGTTCATAATTTCAGGTTTTAGCCTGTACAGTTATATTTTCGTCTATTACCTGCATAATTCCCAGTAACATACATGTATTTTTTCCACCTCACACTGGCATTTGACAATCATTGCAGCATTTGTAATTGTGTGACTTTACACCTTGAGTCAGTTTATATTATTCTGTCTAACCCCCTGTAGTAGACAGGGGTTAAAACTGAATGCCCCCTGTAGATTTCCCCCCGGTAGTTTTCCACCAACACACTCAAAAGCAGCTGTGGTACTTTTCCTGCAGGACATGGTTAAGCCCTCAAATAATCCAACAGAAGATCAATAATAGCTTAATAATTTCTTATCAAAGCAAAGTCCAGGGATGAAAGTGCATTTACAAAATCAGGAGCATAATAATGTGAGCTCTTCGGCTTATCGGCTACATTTATAGATGGCAAGTTCTGCCTGAACAATCGAAAATTAAACACATTCTGATTGTCCATCTCAGTGCAAGACATGCAAGACATTCTTCATTAACTTCACACTGAGCTAGTGAGTTGAGGACATTTCCATTATTATGTGGTGCATCTGATTGGTAGACTGTTGCTGTTGTGACAGGGATGTCATGTGTGAATGCATCTTATTCCTAACTCTGCAGGAGCTACATCCTCTGCTGTGAAGGGTTTTGGGCGGAGGATGTGTGGATGGGCAGCCCTTGTCAGACTCAGCCTGAGGCTGAGGAGGATTGGGGCGGAGGTTTTAATGCAATCTGCTCACCACCTGCTCAGTGGAGGGAAAGGGAGGGGGCTTTATTCTTTTCACAACTTGCTCGTTATCACATCAGACACACAAACACAGATCACTGAGGTGTGTCTGCTCAGAGTTCACAGTTAACGCACCGTCCGCTCCCCACCCAGCCTCCTTCCGAAGGCTGAATGAGCCTTTGCATGACTGGAGCGATGACTGCACACACAGGCTATCCTCAACAAACCTAACACCTGCTTCCTGTCTGGCTGCACATGCTCAGAAGGCCCCGAGAGATTGTGGTTGTGTGTCTGCCTTGCTGTTGCTGTGTGGACTGGGCCAGTCCTTATTAGGACCAATGTAGCATCTGTGATTCTTGGCTCTAAGATATGAATGCTTGATTACACTGTACCTGACCTATTCAGTAACCACAGAACCTCTCTGAGCTGCATTTTCTCTGCACACCACACAGGATGTGGACGATTCCACCCACAGCTTCTTACACTGCAAATTCTCCTGTAGATGATCCTAAAACTGGGCCTGTGAGAAAACCTGAGCCCCAATCAATATAAACCTCACCTCCACGTCAACCATAAAATCCTGTCTGTTGGAAAATATTATTCTGGACAAACGTCTCTGTCACTATCTAAACCATATTTACATAAAAAAGTAGCATTTAATTACTTGGCACACAAAAAATTGCCAGGCAAACAATCAGCAATGGTTTAATCAAAGAGAGACTTACGGAAACAGATATAATTATCAGCATTACACACTATATAACCTATACATGTACAGTCTATTTATTTTAAACACCACAGCTGCTTGAAAATAAAGCTGAGTGCAATATATGCACATATTACTGTGGAAAACATTAATAAAGAACTTTAATGGACTTTAATTTGTTGCAGATATCCAGATCATTTTAATAAACATACCTGCGGAGAATAACATATTGTACTGTGTGACCAGCAGTTCATAACAAAAAAGGAAAATATTCACATTTAAAAACACTGCAATGAATATATAGCATAGTTGCTTCGAAATATTTGATTAATACGTACAGATTCATCTGATAACTAGAAATTGAAAATTACAGCATCTGATGCTGTTTCTTGCTGCTGTGACCTCTCTGAATGTCTAAGGAGGTTTATCTGATATGAATGCTAGCCCACAAAAGGCACTGTCAGTATGAAGTATCAAAAGACAGTCTGACATTTATGTATGACTGTGAATATCTGATACTCCTCATTGTATGGTAAGTTTATGGCGGGGTGCTTCTTTGTGAAAATCTGTGCACAATACATCAGTGACAGCGCTGCATGCATCAGCATCACTGTGATAGACCTCGGAGGAACAGCAGTAAAAATTCACAGCTTGAATCTCAAATAGCAGGGCGCCTACTTTCTACTAAAGACTTCAAAAGAACAAAGCCCGAGCCAACAAATACTGTGGTTAGATGACAGGTGGAATACAAATGGAGTTTTCGCAGCTAACTGTGGTATCATCAGCCTTTGCTTTGTTCTGATATTCTGTTTGTGTTCAACGGTCTGTTAAAAGGACAGCAAAGGTTTTCTGACATTCTTATTTCCATCTGGCAGTCTGGTATGTGGGGTGGTGGGGCTGAGGAGATGACCTGCAGAAAAACATCAAATATGTGGTGCAGTCATGAATGTCTGGTGCACACAAGCCATACCTGCACTGCATTTCTCACTGTGAGAAACTGCATGACTACCACCATCATCAGCATTACTACCAGAACAGAAAGAGGGATGGTTCACTGGATGACCCGTGTTTTGTGCTACACAGTAGCAATCTGTCTGCAACATGAGCTATTTCTCTCCGATCCCTGACTCAAATATGCATGTAACTCCCATTCATCACTGTATTAAAGGTGGCACGTCAGCACAGTCATCTCTTTTTATTATGGCCTGACATACATAAGGATCTACTTTGTTTTTGTTGTTTGTTTGTTTTTTAACCATGGCTTTATATTAACTGGTTAAATAATAGATATTCAATTCAATTCAACTTTATTTATAAAGCACCAAATCATAACATAACAACTGCCTCAAGGCACTTTATATTGTAAGGTAAAGACCCTACAATAACATCACAATAATGTGATAGGATACAGTTAATCCTGTAGGGGCCATGAGATATGAAATACATTAGCCAGGTCTTTCAAAACACAGTGTTTGGTTTTGGTGTAGCACACCAAGAGGTATCACATAATTTGTCTTCTATTTACTCCACCTGATTTTGGTACATTTAACATTTGCAATATTTAAAACTTGTGCAAATTATTGCATGCATGGTATTAATCTTCACAGATTATGCTATGCTTTTCACTTCTGTCTAATCTCAAAACTGCAAAGAATCTCATCTCATCTACTTGCCCAGCTGGAGCTGTCCTCCTGCTCGTGGTGCTGAAACAAATACAAAGAAACAGCCAAACACAAAGTATGCGGAGAAAATGAACACGAGGCTTAACGTGGTTTAAGACTTGCTCTAACATACGTCTCAATATTGTCCATCCCTTTTGCACCTGCTCAGTGCTACACAAGTGCACCATATCCGTATCACTACTAAAAGCCCTTGTTCAATCTCAGCTTAGAGCCTTTTGAAATATTAATGCCTGTGAGACACTTACTGTGCACTCGTATGGATCAAATTTTAAAGGAACAGGATAAAACCCTGCAACTAATTTACAGCACTTTGGTAAGAAACTATGAAATATATACATATTTTATACTGAAGCAACTGATCAGCTGCAAATTTAGTCAATGTTCTTGTCATCTAGGTATGAATTCGATCACACAAATACCTACTATCTGTTTGTCTAAAACACTGAGGTAAAAACATATAGTTTCTCCCCTTCATTTAAAGCATCTGCAGTGATTCTGAAGTCCTTGATTTTCAATAACGACCTTTTCACACCCGCAAGGCTTTGTTTAATCCAACCTGTGACACTAATTCTGACCCTTCTTGATATTTCTGAGATCTCTCTGAAAGCGCAATACCTCTATTTATAGAACACGCATAATTGGGAACCTGGAAACAGGATAGGCCTCCTCTCTAATTAAGGAATAAACAACACTAATTGCCATCATTACTATCATTCATCTGGTGTTATCAAACGTGATGAGATGTGCATATATTGAGTCCTGTAAGATTACGCTCTACATCTTGGCTAAAATCTGAATATCACCATTCTAAATGTATTTTCCTCCCAGGCTCTCATTAGGGTTTGACATATTGTATTCCACTAAAATGTCAAAAGTCCATAGCAAATCTGGCATTTTCAAGGCCACCTGCTTTCAGCACAGTCGGGTGGAAATGTTACCAGATGTCAGTTTAGTACTCTGCCCAATTTCCGAAAACAGAAAAAACACAGTCAGAAAAGGCTAGCTTTACTTACTGTAAAAGCTCAATGTACCTCAAGAATCACATTTATTTTACAGGGTAACCCTTGTGTTAAAACCCACATCACATGTAGTAGGATAAGCATCGAATCAACAAGTCACAAGAAGTTGACCGGTATCATTTTTTTCTGTGCGAATCCAACAGAGTCCAGATTGAACAGCATCAGGCTACACAGACAGAGGGTGGCAGCATGAATGGAAGTCTGAGGGGCTCCTTATTTTATTAAAAACGGGCTCCCCAAGTTACACATAACGATGCTCACTCAAGGTTTGCCACGCAGCTAAGTCCACGAGGAACAATCGGGAACAATAGGTGTGACAGAGAGGAGAAATGATGCACCTGGTTTGGGTGTAGGAGTCTGACACGTTGCCAGAGACAGGCTCGTCCTCACCACCACCAACACCAACACCACCACCACCACACTGTACCGTGAACTTTAAGATATTTATAAATAAAGGAAAAGGTATTGCTCTCCGTAATCAGACATTTTTATCGACTCTCGGTTCCCCCGCTTACTGCAGCACTCACAGCAGCCTGCACACCCACCTTCCTTCAGCTCCGTAACTTGATGAAAACGATTGCGCCACTAATAGCGCAGTAAAGCCTTCCGGTTTGCATTTCTATCACTACAGGCACGCACGGCTTTAATATTTACCTCACTCACCTTATAAAACTCCCTTATCGCTGAGGTCCGGCGGTGATAGAGATGCTGCTGATCTTTCTTTAACGCCAAGAAACAAGAGAAACTCCCACCTTCGCAGGGGCCGTCTAACAATTAAACACCTGCTTTGGAGGCGTTAAGGGACCATCAAGCAATGGTGATGCCAACAAAATTTCATTCGTTTTATTCGAAGTTACATAAAAATATATTGACCAGACATCCACCTTAAAGTTAGCTAGGTCGATTTAAGTGGTTAAATGAATTATATATATTTTTAATGTTAATTTTGAACACCAAATGCACAGTAATCTGAAACTGAATTTTACGTACTCCAGTTTACATCCCACAAATACAAAGGCTTATTCCATTTAAGACAGAAAAATATGTATATTTTACTTAAAAAATACATGTTTTTAAATATATTAAGGAAAAATATTTGAAAACAATTAAGCATTATTAAATTAAAGCTACTTTGTTTTTTTAAAATATACATTTATCATTATTTCTATATTTTGCATTCTTTATAAAAAAAATCTACAAAAACTTTAGAATATATCACAAGTGTAGATACAAAACAACAACTTTTATATACAGCATTGTTTTGTGGGTACAACTACTCAGTCACTATTCATCTGTCAGTGGGTTGTTGCTCTTACCACACACCATTTAGTAAACCTTTTAAATAGTTTTATTGTTCTTGATGATGATGATATTTTTGAAGATATTTGACTTGTTTATGTTTTATATTATATTATATTATATTATATTATATTATATTATATTATATTATATTATATTATATTATATTATATTATATTATAATATAATGTTGCATGTTGCGTATTATGTTTAGTTTAATTTCTGATCACAGGATATTTCACTGTTGGCTTTGCCTCTTGTTCACAATGAAATTGGAAAAAAATATTTGTAAATACTTTGGTTCCTATGAAGGAATGAGGTACAAAAGATTTTAAAGCTACAATCTAATATTTCACAGGAAAATTTTAAAAAGGTTATATTTATTTACCTGTGCTCCCTATTGCACATGCTTTTATTACTTTATGAACACATATAATATCTCCTGTTTATAATGTTGTATGTGTTTTTACAGACAGGTGTCTTTTCAAAAAGAAATCTCAATATAAGCGAGACAGGATTTAATATTAACAATAATCTTATGTTACCTTAAAGGAGAGGTCTCTAGACTAAAGTAATGAAATGAAAGCTCTTTAGAGACATTACTCTAAGGATACTGAGGATCTATCTCAGACTTAACCTGGTAACAGATATGATGCAAAATGTATTAGTGCTCAAGTTAATTGTACTTTAAATAAAGACAAAATAATAAAAAGAATATTTGTTTGTAACAGGGAGAGGCCAATACCTGACTGATAGTGGTCCATTGGGTGATGGGTAAACATGTAGACTTGCCAATGGAGTTATAATTTCCTGTTATATTGTGAGATGTTGAAAATTGATGCCTTTATGACTCCTGCACAACAAGATGTGTTTTAGTATGGAGTGTTTGTGAGAGTCATGTCATGTTAACAAAAGAAATCAAATGCATTGAGCTGCCTTACATCCTGTGAGTAAAGCTTATTTTATTGAAATTGCTAAAATTAGCTTATGGACCTCTACGCTAACAGCATGGGACGTCAGATAACTGAGGATACATTGCCACCTACTGAATTCTTTCTTTCCTGCATTGACCCTAAACACTGCAGACTGTTCACATGCTGTAATAATAATAGTTGTTCACATGGAAAGAAAGTGAAGGATTAATCTTATAAAAATGTACTATTATATAAATATATACTTTTTGAATGGATGTATATGGACTTAAATATGGGGAATTAACCATGTGAAAATAATAATACTTGTTTTGCTTTGTTGAAATTTCTTTTTTGTCTTGTTAACAGGGACACGTGAAGAAAAAGAGGAACACAGACGCATCCGGACCAGCAGGCGGCGGTAGACAAAGGAGTTAATGTGGTGATGTAAAAACGACGTCAGTGCCTCTCAAAGAAACCTTCTTGTGTGCGTTTGAAGAAGCTCCTGAGCTCCGAGGCTCCGTAGTGCTGAAAGGACAGCTCCTCCGCTCTCTGACATCTGCAGGTAGGCAGATGCGTCGCGCCATGGAGATGAAATTATGGGCAAATAACATTACTGGCGCAATCATTAACATACTGGAAACGATATAATGTAATTCTGAAAGAAAACAGAACACGAAGGAGATGGATAACTACAGTTATATTATAAATGCTTTCTGTTTTCTGTAGCATCCACAGTGTCGATGCCCTCTAATGAGGGACGTAAAGACCAACTTTTAAATTTGGTCTGCGAGACCGCCCTCTTTCCTTTTCGTCGTTTGCTATCTTGTGATTTGCAAATCCTTCAGTGCTGCAGGTTATGCGATGACAGAGGGAGGGATAAGACATTACTGCTATTCTCAGTGGCCCCTGGGAGTCCCCCACCCCCACTTTGCTCAGAAATTAGTTTTTAACTCTAAGCGGCAGGCTTACATTCTCTCTTCTATTCACATTTCTGCACTGTGCTCTTTGTAAATGGTTTGGATTCAGTGTGATTTATTTCAGGGTTTCAAATTGTCAGGTAAAGAGCATTCAGTAGTAGACATAGAACTAAACAGTTATCCCCTGTGAACAAGCACTTGGACACAATGGAAAGGAAGAACTACCTGATCTCTCCTCAGACCAAACTGTGTCCTTGGAAGGGTCATTCCCTCCAATTTGCTACTATTTAATTCAAGTATCTTAATGTAATAATCTCCCTACAAGTAAATGACTTTACTGCTGGATTAAGACTATTGATGCCCCTTAAATTGCAAACAGCACTGCCAATTCTTTAGGTACTTAGCAATCCTCATAAGCTGAGAATTTGTTTTGTCTATTTGCTAAAACTGTACTATAGTATCTTCTGTTTTGGCTGCACGTTTGTGTTTGCATCTAACATGAAATTGGTAAAAAGTGTTGAGAGTGATTCATCATGAATACCTGTGTTTGCATACAGAGACCTATTTTCAGCAAATGCGTGTTTGATGGCACCTCGTGTTTCCTAATGCAAGTTTGTTATATTAAAAACCTGATTAGTCATTAGAAAAACCATTTTCCAATTATGTCAGCACAACTGAAAATAGTGTGCTGATTGGAGAAGCAATAAGTGCGGCTAAATAAGTGCCTGGATTGGCTGTCTCAGTCTGATTATAGTCTCTAAATTTAAAAAAAGGACTGGAAAATGATCACTTTGTCCTTGCTTTAAGGAATAAAAGTTAATCCATGCAGTAAATTAAAAAAAACAAAACAAAAGAGAGAGAGAGAGAGCAAGAACAGATTTTATAAAACAGGAAGTACTGCTCCCTCCACAAAACTGTGCAAGCATCAGGGCCTTTACCTAAAAAAGGATAAACACCCATACAAGCCAACGTGAGGTGGTTTGTAAAGGGAGTATGATGCCCATGATGAATGAATCTAAACCTCTGACCACAACTGTGTTCAGCTCTCTACGCATGCTCAGTTAGACTTTTAGCACAATAAACTTGAACTAAGTAACATAATGTGCACAGAAAGAGCGGTGGTTGATGTAAACAAGCCAGTTTATTCAATTTATTATCATGTTCCATTTAAAATGATAAATCATTTATGATTCCACAGACCATTAGTTGTGATTTAGACCATTTTGGGTCATTGTTCTTGTTATATTAGATACAAACAAACGTGCTTTGCTTTCAGAAGAAAGAACATTTCAAACTGACCAGAAACTTCTGCGCAGTTACGTTTACAGTTACTTGCACTTGCACTGCTAACTGTGTTCTTTGCTCCCACACAGATATGTTCACCCGGATGTTAAAACTGAGACTTCTCAACGCTGTAGCACCTGCGTACTTTTTTACGGCTACAGCAGTCACCTTCATTTTTCACTTTGGCTTCTTCATTCCAACAATTTTCCCAAGTCAGGGTACATCACTGGACGGGTCCAAAGTTTTACATACAGTTATTTTCCTTTTCTTGATGTTCAATGCGTTAGGGAACTACATAATGACTATTAAATACCCAGCTGAGAGTGCCAACGAGACTGTGATTCCAGTGTGTTCACCTCACTGCTCAGATAAAGTGGACGCGCACTACCTCCTAAACGGCCGTCACTTCTGCAAACTTTGCAAGAAGGTTATCCTTAAGAGGGACCACCACTGTTTCTTCACTGGAAACTGCATCGGCAACAAAAACATGCGCTACTTCATCATGTTCTGCATCTACACATCCTGCACATGTTTATACTCTTTGGTTCTTGGCGTGGCCTTTCTAACAGTGGAGTACTCTATCTCTTTTGAGAACCCCCTGACCTTTTTGACTCTTCTCCCGTTCTCCACTGGTTACTTCTTCATGGGTGAGTTTTCCATTAAAGCTGATATCGCAGAGGGGACACCAATTAACAACTCAATATTTTTATTGTTGGAGTCTGCTAGAGTTTGCATGATTCACAAACTGGATCTTGGCGCAGCCTCTCAGTTCATGCACGTTCAGCTAACTTTGTCCTGATTAGATGCCCTTTGCAAACAGAAGGTTAAAACAGCACGGCGGCAGGGCTTTTGCAAAGCTAGGCCACACTAATGATATTTGCTTTCACTGAGATCAAAATGGTCTTAAACTAAGCATTTAGGTCAGTCTGCCTGAGCTTCAGGCTAACAGGTATTACTTGTATATACACTGACCTCATTTAATACTCTTTTCTTTACTACAACCATCCACCATTCTAACAATAATATATGCGACAGTAATTTCTCCTCCTCAATATCTCCTCACAGGAACAATCTCAGGCCTGCAGTTGTTCCTGGTGCTGATGCTGTACGTGTGGCTGGGCATCGGTTTGGTGTGTGCAGGTTTCTGTTGTCAGCAGGTGCTGCTGGTGGCCCGGGGGCAGACATGGTGTCAGATGCAGAGAGGGCAACTTGCAGAGAATTTCAACCCCTGGAGAGCTAACCTCAAGGACGTCTTTGGCACCCGCTGGATGCTTGGTCTTATACTGCCTGTGCAGACAGTAGAGACGTGCTCTGAAGACGCAGATGCCCATAAAGAGGACTGAAGAAAAACCTCATATCGTAACAATAGCTCCTCACAGGTCAAAAAAGTGACACATGTTGTAGAAAATGCTGTCTAAAGACCCATGTGGGGAACGATTTTGAACACAGAGAGGATGCTTTTTGACGTTTCAAATAGTCTGTGAAATAGCTGTTAGCACACATTCCTTTAAGGACAGGAGCCATACAAGCAATGTGAAATAAGCGTGTAGTCTAAGTGTATCCTTTAGGTAGCCTTTTAAAAAGGCAATATTAAGACAAATAAGTTGGTCATTTTTGGGAATCCAGCAGTTTTACTTACGCTACTATAAACGCTTGCATCAAAATATAAAGATGGCTTTGCATGCCTTCACAGCTTTGCAATTTTGTATTATTTGACAGCCTGTGCCATGCGGTGCTCTGAGATTATCAAAGTGCAATATTCTTCCACACATCCTATTAAGATGCTACAAAGCGCCGTTCAGGAAACTCCGGGTAGTTTTCGTGACAATGACTCTCGTTTGTCGTTAAGGGCTATCAGACAAAGAAGCCGTTTGTCTGCAGCATAAACTGCCGGGCTTGACAATACTGTTGTGACAATTACATGTTTAGCCTGATGTACTCTACTCAAAGTAATGTGACTCAGGCAGTGTGAAGAGGGAATGCTCCTTTGGAAAATGGGTGGGGAAGATGATTAATATTCGATTATCCAGGGTTATTATTCACAATGTGCCATAAAGTCATTTCTTATTTGCTTATAGCTGACCCCAAAGATGAGGTATTCACTACACTGCTAATAATAAGGCGCTCTGCATAATAATATTATTATTAAGGACTTTTCACTGTTATTCTGCGACTCCAGCTACAAATACACTGCTCATGTCGAACAGGTTTTGGGTTTCAATAAGTATACTTTCTAGAGATATTTTGTCTATTCCTGTTATACCAATAAAAGTATTCAAATCACAGCAAGTGATTAATTATTGTCTTTAATAATGACACACTGGTCTTCCAACAGTTTTACACGAAGCACACTTGACAATATCAGAAAAAAAAAAAGTATCCAAACTGTAATAATTTGCCACCCTCCTTTTGCCCTTTTAAAACCAAGACTGCTTTTGATTCATTTTTAATATTCAGGTTAATTACTAATGTTGGGGTATGCAAATCGTGGTCCTGAAAACAAATCAAAGTGAACCTAGACTTAATATTTAACTTGTGCTTATGATTTCTATACTGTAACTTTGAATGCATTATCTAACCACACTGTGGGTGGTTATACAACTTCAAAGAAGAATAAATCTTTGGAAACCCTTAAGTATATTAAACTTTCTCCCAAATTAAGCTCAAAAAGAAATAAAGAAATCTTAGCTGCTCAAGCATCGACATAACATACAACATTAACTTACCGGTAAAAAAAAAAAGAAAGAGGTGCAGGGCTTCTGATAAACATTTATATTCACATTATCTTATGCTTATGTTTAGAGGCAACTCAGAAATCTGAGAAATGAAACAAAACAAGCCCACTTCATTGTTTTAAAGTTTAAATTAATACTAAATAATAAGCAAAAATTAAAGCAGGAATGAACATGAGAGCAACAAATCCAAAGGCAACACAGTTATATAGCTACAGCACATCACCTGCTACAAGCTGTAGGTATGAAGTTTCTATTTAATAATAATAATAATTAAAAAAAAAGAAGCTTACTTTACCAGAACTGGCCAAATCCGTGCAATAATCTCTGTTTACAGTATTCACACAACTTTAGTCTTGGTCAGAAACATCATTACAAATAAATAATACTGACACCAAATAAACTTCCATTAAACGAAAAACAAACTGTTACGATTTAGCAAGCCATCTGAACTCTCTGTGAATCAGACACCGTTTGAAAAGACACTTCCTACAAAAGATGCATCAGCTCTATCAGTTTGATTTACCAGTTTAGAAATAAAGGATAAAGAAAAACAAAGATCACAGGAACCTGCTGACTAAAGATGAAAGATGGATTTGATCTAAGAAGTAAATAACCCTCATACTTTCTCCACACTAGCAACATTCATGCCACGTATAAGGAGTAAACCCCATGTGTCTTTGTATGTGCTGTAAGGCATGCATTAATGCAATCAAGTAGGGATGCACCGATATATTGACCAAACATCATTACGAACTGAAATCAATCATGTGGATGACCACTGGCTTCTCAGCACGTAAGACAACACTTATCAAAGTGAGAGGCCAGTGTTTATCTACAGTGTGCCATCAATTTTGAGCTGGTTTTAATGAGAAAAGGTAGCGTGACAAAGTATGAAAGAATTTTAAACATTTGCAACTTTTCAACAAAACAAAGAGAAAAATAAAAACGTATCAGCCTGGGCTATCGGCTAAACACTGGTGTCAGTACTTCACAATCAGTGCATCCCTACACTTAGGAGTTTGACACAGAAGCCATAGCCCTATTGCAAGTGATACTTGCTATTTTGAAACAGAAGAGGCAAGAAAATTCATTATAGGCAAGGGTTCGAAATACAAGCATGCTTCCTAACTCCCATCTCATAAGAACGGCTGCTTCGACCTCAGCACGATCTGATGTCAGCGTTTTAGTGTCTGTGGACCGATCACATTATTGCGTCACGACTGTGCAACTAAGAGAAAAAGAGCAAATGACTCTGCCCTTTTCTAACATGCAGTTAAAACTACAACTGCAACCCCCCTTTTCCCCATAAATGTAGCTATGTAGTTTCATTGCCTAAGCTTAAACCAGCAGTGCAAATTTCTGCCTTCCTCTTCTGGGACTGAGAGCAAAAACACAAACGCTTGTTAAGCATGCCAATGATATCTTCTGCTCTACTAGCCCAGTCACTGTTGACACTGCTAAGGGTAAGAAGTAGAGGAAATGTCACCACAAGCAGCAAATATAATTACTGCTATCCTGTGAAGATGTTTGGCTGGGCAGATCAGCACTATATGACTGAATATAACCTATTCATCTACCCTGATATGTCATCTATACAGACTTTCTTGCTCTTTATGTCACATTTTCTGAATTCCCATTCTCCAACTCCGTAATGATATTTAGGTTGGAGACAGAAATCCCCTTTAGGGTTGCATCTGGAATAATAACTCTGCCAAATCAAACATGTGGAACTACCCACTGTGGGGACCCTTGTGACAATGGAGCGGCTGAAAATAGCTTTTGACTTCCCATATCACTTCTGCTGGTTTTTCACAATCCTTTATCACGAAGTTGCAGAGCTACTGCATCCCAACAATGTGACCGGTCGTTTGAAGTGACGGTTCTGGAGTAATATCAATTCTGATGTCGTCGGAACAACAACATGCAATATGAGACAGACCTTTAGTTTTATATCCAACCAGCTGCTCCAAAACTGTCTAATTTCTAAACTTTGCTGCAGAAAGTGATTAATACCTACAGCCTACTGATAAAGGTCTGAAAGCTTAAAGTTTAGTTCAAGAGTATATTTAACACAATTTATCCACATTTATTAAATCCCCCTGTGGCCTCCTGATTAATCCTCGTCTCCAGATTCAGGACTACTGATTATGTCCGTACATATTTTAAGCTAGGATGCTCTGCGGTTTCGCCCCCCACTGTTCCTTTTCTGTGTCCTGGAGAGAAAGCTGGAGTTTAGTCCAGAGTTGTGGGTTTCCACTGCTCAGAGCCTCCAGCAGCAGAGTCGTCTGCTCCTGAAGCTGCTGCAGCTGGTCTTGGGTGCGCTTATTCTCTTTGATCAGCTGCTTTGTGCGCATGGTGATCCCCAGCAAGCCGGACTTGTTGAGTATGTTGTAGGTATTGCTGAAGCGCTTCTCCTTATTAGTGCGCATCGAGTCCTCATCCTCGAATTCGTCATCAAGCATCCTGTTGTCTCCTGCTAGAGTCCTAAATTCATCTGTGTAGGAGGGCAGGGAGCTGGTTCCTACCTGTGAGGAAAAAGACTTGATAAGCTGCTCTTGACTCTGTGCTTGGTTTGTTGGTGCTTCAAAGTTGGATGTGGTTTGGGCTGTCATCTGCAGTGCTGACAGGGGGCTGGGGGTGCTGTACACCCTGTGGCCATGATGATGCCTCCTCTGTCGCTGGTTATATCCTGCTGCTGTACTCCCCCTCACCCTTGAGGATCCTACCCTCTTAGTGGGTGTGTCCATGGGATGCGGGGCAATTTTGGGATATGATTTGAGGATGGGCATGTAGCTTTTTGACTGACGTGTGTTTTCAGAGCCAGTCTTAGGAGAGCTGTTGTTGTCATTTGATAGCATGGGTTGAAGAAGAACCACTTGTGACTGAGGCATTATTTCCAATGGTGAAGGAAAGTTCCACTGTTTTTCTGCTGGAGCTGTGGATGATTGCTAGAAAATAAGAAAAAAAACAAACAAACAGACCTTTAATGTTATAAAACATTTCTTATACTATCTATAATATGGTAGCTGTTAAACATAAAGTGCATGACAGAGTTACAGGGTTATAGTCGATGATCTCAGGGATTGTCAAGCTTCCATTTATATTACATTTAATGTGTCTGGTTAGTTCTGCTGTTGGCATCTCTGCATTATAATAAGATACTTGAGAGGCCTCTCTTCCACTTTGAAATGGATGAATGACTTAAGTGTGTCTGTGTGTTAGGGGGAGGACCTGCTACACTGAACCATCATCATAATATCAAAGTGAGACAAAACAGAGGGTGTTTATATCTGTTGGTTTTATTTAAACGAGAGCTCCATGTGAGTGCTTGCCGGGTTCGCTGTTTATCTCACGCTTTCAACTTTTGTGGGTGTATGTGTGTGTTTGTCGGTGAAAGAGGCCACTGTGTGTGGTGAGAGCTTTGTGTAGAGTGGTGAGAGATTTTACACAAGTAAACACAGACTGAACAACTTAGGAGGATTGTAGCCCCCCCCCAAAAGTTTTTTTTTTTTTTTTTTAAAGGAGAGGCAGCTATAGGTAATGATGTAATAATGTTTTCACTGTTCAGCTAATAACTGTTCTATTATAAACTCTAATTATGGAAGGCTGAATCATCATCAAACAGTAGCATTATTGCTTTTGGTGTGTTTGGGGTACAAAGTATGACTTACTGGGAGTGGATATTATTACCTCAGTGAGTGCACATTAACCCACCACCAATTCAGCAGCATTGATATCACTTTTGCTGATCTCAGAGGATAGCACAATTGAATTATAAAGAAAATTGCCCAGCCCCAGATCATACACAGTCTAAGGAAAGTGTTAAAACACAACATTACCCACAACATGCACAGACAGATCTGAATGCTCAATTTGAGTTAATAAACTCCATCCAAAATTAAGCTTTTAACTAATTTCTCTAAAAGTTCAGAGTACAAAACACTCTGAGCCAAACAATGCTCCATTGAGCACTAAAGCTCAAAGACAATATAGCAATAAAACACTCTAAGAGTAATGAAATACACAGTAGTCTGTTCAGACAAATATTGAAATATTTTACCTGCTTTAACACGAAGTTGTTCATGATGATCATTGGAGACAGTCCAGTGTATGAACCTCCCATCACAGCCACCTGTGGACCAGTTGGCTCCTGGCTGACTATTGACCCATTTCTTGCTGCATCTTCAGAGTCAGTCACTTCGACTGTGCTGAGGTACTCCGAGCTAGCATCTGAGAGGACAACACGACACATATATGAGGCTCATCATGTTTAAAAGAAAGGCTTCTGCTCTGTGTGGAAAAACATTAGCTGTATGAAAACAGTGGCAGATGTAGATAAATATCTGTAGCGTGTCTGAAAAAGGATACTATCATCTTAATGTGAAGGGCTAAATCAAATTCAGGTCAACCCCCATACTGTAAATAACCTACATAGAAAATGTGACCTAGATCTCCACATTTGATTAGGGTCGACCTTGTTCATGAACTGATAGACATTATTTGTAATTATATAAAGGCTAATTATATCCCAGGTCAAGACACGTGTTCTTTCAGACAAAATCAAGAATATTTTGCACAATCACAAGACTTAAAAGGCATGCTAGTTTTTTTTTTTGAATGTAAGCAAATCAAACCTGAGAAGCCTGAATCTCTTTCCAGGTCTTGTTTGCATGTTCCAAGGTGCGATGTCCGGGTGAACGGCAGAGTCCTGTGACTGCCTGGTTGATTAAACCGGTTCATGATGGTCTATCCAGGAGAAAAACAAAAGAAAAAAACAAAAACACATGGACAGACGAAGTTAAATAACTGCAACTTAATTTCTCCAGGACAGTCTTATGCAAGTTTGTGATACAGTTTGATGACATTTTTTCTTTATTTTTAAATCCATTCTGTGACTTGGGAAGGAGAGAATATTAAATATCTATGAGTAGCATGTCCATTTTAAAACAGTAATATTCCATTTCTTTGGATTTTTTTCATGACAGGTGACACATTGTCCTATTTGGCTATGGAAGACATTGAGACTTTTTAAAGATCTTTGGCTACAGACAGATGGGTCACAATGATTGTTTTTGCTAATAATTTACACATTTTAAAAACCTTTATAAACTACAATATTTAGGCCTTAGCAAACCTACCTGTTTCACATGTCATATCTTACGTGACAATCTAGTTATATAAAATATAAATTAGGAACAAATAAATAAACAGCAGCCAATTATAATTGTAAACAATCACAAGATAAAGGTGGCCACTCAGACACAGCAGGGCCAAGGCTTCAGGTTGTTCCCTTAATTTGTCCTTGCCTATAATTTTTTCATAGTAACTCATTACTATATACGATTTACAGTGTATAATGACTAAAAGCACAACAGTCACAGTATAAACACTCACCTCTAGTTAATACGTAATCTGTCTTTTTAGAGCTTCTACTTTGAATTGTTTACAAGACTGATCATCACTTCACGTTTAAGGCCTGTACTTTGCATTCATACTGTACATGACTGTATTTATTTTTCAACATACTGAAAAGAGCAGGCGCACACCCACAAACGGGATTACGTAATGTTTTAAGCTGCATAATAAACAGATTAAAACATTATAAAAGCGTATTATTATCTGCCTTACGTCTCCCATTTTACAAACTCGAGCTGAACGATTGGATGAAGGGCCTGTGACCCTCCCACAACCACTCACTGCGATGGCTAGTCATGGCAAGACACACTTTAAAAAAACAAAACAAAACAATGTCGTACTTACCCAGCAAAAACAACAAATAAAGAAGTCAGTGCAGACAATCATTGTTATAAAGCTGGGATGCTGACCAGTCCAGCGTTTATAACTTCTTAACTAGCTACAGCTAGCATTGTTTTGCTATACACGCAACTTTGTCAACATTGGCCGTTAACGTCAAACAACGTACGCGACACAAACACACACACACACACACACACACACACACACAGCTTTAGGGTTACACAAATGTGCTTCTGCAATAACAAAATATGGAAAGCAACATTAGCTGCTGTCTGTATCATCGACAGTATGTTTTATCTGTTTACTATTCATTTAGCTGGGTAACGCTAGCTGCTAGCTACCTTAGCTTTAGATCAGAACTCTTGCTATCACGAGATCGATAAGCAATATGAGTACCAGCATAATTTCGACAAACCTTACCAAGACGTCGTTTGCTTCAAAGCGAAAATCCGACTTTAGTAGCTTGAAAATATGTGGCTAGTTAAAGCCACCCAACTCCCGTGTTGCTAACGCCAGCTCTACTTATGTGCTCTACAAAATAAACGCCCTCCACGCGGTCTTACAGGTAAACACAATTACGTGCGCGCATTCACGCAGATATGGTTTTAAACAAATCGGTGACAGAAAATCATTTGCATTTAAGTATTCATGCTGTGAATTAGTTTGTTATGGAATACATTTCTGAAAGTATTAAATAATAATCATATTTTTTTAAATCTTTTTTTTAACAAAAAAGCACAAAACACATTTGCAACTTTATTGTCTGTTACGGCAACCTCCTGGATAAGTTTCTAAAAGTAAGTAAGGGTTTTCAGATGATGGGGTTATAAGTCCAGTTTTTAGTGGTTGTAATTTAGGTGGTTTTAAGAAGTGTACTTTTAAGAGCTGTGACGGGAACAACAACTCCCTGTGAGACACTATTAAGGGCTTTAATAACCTGATACATAAAGGTTGCTACGGAAACGGGTGAAGTACATGTTTTATTCTTGGGGTTGGCGAAAGAGGAGCTTGTTTTGAGACTTATGCTCTGATGGGGTTACGCTATGGTGTGCGTAACCCCATCAGACTAGTTGTTTAGGCTGAAAAACGTCTTTTTAAAAAAATCTACCGTGTTTGATATTTTAGCCTACAAATGTAAACGGCCTATCATATAGTTTGCTATTATTTGTGATAATGTGAAACAGATTAAGACTGCCAGCAGTTGGTACATCTATTAGGATTGCCTACTGGTATATAATTATTGAATACAACTGGAATTACTAAACAATTACACAAGACAAGCCGACAATCATAACAGTTTTATTACAAAATAAATATTTAAATGAAATAAAACACTACGTCAGTCAAAATGCTATTTTTACATTTTCATAGATTTTCTTTATGTGATACATGAAACAAACAAACAAACAAACAAACAAACAAACAAACGCCATTTAACATATCTACGAAACTTCATCCCTTCCATGTTGCAGTGTTTCTAGAAACAGAGGATGACACCTGTGGTGTGGGATTATGGGATTGTTGAGTCACCAGTTGGACACAAGGTTGTGCTGTTCAGCTGCACACAGCATATGGGATGAACATTTGAGACCGTAACTAATGCTTTTACATGTGGGAGCTCAAGCTTGGAATCTAATAAAAAAAGATTTTGAGGGCTTACATGATGTTTTAACGGCTATAAAAAGCAAAAATAATTTGTATTCAAGCTTTCCCCTGTTGCTGCAGCACTCCATACAGTGCAATTACTTTTAACCTGTCATAGCACTGTTTTTAAATTTCAACTTTAAGAATTTTTATTCCGTAGACACGCCGGTGAGCTGTCTGGAGTGTACCCTCTTTCCTGTCCAAGGTCAGGGACAGGCAGGCTCGAGCCTCCTCCACAACCATTACTTTGACAAGTAGATAAGACAATGTATACTGGATATATCCCACTGGAATACTTAAATCTGAATTCACATTTCACTTATTTGCTTACACGACAGTAAGAAACACGCCACACCAAATATTCCACGGCATTCAAAGGAAGCCTTGTGGGTATTAGTTGTATGGTCCTTGATATGTTTCAAGTACAGGCACAGGCAGAGTGAAGTAGTGTAGAACGTGCACCGTATGTTATGTCCTTGTGACTGACACTCGAGGAAAAAATGAGTGGTTTGCCAAAAACTGGGTCCAACCCTCTGATGTGCACTGCCCCTCTGTACAGTATTTAATTCAATCTGCATACCTCAAATACCCTCCTGAAGGCTCATGTATTGTCATAGAACTGCAACCTGTTTACTGTGAGCGACTAAACAAGCAACGCATGGGTATTTGGTCCTGAGTTGGAAATGCATGATGGGCGAGCTGAAATATCCGAGGATGTTTTGATCAAAATTATAAATGAAAAAATTGAAACGAGGAATTTCTACTCTTGCAAAAACATGTGTGCTACTCAAACATAAGTGTATTCATTATTTTAACACGAATGTGCCGGTTGCCGTTGATCTCGCCACACCCACTGTGCATCCATATGTTCATTTCAGATGAATGGGCCAGATAATCAAGATTAGCCTCTTGTTAGGAGAACATCTGTATGCTGGATTCCATAAATATGGAAAGTTTGAAGTTTTGGGAAAATCTTCGCTTTATGAACATTTCTGCTAAATGTTGTTTTCCCATTCAGGTCACATGATGCTGTTAAAGAGTTTGATTTATACACAACAAGCAATTATGCAACAATGGCTTTTGGAACAGATCTCAGATATGATGATGATCTGATTGCAAAATACTTTAATATAGAGGTTTAAAAACACTTTCCATAAACACTAGAGGGAGACATTTCCTTATCGCATGTACAAAGAAGTTGCACATCAAGTCCACAAGGTGTTCTCTGGTCCAACTATATTAATAAATATAGACTTTTCTTCTTTTTTACCTGTGTAACCTTCTTTTAAATACCAAAGGATTTGACAAATAATAACCGATACAGTAATACCTAGCATAAAAAGAAGACATCAGTCTGTTTGGTTCTACATTGCACTGGCTCCCAGGGATGTCCATTGTTTCAGGCTTGTAACAGCAGTGTTTCCACCAGTCAAAACGCACTTCCTGTTAAACCTTGTCGTTACAAAAACACCCTGCCCATCAGCATAAGGGCATGTCAGCAAATCAACCCAGCTGTTTGAGTCTCTTGCTGCAGACACAGTATTGATAGATGAGTGAAGGAGACTTTTGATGCTCCCACTGGGCTGGAAACAAATAGTGAGCCACACTGCAACAGGGGGTTGGGTCGCCACTGCAGTTACCTGCGAGGAATCTGGCACCTGTAGAACACAAGTGATAACGTAGCCTCTGTTAAAAGCTGTAATAAGATAAAATGGTGGATATGTGAACGTTTTCTCCCCCCCGTGTGCCCCTCACCTGTCACATTCCTTCTTTTTTTGTCTCTCCTTCCTCTTCCTTCCTCTTCGCCTTTTCCTGAACCAAGAACCAAATTATAAAAAAAAGCTTGCGTTTTTTGACAAATAGCAAAATTGATATTGTAAGAATATTCCCTTACTTTGGAACCTTCACAACAGGTTTCCTGATTCTGAGGGCAAAGGTTTCGATAAATTAACATGAATGTCCAGGTACAACATTTAAAAGTCTGTGAGAGTCACCCAGTCTTCTAGAAGTTACGTTTATGCTGCCTGCTATTAATGACCAAACTCGATTAGCAGATAGTGTGTCGACAGTGCAGGAATCTTTAGGAAAACAACTTTATTTTCTGTTAGGTATTCAATTCAAGTTTTTGGAGATGAATCTATGAGAAACATAAACATGACTTCCAGGAGACGGGGTTTATATTTTTCATACTTATCAATAACTTATGTCACAACACCCTTCTTTTTTTCTTACCTACATTCACATGTTTGATGCTCCACAAACGTCATCTCAACATATTCTTGACCTTGTTCTGATGGCCTGATTTTCAAAAGCTGGGAATGGAGGAGGGGTGGAGGTGAAACGGAGATTTGTCAAAACGATCTCATGAAGCGCTCACAGCTACGAGTTATAACTCACACTTATGTTGCACAACACTTAGGTCTTACCTGCATGGTAACGTTTGTGGTTTGAGTGGGATGACACTCCAGGTTCTCATCTCCGCAACAGCCAGCGCACCTCACCAGGGGAACGCAGGAGGGGCTGTAGATGTGCTCCACCTCCGATGGGTATTCCTGCACCACCTCCACCAGCTTCTCAATGGTGCGGCAAAAGCTGCGACCCCAAACTTTTTCAAACACAAGCACTGTGAATAAGAGTAGGCAAAGTATAAAGCAGTGCCATCTTTTTTCTGGGACTTCTCTGCATTTTTATTTGGTTAGCGATCAGTTTTTCGTCTTACTGTGACAATATCGATCGTATTTGACAGCTAAAAAAGCTAAACTTAAAGATGATACAGTTCTACACAAACAGTACTGGTAATTAGCTCAGTAATCCAGCAATGATATGCTTTCATGCCCTGTACACAGAAACCTATACACCAGTATGTATCCTGTTTTCATTTTCAGGGGGAAAGAAACATTTGTTTAATGTACAGTGTGCTTTCCTGTGGGAGTACATGTGTGAAAGTGTCCTAGTTGCTTTGGGGAGACTGTGGAGGAAGAACAGGGACAACTATGGCCAAACAGAGAAGTAAGAGAAAACAAACACTGGGAACATGGCCATGAACAGAACCCTGCTGGATCTGGAACTGGAGTTGCCCCGCAGGCACCTCTGGGACTGTGGTGACCCTCAGAGGTCACCAAATGGAGCCTTACACTACAACAGCTGTTTATAAAAGCAGACAGGCTGGGAGGAGACGGCTGGGGAAGCATCCATGGTAAGGAGATGAGGCCACGAACTGTAATGTAGTACAGTGCAAAGGGACAGTTCAATGGCCAGTTAGTGCCTCTTGAGTGGACTGCATGCCTTCTGCTGATCTGGCTCTTAGACGTCCATGCAGTCATTTCTGCCTGCAAGTTCTACCAGTGCATTCCTCTTTAATTAGCATTAATGTATAGCAATGTAAGGGAGCAAAAGGATATGAAGAGAGAAGGTCAGCAGTTGAGTAATCGTTGCTAGCCTAGACATGCTCTGCTGCGCTCTATATTCAGATGAAATTCGATGACTAACCAGCATGCAAGAGTAAAGAACTAAGTCATTTGTATTTTTCAGCATTGTGTGACGAGCACAACGAGGGAATATATTTTTGTTAAACTCTAGTCTCCCCCTTTTGTTTTCTCTAAACCACAAACACTGTAGAAAATACAGCGTAACAAAAGAGTCAGAGCTACTCTCTCGAAGAAAGTTTTATTAACTCATTTTATCCAGGACATGCAGACTTAAAAGCTTAAAACTTGAAGAACTCCTTACCTTCCATTGTACTGTTTATACTTGCCAAGGGAAGACTCTGAAAAACACAAAACGTGGGGATCCAAAATTATCATTTGTGGTCTGACAGGATGTGACAGCGAGCCTCAAGACTGACAATGAAAGTGAAACAGGTACTGGCAATAAGCCAGAAACATTAAATACATACCTAAACATGAACAACATTATATAAAACTAATCCAAACTGTTAACCCACCCACTCAAATATAAACACTATTGCCTACAACCTTTATACACATAGAGAGGTCAGCCTGCCTTTACACTAACGTCTGACACCAGTGTTTTCATCCTCTGGTGGCGATAGCTGGAACAACAGTACACCAAAGTGGAAGGTCATTCCCACTCTGTTGGGGATGAGTCTTTTGGACAGGCAGCAGATAGAGGTCTTCATATATATCTACAGTGTGCCCAACTGTTTAGGTTCAAAACCTGTTTCCTGTGGTGTAACATTCAGCTCTCTATTTATTTTCCCATTGATTGTTTCCTCCTCCGTCTTGATTTTTTCCCATAATCCCATGATAAACAGAGTGAATTTTTCATTCGCCTGGGAAAACACAAAACCTCTGGTTGACTCCATCTCAGGAAGGGAAATCTATGTTTGATAAAATACCCTCCGGCAGAAGTGCAGGATAGGCGGCAGACAACCTGCTTCCGCAGATTCTCCTCGTCACTGGTGTTGGACTTGAGTTTCTCTATGACACATGCCGGATCACATTCATAGTGTAACAATGTTTTTGTAGACAATAGCAGTGGGACAAATGATACTGGAGCAAAAAGTCTTCATGCAACAGCAACCAGCCTGACAAGGACTTCCTCGAGTGATGGCAATAAAGACTGTTGCTTTATGCACCATCTGTGCTTTGTTGAAATCCATCCTTTTCCTGTTATGAACCAAAATTAGTTTCAGGATGAGGATAGTATCTGTCAGCATACTGCTGTATTCATCCTTCCCTCCCCCCTCCAAACAGTGTGATTTAAGAGGAATGTCCCGATTTAATGATGATGATGATGATGCATTTACACTTGCAAACATTTCAGCAGTTCCCGTAAAACTGTCACTGACATGAGTGTCAGAAACTGACCTGTCCTCTGAGCTGCACAGCGTTCTGTATTAAAGACTACAAATATCACTCAAGAGTCCTTTCTGGGCAAAGGGAGCTGTTGAGGCATCTTCCCTGTTTTTCAACACAGTTGTTCTTGTTCTTCTGGCTAAAATCTACAGCTGTTGCTATGATTGCCGAGTTGTTCTATGGTGTAGCATCCATCGGGCTGTGTCAGCCTCACTGAAACACAGCAGGATATAAGCTCTACTTGCAGAATATTCTTTAAGCACAGCATGGGAAAGTCACAGTTCAGTTCCAGTTATTGTCAAAAGTTGCTTTCATTTTCAGGCCCATTGAGTGTATTTTACATTCAATGGCAGGCTGATAAAATGAATCTTGTGTCCAACGTTAACTGGCATAAGATCAGCTTCCCCTTTTCCACCCTTTTGCGTGTCGTGGCTGCTCCACATCACAAGGGTTTTTTGGCTCTGGCCTCACTTGCCTCTCTGAACGTTTTGAGGTTTTGGAGGATTTTCTAACCTTGGTCATGGGTTAAGCCTCGACATGATGAGGAAACATCTTTGGTACCCTTTGCGGTGGAGAGCAGAGGAATGAGCTGCCCAAAAGAATCCACCAGATTCTTAAAAAGGCTTCATGAGGATCCTCACGTAGCAATTCCCTCCGTCTTATGCACTTAGAGTGTTAACTGTATGATTCATGGTGACAGGGGGTGATTAGGCTCTTGTGGAAAGGGGGACTGTTTCACATTAATAAATGTGTTCAATGTGTCATTAATCCTAAAAGCATGCTCGCTTTCTGTGCAGTCCTGAATGTTTCTTACATTTTGTTCCCTGGTGACCTTTTTCAGGGAGTTTACTTGTCCTCAATCAGAGTGTAACGTTACCATGTGTCATTATCATTTATTGGTTTCATAATGTGGGTGTTAGGACCTTTGAGACTAAGTGTGATTAAAGGCTATAGAAATAAACTAGACATGACTAGACTAAATTCATCTGTTCTTGGTTTATAACCCAATACTTCTCCTCTTTGTCAATTGTATTGGAATTTTCACTTGTATGTACAACATCTGGGTTTTTGCAATTGACAGAAAGTGCTGAAATATCAAGAAGGAATTAAGAGCAGAAAATCCCTCCTCTTTTTACCATTACACACAAGCAGAAACATCCATTCTGTCTTTCCAGTAAATGAGTTTTACAGACTGTTTCTGTCTAACACAAAAAAAGCTATGCTTCATAAAATGGATTAAATATTCTGGGCTGTAGTCTGACACAAAGATTAAAATTATAGTCTTATATTTTATAGACTCTATATACAAGACTTAAACGTTGGCAATACATAAAAACTAGCAACAGCTTTGGAGGGTCAATTCATATACAGGTACATATGTGAATGTATCAAACAGGTAAAGAAAAGTCCATGGATTACATTTGATTTGATTAATAACGGCCCATCGCGTCCTTACTTTTAATCCTAATCTTAATCCACCATATAAAGAATGAATGAATGCAAATGTGTACTGTATGTTAATAGAGGAATCAAAGATCAGGACCTAACAATTACCATCATTATCAACAAACGATTAGTTTATTTTGAAAATTTCAGAAAAAAGACCAATATAAAATTATATATGTTATAAAAAATTGTACTGATTGGATTGGAAACAACATGGCAGTGCAGTGGCTTGGACTCTACAGGTGTGGTGACTTTACATGGTCTACATATGCATGTGTTATTTTCCTCCATGTTCCAAAGATAATGGATGCAAAGATCATTTGTGATCCTACATTAGCTGTAGGTGAATAGTTGCTTCTCTCAGTGTTAGCTCTGTAAAGCTGGTGTACTCCATCTCTCAACTAATGTTTGATGGGACACGCGTAAGCAAATCTTTGATCCTAGCAAGATAAAAAAAAATATTGGGATGCCACATCTCCTTTAAGCTTTATGTAACTGGTAATTGACATTTTATTTAAACATAACTTGGACCTTTCAGTGATTAAGTGCCTAAACTTTCCAGCTATTCCTGTGCCAGAGAAACCTTTCTTACTGCATCTACAAGGTTCCATAAGTAACACACCCTTGTTTGGCTACTGTAGTTGTACAAAATGCTTTCAGGTCTTGACATTTAGTACTTTACGGTGGCGCAGTGTGCTTCAGTATTTCAGTAATCAGCTGGAGAAAGCGAGTATGGATTGAGTTGTCTGTAGTAGTTGTAGCTGAAATAAAACATTGTTTATAAGGTTCTGTTCCTACTACTGCTGGTTAAGAGTTTGTGCTGTACTCTAGGTCAAATCAGAGGACCTGTTGCGTCCCTGGGCTCCTGCCATTGGGCCGCAGAGGCCCCAAGCCTCATTACTCTGCAGTCCCACACAGCTGAAATGCGTCATCTTTAACCTCCTTGCTTATCCCATCTGTCAGAGGAAGGGCAGCGTGGATAGGGAGCAAACCTAAAACATGATGGGGACCCAGCATAATTGTCAGAAGATGTTTCAGCTTTGAGGGTCAAGTGGGGGAGGAGGTAAACAGCAGGTACCCATGGCCCTCTGCCAGAAAAATCTGGAGTCCAGCCAGCTTATTCCACAATGTATTTTTCATAAGGAAAGAACAGGATGGCAGATCAAATACAAAGGTTCCCAAACCAATTTAGGGTTATTAGATAGAAAAGCCTATTCTGAAGGCTTGGAGAAACTGATGCAGACTGGAGGTTAGGTTCGTCTTCTCCAGTGGATTGCATAAGAGTAAGGGTGGGGCATGCTTTTGTTTTCCAGCAGAGTGAAATGGAAGTTTTCTAAAGGCGGCTATAAATCACAATTAAATGCTTTCACGTCATTCCAGTATTCCAGTATAAAACAGTAATAATTAATCATTATCAGTAACCAGCGTCCCATACATAGATTGTTCAGATTTCACAAAGTAATAGACGTCTATCTTAAAGCCTGCAGTAAGATTTTCTTTTCACATGCTGGTAGGGCGTTTTAGGTTATATCTCTTGTGGTTGACAATACAATAGGATTTAATTCATACTATTCACAATGGAGCCAAGACTCTGAAAGGAATGAGTGTTTCACAACATGCTTGTATTTCCACCATTAGAAAGCCGACCACATTCTACAGTTTTCGGCTGAAAAACAACTTTTCATGTGTTATTCTGCAAAAAATGTTGCCATATTACATGCAGTTTTAATGCTGACTCATTGCTTCTGTTGACTAAAGATTAGGTCATCTGATTAGCACACATGTATCGTTGGATCTCCTGCTTTGATGGTATTCAGGCTGTAGTAGTAAACTGTAGTCCTCTAGGCAGTCCCCTTAATCTTTGACCATCTGACAAACTGTAATTGCTTTTACATTAATTAGTTCAGTCAAGCTGGATAACTTGACTGACTGGGTTTGCTAAATGAGGTAAAGAATGACAGTAAACTAAATGAAATGAGTAAATATAAGTAGTCTGGCAGTTGGGTGATTCTGAAGACGCATAACAAGGGAATTTTTAAGTGGACTTATCTTGTGTTTCTTTATTTTCTCTCACATATTTTGGTACAGTGGTAGAAGTTTGCATAAATCATAACAAAGGTTTTAAATTTTAAATGGTCAAGAATACGTACAAGTAATCACTGTAAGCCAAAGTCTCAGACTGCAGACGGCTTTAAATGCTCATTTTCTTTGGACAAATTTTGTCTACTCTTGTATCTGTATTATGTCACAGAGGACGTGGAGCCCTAACTTGGTTTTCTCAGGGAGGCAGCCAATCAGAAGGGGGGACAGTGGATACTCAATAAGTTAGAAATGATGCTTTACTGATCTTCCTCATGTGCCCTTTATTGCTAACCAGATTCCACGTCATCAGCGCCATGGCCACAACATTAACTCATGGCCTTCTCGTGGAGCATGAAGTCACTCTCTCCACCACTACAAAAAAGACCGGTTCTCTTTTGTACACACATGGCGGGTCAGCTTTTGACAGCGGTGCTATTACAGGACTGAGAAGTACCCAGTCTCTAGGTGGTCACTGGATATAGCCAAAAGACTGAAAAACTTCATTGGAGCATGCGGTAAACATTCCACAGCAATGCCTTGAATCATCAGAGAGACTTTGAAATCACGAGTTATTCCACATGTAAGTACACAAACACACATAGATCACACAGATTCAAACAAAAAAGTAGCATAAATAGGCATGCATAACTGCCAGATTTCAGAATAAATGCATTTTAATTGATTTTATGCATACAGCTAAGCTAAGTGTTCTTGCTGGGAGATAGATGAGACTCACTGACATCGTCATGTCTGCCCTTTACATTAAATATGGTGGATCCATGTGCAGGCAGACCCATTCTCAATTTGGAGCCACATGCACTGGATCCTGCTGCTGAGATACGGCAGAAAAAGAGATTTGTTGTATGAAAGCTGACAAAAAGAATAGGTATCGTTTGTGCAACAACCAAACCAACCCTTTTCAAGCCTAAGTGCTGAAGTTTGAAAACAATCCTGCTTTTTTTGGCATTGCCGTCTAGTCAAAAAACAACAAGAAGTAAAATAGGATCAAGTGATGAGGGAGAGGTAAGGGTCGGCATAAATTTTAATTTAGATAACCACGATTTCCCCAGTATAAGTCCATTAATGCATGCATAAATGTCTCCCCAAGGACGCACACAAAAACACACAACCACTGTGTAAACTGTGCACCCTGTCCGCAAACATACACACACGACAAGTCTTGAGATAAGCTGACCGGTGGTAATTGTGGTCTCCATTACAGTAAACGCTGTTCTGTAAACCACAGTAAATTACATCCAGATGGGAGATTAAAGCTAGCTGAGTAGACAGCTGCCCTGAGCACAACCACTCCTCCTCCTCTGTTGGAGGAAGGAGAACTCCATATTTCCTGATTGCGATTGCAACTCTCCCCTGGGCTAGGACATTACAACCAGGGAGAAGTACCACAACAACACAGAGGGGCAGTCAGCAGGTCACCACCACTGCAGGGACTCCCGTGCAGACATCTGATCTACACAGGAAGATGTGCTAAGCGTAAGACAGAGTAAGCCACGGCGGGAAGGGAGCAGTCGACTTAATGTTTGATTATACATTTGCTCTTTGCTCTGACTTGAACACAAACACATGCGTGCGGTACAGATGGCCAGTCTCAAGTATTGTTTTGGTGCGGAGGGTGATTTAAAGGAAACACCTGTGTGGCGTCATGTCCTTATGAATACAAAAGCAGAAGCTGAGGCTCACTGCCTTTAGAGGCACAGAAACACGGTGTACCGATGAAGTGATGATCTTCATCAGAACTCTGGCAATAACACATGGGTTAGGCATAATTTCCCCATATCTGTTATACAATTTAAAAAGTCACTCAAAGAATTTCATAATTGCATTTCAGTGAGGCATATAATCCTCAACCTTTGCTATTTTTTTCCACAGCTTCATCATAACATAATCACAAAAATATTTTTTCAGAAGTTGACCAAAATTGCGAGCTGTGCACATGTCCAGATCTTCAGGACATGAGTTATTTCACCTGGAAATGCTGCCAAATGCCATTCAGGTTTGGTTCTGTTTATGCAAGCATGAAATACAATCACTACGATCAAGAGATCGGCTTTGTACGGAGAGCATTCCAGTGGTTTTGATCTAACTCAGGGATAGCTGTCAAATGAGCAGGAGGCAACAGGTATTTAAAAGCAATGTATAGGCAGGTTTCACAGTAGTCCTACTACTGTAACTTCAGGTTAAAACACACACTGTACTGTACATGCAGGTCTGCCAATAATACAGTAAATAGACGACTGCTTTGTCCCAAGAAATACACTGTACAAAATAACAAGAGATTTGGCTAAAACCAATAATCTTTTCCATATACAGTACTTCCCATAAAGTAATATTAGGTTTACTGAACTCTGTTTGTAGTTCATGTGTAAAACACCTGGTGGATGGCATGGAGCTTGTACTGTATTTCATAAAAGGGTGACAAAGCGGCCACTATTGTTGAGAAGGGAAACCCAGGTGCTTCCACCCTCAGTGACAAGCCACAAAGCTTGGAAGTTTGACCTGCTCATTTCAATGGGAATCAACATCAGCAGAATACACCTACTGTTACAGTGTTGATTTATGATAAAAAAAAATACTATTTACATACATCTTTTTATACTACGCTGTTTCCATTTTCTCCGATGACACCATGTCACCATGCTTCTAACATAACACACCAGTGTTAGTGATAAAAGTTATCACACCACTGATTTGCAGCATGGGATTACTACAAGGAATAGCGAGAGGTGGAGAGATGGGTGTAGCTAGGCTTTCGCTGCGAATCACAGCCATCTGTCTTTAGTCATCTTATCCCTTTTTATGGAACATAGCGAGATAGCAGAACACAGCCTTTAATCCAGCCAATCTTTTCCTCTTCACTGGTTCTTTATATCTCTTCTGTCTTATAACAATTACCCAAGAACACTGGGGAAAACACTCCTTCTTTTAACTTGCTGTGAACTACTGATATATGCAGTAATGATAGACTCGCCCTCTGTATGTGACACTCATTCACACACACACAGACTACACTATAAATCTCATGCAGGACGGTATTAAACAGTTGAAGTCAACTCCAGCTTCTCTGCTGTCCACAGCTGTAATTGACCACATGATTCACAGCTGTGACAGTTAGGAAAGCTAATCATTATTAAATTATTGGTCTGCGATTCCCAGACACATGTCTAGTGTCTGTATTTCCAGACATAACTTGGTGTGTGAACTTGTGAAAAGAGCTGCTGGTTTGAGTTGAATTGTATTGAAGCAGGAAAACAAAGAAAACGTTTAAATTTACAAATGATCAGTAAATGCAAATAAGTTTTCAGCAACTGCAGGGATCCCGAGGTCAAATCTTCACATACTGTATGACATCTAATTGGTCAGGTTAGATGTTTGATCTGTTACATTGGCCATCAGTCTTTGGGTGCAGCAGAGGGCATCTAACCTGCTACACACTGAGGCCCCTGGATTTTGTCACTCCTGTTTTGACTAACCGGGCCATGAGCTGATTATGAGGATTAGAGGAAATGTGGTAAACTCATGCCTCTCCCACTCACTCTCAACTTAAGCAACAGCTGCAAAGTCTCTGGGTTTGGGAATCTGGTGGGACATGGAGTTTTTTTCCAACCCTGAGAGCCTGGCTGAGTCAGCGAGTAGTACCTCTATGTGAGGCCTGCAGCTTTGCAAAGGGGAAGGGGGTGTTACTTGATTCAACAGGAAAGCAGCAGAGTATGAAGTGTGACACTGGCAGTGAATGGACAAGAGAATTGCCTGGTTTTGCATTAAACATAAAAGCCATCAGAGACAGCTGAAAGTCCCCAGCCACCTTGGAAGGAAATCAGAGACTGAATAGGTTCAAGGGCTGAAGCATACGGTGGCACAAGTCCGAATGTTCAATGACACATCTTCTTACAGGTATTTCTGGCACAACACAGGCCTCTGAATGACTCCTCACTCCAATTTCACCGTTTCCCCTGTTCTGACAGACTTTCATTAAGAGAATAACAGGCGACGCCAGACAACAGAACAGACCAGCTTTGTAGGCCGATTTAACTCCTGACACTGATACGGCTTCCCTGAAATTATGCTTTTAATTGAATTCCACATGCTCACACTGGTTCATCTTCATTACTGTTATTCTTGGCATAAAGCAGTTAAAGAATGCTGCCTTCTCTTCGTGTCCTTCTAAGAAAGCACAAGAAGGGAAAGCTGCAGGTGCCTGCAAGCTTAACATGATCCAGTTTTACTAAATACACTTTCAGACTATAAGCAGCTCCAGGATCTGCTACATCTACTACCTGGAAAGAAACACAGCAATCTCCCATTTAGAGAACATATCACCAACATGACGACCAGAGTGCTCCCCTTGATGGAAATTTATACCGAAAAAAAGATCCCACCATAGCCTACAAGAGTGGGAATATAACATAATCCATGTCTGTGAACCTAGCTTTTAAAGTATGATGCGGCTGTAATTATGAGCTTAGCAAGCTTTGCAAAGTATAACAGTGAGTCACCTTGCATCATTTGCTCCACAGAGAGAGTGATGCAGTTTGTCACGTTTCATCTTATGAATGAGGGGTGCCCGATGGCGCTCATTCAAAGCAGCATGAGAAAGAACAATAGATCATTATCACTTGACTGGCTTCTGATGACTCGAGCGTTTCATATGTAGGTTACACTTTGAACTTAAACGAGGCTATTAGCAGACCTAACAATAGGCGCTTTATTTATCATTCTATAACGAGGTGCATTATTTGCTACTTTGCTGGGTTACTGGTGGACAAAGCAGACACAAAATAAACCGAGCAGCGTGTGAAAATCTCAACCCAAAGTCTCTGTGGTTTCAGTGCAAAGTAGGAGAGGAGGGGGGAGAGTGGGGGAAACAAGCAATCCCCTCATTTTGCTTCTGAGTGTAAAGTTTCACCGAAGAGTGCAACGTCCTACCTGTGCAGGTGAGAACTGCAGATAAAGCGCCACCACAGTCCCGATGACAAAACCCAGTAACATTTCGTGACGTCTGTGCGTGGAGAGTGGCGATGGCTCCCGATGGAGATAGTGGCGGAAAAAAAATCCAACAAAAGTCCCAAAATACTCAGAAACAGAAGCAAACAGAAAAAAAACTCGCTGCCAGGGATTTTCCAAGTCATCTGCTCCCGGTTTAGTAGCGCGGAGAATGAGTGGAGTCACGTAGCTCCGCGCGTGTAACCTGATGAAGTAGATTGTGCTCACTAATGAATAAGGCCCCTCAGGAGAAAGTGGAGGTGACGAGGAGGCAACACAATAATACTTTAACAAAAAAAGGAGAAACTGATAAATATTCACATTTACACACTTTTTGTGTCTCGTTTTCCTTTAATATGAGCTTAAAAACGGATTCTGTGGAAATAAAAGCGTGAACGCCAGATGTGACGACGCATATTCAGTGAGCAGCTTTCAGTCCAAGATCTCCAAGTAAGGAATCCGCTTCAAAAAATCACGCATGAAGTTGTGCCAACAACTTTCAGTTTCCAGTCCTCCTCTGAGCTGCAGTCAGCAGAAAGACAGAGAGAAGCACTTGCGTCTAATTGCTCCGCGCCACCTTTTCACAAGACCGTTTAATCTCCTCCCCTTTTGTCTTGGTCTCTGCCCTGCTGCATCTGTCTACATACAACTTACTGATGACATTTTACAGCTTCCTCCTTTTAGCTGCAACATAAAAAGGTAGTTTATTTAGTTTGTGATGCTGTAGTGCAATTCTAGACTATACACCGCAGGTGATTTAAACTATAGAGCGTACACAGAAACATCCTCCGAGTGCCTGCGACATTCTGTGAGCGCAATTCAGGCTGGGTAAACATTTGGAGATCTTTTAACTGCTGACATGGATGGTAGACTCATTGCTCGTGCACGGAGATTTTCCTCTGAGTCTATTTATTCAAGTTTGCAAAGGCAGAAAAGGGAGATTCCTATTCTGTTGACACACAGGCTTACTCTTCAGTGTGGGACTTCTGTGTTTGCAGAAACACTGGAACGAGAGGATTCCTTGTGGGCTTCCACACATTCCTTCAGCAGTGCTCAATGGCCGCACTGGCTCTGCTATTGAACAGACCACACTCAGGAGTGTGGTGTCTCTAAACATCTTAGACACTTAGACACCCCCCACCCACCAGCTACCGGCTATTCCACAGAATCAGTAAGAGCAAACTATCAAAGCTGATGAAAGACGTTTCACGCTCGTCTTTTCCTGAACTGTATCTCCAGATGGCAATGATGGATGTCTCTTGAAATTCAGGGACATGACAAGAAAAGCAAACATATTCTTCAGGGAACTTGACTCTGCAATTACTTTGTTCTCTGCTGCTTTTAAATGTGCAGTCATTGTCTTGATAGTCAGCGGTTTTTTTTTTAAACAATATCGTTTTCAGACTGTCTAATTATCCAAAATATTCTGCAATATTCCAAATGCAGATGTTCAGACGCTGTTTCTCCCTCTTAAGTTGAGAAAGGGATACCTCCAATTTAGAAAAAGTTCTACGTAAGGCTATAATAACAGAGTACAAGAGATGTTCATGCCTTTTTAAAAATGTTTTAGAGAAAAGCTAAGGGTCATAGCATCTCCTCCCTGCTATAGCGCAGGGACAGCATGCATTTTAACAGAAGTCAGAGCGACTCTCACCATCATCTCGCCATCTACTCAGTGATCTATCTGTGTTTTGAAAGGTGCACCAGCTGATAGAACCTAATAAGCTCACTCAAACAGTTTGGACTATAAATACATGCTGATAAGACGAGCAAACAAGGTTTTACTGATAATGTACTCCAGTCCAGTCCAGTGGAGATGGATCTGTCTGCTGTCTGAAAGTGAAACAACTTTGAGGCCCCCGTTGCTTTTGCTGAAACCACAAAGCTTGATAGCGGTAACCACATGTCTCCTCAATTCTGAGATAAACGATGTGATTGGAGAAGATTTAATATTCATTCATTTAAAGATTTATTTTGAAGGGTGGGTGTTTTAAATTATTAATTTGATGAAATTAAGTTTTAAAACTAACTGAGATGCTGTTTTCTTCTTTCTTTGTAGTTAGACTCATGACGATCAAGGAATGAGGCTAAAATGTGAGCTAAACGTCCTCTCTAACTGTGATCTAGCTGCTTGGTTGAAAGAAGGTAGGCTGTTCGAACAAATAAGCCCAAATGTCTTTTGAAATTGTGAGGACCAAATGGGTGGCTCTCAGGAACTGGAGTGCAAAAGCGAATAAGAGTTCCCTGTTGCTGTTGACCCCTCATTTTCCAAGATTGCTGAGTAAAAGTTAAACAGATGAACAACATTAATGATGTCCATTCATCATTGTTGGGGCGACTTTGGTTTCCTCCACAGTGAGGCCTTTAAGGGGAACGCTGAGAGGCAGAGAGCCCCTTACTTTGAAGGATCTCATTAGAGGCCTACAGGGAGACCAATGTTTCTGCTAAAGACAGAAGTTGGTCGCACTGTCACAGTGAATCTTGTGAATTAATTCATCACTCGGTGATCATCTTTGATTTAAATGATGTAACTTAATGTTGCTGTACATGTTGCTGAGTTCATTTCCTGAAAAAGGACGAAGAAGAAAAGAAAAAAGCAGATGCATGAGAGCGGAGAGGACAGCTCCAACAAGAGGATTCTGTGAGATGATGTAACAGGATTTTACTCACGATGGACCACCTGGACGGCAGACCCAAACAGGATATGGTAATATTTGACACTTAAGCTCCCTCTTCCTGTCATTAAATTAGCTGTGACGAACTACGGCTATTTTTTTGCCTGCAACAACTGTATTATTGTAAAGTACGTTTGAACGAAGTGGAAAATAGGAAGTGCTTCAGCTATGAGTAAAAAGCTGCTTACCTTCCCCTAAGGTGATTACTGTTATATCACAACACACTCTTTCATTTCAAACATGTCAAATCCTGTTTACACATCTACGCTACACTGACATATTTGTGTCTCAGGCACGGTCCAAGTTTGTCAGGTGCTTTCCTGTTTTCTTCTCCTGTCTGTTCATGTGTGAGCATTGTTTGATTTTTAGGAAGTCAGTCAACATGTTAACAGACAAATGGGAATTATTTTGGTCTGTATGTCTCATGAACCAGTCACTGCAAAAATCTCCACTAGATGCTGTTTAACTTTACACAGCTGTGTCTTGGACATCACAATGTCAGTTGGCTGTGGCAACCGCAGGCTAAATGAGGATTTAATTCTTGATGTCAGAAGGAAATGTGACTCCATTTGTTCTCACTGATTTATTTTTGGGGCCATTATAGTCAAACATCCAGCATTCAATCAGTCATGAACACAAGCTTTCATTGGCTGCAACGGTCGTACCAAAAGAGTTGAAAGAATTTAAATGTTTGGAACCGTACTTATTTCTTATAGCTTTCTTTTTTAAAATATAAATATAAATAACACTGCTGATAACACTCTTAGGTCTGTGAGTTGAGTAGACGCTTCAAGTCAATGTGAAGCTAGGAACCGAATAGCCTAAGTAGCAAAAAGTCTTCTGTGGGAATCAAAAAGGAACGAATAAGTGACAATTAGTGGTTTTGCAGGAAGTCCCGTGCTGGATAATCATGGTGGATGGGTAAACATGTTGGTTTACAACTTGGGACAGCTCTTAACTTCCTACAGGAGCCCTGCTCAAAAATGAGCATAGCCTTTGTTCAGGCAGGCCACAAAGCCATGCTCAATCCCAGCTGATGTCACTGCCAATACAAATCCGCTGATGGCTCAGCCGATGTGTTACGAAGCATCCAAATGGCAAATCTCACACAAGGCTTTAGTCTGTCTGTCACAGCTAGTTTACAACTCACCAACATCAAAGTCCTTCTTTTCATACCGTGTCTGACTTAATCAGTCCATTGTCAGTGATGCCTGTACACAAGGTTTTGCTGGTACCCTCCCTGCCTCCAGCTCTCTGAAGAAGCAATGCCCATGCTTTAAAAAATGAATCCAACACATAAATGCTAAAACCTGCAGTTCCTCCACTGGCCACTTGAGGATGGAGTCAAAAGCCAGTCAGTATTCCCAGACATCATCCATCCTCTTCTGCTTATCTGATTCAGGGTCACAGGGAGGGCTGAGTCTATCTCCACTATCACAGGGCAAGAGGCAGGGTAGACTCCAGACAGGTTGCCAATCTGTCGCAGGGCTAACATATAGAGACAGACCATCATTCACACATATGGCTAGTTTAAAATCACCATTTAACCTAACCCCATGCATGTCTTTGGGAGGAAGCTGGAATTCCAGAAGCAAACCCACACAGACTCACTCTTCTTAACTTCTTGCTGTTAAGCAACAGTGCTAACCACTGCATCACTGGGGGCTAGTCACTGCATTACCATCAGAGGGTAGAGTGGGTTGTCTGCCAAGTGGAAGGTTGACCGATTGATTCCCTGCCTGTCCAGTATGAACAAGATACTGAACCCCAAGTTGAGTGTGAATCTATGCACAAACGTTAGGCAAGGTATAGAAAAGCTTAGGTATAGGAGGAAAAAGTGCATGTGTGAATGGCTTGCACTAAAGAGTGCTCATTTAAAGTGGAAAAATACTAAGTGCCAGTCCATTCACCACTTTGACACCCACCAAATATCCAACTTCAGCTGCAAAATGATCATGTTTGCAGCCTGGCATAAAAGATGATTTTAGCCTGAATAGCTATTTCCACTTGAGAGTTAAAAGGCACCCATTTCGATTTTGTTGAGGCTTTAAGTTAGTTATATAATCTCTAAGACTGACAGGTGTGCAAAAAGTAGCTACGACTGCCTCATAGGCTTCATTTTTGCTACTTTAACTTGCTGAATTGGACCAATATACCATGTCAGTGAGGTTATGGTGAGAGAAATTCTAGTATTTTATTAGTCAGTTACTTAGCGCTAAATAGTAATCTGTGTTTGTGTGCTACACCCTTAAACTTTTAGGATGCATTTTGATAAACAAGTTATCTGTTGTTTACCGATAAATTGACATGTTACCATCTTGTCCTATTATGGTCACTACTGGCTCTAAAAAATAAAATAAAATAAAAATATCACCATGCTAAAATGCATTTTTTACATCACCAAGAGGTGATTTCACAATGGCTATTTCCATCATCTTAATACAGTCTATGGGCTTTCTGTGTATACCTGTTTTAAGGGAGGGGAGGTCCTAGGGCAGAGCTGTGCTGCCAGATACAGTATAGGTTACTGCAGATGGGGGAAAAAACCCTTATAATTCATTAATTTATTATTATTATTGTTTTTACATATAATATAAAGACTAGCTCATATTCAACAACTTCCACTGAGAGACAGGCGCACAGCCACAGCAGCACTCTGAAAGGAAAGCAAAGTGTTTGTCTAAGATAAAATTTCATCACCTCCAGCAGCTGGAGGCAAAAAGGGCCTTGTGTAATACAGAAAGAAAAAAACAACAACACTGTGATTGAGTTATCTCGGCTTCTGTCATTGCCAGCTGTAAAAGCTGTAAGCATTATAAATGAAGAACACGCAGTGCAAACTGCGCGGAAGTGGTCCCGCAGTCAGAGAGCAGGTTATAATTCAGGCTCGCAGTCATACTCTAAACTCCATTAAGAGGTCCCACATGTGGAGCGCATTCACGTCTTCATGGGCCGACACTGTTGGTGGCGGTTCAGGCTGTGTCATTAAACAGATAAATGAGATGCTTTTAACATCTCCCTTATGTTAAAACACTCTCCTCAAATAATAAGTACAAAATTATGTTTAATGTAAATCAAATGTTCATTTCTTCAAGCTCCAGCAGGTGTGCTGCTGCAAGCCTCGAGTTATTCTGTAAACACGCTTTCTTGCGAGCTTACACGATATTTTCAGCTATCTGACATGTTATTAAAAGAGATAAGGGAGACTAATGGAGTATACCTTTGAATAGTGAATGTTGAATCTGAATTGACTGGCAGGGAGAATAGAGTTATTCCTAGAAGACGGAGCACTTAAGTAAAGGGGGTTAAAGACACTTAAGCAAACGTAAATTCAATCAGACAGCGAGATTTACTGGACTGAAATCACATTCAAGCACTGCCGTTTATTTTTTCAGGTTACTGCATGTTTTTTTTAAAAACCTTGGGGGCTATGTGTAAAAGTTTTAAAAGGTTTGCTGACAAAATACACACTCACATCAGCCACATTAATAAAGCAAACCTTAGTAAACTGATGGTAGCTGTATAACATTTCTGCAAGTAGTTTAGGAATTAATCTTTTAATAAGCTAAAATAAGCACTTCGACAGTGGTCATCAGTGACAGCTGACTTTAAAACAGACTCAGTGCTTCTCTTTCTGCTTCACTGATGTCAACTAGTAACAGTATAAACCAGCACAGGCAGCTCGGGGATCAGGGACAGTTTATTATAGGGTTTATTCGGTATCCCTTCACAGGATACACAAATGAGTTTGTTACTGATATTCATCGCTCTGTCTCCTGCATGTGCTCTGTGTTACTGATCATCCTAGCTCACGGTTAATGACTAAATTATGAAAACAGACAGAAGTGACTTCATCTCTGACACTGTGAAATAGAAAACAGTCAGCACAACCTCTGATGCTTTTTCTGCTCAGTCTTAAGAGAAAATACATCTTTAATGATGATTGGTCTCCATGCTGAGTGATGTCTGATCATTAAGTGGGGGATAGACTTATTTGCTTTGTTAATTAGAAGCATACATGTAATCAATACCACTATTATAAAAATCCCCAAAAGCAAAGACTGGAGGCATAGTGGAGGTGGATAATTATCATTGGACCTGATATGCAGAATATCAGGAACGTCGTAGGAAAGCTGGAACGACGCCTTCCTCTCAGTTACTGAACCCACGGAGACTCAATTTCAAAAGCTAAAACTTTAGAAGCAGACATGACAGACCTTTAAAGTTTGAAAAGTACAGAAGCAAGCAGGCGGTGACCTGCGCAAGCGTTAGGTGAAGTTCATCTGTGCACAACTGTTTATATAAACTGTAGCCAAGCAAAATTGTGCGCTGAGATTTATTTATGTGTAGAAAAATACATTTACTCAAATAGATATAGCTTGTAGAACAAGAAACAAGGAAACTGGAGCAGAGCAGTGAGAGAGTGGGTGGAGGTCAAAGAGCTGGGGAAAGTTAATAACTTGAAATAGTAAATATACATCCAGCTGATGGGAATTTGGCAGCAGCGCAGTAAATTATCATCAAATGATCCACTTTGTTTCAAAATATGCCCGCTGTATACTTTCTGGGACAAAAGTTTCAATTACTTAGGACAATGTGTATGTTTATTGTTTTACTGCTGCTATTAAGTGTCTGGTCTTAAAGTGTTGCCGTCAGGAAGATGGTGGAGACAGCTAATCTCAGATGGCGCTCTGCCCTGAGGGGACAGATAAATGAGGACCACCAGGGTGGATAAAACAACCAGCGAAACTGGGTCTAGGATGATCGTGGACTTTATTAACTTAAGTTAGAACAAATGTAGAGAAGCTTGACCAACGCTTTTTGATTGATATTCTCACATTAGTCAACATAACGAGCCTCTGGACTCAAAAAAAGAAAGCGTTCGGGCATGTTTCTCTTTTTTAAGGAAACATTTTCAGTAGCTGAAGTGTAATTTTCCATTGCCCTGAAAAGGAAAATAATCAAATAAACACACAATTTCCAGGACGGTGAGGCTGGGGTTGTGAGAAAGGAGGTTAGATGTAATTCTTTTCATGCTTTGCAGTTTCTCATTTAGTCTCTATCACAGAGGAAAAAGCATCAGCTAAGCCACTCATATGCCTCAAGTTCTACATTGCACCACAACACATTTAAATTCCTGTAACACATTTGCAGAGATTTTAGTAATCCACAGCGCTTAGCTGAAGGATCTGTTGCAGAACTTGGAAGTTTTTTCTTTAGAAACAAACCGTGAGGTCCTTTTAGTATCCATCTCTGATGAAGAACAGAACACAGACATACTGTCTGTAAGGCTGTGACATCCCTGAAATATTAAATGTGTTTATAGACTATAAAAAAACTGCTACCAAAGGAAAATGTTTTTTTTTTAAACTACTGCATGATCTGCTTGAAAAGTGATTAAAATTGAAATCAGACCCGATCCCAGCATTAAGGCCAACAAAGTTCAGACCATGCGTTTTGTCTCCATGTGCAGGGGCAGATGTGAAAGAATTAGTAGGTGTTGTGATAAGCTTTGAACCACCGTGGAAAGTTATGGTGTTGAATGAACACAGACCACTAACTGAGCCCCCACACCCCGATTCGGGAACGAGTGAAAATGTGCAGCGCTAATCAGGTGAAAATAAACAGAGTCGCACCCCCAGGCATCATGGTAATGAGAGGAATGAGTGCAGGATGTTGAGGCCTAGACACCACAGTGAGCCCGTGTTCGTGCTAGTTTTGCTACCTGGATATCAGCATTTCCTCACTAAATAAAACTTGTATGAGGAAGCAATAATAACTTACGCTGTTTATGTGTATCTGTGGTTTGTTGGGGGGAAGACAGGGTCACTCACTCAAATGGATTACTCTGGATTAAAGCCAACAATGCCTTGGAGAGTCTGCACACAAGCTGTGAGCCTTAGAGGAGCCAGTGTACTGTGACTGGGGGACTCCATCCCGATCTCCAGGATCGCGGGAAATTTCCCATAGAGATGAGGAGAAGCAGATGTCTCTCTTTTTTGGTGTCACACAGATTCCGTATTTGTTTCCCTCCTTCATACAGTCGAACCTGGGCCTTCTTCCCCCCCAAGGGATGGGGGAGGAACACGAGCACCATGGGAAGGGCAGCTGTCCTTGAGCCCAGTCACATGACGGGGGAGTCCTTTTTGTGGGAGGCACTGGCTTTAGGTACAGAGCTGTGAGCACATGGAGCGAGTCCAAGAGCTCCCAACTTTCTCATGGAAAAAGGCAAACAAGAAAATTTGATAAAAGCGTCATGCTCTGACGATTCCCACTTAAGATGGACAACCAGCACGCTTTTTCTAGGTGGACTGGGCTTTACTATTTTGTTCCCAATGTTGATATAGGGTGTGACCCCTGACTTCTGCCAGGAAGAAGAATCATTGATATCAGATGGGACCCACTAGACCACTCCCCCTCTTCTCATCGGGAACCTTCTGGAACTTGTACTTTTACAAATATCCTCTCTGGCTCTGTGTAGTGCACCTGCGACTCCCATGGGCCCTATGGCTTCCCCAGAGCCCGGTGCCTTGGCTTCTTCGGCTCAGTAATGACGTGAATACCACGGCTTGCAGCGTAAGACAAACAGTTGGTCAACTGCTGGCTGTTTGGCTGTGGTTTGTAAACAGATCAGCAGGGGGAGGAACAGTTACTCCCAGTGGAGATGAGACTGACTGACTATCCTGAGGCGGGAGAGCAAAAGGACAAGATACAAGGCTTATAGTTGTCTGCTAAATGTCCATGTTGCCTTGCCATCGGCTGAGATAAGGTTTTTGGTATGAGACTGTTTAGGTGGCCAAGATCATCCTTCAACCAAAGCATTTAGATTAGAGCACCCAATTTAACAAAAATCTAAATGCTAAAATGTTTAAAATGTGTGAGATACCGGAATTCCTACGAGGCTGCTCCTTCCATGACCTTGAAGTTTAAGAGGAGGGAGCAAGCAAGAGACTAATCCTTCTGGAGATAAATGAATACCTTCTTCAGTAAAAAGAATGTGTTAATAAACAAGTTATTTAAAAAAAAAAGTTCCACTTATTTTCCATGTGTGCATTTTTTGTTGATACTGCATAGTGAAATGTCGACAACACTGGAGAATTTGTGGAATTAAAAAGACTGATAGCTGCTCGATACTCGTGGCATAAAAGTGAGAATAACTCTAGAAGGACATTTTAGCATAACAGCATTTGAGGCAGAACATCAGGAAATATCAAAAAACCCTCATGAGCATCTGTGCACAGAGCGAATCTTGGTTACATTCCTTTTAAAGAGTATGTAAATACACTACAGCCATCTCTTCACCGATGCTCCTTTTTTTGAAAAACACGTTTCGGATTTTTTTGATAACAGCTCCATCACAGTGTCAAAATGTTGATGCAGATTAAACAATGAAACCAAACAGATCTTGGCAAATGTTGACTATAAAAATCCCTGCAATACATCATGCTGTAATGAGCGAAGCACATGTCAGGGTAAAAGTGTGAGTCACGGTCGAAAGTTTTCGAGGAAGATTACTGACCCTGGCGGTGTTAATAAGGCTGTATATACTATGTGCCTCTGTGTTTAAGTAGAGCTGAATGATCCGGGATTAAACGGAGGCACGCACGCAGATGACAAACTGGTGTCGATGGGGTTTGGAGGCCAGGCTTGTACGCAACACTTTCATATCAGCAGGGTGGCTCCGGTGGTCAGTCATCAAGTGTCTTTGTGCTGGTGATCAAAGAAGATTGCAGTCTATTGTTTACCATGCTATTCTCTCAATATACAAGAGGAAGCACTTTAGTACTGAACTCATCTGTCATCCTGACACATCTTGCAACTCAACAATTGCAAATCTGCTCTAATGTTCCTCTGTGAAGCATTGGGGTGTCTCCATTCACACTATGCTACACCTGGCTGTAAAGAAACACCACACCTGCAGATCCAGAACACCACAGATAGAGAGATTAATCACACTACAAATGGATGCTGTGATTGATGGGAAACTGCGGCCCTGTGGTCATATGCGAGATAGCCTGAGGAACCAGTACAAAAGGGGGCTAAATGGGCCATCATCTGGCATTCAGCAGTATTCAGACCAAAAAGGGCTTCTTCTTTCTTCTTAACAAGGAGAAGTGAGGGAAGAGAAGCTCCACATCTGCTGCTTTTGATGGTGCAGTTGCAAGTAGTTCCCCACCCTCCCTCTTGACCTCTTCGCTGTGGTTTTCCTCCTCTTCTTATTATTCCTACTTCCTCCTGAGAGGACATATTCCCACACTGTAACCAGAAGGAATCTTGGTTCTTTCTGGCGTGACTTTGTCCACTTTCGTCGCAGAGATACCCAGAAGCTCCCTGGGTTTGAAGGAGGGGCACGGTTAGAGGGGGCAAAGGGCTCACCGTCCCAAGGGACAGCCCTAGTCTTCCACATAACAGATAAACTGTAAGTGGGATTTACACACTCACGTTATGCCACCCCGCCCACTGCCTTTAGCCCCCCATGCCTCCTGGGAAAGCTCTTATCAATGTGAAGAAGTCACTGAAGGAAATGCCATCTTAATTTAAAGAGCCTGCACACCGCTCTTCATCTCCTGTCTACAGCGATGAGAAGATTTGCTTTGCCACTGCTGGGTTCGGACATGGCTTGCAACTATTAGACAGGGTGCCTCGTGGCATTGTGGCTGGCGTGCTAAAGGATCTGACCTGTGCACCCTAGTGCTTCCAGGATCAGATTACAGGCCTCACAGACATGGCAGAGAGCGTAGAAGCAACAGGAACAGGCTGAGCACACAGGCTTGGGAAATGTGCTCATGGATGGACAGACCTTATTACTCTGGGCAGGAAACACAAATCTGCAGATGTTGAACAGCTGGGAGACATCTGCATGGGAAATAAGTTATCCTGAAATATGGGATCCCGGGATCCCGGGTGTACTGCTGTGTTTTACATCCAATAGCTTGTGTAAGAGAGTCCTATTGCGTGAAGCTGAAATGAATAAATTGGATTTCTGAATGGAGTGGCACAGTGGAGGCAGTCTCTACTATATTTCTGAGAAATTGCCCATATACTCAATCTGAAAGGGGCACGAATGGCACCTTATATGCAGCATATTTATTCCCTTTGGTGGAAATGAGATGGAAGCTGAGGGAAGCGAAGCAGGAGAAGAGATAAGAGCAAGTTGTTTCAAGGATGCAGTCAAGTAAAGTACTACAGGCAGTGTCCAGTCCCAAGCATCTGGTATCTGAGATGATGTTATGCATGCAGGGTGCTTGAGAAATGTGAAACAAGTGATAAACCTCAAAGCAACAAACAAAAAATAAAAGAGGCCTTTCCCATGAACTGGCTGATGGACGACTTGAAGTTATGCAATTTCTGTCATGGTCTCCGTGCCTGCCCGGTCGGCCCCACAAGGCTACAATTGCTGTTGCTGTTTTCTCCCTCTCTGCCTGGGCGGAGCTCACTGTGGGCTCCCGCCCTTGGCCCACACACACACCTGACAACACTCACCCATCATCACCGGGAGCACTATTTGAGGCTGGAACACAGATCCTCTCGTCGCTGGATGATTGTACCCCTAACGTTAGTGTTCTCACAGCTCTTGTGCTTCATATCCGTGACTTGTGATTAGTTGGTGACCTGCCTTCTCGTCTGCTTCAGATCTCCCCCCCCCCCGGACCTGCGACCTCCCTGCTGCGGGAAAGTGTGTGAGTGTGAGCGAAGGAGACGTGAGCGAGTTACCCTGTGATTCCCCTCGGAGTTTTGGATCCCTTCACTGTATATATATTGCACTGCACTGTAAATAAACCACACCTTGGAGATACCTTACCGCTCTGCGTTGAATCCCTGTACCAGATCGTGACAGAATCATCCAGCCACGAAAATGGATTCAGCAGACCCAGCGGTCTCGACTCCCACCCTCGCCACTTTGGCCGCGATGCTGGCACGCCACGAGCAGATGTTCATTCACCTTCGAGCAGAGCTCGCGAACCTCACACAGGCCGTGGCTCAGCTAATACCGCTACCGGCCGCTCCTCTGGTCGCCGCTCCTCCGTTGGAGGCGCCAGTTCCAGCTGTAAGTGTCGCGCCACCTGTTCCCTCACCTGTTCACGTTGACAGATTCCTCCCTACTCCCAGGGCTTTCACGGGAGAGATTGATAAATGTGCTGGTTTTCTCACTCAGTGTACCCTTCAGTTTCGCCAGCAACCGCAAGCCTTTTCTACTGATGGTGCTAAAATCGCTTATATTGTCCAGTTACTCCAGGACCGTGCTCTAACCTGGGCTCAAGCTGCGCTTCAGGCGGAGCCGGACATCACCTTTTCTGACTTTCTGACTAAGTTTAAAGGTGTGTTTGACAGGAAAGCCACAACTGCCACCGCCGGCCAGCGCTTGCTTGCGCTTAAACAAGGTAAACGCAGCATGGCTGATTTTTCTATTGACTTTTCTACCTTGGCTGAACAGGCGAAATGGGGGGAAGAGGCCCTTAAAAGTGCATTGCTCACTAATATTAATGAGGAAATAAGGAATGAACTAATGCTCCGAGAACTACCTTCCTCCCTGGATGCGCTTTTGGTTTTGTGTATGCGGGTGGACGATCAGGTGCGCGCACATCGGAGCGCACGCGCGCGTTCGGGGCATGCCCCGCTGGACTTTTGTGGGACCCCTACTGCGGCCCATGGATTGTGTGACGCCGACGCCGGGGATGGGGAAGAGCCCATGCAGCTTGGGCGCTCGCGGCTGTCGCCCGCGGAGCGCCAGCGCCGCCTTGCCTCCGGTGAGTGCGTTTACTGCAGCCGTAAAGGTCACTCTGTCTCCTCCTGCCCAACGCTGGCAAAAGGGCGCGCTCACCAGTGATCGTGAGGGTGCTGGTGGGCGATCTGTCGAGTGAAAGCCCTCTCCCCAGGCTTCTTTTGCCGGCTACTCTGCGTGTTTGGACTGTTTCTCATTCTCTCTCCGTTCTCATTGACTCTGGGGCTGAGCAGAACTTTATTGACACCTCACTCGCCGCCAAATTGAACATCGCCTTGGAGCCTCTGTCACACCCCCTTCGCGTTCACGCACTGTCGGGCCAGCGCCTGCCTGACATCACTCATGTTTCTGAATTCCTTTCATTATCTCTCTCTGGCAATCACGCAGAAAGGATTTGTTTTTTTTCGTTTAAGGCTCCTCTCACTCCGCTGGTTCTGGGTCATCCCTGGCTTGTCCTCCACAACCCGCATATCGACTGGGAGAAGGGTGCCGTGCTGGGTTGGAGTGTGGCCTGCCACATGAACTGCCTCCGGGCTGCGGCTTCCCCGGTTTCGCTCCCGCCCGCGGCCTCGCCGTCAGACGCCCCGGACCTCTCGATGGTTCCGCGGGATTATCATGATCTGCGGGGTGTTTTTTGTAAGGATCGGGCGCGGTCCCTTACCCCGCACCGCCCGTACGATTGTGCCGTCGACCTTCTTCCTGGAGCTCCGCTGCCGTCTAGCCGCCTGTACAGCCTCTCCCGGCCTGAGAGGGATGCTATGGAGCGCTACATCTCGGAGTCGCTGGCGGCGGGGTTGATTCGCCCCTCCTCTTCCCCTGTCGCGGCTGGGGTTTTTTTTTGTGGATAAGAAGGATGGTTCGCTGCGGCCGTGTATTGACTTTCGGGGCCTTAATCAGATCACTGTTAAGAACAAATACCCTTTGCCGTTGCTTTCCTCCGCCTTTGAACTGCTTCAGGGCATGACCGTCTTTACCAAGCTGGATCTGCGCAACGCTTACCACCTGGTGCGCATCAGGGAGGGGGATGAGTGGAAGACCGCGTTCAATACGCATCAGGGCCACTTTGAGTATCTCGTGATGCCGTTTGGGCTGACTAACGCCCCCGCGGTGTTTCAGCCGATGGTTAATGATGTCCTTCATGATTTTGTTAACCGTTGTGTGTTTGTGTACTTAGATGACATCTTGGTCTTTTCTAAGACGCTCGAGGAGCACAAGGTCCATGTCCGGCAGGTCCTGCTACGCCTTCTGGAGAACCGGCTCTTTGTGAAGGGGGAGAAGTGCGACTTCCACGTGTCGTCTGTGAGTTTTCTGGGCCACATTATCGAGAAGGGGGACTTGCGGACAGATCCGGAGAAAGTGCGGGCTGTGGTGGAATGGCCTACTCCTCCTGATCGCCGCCAAGTGCAACGTTTTTTGGGATTCGCCAACTTTTACAGACGGTTCATTCGTGATTTCAGCAGAATCGCTCTCCCTCTCACTAAACTCACCTCTCCCAAGGTTCCCTTCCAGTGGGATTCTGCCGCTCAGCGAGCCTTCGCCCTGCTCAAGGACAGGTTCACCACCGCTCCCATACTCCGGCAACCGGACCTTACACGGCAGTTCGTTGTGGAAGTGGACGCGTCGGACTCCGGGGTTGGGGCAGTTCTGTCTCAACAGATGGACGGTAAGCTGCACCCGTGTGCCTTTTATTCTCGCCGTCTCTCCCCAGCAGAGTGTAACTATGACATCGGGGACCGGGAGCTTCTGGCCGTCAAGCTGGCCCTGGAGGAGTGGAGACATTGGTTGGAGGGAGCAGCACAACCATTCATCGTCTGGACGGATCACAAGAATCTGGAGTACCTGCGCTGGGCTAGACGTCTCAATTCCCGGCAAGCCAGGTGGGCACTGTTTTTCGCTCGTTTTGACTTCACTATCACCTACAGGCCAGGAACACGGAACGTAAAGCCAGACGCCCTGTCCAGGCAATTCTCCATCACTGGGGAGGACTCGGACCCTGAGCCTGTCCTCCCGGCCGCCTGCGTAATTGGAGCCATCTCCTGGGAGATCGAGGGGCTCATCCAAGAGGCGCAGGAGACCGAACCGGATCCTGGCACTGGTCCACCTGGTTGCCTCTTCGTTCCTTCAGCCGTCCGCTCTCAGGTTCTCCAGTGGGCTCACACCGCCCGCTTTTCATGCCATCCTGGGGTCCTCCGCACCTGCTCGTTCCTCCGACGTTACTTCTGGTGGCCTGCTATGACTAGGGATGCCAAGGAGTATGTAGCCGCCTGTTCGACCTGCGCCCGGAATAAGCTTTCGAACCGCCCTCCACCGGGTCTTCTGCAGCCTCTCCCTACACCAGCTCGACCATGGTCCCATGTTTCTTTGGACTTTGTCACGGGCCTGCCGCCCTCCGCTGGTAACACCGCCATCCTGACCATTATCGATCGTTTCTCCAAAGCTGCACACTTCGTCGCCCTCCCGAAGCTCCCCTCGGCCTTGGAGACGGCCCGGCTCCTCACCTCCCATGTGTTTCGTCTTCACGGGATCCCCGAGGACATCGTCTTGGATAGGGGGCCGCAATTCACGTCCCGTGTTTGGAGGGAGTTCTGCTCCGCACTGGGGGCCAAGGTCAGTCTGTCTTCCGGTTTCCATCCACAGAGTAACGGGCAATCGGAGCGGGCCAACCAGGAGCTGGAAGCTGCCCTCCGCTGTGTCACTTCGCACAACCAATCGACCTGGAGTGAACAGCTTCCATGGATCGAATACGCCCACAACAGCCACACATCCTCCGCCACGGGCAAGTCTCCCTTCGAAGCGTCCCTGGGCTATCAACCACCTTTGCTCCCGGCCATCGAAGGTGAGCACTCCGTTCCTTCTGTACAGGCTCACCTCCGCGGGTGCCGTCGTGCCTGGCGGACGACTCGGGCTGCCCTGCTCCGTACTAAGGAGCGGAACAAGACCCTCGCTGACCGTCGCCGGACACCGGCCCCCGTGTACGCCATCGGTCAACAAGTATGGCTGGCTACCCGTTTTGTGCCGCTACGGACTGAGTCGAAGAAGCTGTCTCCTCAGTTTATTGGCCCTTTTCCCGTTGAGGCCATTGTGAACCCTGTGTCTGTCCGCCTCAAGCTGCTGCGCAACATGCGCATTCACAATGTCTTTCATGTGTCTCAGGTCAAGCCGGTGCTCTCCAGCCCGTTGTGCCCTCCCTCCAGGGCCCCGCGGCCCCCCAGCTCGTGGATGGTCAGCTGGTCTACAATATCGCCCGCATCATGGACTCCCGGCGCCGGGGTCGGGGTTTTCAGTACCTGGTTGACTGGGAGGGCTACGGGATAGAGGAACGCTCCTGGGTGCCTCGAGCTGCTGTCCTGGATGATGCCATGCTCCGGGACTTCCACCGCAGGCATCCAGGTAAGCCTGGTGGGTCACCGGGAGGCTCCCGTTGAGGGGGGGGTACTGTCATGGTCTCCGTGCCTGCCCGGTCGGCCCCACAAGGCTACAATTGCTGTTGCTGTTTTCTCCCTCTCTGCCTGGGCGGAGCTCACTGTGGGCTCCCGCCCTTGGCCCACACACACACCTGACAACACTCACCCATCATCACCGGGAGCACTATTTGAGGCTGGAACACAGATCCTCTCGTCGCTGGATGATTGTACCCCTAACGTTAGTGTTCTCACAGCTCTTGTGCTTCATATCCGTGACTTGTGATTAGTTGGTGACCTGCCTTCTCGTCTGCTTCAGATCTCCCCCCCCCCGGACCTGCGACCTCCCTGCTGCGGGAAAGTGTGTGAGTGTGAGCGAAGGAGACGTGAGCGAGTTACCCTGTGATTCCCCTCGGAGTTTTGGATCCCTTCACTGTATATATATTGCACTGCACTGTAAATAAACCACACCTTGGAGATACCTTACCGCTCTGCGTTGAATCCCTGTACCAGATCGTGACAATTTCAGCCTTATTCTGTTGTCAGTTTTAAATCAGCCATCATAACAGCATGTGTTTCTTTTGTATTTACCTTTAATGGCAAACAAAATGGGAAACATACTATGCACACTGCAACTGTTTATTGGATTTCACAAGTATAATTAATAAAAACACAAACACACAAAAACCCCAGATGTTTTATTGCAACAGAAACTTTAAAGTCAAAGTACGTGCTTTTATTAAAAGAAATCTTTTAACGCTTCAGCGACATATTGGCAATTCTCTTTATCGCGTAACACGCATCTGTCTGAAGAATGAAAAAGTGTGTGATCTTAGAAGTACCGCAAAGCCAATCGCTTCAAAGAAAGGCAGCAGCTGTGAAGACATGAAAGCTTAAAAAGCCCTTATCAGATTGGTAAAGTGTTTTTCTCAAGACACGAAGAAAGGTACAGACACGCACACAAACCCAAGGAATCATGAATCAGAAGTTATTAGCATAATTCAAAGTAAATCACGAGAGACACATCAAGGTTCAGCAGTTTATAAGCTTTGCTGCAAAAAGGTATAAAAATCTAAATTTAAATATGTGCGATATAGCGGATCTTGTACCATCTTTTCTCTGATGAGAGAGACTTCTATTTTCAGTGCCTATACCAAAAGTTAGGTCCTGAGGCTGAACACAAGATGATAAGAACATACTGTACATGGCAGTTTTAATGCATCACACTCAAAGGACCAGAAACTGTGCTATCATGGATAATAACACTCCCAGAGTACCCCAGCTATTAAACGATAGTATTCTGGGTCACTTGCTTGACCATACATAGACTGACTATTACATCTAATTGCACTAGTCTGTCACAAGCAATATTAATCATATTGAACTGCTCAGTAAGTTCCATGTGGCATGATTTATAGACAAACTTCGTCTCTCTATAAAGTGGCGTTTGGACACAGTTCAGCTCAGGGAGACCAGGCAATCGCTATAACATCTGAAATTACTCATAATCTCAGTTCCCAGAAAACCTTGGGAAACACTGTCTTGCTGTGCAGTTGGAGTAATCTGACTCATTCGCTAAATTAGATGCTTCGTGAGGTGCCAAGTTGATAGCTTTTAGAATCCTAAGGAATTTCTGTCAATCCACAGTTGAAAACTTAGACTTAGGCAGAGAAGCGAGAAGCAGGATTCCTCCTTTGGATGCCAAAGTCATGAGACTCCTGGATTTACAAGTCAGATAAAGGTTTATCTGCCCTTGGAAAAGGTCATAGGCCCCAAACTGGATTTTAATCAGATGGAGCAGACAGGAAAGGAAGTGAGACTTCTGAATGTGTGATGCAAGTTGCCAAAGGAAGAACATAAAGACTACCTGAACACCAGAACGTTTACCTTAAATCTGATTCTTTACCATGTTTTTTTGTGTATGTGACTTTTTGTGATCCGTCTTTTTTAGCTGTTAATAATTATTGCAGTTAATATTTTTTTTTTTTAAAAAGGAAGGTTTTAATCTGAACGCACCAAAGGAAGTGTTAAACAGATGGCTTATTAAGCAGTGAGTCTGCTATTCTGTATTAAGTTGTTTCAGAAGAATGTCGAGCCTCACTTGGACTTGTCTGCAACAGCGAAGATAAAAGTTTTATTTCTGTCATGAGAATATCTGCTGTGCTGCAATGATCTAATCATGCGGATTGAGTTAGAAGGAGAGTTGATCAGAGACACATCTTTGTGTGCAGCCTAGCCTGACACTGGAGATACGAACACCTTGTTAAAAATGTGAGAATCGGGCATATTAATGATAATACACAAAACTGATTGAGTTGTTTTAAATCCAGCTATGACAGCACCCCGGTGCAGAATGAATGAATTAGTTGCTAGCTCAAGGGTCTTACAGCTGCAGCTTGCTGCAGGGTTCACTGTAATGCAACTGTCTCATTAGGCCACTCATAAGGAATTATGCTCATATCAAAGAGTTAATCAATACAGCTATGTATAAATCAGCAAAATGCAGAAAGAGGTTTTTCAACGTGGAACGATATGACAGTATTAGGAAGTTCACTGTTTGTACAACAGACTACAACACGTATCTTGAGACTCTGAGATGCTTACAGCCGTGAATGAATAATGCTGGTAATACTGGGAGTTTGCAGAGAAAAAGACAGTCTCAGAAAAACAGTGTGTACAAAGCGAAAGCGTTTGTAATAAAGGCGCTTATGCTTTTGAAGTACTTTTTTCCCCTTCTTAGATTCCAAACAAAAGATGTTCATAAATAATAACAATATTACACATAAATGGCGAGAGAGAGACAAGATAATTTTGTGCTCGGCGTGGTTCCTCTGTTTGCAGTGCCTCCCTTTTCATATGAAAATCAGTGTCATCTTGGAAAATGTAACAGAAGTGAAAACGACTAAAATTTAATATGTGTAAAAGACGGCGTGGCAGCGGGACCTCCTCATTAGTAGCTGCTGCTTTTGATTGTGGACAACAAAACAATTCTTACATCCTTCTGGTGGCTGTACGGGATCCCATCAGATTATACATAAATATACATACATTAAATCTATAAAGATTAATTAAAGAAGTAAAACATACAGTTTTTCATCGACTTACTTGAAGGATTATCATGCAAGTGATATCTGTATGTAATGTGCTGTTTGTAGCACTGCTACAGCCTCATGCTCTATCCATAATAGATGCAAAATCACATCAAAGCCTAAATAGACACAACTGAGTGATTTTCAGCATCTGAAAAAAACCTCTCTCGTGTCTCATCACAGTTGTGTTGTTGGCAGGATGACCAGAGGGTGGCACTCTAGTAACAGCAGTAAAATGGTTGTAAACCGCATGTTTTTATATGAGGCTGTTTGGATATGTATAGCACCAATATCGCACTCAAAATCAAGAGCTGTATAAGACAGACGGAGTATGATGCTTTCAAAAATAGTTTGGGGAATTTTTTTAAGACAATATATGTAAATAGACTAGACTAGATTCATCAGTCAAAGTGATTGCAGTTAGTTTAAAGGCAGATGTAAATCAAAGCAAATAAATCTGTACATATTTAGTAAATATCTTTGCCATACAGACCTGCAGCTTAATCTGCAGTTAAAGCACTAAGATTTTAAGTTATAGCAACTCTGTATCATCTCATACTATTTAACATTCAGGTTTTGTAAAAAGAAAGAAAAGGATTTACACAAAATATAGTCTATTAAAGTCCTGCTTAAATTTGGGATCCAAGATCGATTACACTCCACATGCTCACTCTTTTTGACTTGTAAGGATAAATGTGAAGCAAACAGGAAACAAGTGCTGCTGTGATTTTGTTTCCTTTCGTCATGCATTTCACTGTAGCTTTTCATAAGAGGACAGTTAAAAAGGATTTTTTTAAATAATTATTTTCCCCCCAAAATCAACAATAACTTTCCAATTTGCACACTAGAAGAAAGAGCTTCAGTGTGAGTTTACATACTGAATCCCAAGTGTGCATGGTAGTGTTGATGAAATAGCATAGTACATAGCCAAAACAAGTCATTTATCAAGAGTTTCATCAACATGAGGCATCATTTGGGAGCATTTCCTGTTTCAAAAAACTCCTCAGGGACTTAGTTATCAGTGAGCATCAATTCCCTGTAGACTCCTCTTGCTGAGACAGTGGCCTTGAGACAGAGTGTGACCCTGCACCTACACAGCTTGATGGCCTAAATGGTTTAATCAATGTGGGTCTTTGAGGGATAAGGGCTCTTATGGGGGATGATGCTCAAGGGTGCATAGGGTCAGAGTGGATGATCAATATTTAAGGGGCCCACAGCATTGGCAATACAGTGCAGATGTGCATCTTTAGCTCCCTTCTAGCCAAAAAATAAGCTACTTGTAAAAAATGAATATGCCCCTGGGTAAATTAAAGGCGGACATTGTATGAAATAAGCTTAGAACTGGAGTTGAATTATGATCCTGCTGTTACATTTGTACATAAAAACCAAAAAACTAAGTGCAGGTAGCATTGTTCCCATTGTTCCCTTAACAATATAAGTTAGCACAGGGCAGCTGAATCAGCTATCTCGATGAAAAAAATGGATTCTGAATGTGAGACTCTATAAAATGAGCATGAACTGCAATATTTCTGTCACTCTGCACAAAGAGAAAAAATATATCTTCATCAGCTCTTTTATCACCCTTAATTTAAGCTGTGTACTTTTGGTTATATCCTGAAAAAGGCTGTCTTTATGCATTATTTAGGTGGTGTTTTCTGACTAACACTTCCCAGTGACACTTTTTTTGTATTGGCGAGAAACCATAAATAACCCCATTTTAATATATGACAATGAATACACTAGGAGCTACAGCTTCATCCTCCCTAAGGCTTCTTGGAGAGGATGATTTGAGCCACACTCTCCACTATTTCGCTCGTCATACCTGCCAAAGGAAACAACAACGAGAGCTTCATGCACCATGTCTTTATTCACCTTGTGTGCTTTTGTTGGATCAGAGTCTTGTCCGTCTTGTCTAATACTTGATGTAATTAATGAGCTCAGAGTTCAGTGCGACCAAAAATCTGCCTATGGAGCAGGAGAGAGACAAACCTGTCGATAGTCAACAACTGAGTTTATGTAGTGCTGAAAATGGAGGTTAACCACACACAAAAGCAAGTCTGACCAAGAGTTCATCGAGCTCTGCTTCAATAGATTGAAGCTTAAGTCCTCATCGACTGGCTGTCGAGTTGCAGCTTATCTAACTTTGTGCTTCTGGGGCTGAAAACTTTCTAAAACTGAAAGACCTGGATATTCTTCAAAGGCTCTTGAACAAACTTTTTTTTTTAATCCACATGAAAATGTACATACTGCAAAACAAAAAAGTCAGATGCACTGGCAAGGTGACCTCTGTTGTAGCGTGCAGCAGTTGCTAAGTAGGTTGACCTTGTGGAGCACCTTGGTGAAGCCCTCATTCACACTTTTGAATGAAATGGCTGAGCCAGTACTGAACTAATTGCCATGCCCTTTGTGTGGAATTTAACATAACCCTGGTCCTGTAGTGTATGCAGCCTGAGCCATTTTCAACTGTCAATTTGTATGTGCATTACAGAATTTTCTATTAAAACTGAAAACTCATTTTCCTGTACAGATGTGTCTCCGTCAAAACCCCCGTGGTGCTGTTGAAATAGAGATCGGCAAATCTGCAATCTGTTGAACAGCATCTGCTGTAATAAACACCCTGAAATCATCAAAATTCAGAGCGTGTGAGAGTGAGGCAGACCCCTAAGCTAATATCAGTGTGACCATTACTCACAATCCCGCCTGGTCAATCATGCTAAATGTCCCCATTGCTGCTGTTGTCATCCAGCCTTTGCTCCTCAGCCCCCTCCTCACACCGGAGGCCTAATCCATCATCCTGCCTGCAGTGCAAAGGGATGGAGCATGCAGAAAAGCTACACTGAGGGATTTAACTTTGTTACCACCAGAGGCCATAAATCTACAGCGGCTGCCTCCAAGAGCTGCTCTACAGTTACATGATTAAATGTATGACATAACATAAAGGATGCATAGATGTGAATGAGAAATTGTGGTTGTGGCACTATTGTGATATTTTACCTCGGCTATAGAGCTGTACCCTAATGTGCTGCATAGTTCTACGCTTTTAATATATTTCAAAGATGAACTTTATCAAGATTTAAAGATTTGGTCCAGTCAGCTTCTTAACTTGACAAACAGTGTGGCTTAATGGAAAGAAACCATTTCATCCAATTCTTAAAGGAGTTTTTTTTAAAATATATATTTATCATTTTGATATTAAAATGTAGTTTTCCAACCCAGCCTTGTAAATACAAGTAAACATGTTTCTTCATCTAACAATATATCTTGCTATGCATTAAATACATCCAGTACACCTAAAGAGAATCTAATGAACAAATGCAAAAACACTTCTTATCCTCTTATTGACAGCTTCTTCTAATGACATGCAAATGCTCACTGCAAAATTCAACCTTGTATGGATTGGTTTATTGATCGTCCTTTAACGACAGGACAAAGGTCAAGGGTTACGTGCTTTCTCGTGTACGAGTCCACATGCTTAAAGACGTATTGTGATATCCATTTTGCTGACTCTTTCAGTGACGCACTTCCAGCGTCCTCTGTCAGGCAACAATAAACCATGTGTACATGTTTTACAAGTCATAGCCACATATGGAGACAGTGACCTTCAGTGATGTGGATAACAAGACAACTGTTGATGAAAGCGTCATATTTCAGACGTTATACTGAGTCAATGTGACAGACAGTGACTTGAGGCACTAATTACACTCTGTCTTGTCACAGTTAAATTGTCACACTGGTCCTGTTTTCAACACCAGAGGGAGCTGCCTGCAGGGTGAACGTACCTTTTTTGCATTTACTGAAGTCTGATGTATAGTGGGAGAACGCAGCAATGTGTGAACTGGAGTTAGCACTAACGTATTATTTTTTGCTCTCTGGAGCGTTTTGATTTATGTTGTTTTCTCCTTCGAGTAAATAATTCTGCAGAGGCTTCTGATTATTCAAAAATGAGTGAAATGTGTGACAAGATGCCCTTTTCCACTAAAAGCATGTTTACCGTGTCTTGGAGTGGATTAGCACGAGGAAGAGGATAGGCTCTGTGGATCGTTTATTTTTAAAAATGCAGCGTGGTCGTTGCATACTTTGTTTATACACTGACTGGCATCGTTAAGTGAGAGCAAGCAGACTCTCTCTTGCCAATTGTCCTCTCGACACAAATCAACTTTTGTGGCTGAAGACAGAGGAGGTGGAAGAGGAAATCCTATAGGCCGGAGAGTGCTCTGTGAGACGCAAGTGTTTTTCTTTGCATGGAGACAACAAAGAAAGGTCATGTGAGGCTTCAAAGGACATAATGATATTTCATCTTAAGCACTGTTGTTGTGCAACAGGATAGTTTCTGTAGTTGGAAGAGAACTATCTCAATGTCTGAATATGTGATTTTTCAATCTGAAAAACTGGCTCTGGTATGAATATTCATTTCTCGCTGCATTTACATTCCAGTTTCTCTCCAATTGAGAAAGTTATTGAACGTTTACCAAGCTTTTAAATATGACCTTTTCAGGCCAACATGCCTTCCAATCACAGCTGGACTAACTATATTGAAATTCTAACCCTCCTCTTCTGTTGAACGGCCCTCTTTTTCTTTCTCCGTGCACGAGCCGGGTTTATCTTTAGTGCGCATTGAATATTTATACAGCAGGTGGCTGGGGAGTCAGTCACTGATCTCTAAGGTGACTTGCTGAGCCTCTGTGGGAGGTGCTGGTGTGATGGGGTTGGTCTGGGATGAAGTCACATGGGACATATTGTCTCCTCGGTGTGTCCTTTTATTCCACTTAGGTAAAGGATTATATTGTGTGGTAGACTGCCTACCACAAGCACAGAGGAGAAGAGTCAGGGAGCCATTAGAGTGCTATTATAGCTAAACTGTCATTTGATTGATGTTCTCAGCTCTCAACATCAAATATTGTGCTCTTTGCACACACCGGTTGTACATGCTGTTGTTGTATATTAACAGATGAAAAACTCTCCGGCACACCAAAAAGTGAGAAACATTTGAAGATTTGATTAATAAGACAATCTGAGTTTTAGACTCGGGCTCTCTCACATATTCTCCCACACTAGAGGTGGAAGGAAAGGAAGGTGAGACAGTAATTTATCATGCACTGAGGATTCACATCAGGGAGATGCTCTGAATGATAATCATGTTGTCTGAGATTGAGGTCAGCCTCATTGCTGGGGGACAATTAGAAATCCTATTAAAGTTGATACGAGGATCATCTTTTCATAATAGCTTTTAAGATATTGCTTCAAGGATGGAGTGATTTCTTTAGAGATCACTTTGCGATGACACTTTCATACAACACAGAGCACGAGCATTTAAAATCCAAAATGCCAGGCCTTGCATTGTAACAGTTCATGCATAAACTGCTTTCTTAATGTGGGTTATAGCTGCAAAGACTTTTAATAAGCTTGCTGCTGTCAGAGAGCAATTTTCCCCCTGAGCTGAACTCTTCTTCATGCATTAACAGCTGACAGAAAATAGTAACTCTGACGAGCACCTCAGACATGAAAGGGCACAAACTAATGCAAAATTTGCTACTGTAGCCGTTTAGATATTGTATTGCATAAACTATACAGTAATGTAACAAAAGTAGACACATGAAGAAAACTTTTTTTAAACTTTTTTTGGATTGAGCTGCACAGACTTGTAAGAAAGTGTCCAATAATAAATTAGCAATTCTCACAAAAAGGCAAGGAGAAAGTTTCTGGGCATTGGCATTTCATTGTTGTAGCCACAAAGCTGTCCATGAACTGAATGTGTGAGATAAGTGCTTTGGAGTGCAAACAAACTGAAACAAAAGAACATGAGGTGGAGATTGGTTTAGTAAGTAAGACAGGGGGAGGAAGCACTTCTGCCGTCCAAGGGCATCATAAACCCCAGCATGTGTCTGCACAACAATGCCAACAGGGGCACAAATTCTCCACACACTGGGAATCGATTTCACACAGAGAGGGGAGGACTTGGAAAAGAGGCGTATCGCAGAGACACTGAAATACTGCATCTTGTGTTACTGGATTTGGAGCCCAGTTTTCTGAATGTTTTTTTCCCCCAAGTATCTGCAAGCTGGGAGATCCAGTCAAGTGGAGCTTTCCTGAGCCAGCACAAGAACCTGTGGCCAGCTGAGGAAAAGAGATTGTTCTGGGGGTTTACCTTAGAATAAAATTCATAATAAGCGCTTGAAAATTGTAAGAAAAAAACTTGACTGGCTATGGTGAGCAGCAGTGTGCACAAACTTCATAATCTGTGAGCTTTTACACTAAAAGAAAAACATTTTACACAAAGGCTGACAATAAGAAAAATAACACACATTTAAGGGCCCACAGCAGTGAGACAAACCTGTGCCAAACACACACGCATGTTTTATTAACAACAAACACAAAAGTCCGTGAGAGGTCCAGGATTAGTCCACAAATAACAGAGAGCCAGAGGGGGTAGTGAATACGTGCTGAAAATAGAGCGTCAAAAATAAACTGCTTGTGGTCTTTTAAAAGATATTTTTGTGTTGGGTTAAACGAGAAGTTACGATTTATTTAATCAGTTTCTGTCTGATGTGTCCCCCGGCACCCAGCTGTAGACCGATTGATTTTTTATATTCCTAAAATAAAGCCCCTTCTTTCTTCAGTAGAACTCGATAAAGAGACGAAGGAGAAGAGAAGGAAACAAAAGCGCATGCCAGCCATCAACTGAAATATAACAGCGATACCAAGGGGAAGTCAAAAGATCCACTACCCCCAAATAATTGAAAAATACAATTTAGCTGTTTCATTAAACTGAAATGACCGATGCAATACGGTATATTATAGAGATATCATGAAATAAAAAAAACGCATTAGAGTAACTAATTACTGAAAACTCGTTTTACTGATTATTTTAACCACGTTGCTTTTTTATTTCATTTTATAGATACTGCTATAAGCGGACTCTGCTCTTCATCGCTGATCGCAGCCAAGTTTGCCGTCTCTTGTTTTATTAAACACGCATAAAAACGCATGTGATAGTAGTGACACGCCCCCTGGTGTTTCACGGCTGCCAGGCTGCTTGAGTTTGATAACCTTGCTCTGCGTCCGAGAGCATCACTGAAGGAATGTGGATGTGGGTCTGGATGCCTTCCTCATGCTGCTAATTGTTGATGCAGCCCCGGAGGTCTCTCGCATGGTTATCAAGGCTCGTCCCCGGTCTCATCTCATCTCCTCCCGCTCAGACCTACAATGATGAGCACCGAGACTGTTTTTGAGAGTGGAGACCAGCCTTGTATTCGGCTGGAGCCCCTGAAGAGCACACACTTGCCGGGCAAGTCGACGCCGACCGGTGGCAGCTGCGCTGTCTTCACGGACAGCAGCCCCAAAGCGACAGCCAACGGACTGCACGACATTGAGGACCGGATTCTGAGGATCACCGGCTACTACGGCTACAACCCGGGATACTCCAGTCATAGAAGTGAGTGAAAAGATGCCAAAAAAGAAAAAGAAAAAAAAGAAAAAGAAAGTAGTCTGGTGTAGTCATTTGTTGATGTGACAGGTTCACGCATTTATTAGGCAAGTGTGATACTGCGTAAATTAAAGACTGTGGGAAAACGGTGCTGCCTATCAAAGCATGTTATAGCTGCCAAAAGCAAAAATGCTTGTAATTCGGTGTTTGGAAGAAACAGTGTACAATTGCCAAATCTTTTAAATTCTAATTAGGCCTTGTGCAAAATTGGTTAATGAAAACTGGATTTTAATTGTGGCTGTTAAGGAGCAGCAGAGTGTCCATCTCTGCCACTGTCAGCTGGAGGGTGGGTGATGAGCTGGCCCGTCCATCTCTGTTAGTGAGGGGGAGGTGGGGGTAAGGGGGCAGAGAGAGGCATACGAACCAAATGTAGCGCTGCGAGACAATGCAGTTACACAGCAAAGAGCCATGCAGTTAAGTGACTGCTTGAACTGTACTCTAAGGTTGCCAGCTATCGAGCGCTCACATTCCCCACATTGGCGAAGGCTGTGAACAGTCACTCCCAATCAATTGTTTATTCAAAATCTCACAGCTTCTCCTGTGATGGATGGGAATATTACCAGCTATCTCCTGGCATGCTTCAAATACAGCAGTGCGTGTATGTGTTAGCTAAGCTTCTCTATAATTTTCTTCTTGTCAAAGAGGTTTTGATTTGTGTCAGGCATTGCTCTGAATTTGCTGACATTGAGACAATGGCTGTGATTGGAGAAGAGAGCTGATGGTGCACTTTGTTCAGGGATGATCTTTAGAAAACTTGCCCTCCGGTTTTGTTCGAGTGTTGCCATTGGCAGCGGGATTATGAGAGAGAAAAGTGGGGAGAAAAGCACTAAGCTCTTTGAAAAGCCAATCAGTGCTATCATAAATGGCTCTATAGTAATGAAGTGAGGTGAGAGGAGGAGGATTTGACAAGGCCTAAAGCACAGGCACAGATTCACCTTTGTGTTGCATAATTGGCCTAACCACTACGATTTTATGTCGTTTCTCTTTTAAAGGGATTTTTTTCCCGTTAAACAAATTCCCCAAAATGCAGCTGGTCATCATGTGAGTGTCTTGACATTCAGATGCTGAGACCCTTAACCTCAATTAAATTGGGCACGCAACAGCGGCTCCCTAACATCTCCCTCTGGCTGCTACATAAAAGTTCAAACATAAATTCCTGACTTAAATACACATGCAGGAAAACGATGTGCTCTCAATGTTATGGCTTCCCTGCTCTGTGATATACGGTGACAAATCTATTTGAAATCTCAAAGGAAATACCGCCATGCTGATAGGGTCTCATTCAATCGAGAACAGCAGCTGAGGCTCTTTCAGATCAGCTCGGAGCATCTCAATGGCTTTTTAGATAGAGGCTGCGGAAAGAAAAAGCGAAATGAGCCTGTCTTTCATTAACCGCCTCCTGTTTATCAGGGGTGTCAGTTGCAGTAGATTAACCATGAACGCAATCACACATTTTACTTGAGAATGTGTCTACTTGTCTGGATTAATCTATTGAAAGAACACCTGATTAATCAGGAGCAGTCCAAACTTTCAATTGAAGACAGATTGAACAGTTCAGAGGCTTCTGATACAGCACCAGAGTTATGTAACCAGTCCTGAATGACTGGCTCTAATAAATAAAGTATTTTGTATTTTAGAAGCTTGAAGTAGCACTGGCATCATTGATATTTACTTCTAGTTTTTAAATAGTGCAAATATTCCGATGTATATCGCAGAAGGCTGAGATGATAAGGTGCTGTTGCTGATTACTGATTGGCCAGTAAAAAGAGTTTTTTTTTCTGATTATTGAAAGATTGTTTTTGCTATTTTTAAATAAAAATGCCAACATGAAGAACAGTAGGCATTTTCATTATTTTCTGACAACACAGGCTAAATTATTCATCATCTATTTCTGCAAAAAAAAAAGAAGAAGAAAAAAAGAAAAACAAAAAATAATCATCAAATTAAACAATAATGAAGATCAGTATCTGGTGAGGCTCTGGTTTCCAGTTTTTGCAGCCTTGAGTCTGTTATTCTATCGTCTATAATATTCTGTACTTGTGAAAATGAAAGATGGGGTGCTGTCTGTGATATTATTTGAAATATAGGGAGCAGGTGTGGATTACAAGAGCCGTACCAAGGTTATAAAAGATCAGTCAGAAGGTTTTTTTTGACCTGAAAGACATTTCCCATTTTTTAGATAAATCCGTTTCCCCTGTTTTTTTCCATCTATCAATCAAATGAATGAAAGTCCATACAAGGTGCTCTCCAGTGCAGCTTGTCAGTGTTTTTCCTGTGTTTACAGCTCTTAAACACGTAGCTGCTAATCTGACAAAATTTTATTTGCACATCATCATCCTGCTAATTCTTCTTCTCTTTCTTTGCTGCGTCTTGCTGCCTGAAAGCATTGCACTCAAGTACTGTGGTTTGTTTACACTTTGAATCACATGTCCCTCAAGCTGGTGAGTATCATTTTCCATAAAGGACAAGACAAAGGAGCACCTAAATAGAACAGAAGGCCTGTCCTGCCAAGCCTATGGCGTAATGATATATTTAGTAAGATCTTGTTGCCAGTTTGTTCGTATTGCCACTTGCCATCTGTGTTGAATTAGAAGATGCCTCTGAGGGGAATTGTGGACCACATTTGGAGACAAGGTCCGGACTCTAATGCATACAGTACAGTCATGACACAATGGCTGCATGCAGTGACAGAATCTGAGAGGGAAAAAGTAAATGCTTTTCTAAACAAGCAAGGTGCAATATCTCTTGATCCGCTACTTACATGGTTGCACAGCTATGAACGCGTGCTCCAGTGAGAAGCTGTAACGGAATCAATTTTTTAATGAGAAAATAAAAGGAAAGTAAATTCTAACAGAACAATGGTGTGTGAGGCAAATGCTTCCCCAGCACCTCCTGGAAAACATTGCTGTAATTTGCTGGGTGTCTTTTTTGAGGTGGTAATTTAGAAAAAGTGTGTAGTGCGTGTGCGCTCCCCGCTGGGTAAATAGGTACAGTGTAAGAGAAATTGCAGGTACTTGTAGTTGAAGTCCCACTCAGTACTGGACCTATATCTTTTTCACTGCAGGCGTCACAGTAAAGCAGGGGCACACCTGAGCACTCAGAAGGAAATTATATGGAGGAAGGGCAGGAAAGGCAACCATTTATCACAGAGCAGTGTGTTTTTATGTCTACTTCTGTCCACAGACAAAGTCTAGAAACATAAGGAAAGAAGACAGATGATGATTGTGAATCTATACATGCCTGTGAGCGTGCTTTAAAATCAGACAGTGTTCACACTAGATGAATATCCCTTTTCTTCCTCAAACATTCTGTATGTGCACATACTTATTTTGGACCGTCCCGTTCCCATGCCTGCTCACTCTGTGCTATTTATAGCCAGGCCAACGAATGGGATATGAGCTTTGCCTGAATGACTCCTGGAGTGCTGTTAGTCCTCAATGCTCCTGCAAAAGCACAGAACTAACCTGGGAGTAATGGGTGCAATATTTCTCCATGAGAGTTACAGAAGTGCTGACCTATTCTTGTGCGACTGTACACTCGATGTTGTAGTATTGCAGCCCATTTCAGGTGATAAAATTGAAGAAAAAAAAAAGAAAGATTTTTTTTTTAGCTCACCTCAGCAATTTATGGTTAGGAACTTTGTTTTGCAAGTATCTTGGGGCTATTGCAGAGATTATCGCCCACAAAGACACTTGAACCCCAGCTGCTCTGGATGCGTCTGTCACTGTGTGAGCGGGTTAATGGCTGTAGTGTAAAAGCCCTTTGAGTGATCAGTAAGAAATAAAGGAGCATATACATTACAGCCAACTGCTGTCATGCAAAGTAACATTACATAATATGGGAAGAGAGTATGTGTGTGTGCGTGCATTGCTGCTACACTGAGGTATGAGCTGCAGCCAAACATTGCCCTCTTGTGGTCTGTAAATCTAATCACATCAATAAATCTTTGTAAAAATGTTTCCATCATTTTTAGAAAGTCAGTGGGATTATTTGTTTGTGAACTGGACCAACAAAACAAACCCCAGAAATAATGACCAAGCCATATTTTATTAAAGTGTTATTAAATTCCCAAACTGATCTACTTAGTAAAGTCAGTATCTGTGGTGTTATTAATCAGGCGTACCCAAAGTTTCCACAGTCAAATGGCCATACACCACAGGTATGGGATGTCGGTGCATTTTACTTGGTTATTGGATTTAGTGATAGAGCACAAACAAAAGAAGAAAGCAGCATGGGTCTGGGTGTCTGTTTTGTGTGTGTGTGTGTGTGTGTGTGTGTGTGTGTGTGTGTGTGGGAGGGGGGTGACATTTACTTACAAACAAGCTCAACTTGCTTAACATAGAAGAACATTAACACTCGTGTAGGTTTTCAATGTCTACATGAAATGAGAACAACAAAATATAATAAAACAAAGCAAAAAGACCCCAACAAAAAACGAACAAAACCAAACCAATTGAGTGTAGGTCTGTGTAGACAAAAAATAAATAGTTCCCACAGTAACAGACTGAACCCACTAAACTCACAGTAATAGCCATATCCTTGCTTTGACGCTTTGGGGTCCACAGGGACTAAGTAAAGCGCTATACAAATACAGGCCATTTACCATTTTTTTACCACTTTGTTCAGTTGGCTCAGAAGGACAAATCCTATTAATTGTGAATGCTAACTGGGCCTAGTTTAACACACACTGATGTTGATATTTTAAAATGTACTTTGTTATTGTTTTAATATAAAAAAATCACCATAACTTTGACTGCGTAGTGCAGAAATGTGAGTGACTCAACCCTTTAAGGCTTGGAGAAAATTGTCTCTTTAAGAGTTTTTTTCCCCGTGTTCCTGTCCCACCTGTAATGCAGCCAATCATATTTACCACTAGATGTCCTCATCTTCAAATGTTCTCAGTACCTTGGGTTGAGTTGTTGAGGTACCGTGTCTGGATACACACCTGAAATTTGTTCAAAGGCTTTTCAGCTAAAATTAGCGCCCTGTGCTCGTCGTCTTTGCTCCCGGACCTTGTTGAGATGTGATGAGTAACAGAGAGGTGCTAAAGACAAAGACCCGTCTACTGCAAACTGTCGAGCATTAGTTAATCTGAATGACAAAAGAGCTTGAATGGGTCGAGTGCGTCAGTGTGCACAGGAGACTGTGTTGCTATGGAGGTAAAGAGGGAGGATGCTGTGGTATACTGTGCTTTGATCAGTTATGCTTGCAGACCATTTTGTTATATAGACACACTTTCCATTTTATTAGCTACTCTAAAAAGGGATTATTATTAGAATTTTTTCTGTCTTTCTTTCTTAGTTAGAGAGTTATTGAATGATTGAAGTTCATGTATGGTTTGCTTGAATTGTAGAATAAAATGCAGATATGTTGTAAAGGTCTGATGGGAATGAATGATCAGTAACTTTCCTCTCAGCAGTAACAAAAAAGAAAGCATCCAAAGTTAGATGTAGGCCGAACAGTATAGTAACGCAGGATAGAGAAAGCAATAATCTTCTTAAAACTTAGAGTTGTTAGTCCAATATTTGAGATTGAACTGTGACAAGAGGTATTTCTCTTAATCCGATACTGATTCGAATCCCAGGATTTGCTGACTGGGTCGCTCCTCTGTCCCCTCAGTGTCTAGGTGTTGGCTCCTCTCATCAGCAGGTCTATTTTTACATTTAACCCTCCAGCTTGTCCCTGGATTACGTATTCAGTCCTGCTTGTCACACATTAAATGTGCAAACATTTTAAAACAATGCTGATTCTGGTTGCATAATTTAAAGCATTAGTATTCTTGTTACACTCATTCTGTAACTGGGTGACCCCAGGGAATAAATGTGCCTGCATCACAACGTCATCCTAAAACTGAAAGTAGAGAAGTGCTTTTTTCAAAGTGTTGAACTCTAACAGATGAATTACCATAATGTTACTGGAACGTGGCCCCAAATTTTTAGTGTCTTTTTGTCACTTGCAAGAAACAGCCAAACAATAACTGTGCTGTTTTCTATTCTCTCGCAGCCTGAAGAATGCACAACAAATACTCTGATCTGTTATGCCCTTTGTAGCTTTGCCAGATCTTTGGCTGATCAGCATTTGAAACGGGAGGCAGACGTTAACAGAAATCCTGGAGCAGACATGCTGCAAATAGCTTTCAGTATTCACAGCCAGCCAACTTAGGCAAAAATCACATTGCAGTTACTGTACTGAGTGGTTCCCCTGTTTCCTGTTTCTCAGGTCACATTGCTCCTGGTCTTGCTTCTCCAATTCAGATTTTACTGTAAGATTTCATAGTAATATTTATTACTGGCTGCATCGCCTCATGTGTCTGACCGCATATACTTTGGCACTGATATGTTGTTGACGTAGAGGCCAGAGTGATATTTAGGTCCATTAAATCTTCAGGTAGATAAACCACAGCATCAGATTGAATAACTGCATGGCTTTCCTTGAAATGGAAACTCCTGACCAACTATAATCCTGAGCCTGACTCACAAACGCTATTCCGATCATCAACATAGCTGCTGATGAGGGTTTCCCTTGACTGTGCAGCAGTGACGGATAAAATATTAAAATCCTTCGTTAAAGTACCAGCATATAATAAATAAATAAACAGCTAACATCCACAGAAATTTCTGCATAAATAAAGAAATTCTTATCAAAAGTGCTTACAGTGATTATGGATTTTTTTTTAAGAACCACACTACAGTGATTTATCATAAATGGACATTTGTTGAATTTTTAAAATTAGGACTGACTTGTAGGAAAGTGTTTTCATTTTCTTGGTAAGGTGGCCCTGAGAGGTCAAACATAATACAAACTGAGAAGCTTCTGAAGTGACAGAAACCAAAACACGGAAAGGATCGCACTGAGACGCACTTAAAAGACGCTGTGGATTCATTTGTGTTGTAAGGGAGAAAAATGTGATTCATATAATACACAAAACACACTTCTGTTGTGATTCATACATTTTCTTTTCCATTTCTCCTTTGTTTTCTTCAACTTGTTTTGTGTGTTTTTGTAGAGTTTCTGTACTTGCTGGCCTTTTCTTACGTTGTAATGCGTTTGACCTCTCCGGCCCACCGTATCTTGGTGATCTATGTGTTATGTAGAGTCTTTTCTTACCTTCTGCCTTCAAGTAAATTTGGTACAATGGAACGACACAGAGGGGAAGTACCTCTGCTTTGCTTAACCTGATTTCTTACGTGCATGAAATTATAAGAATAACAGGGGAGCTCTTGACTTCCATCCAAGTCAGCAACAGATAACCAGTGTGATTCTTCATTTAAGTAAACAGATACAGAACACTGTAAGTGATTGTTTTACTAACTCGTAATGTATTCTGCTTTAAATAACTCAGATTCAGATTGTAGAATATGGAAATAACGCGTGAGTACCGTGCAATAATAAAATGCAAACATATAGTAGTGGAGTGTGGATTATGTGGGTAAAAAGGCCTATTTTCCCTCTGAGAGAACTAAGATGACCTCTGTGCACAACAGGATTTAAATGCCTGGGATTGTCATGTATTCTTTTGTAGTATGCACATGGTTTTTGCCTTTTTCATATCGTCGTTCAATTGACTAATGTGTCAGGGTTTGAGGCAACAAGACGGAGAGAGCTCTACTAATAATATGACTCTCAAGGGGTAGTCAAGAGCAGGAGAGGTGCCAAGGAAAGAGAGAGGCATTGCAAGACAGAGGGCAAGAGTTTGTACAGGGGGGGAGATTAAAGAGAGAGAGAGATGGAAAAAGTAAGGAGAGCCTTGTCAGGTAGAAAAGAGAGGGGAGGAGGAAAAGAGGGGGCACAGCTAGCACAGCATAAATTTGCCTGAGCTGCTTGGTTACCTTCCAAACAAAGCTGCTGATTTGCGGAGCAAAGGAAGAGGAGGGAAAAGTGAGTGAGACAGACACGAAAAGAGGAGGGGGAGGATAGAAAGAGATGAGGGGAGTGATTGCACCATGCCACACACACTTGAAGCTCAGTCTCCCTTGGAGACACTGGCAGAGCTGGATCACGGCATGATAGAGCAACTGTAGGGTCTCCACTTCGCTACACTTCCACTTCGCTATCACCACTGAGCTGTGGCACTATACAGACGTGCTGGGCTAGAGAGGAACAGAGAGTCAGGACTTGAGTCCTGGAAGGAGACTAAAGATTTGACAGAGACCTAGGAAGAGGAGGAGGAGGCAGTCAAGAGTGTGAAGAAAAAGCGGAGGAGTCGGGAGTCTGAGGATGCACGGAGCGAGCTGAAGGAGCTGCTGAGCTTGCAGCAGCAGCCAAGCAACACTTCTAAACTCAAATACACACTACTTCCAGGGGAGGACAGTGTGTGGTGCCCCCAGTGGAGGATGAAGAAGCACTCAGCCCGAGTGGCTCCTCTCAGCTCATACAGCACTCAGGTCCTGACCTGCCCTAACTCTGAAGGTAAACTGAAAGCTCCAAAGAGACACAAGATGCCATTTATACTGTACTGGAGTATACTGTATGCATTGTGTGTGTAAATAGAAAAATAAGATACGACAAAGTACTTAACTTTTATTTTCAGGGTCACGAGTGACATTTTGTTTCCTACAAGGCATCAAATACACCAAAGTGCCATGTAGAGTCTATAAGTCTTCATAGGAAATATTGAGATTTTAATAAATATGGACGTTTCCAAATTATATCCTGCTCCATTTACATGAGAGCAGCCTTTGGATCTAAAAACTGTTTGAATTTGAATACTGTAAAAAAAATGTTTTCTATTATTTCAGCCTCCTGGTAGCAGTGTAATGGTAATGGAGTGTGTAAAGCCTGTTGTTGTTCCCCCTCATCTGATTAAACATTTTAGCCCCCCACCTTTAACTCTGTTAACAGAGATTACTGTGATGCCACTAATCAACTTTTCATCAGCATCATGATATCCATGTCTCATCTTCAGGCCTAATTTGGATAAAGACTTAATGCGTTTTGACCTGAGCTAAGCTGGCTAAAAACTGCAGACAAGACTATGAGCCTCTTATTGGATTCAACGGGCCTCCATCAATCACTGCCGTGCAACATTAGTGGTGGCGATAAAGGAGAAAATGGATTAAAATGTGAGGTTCCAGAAGCATACTGCATCACGATGAATGGATAAATGGGTGCCGGTGGTGACTGATGCTATGCAGCACTGGGTTTTCTGCAATGAAGTGTTCTAGCACTTCCAAATACTCTGACTCCATGTCTGAACCGATATAAGCTACTGTGCATTTAACCTATAAAACTATAAAAAACCTCAAAATATTACACTTTTTTATCCCGAGTATCACTGCAGTGGATGCTTCTTTGACATGAGGAAATTAGCTTTTCTTGGGTTACATTTAACACACTGTTCATTTTATCCTGACTTGTAGATTTTAATATTTGTGCATGTATTCATTCTTTTATCCAATCACATTTTACCTACCAAAGCACCAAAACTGATCATCACTCACTTAAAAAAAAAAAAAAAAAAACACCCCAGCGCTAAGTAACTAATTATTCATCATGGACATACAGATACCTTAACACTACTAACCTTAAATTTGAGCTTTTCATAAAACTTGCCCTGAGTTGGACTGAATTTACCTTCACTCCTGCAGTACTGTGTTGTCAGCCTGTGTTTAGCAGAGATTATTGTTTCCTTTGCAAAATTTTACCACCAATATTTGTCAGCAATAATACTGTCTGCTATGAGAATACAATTTTGGCAATGGGAGCAACTTTTATGAGACAGGGGAATAGTAGAGTTATAATATTACTGCGTCTTGGCATCAGATGAGCCTGTTGTGGCTTTTACCTCAGGACAGAAAAGCTTGCATCTGACACTAAAAGCTTTAGGTTTTGTCGGTGCTGTGAAACACAAACCATCCTGCTGTGTGGATGAAGAAAAACAGACCTAAAGTAAAAAAAAAAAAAAAAATTAAAATAAATAAAAGAGCTGCTTCTCTATTGCAGAAATATCGGATCTCAGTTTTTTCCACTTAGCAACCACCAGGTTCATTAGTTTGATTAAGAACCCTTGCTGTGACAGAATGCAATTAAATGAAATCCCTCGATGATCCTGCAGAAACTGTATCGAAGGTGAGCTTTTTGCCTTTAACACATCCCCTGAATAGAAACAGTTTAAGTGCTGTTCTCCTGCGAGCGTTTTTTGTGGTGGGGGTTGAACTCATTATTACTTTTGAATTGTTGGGTGCTAAATAATATTTTTCTTTTGCACTTTGAAGGCTCGTAAAAGCCTTCAAAGTGTAAATGGTCATTGAAGAATTTTCCACTCTGCACCGTGGACAGACGGTCAGTGCTGCAGCAATGCAGTGTTGGAAAATACATTCACGTGAGCTTTATTGGAGCTACTTTACTCGGGTGTTTCCATTTTATGCTAAATTTGTAATATGCCTCATTCCACAGTTTTTTTGTTTGTTTTTTTACACCAATACATTAACTAGAAAGCTCACTGGTGCTTTGCAGTTGAAAAACAAGTTATTTGTCTATAATGAGGAATGCTTTTTTTCTTTTAAAACACTCATTTGGTTTCATCTAAATAATTGTTTGAGGCCCAGACTGGAATAAAACTGTATTACTATAAAAAATATATATTTGTTAACTTCTCCATTACCTGTACCCTAAAGCACAGCTAGCCTGCCTAGAGACTACTACACTCAAAAAAATATTTGTTCCCTAATTCTGACTTTAATTAATTTGATTATATCTAAATTTTACAATTTGAAATGTTAAATTTAATGGAACCAGGTCAAATGAAATTTGACTAGCATATATTTTTCTTTTATTTATTATAGTTACATTTTACTTTAAATCATTACTTTGTGTTTTAGTGTACTGAGCATTGAAAAACATGTTTTTTTCTTCTTTCTAACCCCATTTAGCATCTTTTTCTGCAGTGAACTAAAATCTTTAAAGGAACACAAAGTATAATGCATATAAAGTTAAGTTAAAATGCACTGATGTATCACTAATGCAAAAGTTGATACTGATACTCAGTTTAGGGAAACCAATTTTCTTCAGAGTGCCTCCTTTCATGTGATGCTAAGTACATGTAGAGGATAATACACTGATACGATCTTAAATGCAGGACTTTTAATTGCAAAGGAGCATTTTTATGTTCTTATTTTTTTACTTCTATCCTTGAACTGATTGAAGACGGCTGCCAGTAATGACTGTGTCCAATCTGCAATTTTATAATCTCTTGGGCAGTTTTTCAGCCACTGAGTGCCGGCGATGATCTCATGCACTTATAAAGGATATATACCACGTTTGGCAAGACTTTTGATTGTTTTATGAAGTTACTCATCAACTTACTTTCAAAGTTTGGTGACGTTTTCCTCTGTTTGCATCCTGTAAAAAGAAGGAATGGATTTTAAAACACATACTGGCATCTGATCACATAAGGAACTTTACAAAAACTAAACTTCTACCAGCTGTCCTACTGATAAAATGGCTGTTTGATCAAAGAGTTTGCTCTTCACACACTGTGTTACAGCTTCTTTTGATGTAAGAAATGATTATTTACTGCACTTGTTGGTACAATCCATTTCCAGTACACGTCACTGACTTGTGCTCCCATTGCTTGACATCCTGCTGAGGTCTTTTTGCAGATAACAAACAGAAGACTATCGCATGCAATAATGAGCACCCCTGTGTTGTGAAGAGGAGAGCTACTACTGCTACACGTTCTAGTGTGGTTGCAGGGCTCTGGTGTCTGTGGCGGAAATGGCAGAGCTTTAGGTGCTGAGCTAGCAAACAGCCAGCACATGTCATCTTTTATTCCTGCCCTGGTGTAAATTGATCACACTGTTGAGAGGTAAAGAACAGATCTGAGCTCACACACATCCCACTTTGCTTTCTCTGATCGTCCATAAAGGCACTGGGACATACGTATCATTTAACCTTTGCAATTTGGATGTTCCAGTAAAGTTCCAGTAAATTCCTTTTCACAGCAGCGATACAAGAACAGTGTCCCATGAGCACCAAGGTTGGCCTGACTTTCATGTTGACTGTCATGTGGTTAGGTTTACTTTTGCTCTCTGGGCATCGGGTTTCTGTGCACATCTGGCTACAAAGGGAGTACAGTACATGCTGCATCATGAGGCAACCAAGCTATTTATGGCATGTGCAGCGTGCACCGTGTTAACCCGATGCATTTTAAACGGAGCCTCAATTGTGCCACCACAGCAAGAAAGGCAAACTGAGGCAGTGATCACTAAGGACGACTGATCGATGAAGCTCATGTGCTGGAACCCAGACAGGAAGCCACAATGCAGGCAGCACTGAAGTCTATATATAGTGGTGCAAAAAATACAAAAGTTGTTAAGTTTAAACTCATTATACTAATCAAAATTATTCAGATGAAATCTGATGCTAGCTGTGGATTTCTTTTAATTTTTCTCCCCCCTTCTTGACTCTCATCAGGAGAGGATGGCTCGGAATCTCACGCAGAGACACCAGGAAGTGAGACCAGTATGGAGAGCCAGTCCTTCCATACGTGCGCCAACACGGCTCTGAAGGTGCTGGGTGGTTTGCTGATGGTGCTGTGTGTTTCCTCCTCCTGGGTGGGTACCACTCAGGTGGTGAAGCTGACCTTCCAGTCATTCTCCTGTCCCTTCTTCATCTCCTGGTTCAGCAGCAACTGGAACATCCTCATCTTCCCCATCTACTACTCGGGACATGTCGTCACCACACGGGAGAAGCAGACCCCCATCCAGAAATTCAGGTAAACCTCATTTAAGAAGTTTTAAGAAGCCAAGTGTGATATCTGAGGAGGTTCCGATCTATTATCATTTTACCTCTGGTGAGTTGGAACCAGTATTAAACCACCCTCAAGCCTGTGAGAGCCAAACAACCATCATGTCCATTCTCTAAACACAGTCTTCCAAACAATGAAGCATTTCCATTCAGAAGACTTTACTGGTGTTTTTCTCTAACAGGGAGTGCAGCAAGCTCTTTGGGGAGGATGGAATGACTCTCAAGCTTTTTGTAAAGAGGACAGCACCCTTCTCAATCCTGTGGACACTGACCAACTACCTGTACCTCTTAGCCTTGAAGAAATTGACCGCCACTGATGTCTCTGCCCTCTACTGTTGCCACAAAGCTTTTGTTTTTCTCCTCTCATGGATTGTCCTCAAGGACCGGTTCATGGGTGTTCGGGTCTGTATGAAAACAAGAAGGAGATTGTTTATTACCTGTTTAACACAAGCTTTTACTACTTCAAAATGTGTCATCTATGTGTCTATGTGCAGATTGTGGCTGCCATAATGGCCATCACAGGTATTGTCATGATGGCTTATGCTGACGGTTTCCATGGTGATTCCTTTGTGGGTGTGGCATTGGCTGTGGGCTCAGCCTCAACTTCAGCTCTTTATAAGGTCAGGCTTCCTCATAAGCCCGTTCCAGTCTGAGCTATGCTTGATTTTTGATTGCATCGTGTCAACTCTTTGTTTTCTCACCATCCAGGTGCTGTTCAAGATGTTCCTAGGCAGCGCCAACCTTGGAGAAGTGGCTCATTTTCTTTCCACCATGGGCTTTTTCAACCTCATCTTCATCTCCTGTGTGCCCCTCATCCTGTATTTCACCAGGGTAGAGCACTGGGGCTCACTCTCCTCACTGCCGTGGGGATACATGTGTGGACTGGCAGGACTGTGGCTGGGTGAGAGTGCATATACACCGGATGGTTTCATCCACATGTACAAACCATTTTGGATCATTTTAAGGCTTTTAGTATAACTATAGGGATTCATTTCTTATAGTTACCATCAGTCACTCGGTGGATATGATGTTTATATTGTCTGAATACAGGATCTGTAGGCAAAGGGCATTATTTTAAGTATCGGAAATTTTCCACTTTCCGTTTGTTGTCTGCTTTTAGCCCCAGTAATGGAACGTTAGCTATCGACTGACAACAATTTAGCTTTTTATTCGCTTTTTGAAATATATGTGTATTCATAAATAATGGTGAGTGGAAGGAAGTGTTCCATTATCCACTTTCCAGATAACCTGGCAAGACCATAAGCTACAAAATATTGGCCGCCATCCCCAGTGGCTAGGTCAGATAACTAAGCTAATGGGTTCCCAGATGAGACGTTTCACCTCTCATCCGAGAAGCTTCTTCGGTTCTTAGAGTCAGTGGTGGACAGTCCCAGATTTATGCCCACCATTTGACTCTTAGAACTGAAGAAGCTTCTCGGATGAGAGGTGAAACGTCTTCAAGCAACTTAAAGAAGTCCAGACGCTTTTCTTTCCAAGCTCCTTAGACAACGATGACCTGGATGACTGAGAACCTTCACAGAGTCTTCTGTTTCTTCTGTCTTCTGTTTCTTTTGCAGTGTTCAACATCCTGGTCCATGTTGGTGTGGTACTGACTTACCCCATTCTGATCTCTATAGGGACACTGCTCAGTGTGCCGGGAAATGCAGGTAAGGTTTCTATTATCTGCCATTCACTGATCATTTTGATGTAAAATAATATGATTGTAAAAAATGGAGTAAACGGCCACACATACTGTGGCGCTGTATTGAGAGGTCAGCATTTAGGGCCACTGTAGCAAACAGATTACACAGCAAGTCTGCCTCTTTTGTCCCGGAAACCCAATCATCAGTGTGCCTCGACAGATCCTGCAACCATCCTCTTGCTAAGGGAGGATCAGATTCCCAAGGCAACACAAATGCCTGCAGACGAGTTCTTTTCCTTAATGGTCTGTATGAAGGTCAGTGGGTTACGGGAACCTGTCCCAGGGCTCCAGACCACAAAGACACAGAGGATAAAGTGGATTGCTTGTGCTGATTATAAGCTGCATTTGTTACACTAATCCCCCTACAGCCGCACTGTCCTGTGGTTTATCTTACTTTATGTAATTAATCTCGATTTGATTGTGTTTCTCTCTCATCCTTCACACTCTCTATCCCCATCCTGCTCTCTGGCTCCCTCTTTTGTTCCCACCCATATTTATTCCCCTCTCACTCTAGCTGTAGATCTTTTGAAACATGAGGTGATCTTCAGTGTGGTGCGACTGGCTGCCACCTGCATCATCTGCCTGGGCTTCCTGCTCATGCTGCTACCAGAGGAATGGGACTCAGTCACTCTGCGTTTCTTGGCCACCATTGCGGACAAAAAGTCAGAGGACCACGGCGAGGAGCTCACAGACTCCAGCACCCACACTCGAAGCCGCAGTCGCGCAAATGGCACTGTCTCCATTCCCTTGGCATGACATGCTCTGATAGTAACCTCTGTTAACCAGTCTGGAAACTCCACATTTCTCCAGAGCCCACACTGGAGGTGTGGTGGGACGCTCAGTCCATGTGGACTCATCTATCAGGAAGTGAGGCAGTAACGTCTTGAACTTCAAACTTCACTCTGGAGACGTACTGTTTCTATCACTTCACAACAACAGGGGAAACTGAAAACATTTATGGATCATGCAACTTGAAAGAGCTGAAAGTGTTATTTACTTTCTTGACATACTTGCCGCGCTCCATCCCTCGCACGCACCCAAACCAAGAGCTGACTGGCTCCCCTTGAGATGCTCTGCAGACTGTATTCTGTGAATATAACTATCAGCGGGGCCAGTTTGGCTCAGTCTTACACATATTTATGATATTTATTTAGATCTGTATCAATAAGAGTAATAATTTTAAATCTTACTGAATAGCGTTATATAGAAGAATGATGATTATACTATGCTTAATGTACAGGATCTTTTGATTTTGTAATAAAAGTCTTAAAACCCACAAAAAAGCTGCATCTAACTGAGAATCACATGTATGTATTTCTAATATTTTTGGAAAAACTTCTAGCTTCAGAACTTTATTGCCTGGATAACTGAAAAGCATTCGTATACATTTATATACAGATAATGGTGCTGGAAAAACTTCACATCCCAAAGACCAAAGCAACGGCTCCACTGTTTCTAAGCAAAGCTCTGACATGAGGTCACATTTTTGGTATTAATATTAGACTAATATTTTAGAACTGATAAACTGACTGTATATTTATTTGACACAAATAAATGTAAAAAAAATAAAAATAAAAAAAGCAAATGACTGCACCCTGAATCACATTATCAGCAGAGTAATATTAAAACATTTTTTTATTTAATCGAATCTTCTCTGCCATTACAAATTATTTACTGAATATATAATATTAGTCAAGCTAGCTATAAAGATGGAAACACACCTATCAGAATGAACTAAAGCAGACTGTTGTCCCTTTGACCATTAACTGCTCATGGACAAGTATTTTTAGCAAAATTAAGTAGTGTGATTCATTCAGTATTAGTATTCTCTGTGTTGCTCTGATTCAGCAGTGATGACTTTCCAGAATTCTTCTCTTTGAGAATTACAATGCTTTTCCGTGCTGTTCTTCGCTTTCTCACACACAAATACACAATACACAGACAACTGACAGTTAACTGTAATTTTTCCTTTTTCACAGATACACACAATTAATGGTGAAAATGTCTAACAATGGTCAAAGCTCACGGGACATGGTTTCCTACAGACCATATGCTATGATCTTGTCACTGTGATTTTTTTTTAATATCTCATAACATGGTGAGAAACATGTTTTTCAAATAGTCCTACTGAGATCATCAGTAGGACTATTTGAAAAACAGACAATCCCAAGAGTCACACTACAGTGCTGTTATGGTGGAGCACAGTCAGTGAGTTGAAACCTCTAATGAAGCATTTGCTGAGATGACAGTTTCAGCTAAACGACTGTGGTGGCATTTTAACATATTAAAATAAATGATGTCGAAGAAGCAAAAGGAAAAAAATGCAATGTTCAAATTGTACTTTCATAATGGTCACTGGTATCCAGCTAGAAACTGATAAAACACATTAATCAGAGAGATCTTTTATAATCTTTAGCTGCAGAAAAAGTATTTTGTAAAATACATACAGTCATGCTTAAAAAAGTACAACTATATGCAGTCCTGTGAAAACACCCATAATGCCTGTATTGAAATAAAGAGGGTAAGTAGCAGTCAGGTGCTGCTATTCACACGCACTTGATTGTTTGATCATCAGCAAGTGTGAGCACCTCTATAAAAGCACAAGTTTTGGCAGTTTTGCTTGTATGGAGCATTCAGGCGTGCATCAATACAATTCGACAATTGTCCGAGGATACAAGAGCTACATCTCAGAGTTTACAGGCCTCGATTAGCATGTTAAATATTAAGGTTCATTGCAGTACAGTTAGAAAAACGCTGAACAAGTATGGCTTGTTTAGAAGGGTTGCCAGGAGAAATCCTGGTCGCATGGCTTAGGTTACATCTGAACAAACCACAAGACTTCTGGAACAACTGGACAATTTGGACAGACCAGACCAAAGTGGAGGGGTTCGGTGATAATGGACAGCGCCACATTTGGCAAAAGAGAAATGCAGCATGTCAGCTGAAACACCTCATACCAGCTGTCAAGCACGGTGGTAGAGGGGTGGTGATTTGGGCTTGTTTAGCAGCCACGGGACACGGGCACCTGCTGTCATTGATTGCTAAGATATTTTAGCAATACCTTTTATTTAAACGTCTATCCATCTCAAGGTGGCGCTATAATCATGCAATTGGGTACCGCAAGTGGCTTTGCAAAATCACACTGGGTAGTTGTTTGACACAATATTTCAGTCAGGTGAAAGCAGTTTACCAACACACTGACAGACTGGGACTGCCATCCCTAGATCCATGCTGCTAGCATGATAACAAAAACAATACCAGTCTTTAAAAAAATTCCAAATATTACCAAGCACAGAAAAAAAATGCACAACAACTCCTGTATGCAGTGTAATAGGAACCAGGACTGTAACAGTTTTTTCCTACCCCGGTGCTTTTATGAGCTCTACTGGAGTCATATTTTTCAGTCAGAAAACAATTTCCCTCTCTGCTCCCTCTGGGCTTTCAGATAGCAAAGGGGGTGCAGGAAAATAACAGGCTCTTTCAAGCATTAACTTATGAGTTACAAAGTAACCTGTAGGGAGAGTTGCCATGGAAACCTAGCTCATTATAATGTGAAAGTCAGGTTGGGATGGAGTGTACACCTACTCTTTTAACCACATTTTTACTTGGGTGCCACACAACAACGCTCCAGGACAAATCATAAGTTTGAAAGCCGCTGAGGATGTGAAGACCACTGGGTTTGCTTGGAAGCAGCTGAAGCAAATGATGCAAATTGAAAAGACTCCTTTAAAAGTGAAGTTACTGACATTTTTATAGGACAGGGCAAAAAGGAAAAGAAATATTAGCACAAGTGGGTCTACGCTCACAGAGCCATCATGTGACTGAGGTCATTTGTAACACCCAACTTTAAGACAGATATTGTAACCATTAAACTTTACATAAATAGCTTGGACCGAGAAGTATTTTGCAAGTGTCAGCTTCTTGGACCGACAGCAGGACAATGGGCTCTACACACTCCAGACCAGGATTGCATAAAGTGGCCCCATGTAATATTTTGCAAGAAAAGACTCAGAAGCCAAAACCACAATGGACAGTCCCTGCACTGCCACACGCTGTGGAGCTGCCACCAGGATCTGTGGGAGAGAAAAGCACAACCTTTCCTCCACTGAAGCAGGAAATAACTCTTTCTTTGCTTTCAGGTCAGTCTGCGCCAAATTTCATTCCCAGTTATGATTTATTTGTTTTGTTACTCATCACTATGTGTTACTGATTTTGTGTTTGTGTGTGCAATTTAAGCATCATTCATTCTCCTCCACCCAGAAGACCTTGGGTTAGCTTGGCAAAATTAGCTGCCTAATATATTTAACTAAAACAGACTGGTCGTGCTGCCTGGTTCATTTTTAAAACATTTCACATCTGCGCTGGGACTCTGGGAGACATCATTCATTATTGTTTCTGACTGGTTGTGATTATTACCCAGACATCCCGTCATTATCTCTCCTCAGGCACTGCAACTGCTGGCCCTTAAAATTGGCCACACAAGCACTGCCAATCAAATTGCCAAAGTAATAAAAAAATAAATAAAAATAAATAAAAATATCACTGCTAACCCACTGTCACCTTCATGCTATGTCAAACGATTCCAATAAGGAATTTTGATGGTTTTTTTATAGGACAGGGACCTCACAGATGGGGATATTCACCGTTTTTTTACAACCTGCCAAGAAGGCACGAGCAAAGTAATTCAGGTAAAGCATCTTGACAAAGTATGGAAGAGGTGAAGTGCATCTTTAGCATCAATAATTTAAATCATACATTTTTACTAACAGTCTGCAACGGTGCTTAAGAGCGAGTGGGAGAGGGTAGAAAAAATGGGGTGGATGGGAAAGGAGGGAGAGAGAGGCAGCTGTGAGTCTGAGCCCTTCCTCTTGTCTCCCAGTGGATCTGATTAAAGTGCCAGTAGAGTGGAAAGTGGGGTGGTCTACAGCCATGACTGGCCCTCAACGGGATCTATTTTCAGGCTACAGAGAACAGAAAAGCTCCCACCCACCAGGAGATGCAAACTTGCAGAAACAAATAAAAGCATAGACTCCACAATTGTGTTACTCTTTCTCTTTTTTTAGAGTGTTTGGCTTTAAACCCAGCATCCACTCTTCCATTACCTACAAAACACCAATTCCAATGAAAACTGATGGGTCAGTTCCTTTAATTATAAATATCTTTACGACAATATGAAAATACTGAGCATTTAATAGCACATAAGTAGTAGAGACATTAAAGGAATTTTCCTGGCAGTGAAGCAGAAGTATGCAGCAAAGCAAACTAGAAATATTTCAGTAAAGTACAAATAACTCATAATTATAATTCACTACAGTGCTGGAGTAAATGAACTTAGTTGATTTCAATATCCAGTTTATTTAACCCTTTCTAGGGCAGGTTTCTGGAGGTTCAGAGAGCTGCCTCTCAAGCTCACCTCTAAAATGTCAGGCAGCAGAGAAGACATAAGATACAGTCTACACATTTAACCTCAGGCTTGGAAATTGTTGATCTAATACATACTCTGTTTGAATGCGGTGTATTCCAACCTAACTTGCCTTCTTTTATTTGTCCTTTTCGATGGAGATCCAAATGCAGAAGGCATCCAGAAGCTGAAACTCGTGAGAACCCACTGAGAGAGACATCTTTTGGAATGAGACCACAAGAAATGGGAACCCCGGCTGCCTTCTGGAGCCAATATCTTTCCCTTCCTTTGGTTTTGAAGTGTAACCTGTCCAGAAAAACAGCTACAACGCAAGCTAGATCATACAGTCAAAGAAGAAAGAGTTCATGATGTAGCACAGACTAAAGGAAAAAACACACACAACAAACTGGAGATGGCAGATGTTTTTGAAAACAGCAAAACAAAATGGAAAACTGGACAACTGAAGAGAAACTGATGCAGAGAACTGAAGTAAAGTGCACAGAGGTCACAGGATGAAACGGTCAGATAGGCAGGATAAGAAGCAGAAGCGGGATCTTTAAGCTATCATACCAAATTTCAGTTTTCAAAAATGATAACAAAGTTGCCATGCGTGTTCTGGAACCAACTTTTATTAACAATATGATGAAACTTTTTGATGTTTGGAAGCTACTGCATGTTCTGGCTTTCATGACTGAGTTTATGGCGCCCTCTATTGGTGAAAGAAGTGCGATGACGTGAGAAAAACTGCTGGAACATTGACTTCAGCCTCCCTGCAATATTGACAACAAACATCCAAAAATGAACTATTTAGCTAAAAGAGGTTTGAATCGACTTTTTTTTTTCTTTTTAGGTTTCTGGTCCATTATTAGACATTTGGGATAAAAGTTAGTGCAAAAGAAAAAACAACAACAACCTTTCAGTCTGCAGATATATTCTGTTATTTAAAAGCAAATGCACGCTCAGACTGAAAACAGGAAGCTAGTAATTCTACCATTATTTATGAAGTGGCCTCCCTGAGGCCAACTCTAAGCAGACTTAGACTGGCTGAGAGGAACTGGACTCCTACCAAACACCTGGAACAACAGAAGCTTTCAATTGCTTGGTCCCCAGGCCCAGCGTGTTAAATGAACACTACACAGCAGGAGGAATTTAATCAGCAGTGATAATCTTGCAGTGGTTGGGTAGAACTATTTAAACAGAAGAAATTCACTTTATTAAATGTATTAAAGACATAAATACATGCTAATGTGACTTTTATTGTAATCTGCCACTGGGTGTCATTATTGGGCTGAGGGACACACAGTAACTCAAACATCCACAGAGAAGTGGGAAGCATTTTTTGGCATTTAATTGCAAATTCTTTTGTGGGTGTGCAAAAACATTTTAGTATCCAAACTTCATGATGTTTTAAACTATTTGTAACAATCCAAAATGCTGCGTTTGGCCCACATGATCTTTATTTTGATTATTACAGGAGTAAAGTGTAAATCTGTTTCTTGTATGCATGTATGCAAGAGTAAACACATTTTAAATAAATGAACAATTCAGCTGAATGCCCAGAGGTATGGACAGAAGGCACTGGAGCAGAGCAACACATTAAATGAGTCCATCTACTTAGCAAGCTATTCAATCAACAAAGCAAAGTCTGCCAGTGAGAGGCCACTAACTGCAGACTTGAGGAGCCAGACTGACCACATATTGCGACACTGAGGAGATTTAGAGTGGCCCAACTCTTCAAAAAAAAAAAAAAAAAAAACCCTTCTCCTTTTCCAGTTCGCTAACCACACACACTGGGCCTTAAAGCCAAATCATCGTGGAGGGGGAGAGCCGAGAGGTCTCGGTGTCTGCCACTCCATACTGCTACATAAAAAGAAGGTGAAGGATGCCGTGTGAGCAATTGGTTCCAATTGACAGAGGATTGGTCATGGTCAGCCTTCTGAGTGGAAATCCACGTGAGAATGTAGCATTTGGACCAGCAAGGGGCACAAGAGGCCAATGGCAGACAATGAGGCCACTCAGAGGAGTCTGGCTGCTGTGGAATAGTTGGGACACAATCTCCTCTGGTTTAACCCTTCATCAGCTAGTTATTCATTCAACTTAATGCACAGAGGTGGAGCTTGTGTAGTAGAAATGTTACATGCATAGTTCAGGTAATGTGCTGATAAACTGAGGGAAGCATTTGGAACCAAACGCCGATTTGAGCCGTTTTATCTATGCATCGAAGCATACATAGAGGGCTACTCTGATGATTGTGTTACATCAATAAAAGATCAAAATCATTTACAGCAGGCTGCACCATAAATTAGTTAAAAAACCTCCTCTGTAACCTCGAGAGGCAACTCAACAGTTACCATCCTTGTGACTTTTTCACCAATTAGGCAGGTCCTGCTCACAGAATGAGACCGACAGCTTTCAAGTCTCAAAGGGCCCGAGGGTCAACGCTCAATCACAGTCAGGCTGGAGAGTTTGTGTGTTTCAGCTAGCTACTAGTTGACAGGGCAAAGCTGAGGTCAAAAGAGGTGGGGGCCAGTGATTGGTATGGGTGTGGACTCCTGCCAGCTCAAAAGAGAAGGTTTTGTCGCCAAGACACTGGCCGAATCAGGCTTCCCTTTCACAGTCCAGCCGCCCCTCTACTCCAGGCCTACAACAGCTGATGACAAGGCCCCAGCTGCTAATTATCCGGCTGATGGAGAGTCACTGAAGTGCGACTGTCAGAGCAAGGGGTGGCCCTTGTGTCTGCAATGGGATATATCTGCGGCAGACTGGGGGATAAAAGAAGTTGAACTGCAGGTGCAGGTAGTTCTTTAAAAGCAGTAATCCAGTTGATTTTTGCATATTGTGAAGTGCCTTTGCACATGTGAGTAGATAATAGATAATAACTCTCCTGTAAAACAGGGTACCATAATAATAATTTAACTGGGTCAAAATTCTTTACTTTCAGCTGTACCCGGGACGCTGGGTCCTGGGTCGTACATCACTGTGTGTGCGTTACAGTATTTTCAGTCTCTTTAATACACAGTGCAGTGTCCACAAAGCCCCTCTTTGTGAATCCATCCTACATCATCATCTGTCCAGAAGATACCGGAGCTGTACCTGTTGAATTCCATATGTAGTACTCTTTGGACTGAAGTTCTCGGGCTGAGGGCAGGACAGACACAGTTGTTAGGGTCACCCAAGAGACAAATATTTATAAAAAAAAAATTTTTTTTACTGTAAGCTTACATGTTACAATCCGTGGCTTGGCAGAAGAATAAACCTGCACCGAATGCTGGTCAACATAACACCCAGACAACGTCATGTCAGGCACTTTGAAATGCAACTGTGAAGAAAAAAGCCACTGATGAGGAGTAATAAATCTTTTTATCTCGTCTTACATTAATGTGAGTAGTACATGAAGACCATAAAGTAGTAAGTATGGGTGACGATCCTTGGCTACTGGTAATTATGAAACATAATAACTTACTTTGACATAAGCAGTAAGTTTTGTGCAGAGTGGGTCAGAAGGTCCTGGTGTTGGTCCAGAAAAGTTGATCTTACCCTCCATCGTAACCTCACGAGACTTTGGGAACTTTTGCCCTACATATCATTGAGAATAAAATAGTCATCCATTTTTTTTAAAGTATGCAGATGCAGTGAAAGTGATTTTGTCTCTTATAGGGAGAGTCTGAAGCATAACGCTTACCCAGGACCCAGACAAGCAGGTTTTTCTCTTTTGAAACATCCAACTGTCCAGAGCTTACCTTCATATCTACAACACCCATTTGATCCCTGCACAGTGCACACAGAGACAGTATGCAGACAATCAATTAAATCGGATTTTTTTAACAGAGGTTACAGAACACAGCTGAATTACAGTGCAGTTTGTTTAATAGTCTCTCACACACAAGCAAGATACTATAACTCTGCTAAATTAGATTTAAAAACATTTAAAAGAGTTTTCCATTAAAAAAATTTTTCCTGCACACATATGTGCATTTGATTTTTCAACAATTTCTAAACTCCTAAAAGGGCTCTCAGTAATTATATTTATGACTGGATCATATTATGCTTGTAAAGAAAGCATAAAGCACGAGGAAATAGTGATTTTGAACTTTGTGTAGTTTACCTGTTAAAGAATGGCAGGTGAGCATTACAGAACTCAAAACTGTTCTTTATACTCTCATGAAGTTTGAGGGTTACTGACACGCGAAGCTGGTTCTCCTCTTCCTTTAGTTGGTATGAACCAAGTATGGGTGGAACAGGAACCTGGTGAGAAATTAAGATTTTAGCAGAAATCATTTACAAGATGAAAACATATCTGCAAGGAATTTGTATGCATACCTCAGAAGTATAGCTGCATAGTCTGAAGGGCTCTAGAGGAGGGGAAAAGGGAAACTTGTATGGCCCGGAGAAAGCTGAGCCATCATAATTATCCACACTGCTGGCAGTCAGGATACTCGAATCCAGAGATGTGACACAGGGATGGACCAGGATGTCCTGCAGTGGAGAACCATTTGGTGGCAGTGATAGAGTTACTGTCACATTTGGGAGCACCCCCTCCACTTCACACTGTTGAAAGAAGGGTAGAAATGTAGAATAATCCTAAATAAATCATTTCCAGAAGTTATAACATTAATCACTTTTTTTACATTGCGGACTTACTTTGCATGTCACGGTGCCATAAACATCCCAGAGGTCCTGTCTGCTTCGATTACCATACTGCATGGACCGCACTGTTTCTATCAGTCCAACGTTAACCACAGCTCGACCTCGGTGTAGTCCTGTCTTCCAGGCTGGCTGTTTCTGAGTTCCAACAGAAGTGGGCGCTGTGGGTGTCCCAGGTAGGGGGACATCAAGGGGTGTGCCAAGTGGACAAACCTGCAGGAGGACTGAGGGCACCATTGCCAGACGAGAGCCAAGCCCTTCACTATCAGGCTTACTCCCTGAGCCAAGGAGAAAAGTCTGTAGGCCTGCCAGAAGTGTGAGACCCTGTGAGACTGACAGCAGACTGGCCAGAGGTGGCCGCGGATCAGGAGGGACATCCACTAAAGGCAGACACGCCAGAATGAGAGGCCCTTGCGAGACAGTCAACACAGGCCAAAGTATTCCTTTTGCAGGTCCATCCACATGCAGCTCCAGGGCTGGTGACCGTGGACGGTAAAGACAGTCATCTCTGAGGGCTACATAATTCTTACCTGAGTCTGAAAGCCCCAGCTCAGTGAGCAGGAGCTGCAGGAAAGTACTCTCCTCTGGGACTGCTACATATGAGGAACCTGCCAGGCTCTTTGCACGGTGCTCCACGGTGGAAAACCTCCTGATGAAGGAGACACAAGACATGACAAAACACAGCGATCTACAAGTAATCCGAAAAAAATATGTTATGTTAGCATATATGTGACAATAATTAGAAGTCACAAACCTAGAAAAGCGTATTGACAGATTTCCTCCATTCTCGTGAGAAATAATCCACAAACCACGTACAGTCATTTCTCCGGCTACAGCAAACTCCCGACTTTATGGGGGAAAAACAAAAGCGTCAAAATCTAATATTTAAATCTCCCTGTGCATGTGTTAAATTCATTTTTTGCCTCGCTGTATGAACATCGCTGATGCTTGCTACTTACTTCCTGGTTTTGTTGTTTCATGTGACAACCACGTCCAATCAGCTGACAAATGCGCTTGCGCACTTCCAAGCGGCTGTCCCCACCCTTCTCTCCCATACAGGAAGCTGGATCGCCAACCAGCTAGCTGTCAACAAAGGGCAAAACTGTACGAAACCACCAAATCAATGCAGAAGTCGGCTTTATTGCCGGCTTTGAGTTCCATCTCCTAGGTTTTATCTCACCGCGCCGCCAGCTGAATCTTTAACATGGCGACGACAGCTCATCTGTTCGAGGTAAAATGACAACGGGTAGCTGTGTTAGCTTTCAGGCTAGCTAAGGGGCTAACTACAATTAACGGTACCCTAACAGTGCCGACCGTATTTATCAATTGAGTGCGTAATTAAGAATTAATAATAACTCAAGCATTGAGGAGAAACGTTGGTTTCTTGTTGTTAAAGTGTGAGAAAAGAGGACACGTATTGTCTAATTGTATGAGTTCGCTTATTCGAGGAAATAGCAATGTTGTTGGCTGTTTGTGTGCAATAAAATCAGCACAGGTAACTTTAGTAACCTTTTACAATTTACCCGATCTTGTAATCTTTTACCATCCTTTTGTAGACGACTGTAGTATTTTGGGCCAAGTGACTTTTCTCCCATTGCTTTTTCCCCCCTTTAGGAGCCCTTTGACGCAGATGAGTACATTGAAAGGCTGGCATGGAGGACTCCTGGGGGAGGCTCCAAAGGAGGAGCCGAGGCGTTTGACCCCAAAAGGTACTATAGATACTTGTCATTTACATATGCAGTAGCATCTCTCTTATCCTTAATATAAGGTCGTAGTTTATAAGAATTACATGCACCACATTTTAGCTCAAAGTTTTAGATTATATAGCGTATAAGATCTCCTTCCATCCATTATCTTTATTGAAAAGGAAGTAAAATTTAATTGATTATTTTTAGTTATTATAATAATAAATATGTTCTCAAAAGGATGCCTTATTCATGAATTAATATTTCAACTTTTACAAATGGAAAGCATTAACCATGCATACTGTCTTTCTAGCCATAGTGCCACTCATTTTTTGAGCAGTTAATTAAATTAATTAGACTGTAATCAAGACCATTTTCTCTCTGTAGCCATTAAATACACATAAACCATCTTCTTCTCTCTCAGTAAACATATTTTAATAATAATTTAGGGTAAGCTTCCTGTTAAAATACTTGGAAATAATTCATTATATTTTAGATTTTAGTGTTTCAATTACATTATGTCATTGTATTATTTTATAACAGTCAACAGACTGACTTTCTAAAGAAGCTGTCCTTCACAAAGCTCACCTGGATCTCCTCTCCACTCATTTAAAGTTTCGGGTTGGAGAAAAACAAGAAATAAATATTAAAGTCTTTTGCATCTTTTTTCCCCATATTTGTTGTGATGTTTATATTTGGGGACAGGCCTGCATCTCGTAAGCAAAAATGCCACAGCAGTTTAACTGTGCCACAGATGCATCCTGCTTATCTTCTCACTACACAAACTGTTGCCGCCACCTCCTCGGATACTCTTAGCTACAAGTCAGAGACAACATATCTGTGGAGGCCACCATACTGTGAGTCACCAGCCAGGGAATGAGTGTCTGTTGGGAAAGGATGGGAGATGTCTTTAAGCTCTAGCCAGTGCTGAGGGAATTAGTCAGAAGATTATACACTCATCATTTTGGGATGTTTCCTACTCTGTGAAATGTGGTGCTGACTTAGAACATTTGCTCTGCAGTCCTGGTGGCACTTAAAATGCAGCTGACGAAGCTGCTAGTTTTCAGAGCTTCTTAAGCCTGGGGACCCAGGAATTAAGCATCTGGCACTATTCTTTAACTATTAACTGTAACTGTGAGGTCAGTGGGACAGATTTAACCTTGCGGTACCAAATTACTATTCTAAACTAAGGGCATTTTCTGCATCTTTTACCTGTTATTTTTTTTGAAGAACTACCAAGTGGAAACTTACATGCATTCTTTCCCCCATTAAAGGCTGTTGGAGGAGTTTCAGAACCACATTGAGGAGTTGAAGCAATTGGATGAGAAGATCCAGCGGAAGGTGGAGAAGCTTGAGCATCAGTGTCATCGTGAGGCCAAGGAATTTGCCCACAAAGTTCAAGACTTGCAGAGAAGCAACCAGGTGTGTTGTGTGGTGAAAGGAGCCAATCACACCCACTGCAAAGCCCTTGAGCTGTCAAAGATTATATTATCTGTCATTCCAAAAACTTTTTTCTGTGTGTTTTTTATTTCACATCCTCTTTGTTTTGCATGATATCAGGTGGCCTTTCAGCATTTCCAAGAGCTCGACGAGCACATCAGCTATGTGGCCACTAAGGTTTGTCACCTGGGGGACCAGCTGGAGGGGGTGAACACGCCTCGCCAGAGAGCTGTAGAAGCTCAGCGTCTGATGACCTACTTCAACGAGTTCTTGGATGGAGACCTACGCAGCGATGTATTTAACAACCCAGACAAGGTAAGTATGCTGCACATGTTCTTTCCCTTCACATCAGTGGAGGTGTGTATGCGTGACCACTGTCGGGGGCCCCCTGCTGTGATACTGCTGGAGGTGAGAATGAACAGGATTACGAGGTAAACCATCCATATTAATTTGTTAAGTTTATCCCTTTAGTTGGATCCCTCGACTAATTTGGATTAATAAACTGTCATTTGCTGTCTGACAATAGCTGGCTGATTGACTAGCATGGATGTCAACATGCTCATGTCAAAACTAATTGCATTTACAGTAGGTTGTCTGGGAGAGAGAATTTGGATGGCCCTCAGCTTTGTGTCACGTTACAGCAGAAGAGAGCTTGTAGCAAGGTGGTGCATGCAAGGGCACTGGTGACATACATCCTGGGAAAAGATATGCACACTTTTACCCAGTGTCAGTCTACACAGAGGCCTTTTCGATGTTAGACAAGTGGCCAAAAGTTTGATTTTGCAGTTTTGTAGTGACAGCAGAGCGACTGAGATGCTTTAGATTTATTCTTGTTAGTAGGAATGTCATTAGCGGATGCTGAGAAGTGTGTCTGGGGGTCAATCCCAGAAACGAAAGCTGGAGATGGAGCTGGTTTTCTGGAAAGGCATGCAGAAATATCTGTCCAGATTCCTTTTTCCTGAGCATACCTCCATATGAGGGGGAAAAGAGGAAAGCTGCAAGTGAATAGCTGAAGGGGGATGGCTTTGCTAATCCTTCTGAAAGGGAGGGCTGGGCCGCCAGCGTGGAGACAAGTGCTGCTAAACCCTGACTGCAGGGAGACGGCTACATTACTTACATGGGATTTAGCTAATCTTAGCTGGGGGACAGATACTTAGAAAACCTTCGCCGAGCAGAAAGGCTGGATCCTCCTCACGGGAGCAGAGTAATGATGTTAGCTGAGGCAGGCATCTGCGGGAACAGAGGAGTTGCGGACGGCGGGCCTTTCGTAGGTCTGGGGCTTTTTTTTCAGCCAGCGTGTATGTCAGGAGGGGTGGGGGTGTGTATGGGGGTGTGGGGCGGCTCTCGACAGGGCCCCCTTTTTTTAGACAGATATCCCTGGACGGACAGATTATTGAAGGCGATTTAGACTCCTGTGGGATTACAGCCTATTCAGAAAAGGCATGCCAATAAAGAGTTGGATGTGCTGCTAAGTCAGGACTTCCACTGCTGCTGCTGCCGATGCCCAGGTGAGCGCAGCCTGTCTGTTATCAGCTCCCTGTTCAACACGGGAAGGTGGAGGAGGGCTGCTTTAAGATGATGATCCCCCAAGGGGAAACACTGCCGGCGGCCTGCCCACTTTTTCTCTGGATGTCCACTTCACATGGTCCCGCTGTGCTCTCACTCTTTTTCCATCACCTGATATCTCTCTCTCATAAACACACATACATACCCACTCTCACTTTTTCTCTGTTCCTCAGATTAAGGAAGCTGCTGATATCATTCAGAAGCTGCATCTCATTGCCCAGGAGCTGCCATTCGACAGGTGAGTCAGGCATCCTGAAGGCAGCTTTAGACAAAAGCAGTGACATACAAGAGGAACGCAGAGTATTACTTTTGTTCCTCTCAGTGTAATCGCAACACTAAATCTTTACAGCATCATGTGATTTCTAAAAATAGTCTACTTTTTTATTTTACTAGTATATAGATTAAAATGTCATTGATATTGATTTACTGTTTTTCTCTGCCAGGTTTGCAGATGTCAAGGCAAAAATTGCAAGTAAGTTTTTGACAGTCACCCACATTTAGTGTTTCTATTGTAAACTACTTGGAATGACCAAGTTTTCTTCATTTGAAGAAACATTATTGAACATTGAATATTGAGTCACTGCTCCAATGAAGAAAACCTTATTAAAGTTAAACAAACACTGTTTGTTTTAACCATCCCTCAGTCTCAACAACTTTCATGGGTCCGAACATTAAAAAGCCTGTAAAAGTATTTCTGAAGACCCGGGTGGTCATCTGTCCAGGCCTGATGCTGCTGTCATGAGTAGTGAATGTACTACAGAGTTCAGACCAGGAGCAAAAGTGTGTGTACATAAAGAATGAAAAAACCAAACAAGGCTTACAGAAAACACCTGCAGAAATATCAAAACTTTGCAAAAATGTTTGTTTCTGTAACGTTATTTCCAGTCTAAGAAAAACAGTAAATGACAGTGTGCTGATGGAAGGACAAATGGAACCTCTGCCCTCACAAAACAACTTTGTGCAATATGTCAAGGTTACTGAAGTCCATTTAGGTATCCCAGAACACTTGTTGATCAGTGTTTCCTGGACTAATGAGAAAGAAGTTGTTTTTTTGGTGTTTGTTTTTTTTTAATAATAAACACAAATACACACAAAAGTCTGTGCAAAGAGGAAAGTACATTAGCACTCAACCCTTAGATCATCGGTATACTCTTTTCTATCTCGGGGCCTGGATGTCTCCCAATCTAGGGGGAAACAATGACATTTCACAATAAAGGTGTCTCTATATGAAACTGTGGAGTGTGGAAAAACTGAGGAAAATGGGACTTATGTAAGTTGACTTATGTTTATGCTGTAGGATGTGACCTGTAAACTTTTTTTGGCTTCCGAATGGGGGCATGCTGATGTGTGCTGATGCACACCATCCTCATCTGATGGAGGTTTTTGCCATTAAGATGCATAACTAAATTTAAGAGTTTAATTCCTTTTTCCAGCCTGCACTGTGTTGATTTTTAAATCACATGAAGTACAACTGTTTGTGTATCATTAATTTAATCAGCTTGTGTTTATTGGTGTCTGTGACTTAGATGAATATCAGGCCACATTTTATGAGTAGTCAAATCAGAAATCCTAGTAATCCTTTGTAATAATATAATATAAAATCTAATAATTTATTGGTGGTTGTTTGGTTTTCTAACCAGGTAAATACCATGACCTGGAGCGGCAGTTAATCCAGGAGTTCACTGCAGCTCAGCGCAGGGGTGAGATTGGACGTATGCGGGAGGTTGCAGCAGTTCTATTACATTTCAAGGTAACCTAGAAAATGGGTTCAGTGTCCACATTTGACCTTTGGTCAAATTAATTGGATAATTGTGATTCCCATTCTGTTCATATTAATCATGTATGATTTAAATTTTTAGCACTTCCTTGAAATGTTGCACAGCGATGTAATGCTTGTGTCTTTTCGTAAAAGGGCTATGCACACTGTGTGGACGTCTACATCAAGCAGTGTCAGGAGGTGAGTGTGTAAAGTTCCTCTTACACTTGGTAGTATTGCTTCAAGTAATATCTGCAGACATTTACATGTTGCTGATGTCATCTGTCTTTGTAAGGGTGCCTACGTGAGGAATGACGTGTTTGAGGACACGGCAGTCCTCTGCCAGAGGGTCAATAAGCAGGTGGGCGAGGTCTTCAGTAGTCCTGAGACTGTCATGGCCAAACTCATCCAGAACATCTTTGAGAACAAATTACAGGTATTTCTACTGAAATGAAGAGTTTGATGTATTACTCTGTCTTTGGTTATATTTAACTGGCTTTGTGTCTGCAGGCACATGTTAAAGAAAAACTGGATGAAACTCGACACTCAGATGTAGAACAATACCTCAAGAATCTCTATGACCTTTACACCAGGTAATTAACTTGCTGACTTTTAATTCAGTTCACTTCATGGGTACCCGGAAACCATTGTTCTTGTTTATGACTCTGATTATTTCCCTTTTGAAGGACCACAGGATTAGCCACAAAGCTCACAGAGTTCAACCTGGGCTCAGACAAGCATACGTTCCTCTCCAAGCTGATTAAGAGCATTTTTTCTTCATACTTGGAAAGTTACATTGACATGGAGAGAGAATACCTTCGCACTCGAGGTGCCATGATTCTGCAGCGATACTACGACTCTAAGAATCACCAGAAACGGCCAGTGGGTGCTGGCAGGTCAGACTTTTACACATTTGATTTTACACAAAGAAAAGATTAACTGGTAAAAAAACAAAACATAATTTAAGTTTTGTTTTTTGTAACAGTATTCAAGATCTGAAGGAACGGATCAGACAACGCACCAATCTTCCATTGGGCCCTAGCATTGACACCCACGGAGAGACTTTTCTCTCTCCGGAGCTGGTTGTCAATTTGTTGCAGGAGACACGCCATGCCTTTGAGAGATGCCACAGGGTGAGGCTTTTCTGTCCTATGTTTACTAGCGGTGCGCTAACTGTACTGCATTTGTGTTTTTTGAAAAAGTTTAAATGCATATTTTTCTTTGATGTTACACAGCTTTCAGACCCGTCTGACCTGCCCAAGAATGCCTTCTCAATCTTCCTGCTACTGGTTGACCACCTTTGTGTAGAACACATTGATTACGCCTTAGAGATTGGCCTCTCAGGTAAATCCAACTTAGCTCATTAAAACCATAATGTTTGTCTGCAGTGTTCACTATAGCTGTGTCCTAAAACTAAAACTTTTAATTTACTGGCAAGGATGATCCAGGTCTTCCTTGCCATCTTGTAAGAAAAGCTTTTCAATCAAACAGCCAGCAGACTGTTAAATAATAGCAGCCATCCTGGTGAAACTTTGATAATGGTCTAGTCCAGTGGTTCTCAAACTGTTGAACCAGAGCAGATTAGGTGTGGAAAACCAGATGAATACAATATTTCTGTCTTACATTTATTTGTAACAAAACACTAACAAAGGAAGCTGGAAACACATCGAATTCAGTGCTGGCGGGAAGCCTAACCCAGCTGTCATTCGGTGAGTCAGGGTACACGCTGGACAAGGCACCAGTCTATCACTGAACTAACACATAGTGACAGACACAAATCATTTTATCAAAGACAAAAGAAATCCCAATTTCTTAGCCGCATGTGGAAGATCCATCATCATTCTCCTTGCTCCACATGAGTTGAAACCATCAAGTATGTTACCTGGCAGGCCACATCCTCCGTTTTTGATTCGACACCTAGAGGAAAACACCTGCTCTGACATCACTTACTGCGGTTGGTTACATGTGCCCATTAATGTCTGTTCCATATGAAAAAGTGAAAAATCCAAGTTACCTTGATGCCATGCAGGCTGCGCTTTTGGCACTTCTTTACATTTTCTATGGGACTGTATAATAAGGGAGCAGCTTATCATTTTCAGCCAGCTACAGTGGAACTAAACATGCATTTGGTACATCCCAGTGCTCAATTCGTTAGGTACATTCTGCATTAAGGAAATGGATCATTGATGTCCCTGTGGTTTGATTACTTTCTCCTCACTGTCTGACACTGAAATAGAGCATTACTGAGAATTTCTGCTTCATGCATTATATTTCTCTAATGCCAAGAAGTAGACATCAGGCACTAGTGGTTTTCTGCTCTTTGTGAATCATGTTGATTCATGCTTTCACCCACTTTTTTTTTTCCTATCGTCTGGCTTTCTCTCTTTCTCTTCTACAGCAATTCCCTCACCTGATGCAAAGAATGCCAACCTGTACTTCCTGGATGTGGTTCAGCAGGCGAACTCTATCTTTCATTTGTTTGACAAACAGTTTAATGACCAGCTCATGCCTCTGATAAGGTCAGTTAAGGGTTAAAGATGATGAACCTTTTATTCATCTGGTAAAAAGATTTTCCTGAATTTATCTTTCCTAATCTGATTTTAGCTCATCTCCAAAGTTGGCAGAGTGTTTGCACAAGAAAAAAGAGGTGATAGAGCAGATGGAAGTGAAACTGGACACAGGAATCGACAGGTCTGTGTGTTTCTAATACTTTGTCTGTAATGAAATAGCAAGTAGTTTTAAAAGACATTTATGGGTGTTTTGTTTTTAATCTTTCTCCCTGCTGCACACAGAACACTAAACTGCATGGTGGGCCAGATGAAGCACATCTTGGCAACAGAGCAGAAGAAGACAGATTTCAGGCCTGAGGATGAAAACAATGTCATGATCCAGTACACTACAGTAAGAGAGAAAAATCTTCAGCTCGCTTTAAGGAGCTCACATTCAAAACTAAACAAATTAGCAAAGGAAACTTGCAAATCAAATCCACACCTAGTTTTTCTTCGACTAAATACAGATAGTGTGTCGGACTGAACGTGTTTTCCATGTTTCTCCTCGTGTACCCCCCACCTTGACAGGCCTGCTCCAAGGTATGTGCCTACGTCAGTCGGCAGGTGGAGCACGTGCGGAAGTCCATGGATGGGAAAAATGTGGACACAGTGCTGACGGAGTTGGGCATTCGTTTCCACCGGCTCATCCATGAGCATCTACAGCAATACAGCTACAGCTCAATGGGAGGGATGCTGGCCATCTGCGACGTGGCTGAATACCGACGATGCGCCAAGGACTTCAGGGTGAGTGTGGGGTGGGGTGGGGGGTGGAGCATAGGTCCAGAATGCACTGGTCACAGGGCAAACATGGCTTTTCCTACAAAGGCTCTACCTGGGATGTTTTATTAAATAAACTGGTCAGGCCAATCCAAAATAAAGGCTCTGGCATCCTTTGTTAATCTTTCAGTACAAACAAGAAGGGTGGCAAATAAGAATTATTTCCATCATTGATTATTTGATTGCTTATTTTCCTTTGTTAAACATTCAGTCTAAACATACATGGACCAACAGCATTGTAAATTTTCCGTGTTTAACGTGTACATTTGCTTATTTTGTCAGAACAGCTGTTAAAAGTCCACAAGACAATTCATTTTAATTATTAATTATTTAACCCCGTAAAGGATGAACCATTAAAAATTCTCAGAAAATTAGATTTTTTAACCTTCTGATGACTAAAAAAAGAATATGCATTTATAAATATAAATTTGCATGTATGCATTTTATTGTAATTTGTGTCATTTTTACTAAATCTGGCATTTTTGTAGACTATTGCTCGCAGTTTGTTTACCTCAAACAAAAACATATGGGGACTAGGGTTAAGGTTGGGGGGGACAACACTGATGTAGAGGTTTAAAAAACTTGACCCGTGTATCATGTTATGTAGCAAATAAATAAATTAAATTAATCTATTCACAATTAACTATATTATATGGAAAAACTGGCAATTCTCACAGAGAGTCTGCAAATATTAGACATTTTTATTTAATCTAAATGTATAAAAACCTAAAGTATGTAAACAGTCTTGTACTTCACTGTCGTTCAGGTCCCTCTGGTGCTGCAGCTCTTTGACACACTCCATGCCCTTTGTAACCTCCTGGTGGTTGCCCCTGATAACCTGAAGCAGGTCTGTTCGGGTGAGCAGCTAACCAATCTGGACCGAAACCTCCTGCACGCCTTCGTCCAGCTCAGAGTGGATTACCGTTCAGCTCGACTCGGTAGACACTTCAGTTAATGACTGTTTCAACACCTCCCTGAGCTCCGTCCAGTAAATTATGCTTTGATGAGATGATGCATCTTGAAGATACCCATTACTGCTTCAGTGAATGCATCAGTCTGGCCCTAGCATACAGACTGTACTGGGATTGCTTTGTGCGTCATGGAGACAAGGGCCAGTGCTCCTTGAATGTGTGCATTTTACCTTTTTTTTCCCATTGTTTATTTCTCCAAGCTGAAGAAATTTAAATGTCTATTGACTTAATTTCAATTGTTTTTAAATACTAATCTATGGCAAAGATATCTGAAATCTAAGTAAATGGACATTACTCATTTCTATGGTTATCTAAAAAGAAACACTTTTTTTTTTATTGTGCCAAAAATATAAATTCTGTGGCTGCACCTGTGCACAGAAGTGGACCCGAAAGCTGCTTTAAAGGGAATCTGTCAACAATCACACTGTAAAGTCAAGGCTGTAGTCACTCTGTGCATTGCAGACAGCTACCCCTTGTAATGAACTGTAGGAAACCAGACAGAGACAGCCTGACTAAGCATGAGATCTGAGGTCTGTCTGGCTAAGAGAGACACATGACCACCTCTATAACCTTTGACCCTTGACCACAAATTACAGGTCAAGAGGCCATCTCAGAGTAGTGTGATCCGAGCTGCAAACAGGTCTGAGAACCTCTCTGTAGGTTTGGGTGGTCTCTTTATGGCTTAGATGATTGGTGTGATGGGTCACTGAGTATGTGTCACTGTAATTGCACAGATCAACACTTGCTCATCCAGTGGGGCACACAGTCCAAAGACATTGTCAGTCTGATCTGCAGTGTTTCTGGGTCAGGAGACACTACAGTGTGGACCTCTAATGATTAAGGAAACAAGCAAGAAGGGACTTCTTCACACAGGGCTTATTAGGGAGCTTCTACACTGAGAAAGACGAAGGGTCGTGTACCTAATGCCCAAAACTGTCTCTTATACAAAGTCGCTCTCATTGTACTGCTGTTTACCTTAATTAGTGACCCAATAAAAATCTGTTGCATTTTATTACTGTCCGTCTATGAATATCCTTCATAAATTGGGGAGCTGTGAATAGAAAGTTTGCTGAGTTCTCTTCAAATGTGACTTTCAAAGTGAGATGAAACAGTCTGTCTATAGAAGTCATCAAGTATTCATAGGAATTCTTGCCACCAGAGTAAAGTTCTTTCTTAGACTTCAGGAAGTGAGCAGAGCCAGAGGGGATTAGATATCTACGAGTTGATGAATTGTGTGCAGTAGTCATGGACTGGGGGAGAGCTGGGGAGATAGAGATGGCTGAAAGCTCAGTTCCAGCACCGGCTGGTTAGTGTTGTGTAGAGGGTACACACGGTGCTGTGCAAGTTCAAACAACATAATTAATTAGGCTAATATTAATATTATCAATGCCACATAAATTCAATTCTCTCAGCCCTAATCACAACTGGATAGCTTGTAAAAATTATTTTGTTAGGCCCTGATGCAAACAGTGGGTCTTTTCCAAACATTTGAAAACTATTTGTTTTTGCGCCGATTAATGTGTGTGGCGCGGGAAGGGGTTAGGGGAGCGGAGCCAGGCCAGAGACGATAACTGGTGTGGAGACGAAGGCAGAGGCGCAGCCTGGCCCCAGGGACTCCCAGCACAGGCACATGGAAAAGGGGGAGGGATGTATTTTTTGGGGTGGGTGTTTGAGCAGGTGGAGGGGATTAGTAAAACTGTCAACACTGGAGAGCTGGATAAGACTGTCCTCTCTTACTCGTCAGTTTGAGCAGCTCTTGCATACACATTCAGAAACATAAAGACTCCAACACATACAAACATACGCTGGTGTCAGGACAGCAGAAAGACTGTGGTTGAACTGACCGTGAACGTGTCGTTCTACTTTTGATTTTTACTTTCTGTTAAAACTGTTTCCTGTTTTAACAGGAAACTGTCCGCCGCTTTTGTATTCAGATAGCAGAATATCTGCTCCCGTGCAAGGAAACCATGCCAAGATGTGTGCAGTTAGCTTTGAATTTATACCGGGACTGTGATCACCAATACCTCATACCTACAATATCGATCGTTTTGACCTTTCCATTGTGCAATTAAATCTTTAAACCGTGCTATTAGATCAAGCTTTGTTTAGCCAGGTGTCAGTGAAAGAGGCTCTCATTGAAAATGGTTGTTTTGTAATCTAAGGGGTTTTAATCCACACAAATCCAAATCTCTTGAAGGTGAGAAAATTATATTCTGTCTGTAGTACAGTAGTTTCAAATAGAACCTCTCTATCTGGTTTTTAACCAATGCTTTTAATTTTATTCTACAGCTGAATCCTCTCTGACACTATTTGTTTGCTGTCTTTATGCATCTCCCTCCCTCCTTTGTCTCCTCTGCCAAATCATCGACCGTAGCTTCTTATTTGTCCACTCACCCGGCTAGTTCTCCCAATATCCCATAAATCCTTGCTTTCGGCGCATTGCTGCTTCCCCAACTAGGCCGTCCCTCTCTCTGCCTCCTGGAGCCCTGACAATAAAGCATTACAGCAGTCAATCCATGTCAACAACAGCTTTGCTTAATTCCTGCTAAACACGTTTAAACTAAATCTTCACCTAATGATGCATAATGATTTGCTCTTTAGTGTGCTTGTGGCTCATATCAATTTTTCTGGTTTATTTTACCCACCAGTGAAAAGATGACTCAGGTGGACTCGCTGTGGAAGACAGTCTGGGATTAAGGATCCCCCCTGTTAAAATTAGGCAGTAATTGTGACTAGATCCATGAGTGTTTTGGCCTCACGGAGAACATCTTGTCTGACTAAATGTCCTCCGTTCTTAGCATTTTCGAAGCAAACAATGAGCGATGTTTAGAAATCACACAACAGATGGGATCACTGTATCCTGATTAGCTAGTTTACATATGAGCTGAATTGGAGTAAAAACTATTAAAACAGTGGGATCTTCATATTTATACATCTATGGTGGATATTCAAAGAAAGGCTTTTGTGGTCTTTTTCAAATCTATTCTTCAGAATTCCTCTGTGAGAGACTTTGGTGGCACACATCCAGGCCCTCTGATGCGATGCAGATGTTGCCCTGGCCTTGACCTCCTGCCCATGCGATGCCAGGGCCAAAAAGGCACAGGTGCCACGCCACCTTCAGTCTTGGGCAGCTGAGGGCTGCACTGTGCAGGATGTGAACGGTGCCAACTCTCCTCCTTTGCTCACTTTTATTATCTAATGGGGTTTAATAATCCCTTGATTCTTGCAATCATACACAACCAGTTTCTTGAAGATGTCACAAAGTAGTTTGTTTGTTCTGCTTTTTTTTTTTGCCCTTCTTCCTCCACCCTCCCCATCTCCTAAAAACACTATTAATTCTCTGCCGTAGTGGAGTGTCTTCCAGTGCTATTTCCTGGCCCGGTGCCTGTGCCTTGCTCTCTCTTGGCTGGGTTTGTCTGGTTGACTGCTCCACAGGAACAGACTGGCACTCTAGCTGAGGGCTCCGGGGTCTGCACACACAATCCACTAAACATGTCTCTGTGTGAGGAGCTGCACTACTTCCTAAATATGAAGGAGGAATCTCGAGTTGCAGCAACATTAAGCACATTTCCTCTTAATTATTTTATGTAGATGTACTTACCGTTATAATATATAATTTAATATTACTGTGCATTATGGGTAATTATCAGGAATTCTAGCAACTGGTCCAGTCTTGCTATTATAGTGTACAATACATGCTTAAATTCCATACAGTGCACTCCATTATTGGCATGTTGGTGCGTGCAGGACTAAGAAAAATACTGCAGAAGCATTTTAAAATCACGGTATAAAAAACAAATTGATTGTGATGTTTAAGGGACTTTGGTGTTAAACACATTCACTCACAGGGCAAACAAACATCTGTTACGTTTGTAAGGCCTTTGGCCCTCCTAACCCACTGATGTTGAACCAAGCCTGCACACTTGCCAGAGAAACAAATGAGGTCTCTCTCTCTCCTCCACTGAAGATGAAACACTGCATCACCAAAGCATGTGCGTTTGTCTAATCAAGTTTTTGCCCGCGGCTACATCGAATGTAAATGAATAGGCTTGTGTGTGCCAGCCTCTTATTTCTGTTGAGGCTGGCTGTGTTTGATGATGAAACGGTGCGGTGAACATGAGACAGAAGGGGGCACTAGTGCTCCAGTGTTGCTCTCCTCCCCTGTGGAGCCCTCTCCTCCTCAGAGCTTCTCACAATGGGGATCTGCCTGAGGGGGGAAATGTTGCTTTTTTAGGTCTGTGAGCCCATATCCCTTAATCCCCAGCCATGATTGACAATCATGATTTAGGGTATATGGTGTCCCATTCTAATCCACGAGCAATGATTTCATTTGCATACCTTCCGTACGTGGCCTCATTTTGGAGGAAACGGCTGCCTTTGTAAGTGATACAGAAAGAGAGAGGGAGAGAGCTGAAGAGAGTGAGTGCGAGATAGAGAAAGAATGGATGGGGGAATGTTTGTGTGTGTGTGTTTTTTGTCTTCTTTTTTTCTCTTTGCAAGAAGAAAGATGATAGCAGTCTCCATGCCCAAACAAACACTTTCAATATGTGCATTTCCTCTGCAGCACTTTCCCCTGACACACACACACACACACACACACACACACACACACACACACACACACACACACACACACACACACACACACACACATGCACAACGCATGTATATATTCAAACTCACAAGCACCATCACAAGTATATTTAGAAATGTAAAGATGTGCGGAGACACAGGGAACACACAGAGATGCTCCCTCACACGATGCAAAACTAAATTGCTATTTGCTCATTTTATAACCAAGTCAGGCTTAATTATAATCATGGGAGTTTGGGAGTTACCGTATAATCTCTAGAAGGTATTAAGAATTTCCCAGAGCACACCACAGTTAAAAGAAACAAATACAAATATGAACAATTATTTCCCAGTCATAACACCCAAGGGAATGTGAATCAAATAATGCTCAGTGTTTGGTATGCCCACAGAGAGCATTCATCCTTGCTTTTATCTACTGAGGAAGTGGAACACAAGTGACGCGCTGGATAAAAGGTCAAAAGAGTCACATTTCTGTGCAAAGGTAAAGATACAAATTATAAAGATCCCCAAGATAAGACGCTGGAAATTTAATTTGGTTATTTTTAATTTCATTGTAATTAATTCTTTGTCATTTTCAACAATAAATTCCCTATAATTTATGTGCTGGATATCATTAATATATTAGTATTATATATAATTGTAAATAATGCAGTAATTTAAAAGAAATCATATCATAACTCTATATATCTTTGCAGTGTTTCCAATTCTACGAGAAATTTCCCTTTTTGTTCTGCATAATGAAAAAATACACAGACACCAGGAATAATTCAATAATAACTGACAAAAGATACAAGTTTATTTTTTTTAACAATAAGTGAGCCAATCCACTCATGATAATCAGCACACATGATGTGCAAGCTTACAAAAAGAACAACTGTAAACGCTAAAAATGGTGCACAGGAATAACGAAGTGCAACTTGATAAAAAAACGAAGGTATTTTTGGTGTTATTAAAGCAGAAAATGATTTAATTGTTTAAACACTGCATTAAAAACACTTGCTTTCCACTTTCAGCATGCACACAACCATGCTGAGTTCATATACTCGATGAACAATGACTTTAGTTAAGTGACGAATAATTTTCAAAACAAGTTTGTTCGTGTGATTGATCTGATTTTGACACACTGAGGAAAAACTCCAGTTTTCTTACAACAGAGGGAACTAATGGCAAAGGATCCTCTTCTCCCCAAAAAATAATCACCACCGGCACTGTACCATCAACCCAGCTCCCTGACTGACTGAGCCTGGCCAGGTCTCTGTGACAGAGGACTCCCCTTTGGAACAATAACAGTCTGATAATCTCCTCTTATCTCTAGTGTGTTTAGTGCCTGGTTAACAGGCTGTCAACTTGATGGGTGTCTCTCTACGCCTGTGCCATAGGAGAATGATCGTGTCATCGGGAAACAGAAAGGGGTGTCCTATTGACTTGGTGGGGAAGGAAAGCTACAACAGAGGAGCCAATGAAACTGAAATTAAGTAGAAAAAAAAGGACTGTGGTTGTTTAATTTTCTTGCAAAAAGACGTTTTTGTTTGAAACTACCAAAATGAATTGTTCGGTATATCATGCACTGCTCGAATACTTTCCCCTTTTTAAAAAAAAAAAAAAATCTAAAATGGCAGTGAGGGCGGCTGCATTTGTGTCCTCCCCCTCTCATCTCACCCAGCCCAGTTCTCATCCGGGACATGTCAGAGGTGGTGTGGCATAAAGCAGCCTGAGGGTTATTAGCACCTAAGCATCACACCCATCATCCCACCTCCACGGACCATCCCACCCTCTGTACATTAAGCACTGTTTACCAGGCCTGCCCTAATTGATTCTGTCTCTTTATCTTTTTACCTCCTTAATTTTGTTATTAAGTGTGCGGGAGAGGCGCGAAAGCTCCTCTTTTTCCCATTTTAAGAAATTATACTCTTGTACTTGATCCAGCTAACAGGATTTTCTTAAATTACTTTATAAAAGACCATCTTTTAACTTTCTTCTTTCTCTCTCTATCCATTCATTAGCAGGTCTGCCTCAAGGCCTGCTCACATCAATTTCTTGGGTTAAAGTTACAAACTTAGGCAGCTCAGCCTGACGCTCACGGTGGTTTTTGTGGACGAGAGGGGGTGGCTGGAGGTGGAATGGGGACGAATTATTAATTTCTGAAGTATTAGAAAAATAAAGAGATTGAATTAAGAGTATTGGTCCTCTGTTATCCAGCATGGCTAGCCTCAGGGACTTACTGTGGTGGAGGACATTATGCAAATGCTCTCCCTCCCTCACTCTGTCATAGCTCGCTATCTTCCGTGCGCTCTTCCTCCCTCCCTTCTTTCACCCTTTCTCTCTTTTTCTCTCTCTTGCACTCAAGCTATGGTCCCCTTTTAATCTTGCCCTCCCTCTCTCTCTCTGTCTCTCTTTAATCTTCATCACTCAGCAGAGGCAGACACAGAGGAAAGCGGCTCCTGTTGAAACAGCTCCTCTTTCCTTGTTTTCTCTCATGTGCTAAAGTGCTGGTTTCCAAAAAATCCCAAAAAGTAACATTAGAGGGATCCTGGACAGCCAGACTATAAAATCAAAAATCCATATTTTAAAGAGGCTGGAAGACCCAATCAAATCCTTTATCAAAGATGAGGAGCAAGTAAAGAGAGTGGAGTTATTAATCACCTGCACTGGGGAAACAAAAGGCTTCATATTATTTCTTATTCACCTATTAACACACCCTCAGCCTGACATTAGGAACATCTTGGGATTCAGTGTGTTGCCCAAGGACTTGTCAGCATGTGAAGCATCGCACAACAGCGCTTAGTTTTATTGATAGTATTGAGCAGAGAGTGGACAGGAAAAACACGCAGGTAATGGTCTGGGGTGGACTCAAACCTTGGTCTCCACAGTAGCTTTTAGCATATGGGGCACCAGCTCATCCTATATAATATTGAGTGTCTAATTAAAAAGGAACCATTACATATCTTAAATATTTACAGGTATGGGGGTGTACTATTGCACATGAAAAAAGTGTCAGGAAAATAAAGAGGTTGAATGAAGACTTTGGTCCTCTGTTATTCAAGTTTAACAATGAAAAAAGTTTGACTGTGGAGTTAGAATGTAGTGAGCTGTGCACGTTGTCCTGATTAATAATGGAGGCTGGGATGCTGATAGTGTAAAACAGTTAAAGTATTAGTCAAACATTTGGTGGAGTTAATGGTAAAGTCTTTCTTGCTGGGCGTAGCTGGGCATTGCAGGAAGCTGGATGCACTGAGGAATGAGGGACAATGGAGGAGTGGAAAGAATTCAGTCTTATCTATCATTTGGGTTTTAGTGCACATGTATATATGTTGCATGTGTCATGATTAATGGTAAACTTGTTAAGCACTTTTGTTTTGAGACACCAAATCTGCAATTTTTAATTCATCTACAGCACATCAAACTTTGTGATGTAACAAGAGGCGTGAAATGACAAATCTACAGTTTCATTCTTTACTTCAGCAAGTATTTAACAGCAGTGTGAACAAGTGAAAATGTTATTCTCAGCGAGCAGCATAGCTCTTTGCTTTAAAAAGAGCCAAAGTGACAACTTGCTTTGCTAAAAGCAAAAATTAAGCAGTTCAACTAATTAATCAAAATCGACTCCACAGATCATTCTGAAAGTGTATTTTAGCGCTCCTTAATAACTAACAAATTAAATAACCACAGGGTTACTGTGCTCAAAAACATGTAAAGATTAAACTATTACTTCTATGAACCACAAAAGTAGAAAATCTACACAGGGACGCATAATCAAATCCTCCCTTTATTGATGTTGGGATTCTCCTGCACAAGAATCTGAACATTTCTTTAAAAGACAAACAGGTAAAGACAGGTTAACGAAGGGCTAAATGCATTCATTATCTATGATCCATAAAGATCCTGATAGCCCAGACTGACATGTAAAACTATGGTCAATACTGATGTTTATTCAAGAGGGCTGTAAAAGGCTGATGAGACTCAAGTCTAGTTAATTAAGACTTGATCGAGGAGGGGGAGGGAAAAAAAGAGAGGGGGCAGGATGATAAGAAGAGGATGGGTAAAGCAGAGGCAGGGAGGAGAGGGAGGAGGCCAGCGAGGCATGGTGTCAGTAACAAGGCCAGTAGCAGGAGGGGGAGAGGATCCCAGCAGCACCGGAGGCATCCTGCTCCAGCGGCGTGCGCGGCACTAGAGGCAGAACAGACAGGTTTGATGTTAGCAAATATTAGCTCTGTGCAGATCGTGGGTGTATTCTCTTTGACACACTCATTGCATATTCAGAGACAGATGTTTCCGAGGACGACGGAGAGGAGGAGGAGAAACAGGCGGCTGAATGAAAGGCCTGAGATGGCAGAGTTGCTCTCGGAGGAGCAGGTAATTGGCCCCTCGATGGTAGCAGCGACAGAAAGAGGCACTTACGCGCACACACATACACAGGCCCCCCTACACGCACACAGGCACACACACACACCCTTTTCCTCGCTCGTCTCCTCGGCCTCTCTTCTCAGATCTGATAAAGGTAAACGTGTAGCAAATTTGTCATTTGATGAGGGAGGATTTCCACAAACAGAGCTGACATGATGAGCCTGTGATCTGCCTGTATGAGAGTCAGCAGGGGCCCAGGCAGGCAGAGATCTCAATCCTCCCTCTGTTGCCCCCTCCTCCTCCTTCTCCTCCTCGCCTCCACTCCTCCACTCGCTCTGTGCTTCTCTTTTCCTCGCATACTGTCACACACACATTTGGCTGCGTTCGCATGGAGCCTCAGTCTCAGTAATTGCTGCCTGCCATCCATATCTTTCCCCTTGTCTGTCTCCGAGTCCCTCGCTCTGCTGCTGTCTATCTCTCCTCCTCAGAGACATCCTCTTCTCCCCTTTTTCCCCGTTTCTTCTTTTCTCCATCAAATAAAGGGCCGGGCCCTCGCCTCAGCATCACACTCAATTTCTGACTCTTTCACTTATCTCTGGGCTCCACGCCTGCAGACTGCTCAATTATCCACACTCACCTAGCTTCTATACTACTTGCTCTTCTCTACCCATGCAAAGAAATCGAGAAAAAAAAGTCAAATATTTCAAACAGCATTTTGACAAGTTAATGGGGTTAATGGTCAAGAGCTCAGTTGTAGACATGAGCTGTGTGATAAAGTTGCAACATATTCAGGTGATAGCAGCCCCACTGGCATAAAAGAGGGATTTGTGAATGGGTTTTGGAGTACTGGTGTCAGATGATTAGATGGGCTGAGTTAAATGAAGTTCAGTGGTGATGGCGCATCAAAGCGCCTCTTTCAAAGGCTGACCTCCATTACCACAATCATTTCTACTGCGGTAACCACCTCATAGACACCCTCCCTCAAAGTGATCACAAGTCTCTTCTCCGACCATAAAAACACAGCTTCCCCATCCCACCGCGCCTAGTTGCTCTGCACTACTGCGAGCCTCTTTTTGGACACATAACCCACTCCTCTCCATCCACGCCTACACCCCTCTCTCTTCTTATTCTCTTTCTGAGTATATTCCTTTCCATCTGATGTGAGAAGGAGTCACTGGGTTTGAGGCTTTCCACTGAGGGGTAATGGTCCTGCCTCTGACTAGTCCCATGACTCTAATCCTGGGACTCTGGACCCGAGCTACTGCTCTCCTCCATGCTATGCCTGCTCAATGGCCCTCTGTCTTTCTAAACTGCCTGAGCTCAGGTTAACCCTTTAATACGATTTAGGAATGCATGAATAGTTTAGCACCAACAAGTCTGACAGGGCTAAACCAAGTTGTGTAGCAGAAACATTTACAGGATGAATAAAGTTATAACAGAATTGTAGTTTTGGTCTTCAGTTAATAAGAAGAAAGTCCAGAGTCAGGCACTCTGATACCTGTAAATATAAAGCTAGGACTGGAAGGCGGAAGCACCTGCTCACAAATTATATATAACATTACATTATATCTGAACTTATCAGAAACTACAAAAAACATACCAAAACTCTTGTTAAAATTTTGGATACTGTACAATACTTACTACTTAAGAAATGTTAGCTTTATTGACATATCCTCAAATCACAGAACTCCAACAACAATTCGAACAACATGATTGTATGCAGGAAATGTCCCCAAATGGCCTTTAATTAGGATAAAAAGAAAAGCACAACAAAGCTTGGATGCCTCTATCGGGAACAAGAGAAGCAGACAAAGATGAAAAATTATAATTTAAGGTAAAATACAACCATATTTAGAGACGAGAAGTTGCATACTTTTCCCTTGTTTGCTTGTTTTTCCTTGATCATGAGGTAGAATGGCTTTTTAAGTGATGCATCACTGTAACTATGGGTACTGTGTGCTGATTCTCACTTTATCCTAAATTCTGTGTCTCTAAATGAATTTGACTTATTTTCAGGTGAGGAAAAACGTGTCTGTAACTGCTTACAGATGCACAAATATAAAAACATACTTGTGTTTTTTTGTTTTTGTTTTTTAAATGTAGATAAAGTCATTGGTTTTGATGTTTTGTCGCCATGTTTCTGATCATCTGTTAGTCTTGCCCCATTGTCTTCAGTTTATTTCGCTGTTAATATGTGGTGTGAGCTCAGCAGACTCTTTGGTTGAGTACAATGTTATCCTAACTGATAGAAATGATAGCCGAAACCACAAAAACAGGATCCAAGTTGTATTAATTAGAATTATCCCTTAATACTCTAACCGGGCCTGGAGCTCCTGTCAACTGTTTGCTCTCTAAACATACTACAATCTTCCTGTTTATGAAGCCACTGCACCCTGAAACAGTTTCAGAAAAAAGCTTTGCTGCCTGGGAGAGGTCGTCTGTGGTGGGAGAGGGGGGATAGGAGAGGGGGAAGATTTTTTTTTATGGGGGGGGCTCAGAGGAGAGCTGAACTTTGTTAATGGAGTGTTTCTCCATGCAAGTCACTCAGCTTTGAAAGCCAAGCCCCCCGGGTGAGGACTCTGAAGCGCAGGAATCAGACATGCACAATCAGTTCCACTCCTTAAATCTTCTTCAGAATCGTATCTATTTGAGCAGCCTTTCCTTAATTTATTTCTCTATCAGTTAGTGGGTTGTGATCTGGCGAAGTGCTTCGGGAATAGGAGGCACCGCTGAATGGTGAAATGGAGAAGGTTCCTCTCTTTCTCTCTTTCTGTTTTCTGCTCCCTCGCTGATTTCCACACACACTCGTATACTCCCTATCTCTCCCCCTGTGCCCTCACCATCCATTTAGGCAGCGCCTCTGACTAATTTGCCCATCACGCTTGCTGTCTGGTCCTTTACGGTTGAAGATGTTTTGACGTGTCTCTCTCGGCTCGCTCTCTCCACTGGCACTGTCTCCACTATGATTAAGAATATTCTGATAATAAGCAAATGCCAAGAGTCACCGAACGGCTGAGGAATCTGGAGTGCCACAGCATGAGAAAGTGTGTTTCTCTGCATCAGTGGAAAAAATGTTTAGAGTGAGGAGTGCATGCACAGCATTTCCACTCAAAGGAAATGTAATCCAAACTGCAGAAAGAGAGGGGCTTCTTGAGGGCAGATTCTTTATGCTGCACATGAAAGAGATGCATACTTTCATTTACACCTCAGATTTAACATTTAGATCAATGACAAATTGAGTCACATCTCTTATCAATCACGCGCATTTGTTAGCAGGGGGGTTTAGTGGATGTGTAAGCACCTGTGCGGCTGTCGGTGCCCCATGCATGCACCCACGTGGCTTTTTTCCAGGACCTGAGTCAACACCTCCCGCCATCCAGCAGCTCGCTCCGGAGGTCGCCCTGTTTGACTCTTCCCACAATCCCCTTGGAAAAAAGGGCGTGTCGCTGACAGGAAGAATGTGCCAAGCCAATGAGGCAACCCCCTCCTCTAGCCTCCAATCCCCCCCCAGTTCAACCACCAGTCCCTCTGAATCCTCCGCACACTGGACTCACAAAGTGATTAGTTGGGGATTAAAATATTTGCTGGGAAAATATCTTTCTTGGCTGTCTGACCCAACATCATAGTTCAAAGACATGGGCTTAACTAACTTTTCTCTTTACTTGACAAATAATCAAGACATCCCTGAACCACACCCAGGACACAGGCCATGAATCACTTATAGCCCAGTAAGACTAATAAAAACCACCAGCTCTTTGTATGCAGGCTGATTACGCTGAAAACACTTGCTGATTGTGTGCCGCATGGAGCCAAATGGGATGGATCATGTGCTCCACTGAAAGGGAGGTAATTACTAAAGAACATGAAGATGCATTCTGTGGATTAATATAAAGAAACTTTCAGTGGAAGAGAGAGACTTTCTGCAGTGGAAAAAGGATTTTAGATTCTTTATTTGTAGCATAAAAAACGTACTAAACGCTTAGCTAAAGGTATAATTTTTACATCAAAAGTGTTACTTAAGTAAAAGTGCACTTGAAGTGTCAGAAATTGAAATTTATGAAAATCTCATATACAGGATTATTCATACTGATGCTTAATGTGAAAATGGCATTTCAGTCCATTAAAAAAGATCAAATTTTAACTGATTTGAATACATTTTCTGCTTTTTTTTATTTCACCCAAAGAGCTCATTCTTACACCACTACCACCACTTAAAAAAAGAAAACATAAAAATAAAGAAATTAAATAACCACAACCAATTACAAAAATGTCTCCTATTTAAAAAGTATTAAATGTCTGAAAAAACATAGACTCCTTTGCATAATGAGTATTTTGTAGTCTCCCCTTTTATAACAATGCTATTTTGTGCCACTTAACCTCACCTTCGTGTATGTAGTGATGATCCAAGAAGTAGGCTCATCTTTTTTATTGAGTGAAATTCTGCTATTCTCTAAGTTTGCTACTTAGCACCAACATCCATCCATTCATCTTCTTAGCTGCTTGTCAAATTTAGGGTAGTGAAGCAACTGGAATCACTAGGCAGGATACATCCTGTACAGGTTACCAGTCCGTCACAGCGGTATTTGGGATTAATTTGCAGGTATTTGTGTCTCTTTGATAAAGAAGCATCTTACAAACTAGTCAAGTTGAGTCAAAGTTTATATTTATAGCACATTTAAAACAATCTGAGTTGACCAAAGTGCTATTCAGGTTATACGAAATGTACACTATACATAACAATCACTAAATCAACAATAATTATTTGCTAAAAAGGGTTAAAGAAAAAGAAAGTAAATAGGATTGTGTTTGCTTGATAAAAGCCAGGGCATCCTGTTCAAGTAGACCTGCAAAAAAAGGAGAACAAGTAGGTTTTTAACCTGATTGAGAGACTTGGCAGCTGTCATGTGGGAGCCACCACTGAAAAGGCTCTATCGCCTCTGCTTTTGAGCCTGGCTCTACGAATATTCAAGAGCAGTTTAGTGCTTTGGTAGGATTGTAGAGTTGCCAGGTTCACTAAAGTAAAACACTAAGACTGTAATGTGATCACACTGTTTCTTACCTGTCGAAAGGTAAGCTGTTGCAGCTCAGGGTCCTTTGGGTTAAAATGTTGGTTGCTTATGTTTGGTGTTGCTTGCATGAATTTTGGACCAATCAGATGCTTCCCATTGCTTTGTGAACTTTTGCACAGTACTATATATATGTGTGATTTCAAGAATAGGCTTAAAACAGTGAGGTGGGTTTTTTCTAAATGCTCACATAAAGTGTTGAATGCAGGAGTGAAGTTGCCAAGTACATTATTACCCCTCAGGGCCAAACAACACGCTCCCCTGAGGACTTACACCACTCAGCAAATTAAGAGTGGTTCTGTGGCTAGAGCCGTCTATGTCAGCAGCCTTCATCTCCCTGCCGAACAATACAACCTGCTCTACCACCGCAGAGCATTCATTTCAGCTCGATGCCTGGTCTTGTTATTCCTTTATTATGAGTCCTGGCTACTAACTCAGGGGGCTAATATTGTTTTGCTTCCGACGGTCATTTGGCACTGAGTGCTCTTAATTTCTTGTGCCCCTTTTCTCCATCCTACCTTTTCTTTGTGTCTCGTAAGGGTGGGGGCAGACGTGGCCCGTCGGCAGAATGCAAAGGTTTAATTATTTTCTGTTGAATTAATTAAGGAGGAAAAACTTGTTCTTGGGGAACAAAAGTGAGGCTGGCTGGAGGCAGTGGCTGAGAATGGGTGTGAGGCACAGGAAAGCATCAGTGTAGCCTGGCAGCCTCAGAGGATTTAATTTAGAGTAGGTCTCCTGGAGGGTCCATCTACTAGAGTCCTGGGCCCCAGATCGACCACTCGGAGGCTCTTATTGGTACCAAGCTTACAGCTATCCATCACTGTCACACCACCCTCTGAAAAACAGGGCGCACTGCAGAGAAACATCATCAACACTTCTGACTTTATGAATATCAAAGTCACTGTGTGCAGGTTAGGTGTTTTAAAGCTTCATTTTCTATCAACAGCATCCCAGTATACCCAGTTTATTTCCTGTGCACGTGTCCAGTCCCACTCAGTTAAGCTTCTCTTACTTAGTTCCAGCACTGTTCAACCTGAGCCGTCCTTCTGAAACACCCAAGTAAAACCCAAGCACCTTGATCTCAGCTGCCTCCAGCTTCCGTTCCCTGTTTTCAACAGCAGCACTGTCTCTAAGTCATAGCTGGTTTCACTGAAATACTGACTTATTTGTAATGTTGCTAACCTGTTCAGCATTAAAATCTTGGTCAACTTAAAAATTCACACTAAAAAGCAAAGGTAGTGTTTTTCCACCAAAAACCATTTAATTGAGATGTGGACACTTGATCAAAGCGTTCAGATGCTACATCAGGAGACAAATTAATCCCTGCACAATGGTTGTGGCAGTGTTGTTATCATTATTAACATTATTACTGGATGAGTAACAGAGTAATATATGACCAACACACTGAGTGACATACTGTTTAGAAATTCAAGGCAAGTCAAGGCAAGTTTATTTGTATAGCACAATTCAACAACAAGGTGATTCAAAGTGCTTTACAGAGACATTAGAAACAAAAACAAATAAAAAGCATGATTTAAAATTGATTAGAAGAAGCAAACAAACTAATTAACAAACAAACAAAACAGTATATAAAATCAAAACAGATAAAATCAGAACAGTAGATAAAAGCAGTAGTTAAAATGTAAGTTTTGAAATTTAAGCTTAAAAGTGTGGATTTGGTGCTTTATTCAAATGCAGCTGAGAACAGGTGAGTCTTCAACCTGGATTTAAATAAACTGAGTGTTTCACTTTACTAAACCAATCCATCCATTTTTAACCATGTTACTACACCACGGTGCTCTTATATTTAGTCATCTATTGCCGATGCGAGTTTCTAACTGTGAGCAAGGATGCCGTACTGCAGAACTTCTACATATTGCAGCTTAAATTCATTCATATTTACCTTTAACTCTGATCTTTTTACGCATCCATAAACAGCTGATTGCTATTTTGGGATATAATCTGTTTATTGCATAGTTTGGGGTCTTGTCCAAGTCTTTCAGACTTTTTCTGCTTCTCTCTTTTATCTGGATCCATTGGCATGTAACGTTCCAATGTGCCTCTGTACCCTGATTGCATTTTAGAAATACTTATCTTTTTTTTTTTTTTTTTACATTTTTCCCTCCCTGTCCTGATTTTGAACTCTTATCTGCCAATCGCACCACAATGCAGATGCCCAACCAAGACATGAACTGAGAATCTTTCAAACACACAAGAAAATACTTGGCTTTGCACGCAAGATAACTACATGATGTGTTGGAGTGTTTCTGGTTTTGCATGCATGTGTGTGTGTGTTTGTACTGTGGCAAACGGGGAGGGGACGACTGTTTGAATACTACATCCAAAGTATGCATGACAGAAATATCACCAAATTAGATGTCTCTAATCCCTTGGGAATATGAATTAGCCTGGAATGAATCAGTCTTCAAATGAGTAGGTGTTTTGAGGAAAGAGAGGCACTGATATAATGCGCTGAAGCCAGTAAACAACAATCCACAATGAAAATACAAAAAGGAAAGCAAGTGGGGCTGCCAGAGGAAGATGCCAGTGAGATCTGAGACATTACATTCAGTATCCCAAACAATGAAATACTGCCATTGTCAACTGAGGATTTTTTTTATATATATATTATGTTGTGCTTCTTACCTTTTGGCTTAATGTTTGAAAATTTTCAGGAAAATATGTCAATTTTTCTCAGTTTCATGGTGATGTTTCTTTTTTCTCCCTCTCTCTTGTTTGTCAGTACATTTAATATATGACGATTTAAGTCCAAACTGACAGGAAAAATGATCATGTCTGTTTAACAAAACGGAGATACTACCTTGCTGGACAGAACAGCTTCTGCTACTTTAATGCTGTGAGGGGAAAAATGAAGGTTTTTTTTCTTCGTCATTTAGTGGAAGTGGGTTAAATGGAACTAGTAGATCTGTTCTTGTCGTCTCTGCCAGTGATTCAATGATCAAAGCTGCTACTTCTACAGCCTTTGGGTTTGTCAGTGTGTGTATGAGCTGAAGAGCTGGTGCTGAACTAATGCCTACCAACGCTGGGGTGTAGAGTTCCTTCTACCGGGTGGCCGTGCAGCCCCTTAGCTCTGTGTCTCTCCAAGAGTCTGCCCACCCACAGCACAGAGGTGTTCAAATCTCCATTGGGACAAATCTCTCTCTCTCTCTAGCCCATAGCTCCCCCTCGCCCTCCTCTCTCTCCATTCCTCTGCTTTGATAGCTGTCAAACTGTTCTTTACCTTTTTTCTTCTTTCCAGGCCAAAACAGAGTCTGCGTCGAGACTCAGGGGTGCATCCCTGCCGAGGTTCTGCACCCATACTAATGAATTCCGATTAAAAGTGGTGTAGCGTGGCCTGTAATCTTAAAGTGTGCACTTTTTTAGGGGCGCCATCTTACCCCTTAATCACACTATCAAGTTGTAAGATCAATACAGCTTAGTGCTTAAGCTCTGTTTTATTTTGGAGGGGGGAATGGAGGCAGTGTACTCTGTAAATGTTCTTACTGGCACATGTGAATTTCTTTGCACTCAAATTAAGCAGGATTAAGAAGTGTGGGTAGGGGAACAAAGTGGGACAGAGGGGGAGCACGGCTTCTTCAGACAACAGCTCATGTGACAATAGCTGAGTGTGGTCAGCCAGACTATCTGTCCAGCAGTAGGTAGACGTGGGAGCTGTGCCGCTGCGCTCTGCTAGCACACAGGAACCGCCTGATGATAATTAGCATGGGAATGGAGCGGTCAGAAACAAAAGAAAAGAAACAAACAACTCAGTGTCTAAATAAAGTTTCAGCACACAGTTACCCATTGGAGCAGCGTCTATGGCCTAAGATGCTCACTTTCTGAAACCTAGCCACACTGAACTAAAGTCCACTTCATTTATTCAATCTCACATTACGTTCACGTGAACCCTTTTCTTGCTGTGAAGCAAGGACAACTGTTTTTCCACTGGTTGGGTGGACCCCTTTTTCATAAAATTACATTAATAATAATACAGATTTCAAATTAAGATACATATTTATACTGAAATCCTGCTGCATGCACACATCCACCCACATGTCACCCCTAGTAACCCCTAGTGCCTGCCAATGATCCTGGAGCATTGGGCTTGCTTTGGGGCTAGTTCTGACGAGCCATTGAGCTGCTTTTGTTGCACATAGTAACTCTGGCCCTTACCACTCACCTTCAGATGATGTGGCTGTTTCATTAATATTAATTTAAAGGGTCAATTCTTTGATTTAAGCTGATGTTAAATTGTGCATGTTTCTTAGGAATGAAATGAAATGAAATGAAATTTATTTTTCAGTCAACAACAACAACAACAGATTATAATTTTACATAAAAGTACTCAATCAAACAGTAACCGAAAAAGGTATAGGTTGAAGCCTTGTGGCTTATAATTATCCTATCCCTTACCCCCATAGGAATAATCAAATCCTTAACCAAGAAAATAAATAGCATTGATAAATAAGTTACATAGCAGTTTGAAAATAAATCAATGATAAATCAATAAATTAAATCAACACAAAATTATTCATCAAACCAAATTTCTATAACCATGTATAATACAAATTTTTAAAATCTTAATACAAAATGAAAAATACATCTTCAGTTCATCATTAAGTCCATTCCATAATTTCACTCCCAAAACTGACACACATCTATACTTAACATTGGTTCACACTTTAGGTATTTCAAACTTATAAGACCCCCTCAAATCATATTTTCCATCTCTTAGTCACATACTTAAAATACAAATTGGAACATTCTTTTAATCACTCGATATATCGTTTCTAAAGTTTTAGAATATATAATGTCCGTGAATTTTAACATAGAAGATGCAGTTTGGGAAGTCTGTTTCTTAATAGAAATGTTCCAAGAAGTGAAACTCTTTCTAACTCAATGGGCATTTTCTTCCATTAGCTCTTCCTTCATCTTGATAAAGGAAGCTCTGCCTTGTTACTCTCCCAGATGTTAGGCAGATGTTAGCATGTGTCCACTTAAAAATAAAAAAAATCATCATTAACTTCAGCATATTCCACTATGGAAACAAATTACTGGCACATGCTACAGAAAAAATAACAGTAGAAATTTGTTGTCATAGTCTCTCTTGTAAGAAACGTCAGTGTTGCTTAAGCTCCCTCTTTTATCATGTACCATAATCAAAATAAGAACTGAAAATCTATTAATGGTGTAAAGCAGGTGAATTAGTTTAGCCAGGAAACTTGAACCAAAGTGTGTCAAAAACATTTATGTACCTCACTCTCCTCACATCATATATGGGACAAATTTATTTAGTAGTCTATTTAAGCTGCAAAATTTCCCATTACTCCTTCTGATGTCTTTGGCGCTGCAACCGTGCTCTGCTGATTCAACTCCTCCACCACGCTAGCATCCACCTTAAGGCTCCCTGATCATATTTGCTCATCACTCCCCAGTTTTTGTGGGTATCATATAGGAATGATGAGCTTGAAGCCCAGATGCTCTAGCCTTATTCTACTACTGTAATACCTCAGTTATTTCAAACGTGAGTTGCCTGTCTGAATACTAATTACTTCACCAAACTGAGGAACACACATACATCTTTATAGGACGATCTTAAGATTGCAGTCTATATCTAAAGGCTGTATTCTGTGGTTTTATGAAGATGTATTAATTTTGCAAGATGAAACAGATAAAAATGTGGTACAAGTCAGCCTGAAGAATCATTCGTGCAAGGCAAAGCATTCAGTGTGACTGATGAGAGATACAAATGCTTGATGACACCTAAAGGTAGGTGTGCTTTGCTGATGGTGAAGTATAAAATGAGTTACAGAACCTGGGGCCTCAACCGATGGATTAGACTCTTTAGCGCAGCCTAGTTATCACCTTTCTTCTCCTTCTTCAACTCACTCTTGCCCTGTCATACACACGAATACAAACATTTACACACATTTCTTGCTCATGATGACCAAGGCCAAATGAAGGCAGGCAGAGTATGAGAGTGGCTGTGGCCACAATTTGAGGAGGGAAGGAGGCCCCAGTGAGCTGAAATAGCTTAGACTCCAAAAGAAATGAGATCCAGGCACTTATTTGTCAGGGTGTCTGCCTGCTCTTTCCCTGTCTCTGCACTGTGTGAATATGCATGAGGATTTGAGAGGTATAAATAGCGGAGGTGTCCATATTGCCACTGCGTTTTCCATCAGCACAGAGAAAGGCTTTAATGGGCTTATTATGAACCGCATTACATCACCAACGGCCAATTACAAATTCCTTATGGAAGAGGGAAAGGGAGAAGCTGCTCTTTAGGCAAAGTTTAGGTAGCTGACATGTCACGTGGCCTCATGTTAAGGCATTAGTCCTATGGGTACCAAGTAAGAGCTGTACAATACAATATTGTTTCCTGGAAGGACAAAAGTTGTTTCATTTGGTTCGATTTTCTGCTAGCACCAAAATAACACGCTGAAACACTGCACCATGAATTAAATACGACTCTGGTCAGTTATTAAATGCATCAACAGAGGCATTTAATAACTGACCAGAAAGCAGAGCAGTTTTACTTTGAAGAGTCACTTTAAATTGAAATCAAATTAAATCCACACAATTACAATGAAGTCGAGTAGAATTTCATTGTTGTTCTCATGGATGACACATGAGAAATAATTTTCCACTTCTGAAATCTACTGACACTGTGGTCTGTGGATTATTCAGGAAATGTTCAGTTTCCATATGTAATTCTTCAACACTACAAATTTAACATTAGGGTTAAGTGGCCTGAACTGTCAGATTTATAAAGGAGAATATTAGGTGCATTTATAGAAGTAGTGTTTCAATGAAAAAGCAATGAATGCTGTGTTATTGTAACACTTTCTAAAGAACAAAATCAGAAAATCTTTGCCTCTGCTCATTTTAACTGTACTTGAAAGAGAAAATGTGACTTTCATGTCAAAGGGAGTCCGATCATAAAGTTACAGTGACATAACTGCGCTTAAATAAATACAACTGATGTATTTTGTGGAAATTGTGGGGTTTTTTTTCTCGTGTCTGTCAGACTCCCCTGTGTGTTTCTGAATACAATCCTTGCTTATGGTGTTTAAATTTGTTTACCAGCGTGCACCCTGGCCCACTTCCACCCATAGTTCCTGTTGGGGATTCACTCAGTCAGACTTCTGCTCCACTTTCTCTTCACAGTTCTGTCTATGACCCACTTTGATTCACTTCATTTATGTCAGTATCCAATTAGACAGCCACTTTTGACCTTTGGCTGATATTGAATCAAAGTGCCTGTAGCGTATAAGAAAGAGGAAATGTTTTTTGTGCAAACATCCCATACAGCTGTTAACAGATGAGCGCAATGTTGCATCATCAGATGATGGTAACTACATAATAAACGGTGCATTCAAGGAGAGCAAAGAAGTTCAGAGGCAGAAGGTGCGCTGTATGGCTGAAGAGAATGTGTACAGCTGTGGGAGATTAACATGTGAGATACAGCCAGAGCCGATGCAGGAGAGAAAGAGAGAGTGAGATAAGTTGAGGAGGGTGGGCGAGGAGGAGATGAAGCAGTGATCTCATGATAAGCGTGATAGAAAGAGGGCTCAAAGTTCTCCCAGGGAGCAGGTCGAGCGAGATGGATGGATGCTGGGGACAGCGCATCCGCCACCCCTGCCATCAGCGGGGCCTCAGTACCAGCAGAGGGCCTGCCGCCGGGTAGGTGCCAGTGCAGATGCAGATGAACAGGCGTCAAAGAGAAACAATTGGGCAGGGGGCAGCAGGCTGGGCATGAGGGGAGGCAGATAGAAGGAAAGAGGGAGCTAGGGAGAGGGTACCATCCCCGCCGCTCTTTATCGCAGCCATTGATCGTGGCGTGTGTGCATTGATCCAAGTCGACCATCTGCTAGAGTTAGATAAGCGTGCGAGGGCCTGGGCATTGTGCTGTCACTCATGGAGTGTGCACTAAGAGAGCGAGAATGAGCGAGATAGAGGGAGAGCTAGATAGAGAAAAAGGGAGTGGTGATGTTGAGGAAGGAGGGGTGCTTTTGGCTGCAGGGAATTATGGGGGCAGGATTAGCCTCCTCACTTGCAGGAAACAGAATTTTAAACGGCTGTCTCCTGGCTCCCTCACACAGACACACAGACACACCCCCCCCCCCCCCCCTCCCCCCTGTATCTTTGCTCCCTGCCCCCACCCTGACTCCTCACACACTCTCGGTTACAGTGAACTTCATCAGTGCATCTCCGGTGTGCGTGTGTGTGTGTGCCCCCAGAGGCCACAACAAGGATCGTCCTGATGACTTCAGTGGCCTTGAGCTTTGCCCTAATCTCTCATATACTTCCCTGGTCCTGTCGCTGTGGATGCTCTGACCCTCATAATAAAAGGAACCCCACTTCACCAAGGTGTCACATTTAATATTTACCATCACAGTCGTAAGGATGTGGCTGTTATAATGTTATCAAATGCTTACAGAATAGATCCCTCAAAGTCTTTTTTGGTCATTTCTGGTGTGGTCTTATTTCTAAAGACTGCACAAAAGGCACGCAGCTTTGGTAAAAACCACATAAAAATGACCAGTTTCTCCATGCAAGTAAACAGTATGTAAGTAAATATTATGAAGAACTACTTATTTCCTTAAATACATCTTAAAAGTCACGTTTGATCCACCAGCAAAAATAGAAACACAATACCCACTTTTTAACATTTGGCTGTCTTTTTGTTATGCTGGCTTATCCAGTGGGATTTAAGAAAGAAAAAAAACAATATGGTGTATCACAGTTGGTATTTGTGTACAACGGTAAGCCCATGTGCATTCGGCTGAGTGGCACCTGTCCCCTTTCCCCTGGCTTGTAGTCCTTCTAGAAAATGAAAAAAAAAAATACACAGGATTTGGGAAATATTCCAGTTGCCAGGGAGACCTTATAAAAGAGCAACTGCAGCAGCATCATGGCCCGACCTGAGGGGGAGAGCGGCGGCAGAGGGAGCGTGTGTTCTAGCAGGCTGGAAGGAGCCCGTGATTCCCCCACCGTCACCCCAGATCTCGCCCTGTCTTCTGTGCAACTGTCTTTAAGTCTATTCTGCTCTGTTGTTGCAACTTTTTCTTTGCTCCATTTTCCTCTTTAGAATTTGCACATTGGGGTCCAACGCACAAGACCGCTGCTTTGTGGGAGGGTGGGGGTGTTTTTGATGTGAAGGCGAAAGTGGTATGGAGGGATTAGTGTGGCCAGTTGGATCATCTTACAGCCGCCGACCCCCCCACCACCAACCAGCAGACTCGTGGACAATGGGGATTAAAACTTCTCTTATTCTTCAGCCCCAAACGGCAGGATGACAAAGACAGTATTCCTCTGGGTCTTTTAACACCAGGCTGCACAGCTGAAGTTGTGGACGAGGCGGGGGCGGGGGCCCAGGCAGGGGTCTTATACAGAAAATTAATCCTATGGAATTTTCTCCTCATTGCAAATGGAGATTTGTAGCTTTTGCCTTGCTATCTTAGCCAATCCCACATAACGCATCAGTGTCACTCAATAGAGGATAACAGCATCCGGTGGCGTGAATGTTTATATCTGAGGCACCCAGGGGCCAGACACAGCTGATACACATCTACATCCACGCAGCAGCACAGCTTCAAAGGCAAGGTGTCAATGGCTCATTTGGAATAGATGTGATAGATTAATTATATTTCACTTACTCTGGCGTCCCAAAGCACAGCTCCTTTGCAAACAACAAGACCCAGGCAACAGTCACCATGTCCAAGATGCTGAACAGGCCTGATTTGTTACTCACCATTTCACAAAGCAGTGTGCGAATGCAATTGTCTGCACGGGGGAGAGAAGGTGTTTCACATCTGAAATTGACCATTAAACGTAATGGTGTGTATTATGAATATGAGGTCAACACACAAACTGTCTGAATGTCAATCACCTGCCTATTATAACCACCACATAGCAACAAAAGGCCTCCTTCTAGGTTCAATTATGCTAACTCTAAAATCATTCCACCGTCATCACAATGTATTGTGTTGCTGTTGTTGTGGTTTGCTTTATCGTACCGCAGGAAACTCACAGTGTCACTCCATTCTCTTTCACTGATGAATGGGAAAATGCAATGTTGTCTTTGGGGGGTTGACGGCGAGCAATTTCCAACAACAAATGACAAACTACCCCCTCCTCCACCCGGGTGTGTAGCAAAATTGTTTCCCTAATAAAAAAACCCGCATCTTTTGATTGTGAGGGTGGGGATATTTAAAATATATGCATATTATCTTTCTCTCTTTCACCCTAGCCTCTCTCACCCCCCTCACCCATCTCATCGCCATCCCTCTCTCTCTCACTCCCTCTTGTCCTCTCTCTCTCTCTCGCTCTCTCACTCCCCCTCTCTCTCTTTGCAGTAAATAAAAGATTAAAAATGACTGTTCTAAAAACACCGACTGGTCACCAGAAGATAATTGTTTCAGCTTTGTTTACTGTGCGTGAATGTTTTCTCCCTTTTTAGTCCTTTTTTCTTTTTCATTGTGTCCATAATTAAAATTCCTTTATTTTCAAAGTAGTTCTAAAAGAGGGAGCTAAATTGCCTTTTCTGTGTTTATGTTGTCATTGGCCCACTGTTGGGAAGGGTAGAGGAGGGGGAGGATGGAAGACAGCAGCAGTGTCCTTGGGCTGGTAGAAGATCAACTTTTAGTGTATACTAAATAGCGTATATACAGCAAATATTCATGTGTAATCTGTGTGTGTGTGTAGCTGGGAAGTATGCTAATTTTTGATGCATACGTTCACTCAGATGTGTACATCTGCTGCAGTCAGACGCTGTAGGCTCACTTTTATGCCAATACTTTCAAAAACCCTGATCTTACTTTTTGGTTCTGAATTAAATTCCCACCCATCTACCCAGTGGAGGTGCGCGCTGGGTGGGCTAATCTAATATCTTCAAATTGGTCGTTATACACAATTGAGGTGTTGATGGATCCCAAGAACAACAGTATGTAAATGCGAAAGAAAATTACAAGAGCCACTCTAACACCTTATAATGAACATGGCGTCTCCTCAAAAACACACTGCACAAATGCTAACCTGAAACATGCTTATCTGGCACGGGCTGCAGAAATGAATTTCCGGAAGCCTGACTTCCATGCACATTGATGAAGCTACGATGTAGCTCCCATTTGTCTCCCGCAGCCAGGCTACGCTTCCTTCTTTTTCCTTTTCTTCAAACAGTGTCAGAACTGAGAACTGATCTGATGATCAGGGAACTCATTAGAAAAAGGTGACAATGAGCTTTCACAGCTCTGAATTTCCACCAGCCAATTTTCCACATCTCCCTTTGCAACGCAGAGTGCAAAAGGGCCAGGGAGACTGACGTGGGCTGCCTCTGAATGATGATGAGTCTCCTGCAGGAAGAGACTGGAGGGCCTTTTGCCCCTGATTCAAGACAGCAAGGTCAAAGAAAAACACTAAATTTGAACTTGTAATTTACTTCACCTGCATGTCCACAGCTAGGAATGTTCACACATACATACACTTCACACAACACACAGATACATAGAGCCCAACCCCACCACACAATCATAGTCCCCTCACTCCTGCTTACGGTGCTATCCCTCTCCTGCTTAGCCAGGCGCCCATAATTGAATCTCAGGTTGGGATTAATTCTAGGAGCTGCACTTGACTCGGTCAAAAACAACTATTACAGGGAGGCAATGTATTTTTTTACACAGCACTTCACATTGATTAGGCAATGTGCAGCGATGAAAGATGCATTGGATTGCTGATGACTGTCATTTGCATTAAATGAGGGGTTTGCAGCATCCAAGGGAGAGGGGCTGCCTGAGGCCAAGCAGAACAAAACAAATGGCATTTTCAATAGTACGCTCACAGACATTAGCTCTCATGCACAGGCATAGATTAAACCTACTTATATGAAAACGCTGGTTACATAGTCTGAACAGTTTAGGTTAAACTTAATGACATCAGTGGATTCTAAGCTAAATTTGAAGAGGGGAAGTGTTTTTAAGATCCACAAAGCACCCCGGAAATCAGTGGAAGGGGGTGGAGTTTGTTCAGTTGCAGATGAAAAACAGTAGAAAGCAAGGAGAGATGACATTGCGTTGAAATGGAACTCCTCTGTTGTCATTTCAAGGATGAGCTCAATGAAATATAGTGTGATCTCAGGGGAGCAAGTGGTCAAAAGAAAGCTGCAGCCCATTTCAGTGCATGGTGAAAAGAAGAGAACAGGCTGATAGAGGGAAGGCAGAGCTGGTTGGTGAGTAAGGTGGTTGGTGGGGGTGAGGGTGGTGGGGGTGACTGAAAAAGGCCCTCTTTCAGTTCTGAAAGAGAGCAGGAGAACGTTTTTCTTGCCTCCTCCCGTTGTGCTGTCAAACTCGATCAGCACTGAGGAGCAGTGACGCTGCTTGCCTCCCAGACTCCTCCTTTGCACAATGGAGTCTGCGAGGACCCACCATGCATTTCACATTCAATTTAGCCCGCCCCGGGACATGGCTGTCAGGGTCAGCATCGACGGTATGAGACAAGGCTGGGGGTGGAGGCCAACGTCTTGGACTGTGGCAGGTTTTGAGAGGAGGAGGGGGCGTAATGACAATGCTGATGGGTTTGGGCTTGTAGTCCGGAGAAGGGGTGCTGGTGTTGATCAGGTTGGAGGGAGGTCGATGAGGACAGAGGATCCAAAGGAGAATGGACAGGAGATTTGGGGTGAAAATAGGGGTGATGGAGGGTGGCCTCTTCCCAATAATAAAAAACTCCAAAAGAAAGGTCTGGCCAGAGCCTTTATTCGATGGAGCTTATGCTGCTTTCCATGGGGTCCTCAATGGGAGTTGTGAGACTGCTACTCTGCCGAAGCCCATTAGCCAGCATTAGGAGCGTCCACACAACCGCACAAGGAGATTTGAGACAAACCCTAAACAGCCAACAATAACCGCGAGGTACAAGCCTTGAGCCTTAAGACCTCGGCTCGGCCCAAAAGGGCCTTGAATAGACGCGCCCCAAATCATGTTGTTGAACAAATCAGGTATTAAGGAGAAAGGAGTTTGTCCGAATTTACTTTCCCTAAAGACTTTAGTTAAGCTAGTTACTTCGGAGCTTTAGTTAGACGTCGGTTGCTTGTGTGTGATTGTGCATGTGTGAGGGGCCATCATTCTTCAGACATCTTACACTATGACACCCTACAACCCCCCCTGCAACATAAACCCTTCCATTTTTATCCCCTCTTGCCCTCACACGTATAAACACAGCCGCGCTGAAGGCTAAATTCACCCACTCCAAACAATGGGCTGCTATTGGCAATTAAATGGCATTTGGCGATTCAGGGTGCAAGTTAATGGTATTACTGTTGCAATTCTTCCCCTGAATGGCAAAAAGGATTTCCCTCTTCACAAATAAAGCACTACTCACTGTCTTACCAGCATTACATAGCTTACCTTGGGCTTATGATTCACAGGCTTCCGATTACCATTTGAATATTTTCCTTTTTCTGAAGCGCTGGCAGATGTAGTTGAAGGTGCTACTGGGCCTCCAGCTATTCACGGGCGAGGAGGCCATGCTGTCGTCGCCCATCGCAGGCCTGTCGGTCAAGTCGGCCTGCGCTCTCTGGCAACCTGTCACCGGACAACCACCCAGGTAGATGTACTCTTTACTCACACTGCTGTCCAGATTTGTCACTCACACCCTATAGAAGCATGAAGCATCAAGACTGACTGTTTAATACAAATCAGGGGCCTTTTAGCAAGAACAAGTCCAGGTATGAGGATGCCGTACAGCTCAAGAGTCTTTAAGAAGAAGTAGTTGTTGATTATAGTAAAAGGCTCCTGAAGTCCACAGGCAATCATGGAATTTTTTTTTCTATTACAACCAGTAACAATATGGAAAACAGGAGAGCGAGGCAGAAGTAAGAGGAGGCATTTTTATTCTTCACCAGTGGTTAAATAATTTGCCTCCAATAGGTCTCCAATCTCTCACTTTCTCCACACTCTCTTGTTTGTCCAGAGATCCGGTTTGGCAGGCGCCTTTTCTATGGACAAGACGCTTTGAGAAGAATATGAAAAGGCAGATTTAAAGGTGACGGCTGGTCAGAGGGGACGGAGAGAGAGAGAGCCTGGTTATCACAGCTATGCGACAACATTTAGAAAGCTCCCTCCCCTCTTCACCCTTAGCCGAAACGAACAAGAGATGAAATACTGAAATTTAACAAAGTCACAGCAAGAAAGGTCTGGTCCGAACAAAGATGAATGAAATGATGAAAGGGCTCAAAAGCTCCAGGGAAATATCTAATGTATTTCTCCACTGCTCTATTCATTCACGCCTTTATTCTGGTGTGAGGCATATTCTCTCAATATGAAGCGAGCCTCCAACTTTATTACCAAGCTACCACCAAACCTCAAACGTGTGTGAGCTGAAATATAATCCCCCCCCCCCTTCCAATATAGGAACAAAAAATTGCTGTTTTGTTGTAGGGGCGAATTAAATAATAATTCCGATTGAAGCAGCAGGGTTGATGGTAGGCCAAGGACAATACATAAGGAAGGCTCTGAGATCATTTGAGGGTTTGTTTATAGATTTGGTTCCCACAAGCACTAGAGGGGCTCCCTTAACTTGACAGACCAAACAGATCAGGCGGAGAACAGAGCAGGCCCTGTCAATAGCGAGGATTATAGGAACGGCTGTTTGGCCTCCAACCATTTTGCCCGCCAGAAGACACAAGAGGGCTCCAGTTTGATTCAGTTCCACTCTTATTATCAAGTGTCTCTGGCGCAAACAGGCCCAGGAACTAGCAGACGGACTAACAGAGATTTGGCGATTGACCTAATGTAGACTGCACTGCACTCTGTTATATTTGAATAGCTTTTATCCTTATGTTACTTGAATCTAATAAGTTATATTTGATTCAATTATGATTTGATAGGTCACTTTTTGCACCTCAGTATGCATCAGTCCCACTATCAGAGAGACCAAAGGTGATCAAGATTATTATCAACACCACCTCTCACATTCAAATAGTTGTTTAATGTGTTCATTTAAATCTCTAAAATCTATGGTTTATCTCGATAACTCACACAATTTTAATGCATCTATGATTTTAGCAAAAATCTCTTACAAGTGCTCCATGTGAACCTGCTTTCATCTGTGAAAAGAATGAGGCGACAGTGGCCAATTCTGGTGTTCTTAGATGAATGCCATTCAAGCTGCACAGCACTGAGCTGTGAGCACAGGTCCCACTAAAGAAGGTCAGGATCTCACTTCACACTCATGGAATCTCTTTCTTACAACACTGGAGGTCATGCTGTGGGGCTGTGTTACTGCTGCTCCTGTTTCTCTTTGCACAAAGGAGCAGGTAACAGTGAGCAGCAAAAAGCAAAACTACAGAAAGATCTGTTAGGATGAAATAAGGAGAGAGCAATGGTCTGTGGCCACCACCACCTCCAAAACCCTTCGCTTTTGAAGGTTTTCACTTTGTCGCATCGCATGGTTGGAAATCACTGAAAAACATCATAAAACTAAGGTTAAATGAAGTCTCATCACACCGGCAAAATTGTAGTAGTAGTCCTTCATGTTTCCATCAACATAAAGACCATACAGGGAACCATCCATTCTGCCTTTGCCCAGATTACCTAGATGTCCACTTTTGGACAACAGAAAATAGCATCTCACATACATTTGTCTGTTTCTTTGGGATCTGACTGGCATTACAGTGCAGTTTAAACCATTTCAGCCACAGCTATGATCTTAATTAGCTATACCTAAAGCCCAACTCTTCCCCAGACAAGTCTAATTAAGCCCAGCGCCTCTCCCCAGCCAGAGCCCCTCTGTTGGCTAAAAAGGAGCCCACAATCTCTTGTCCAAGGATTACAACTTGGGACATATTACAAGCAATCATTTCCCCCCCACTGCACCAGAACCCTTGGCCAATGTCCCCCCATCCTTGTTTCATGAAAAGCACAATATTATTTCCCTAATAATTTGCTCTGAGTGTGTATTAAACAGCCAAGCAAAGAGGAGAATCTTTTGCCCCCCAGGATTCTTAATAAGAAGGGCAGACAGGCTAACTGGATAGCAAAGACCAGTCGCTCTTTTGTACATGACAGCAGCCGCTCAAGCTAAACAGTTTTTTATTAGTAGGGGGGGGGGGTTGCATGATGTGTTTTCTTAATTGGATAGTTCCCTTAACCCTGCTAGGATCTTTGATCCTTATTGTAAACTTTCATTGTTGTCCATCAGTCTTACCACAGCTACTGCAATTGCTTGGCCTCATCTTAGCATCCTAAACTCCTTAGTGTTAGTATCAGCTCAAGCTCTTAGCGCTGGATAAGCTCTTACTAATGTCATAATGGTGATGATTTGGCTGAGCCCTCAAGCGTTATGTCAATTCAGCAGAGGAGAGCAACAGCCTCAATTAGCAGAAATTAGCTAAATGCTACTGAGTGGTTCTGCATATTTGAGGGCAGGGGGCTGACCTCCACAACCCTACAATGTGTCGGCAATCAATTATATTTTCAATGGTGCAGCCTAACTTCATGATTGTGAGTATCAAGCAGAATCTTTCAGTCAATTACAGTCAAGTAGCTGATTATCTGTGGAGTTTAGATGCTTTTTGCCTCATCACCAATTTACCCTGCATGGATGAGAGCACGCTATTACAGAAATGCTTTTTATATCAGTCAGTAATACACACTCTGGGTTACCAATTCCATGAAATGTCTGTATATGAAACACATTTGAAACTGCATGATTTTTAGCTGTGTTGACAGCTTGCAAATTTTATAGCTTTAGCAACCAGAGGTACACAGTGGAAGGCGTTGCTGCCTCCACTTGTAGTTAAAACAGCTGAAATGACTCTGTGCACTACCACTTTGAAGTTCCTTAGCAGACTTGTGGGTCAGACCTCCTGAGGAGAGAGAAAGACTCAATTCATCAGGGTGCAATAGAAGTGAAAGTAGAATACTCTTCATGTCCAATCACTGAGGGAGGGCCTGAGGAAGAGCGAGTGTGTGAGGCTGGGAGTGAGAGTGGTGCAGGAAAGACAGAGTGAAGGAGTGTGTGGGGATCTCCTGCGAGGAGCCCAGCCCTGGGTGGTTCTCACTGAAAGCCTATTTGTGGATGAAAGTGCACCAGCCCTGGGGTCCACTCGCTCAGAGAGACGAGGCCAGTGATTAAGGGGGCGCGAGGGCAGGATGGCCCTTTAATTTGGGGCTGCAGAGAGAAGGGGAGCCAGCACTGGTGTATCTGTAGCCAGACAATGGCGATTACCTTCCTCTTTATCTGGCGGAGAGGGGGCTTTGAGAGAGCAATCTGAGGAGCGGAGGAAATGGCACGACACAGGATTAGTGGCACAACAGGATGGTAAATTAAATGTTGGAGATGAAAGAATGAGGCTCTGACATGCATCAATAGAGAGCATTTGCTGCATTCTAATAACAGCAGCCGAGGAGAAATACCTGTAGAGATTAGTGTGTGTATAAGAGAGAGCCGGGAAAGATACACAATCACATAAATGACTTCAGATGTCTTTTGTCATGTGACGACCCCGGGTGGGTAAGTAAACAGGAGGGGTATGTTTGTGACCATGTATGCAACACCACTGTATGGTGTGTGTATCTGTGTGAGAAAGAGACACACAAAAATGGTGTCAGCAGGTCATAACTTCTCAAACACGGCGGTGTAAATGTTAGAGCAAAGATAATCCATAGCACGTCCACTGTACAGTAGCCCTAGGGTCAGGTGTATTGTAGGCATCCCTACATCAAAGTAGCTGATTGGCTGTGGGTGACCCTTCTTTATTCTTTAAACGTGAAAACCAAAATAACAAATATTCATTATTTCATATCGGACTGATACTAGTGCAAGAGGATCAATACTTTGTTTCTATCCTCTAAGTTCAGCACGTAGCACACTGATTTGATTTAAAATGATGATGATTCATCTCATAAGTCATGACACACTGCTCTGCCCTACACAAGCTGCCTTTATAGGTTAAAAGTATTGGTACTGACATCTGTAAGACTGACTCTGTAGTTACTCAGTACTGGATCGATAACAAAATTTAAAGTATTGCGCAGCAATAATCTAATGATGTTTATATAAGAATATAATGATTTCCCCTTCATACATAAACTGAATTTGAAACAGGTTTATTCATCAACAAGAGTAAAAAAGGCTATTTTAAACAAGAGAATCTTATCAAAGGATATCAAAAAATTGCTCCAGGTAACCTTCTTTAATTTATTCTTCAATTATATTTCTGCTACAAATATATCATTGCCATAATCGATTAACTTACATTCATTAAGAATATTTTAATGCATTTTGACCAATATTTACTTTGTTAAAGGAATTATATTATAATAGCAATAACAGTAATTCTATATGTTATTTAAGTACATGAGGACATTTAAATGCCGTGTAACTGAGTGCCATAATAATGTTTATACGTAAATCCAGAAGCCAAAGGTTTCATATCCTACCTGAGAAAGTTGTGACGAAATCTGTACCATTTTGTTTTCACCAAAACAGAATTTGTTTTTGTGTTTGTTGGTTGTGATGCTGGGATGTACAAATATTGCACTTAAAATAGCCACACTGTGCGATAATCATCATCAATAAGTCCTTATTTGACTTCCGCATGAAACCAAACACAACTAAATTCTCCTAAACCTTAGCACTCATGGTCACATGGATCTAAAGACCTGTCTGTAACCTGCTGGATCCTCTGGTAGGTTAGGAAAATGTGTTTTGCCCAACTGGTTGGTGAGTGGTTGCTGGAGGTTGCTGACTGTCGCTCAGTGAAATCGGTTCCAAAGAGGCTGCTGCAACAAAACTTCATTGTGATTACTTTAGTTGCTAGCAGATTACCGCAGTCACCCATCCTTTCAATTAGGTTTCTGGAATTTGAAAAAGTGTGACACAAATCAAAAATGGAGAAAGTTCCCCTTCAAATTAAAAGTTGCGCCTTACCGCAGACAGTAGAAAACATGAACGTAGCTTCCAGGTGGGAAAAAGGAAACCAGTGCAGAAGTTAAATTTCTGCCTATCTGAAGGTCACCACTGATGGTCCTAATGGAAAATGGCGTTATGTCACGCTGTCTGTAAGCACTTTCCTGCTGAGTTTCTGGTGTTTGTTAACCGATGACAGCGCAGTTTCACAGTCAGACCCACCCTTCTTCATCACATCTGATCTTTTTGCAACAAAAGAGGACTTCAGAAACTAATGGGCGATGTCATAGTAGCTACGTCTTTGATACTTTCTACGGCTACAAACAAGTTTTTTTTACTGCTGGTTTTTAAGGTTCTTAACGGTACTGCACCTCTTTACCTGGCAGAGCTTCTTAGCATTTACCGCCCCAGGAGATCTTTGAGGTCAGCAGACCTGATGCTTTTAGATGTTCCCAGGTACAGATTAAAGACTAGGGGAGAGAGGGCTTTTGCTGTGGCTGCACCCAGACTGTGGAACAGTTTACCTCCTCACATCAGATTTTCCACAAGCCTAGGAACTTTTAAAACTGCTCTTAAAACTCACCTCTTCTCATTGGCTTTTAGCAAGGTTTAACTTACTGTTTTAACTTATTGTTTTATCAGTGAGGTGTTTTATGTACTTGCGTTTTATTGTATTTTACATTTGTATTTTATTGTACAGCACTTTGGTCAGCCTTGGTTGTTTTTAAATGTGCTTTATAAATAAACTTGACTTGACTTGACTTGAATATGCTTCAAAAGGTGCAACTTTTACTTTAAAGGTGAATGTTCTCCATTTTCAGATTTTCATTACCACTCGGTGAGTAGTTTGCGAGTGTTTGCAGACAAGTCATCGTCTTCCATGCAAACCTATGACTGAAGTATTTGGTGCGACACCATACCGTTTTTGCAACAGCTCACAGCCTCCACTAATCATTGATTAGCAGTCAGGAAATACTAATTTTTACTTAGCAATCAGATGTTGGCAGAAGTCTCCAACTGATCTAAAGGCCTGTGTGACCAAAATCTTCTATGCACACTAAGAACTTAATAAACAATTTACATGTATCTATGGTCCAACTTCTACCCAAACTAACATATCAGAAAATCCATGTATTACTCTGTGCATTACAGCAATCAAAAGGCATTATTCAGTTATATTCAAGTCATCATTAGCAGAAATCTACATACACAAATGTTCTCATTAGTTTCTAGCAGTGACTGACAGGTATTACAGATAGAAACTTAGAGAATAAACAGAGTGGCAGAGTTATGAAGAAAAATAAAGCGTAAATATGAGGCGTCTGATACACGAGCGACAGCTGACAGGAAGAGAAAGAGAGGAGGTCCTGAACACGCACAGAAATGATTCAATCAAAGACTAGCTTTATCTAGGTTATTACTACACCGAAGGAGGATGATGAAGAGGAGGTTTGCCTTAATCTTGGCCACAATGGAAGGGAACAAAGGCGTACTTACAAGCACTATCAGCCACAAATATCAAATCAGCTCTAGCTGCACCTAATCCCGCCAGACAGCATTGTTGATTCAGTGAACCTGCGGTCAGAGACATACACAAACAAATGTGTAAAGGAGGCAGATACACACTGTGACACACAAATGTACATGTACAGTGTTCGTATCACTGGAGAAAGTTTATTATATGTTATGTTATAACACTGTATTCTTATTGAAACAACCTTAATCCACAATAGCAAGAAAATTCATATAACTTATCCTTTTTTCATGACCACATTTGAACATGCGTGTTAAAGGTTTTTGAAACTCAGGATTATGATTTTTCTTGATTTAACACTGGGTAACAAATGCAATACCTGCTCAAAACACCACATCCTAATGGAAATTAGGTTGCCACTTCACCACTACACAAAGACAGCCGTAAAGCCTTATGCTACCACTATACACCGTACTATTCCCATACCAGATCATGGTTTGTGACCCCTGAACTTCTCAACAACCTTCCCCTCAGGGCCCTGTCCACAGTAACAGGAGCAGTGGAGCGATTGTCCTTGTACAGGATGTCGCTTGGCAGAGGGAAAAGGACACTGGCAACTTCATTATCCTGCAATAACAGGCTAATTATTGTGTTTGTTAGCAACAAATCAGAGCACAACAGACTGCATGTCCCTGTCCTGTTTTGAGCATCTTAATTACTTACCCCCCCCCCCCCCCCCCCTCCATCCGCATCCCTCTCTCTGTTGCCACTGCTGCTGTTGTTATTTTGCATATAAAAGGCACAGCTAATTGTCTGGACTATAAATATTCGGCATGCAATTAGCATCCTGGCCTGCCTCTACGTTGTGTTATCACCTCGCTGTTTGGTACGTAGTGAAGACCGCACACTCAATTCTCCATATCTAATGAGAGTTTGATAGCAGCAAAGAACCTTTGTTTCTAAGAACAAATGATAGAGAGTGCTTCCCTGTTGTCTCAACCCTCCATTTTGCTTTGAGAAAGAACACATCCACAACATCATTTGAGTAAGGGAGCAGCAGAAGGTTAATGCCACTCACAATATACCTGTAAAAGGTGAGTTACCTAGGGTCATGTAAGAAGAGCAATTAAATGAAGTTCCATGAACAACGATTAAAAGATTTTTGACCGTGTTATGAGAAAAATAATGTAAACTTACAAGCAATCTGTCCTTCTGTTCTATAGAAATAGCTCTTATGGTCCACTGAGCAGGTTCGGGTGTTGGTGCCAGTTCTGCCTTGGTGCTTCTTGAGAGCTAACCAGTTGAGGTTTTGCAAATGTGTGTCCACTAATTATGTGACATCAAGTTGATTTCCATGTATAACACTCATAGTGACAACATAAGATCAAGTGAATAAGGCCCCAGTCATACATACCAAGAGACTGATCCATGACCATTTGTCAACTACAGGAAAATCAGAAAAACCACCAGAAAAATCAGTATTCTCTGACCGGCTGGCAAAAATCTCCTTGTAATTGCTTTGGTGGCTAAGATATCGCTGCAGTCCTAGTCTGAACACAAGGGATGGACTTGTCTCCAAAGGCTCTCCAGCTACTTTCTGAGTCGCAGTGAAACTTGGAAAAGTGCAACACAAACAGGAAATCAAGAAGGTTTACATTCAAAGTAAAAGCTGTGCTTCTGCACTGCAGCCAGCAGATTCCAAAAAGGTCTGACTTTTATTTTGAAGGTGAACCTCCTCCATTTCTGGTTTGCTTCACATTTTTCCAAGTTTTACTACCATTGGACTAATAGATAACAAGTATATGCATATAAACATTAAAAAACAGGCAACAGTGACAATCTGGTAGCAACTAAAAAAAACAACTTGGTGCAGTGTATAGTTTGCAACTGATTTCAGTCAGAGAAAGCCAGCAACATCCAAGTTGGATGTTGGGAAATAAACAGTTTTCCCTAACAACTCATGGTTGCATCACATCCAATATGGCGGACAACTCTTGCACTCAATGTGCACATAGCCCCATGTAAGAAAGATCAGTACTTTTTTGGGCAAAACAAAATATGTGTAGCTGATTCCAGAATATGCACCATTGAGAAAGAGGTAAAAGTTAGCTTTGCTAGTTTAGCACTGGCCCACTGACTCCAGGAAAAAGGAGCCAAATCATGAGAAAGACATGAGGAGGGGCTGAGGAAAAAGAGGGGTCCAAACACCAGGGTGCTGTGACACTCTTTTCCACCCCACCTAAAATCAAAGAAAGTATGGAAAGGGTAAGGTGCACAAGAGAGACAGCGGGGGAGGGGAGGTAGGAGAGACTTCACGGATGATTGCAGCCCTGTTTGAGCCGCTAAAGTGCAGACGGGAACTTCTTTCATCTCCCTTCAGGGTCACTGTCCATGGAGGGAAGGGGCCTGTCATCCTGCTCTCACTTCCCCATAGCTAGCCTTACATCTTCTCAAGATCCCCACCCAACAGAGCCACAGCACCCTGTGAAAGACCAGCAAATACAGCGGGAGTAACATCAGGCAAAAGCTGGGAGCAGAAGTATGAGAAGCAGAGAATGATAGCATGGCACAGCCTGTGGAAGGCCAGAAAGAGACCACTTTCACTTTTGGATTTGAAAATATAAAACAAGTCTACAAGAGAGCCAAAAGGGTTCACTGATGGAAGAAACATGGAGCAAAAAAAAAAAAAAAAATAGCCAGTTTGTGTTTTTTTAACTTGTTTTTTGTGAGACATAAAGACATACAAAGAAACTGCAAAATAAAATTTAATATAACATTAAACTAGTTTGGCCCTTCAAAGTGAGATGAAGGGGGAAAATGGGTAAAGAAAGGCAGAAAAGAGCAGGTGGAGATTTTGGGTGAAGTTGGAGGGGGTGTAAGTAGAATGAGCAAGGCTGACCCTAGTCTGTGTGGAAAGGCTGACTGGAGCCTGGAGGCTCGTTAGAGGCAAAATCCTGAGGGCTCCTAATTGGGCCGGCCAGGGCCATGCAGTCTAAGACAGCAGAGTCAGTCTCAAGGTTTGCAGAGGGGGAGGATGAAGGGGTGCAGGAGTTAATGGTGAAACGAGGGGGGAAGGGGGGGCTTTCCAAGTCACATGAAAGTTTGTGGGGATGAATGTACCATAATTAGATTAATAAGTAGCTTAATTTATCGCAGCAGAGGATATCAGCGGCTCCACATTAGAAGCAGGCCAGAAGATTAGCCTCGATCGGCGTTTCCAAAACACGATTAGCCCCCCGGCACAAAGACCAGGCTCTTTCACAGGTTCCTACCACAAGGGCTGGGATTAGAGAAACATGTTGAATAATCAGCAGTGCCCCCGCATGCTCCTCTCAAGTCTGCACCACAGCCAGGGGCGTAGTGCAACCCTTTGCCCCCTCCCTGTCCCACTCACAACACTTATCAATTAGACTATTATAAGGCCAATTAAAGTCAAGAGCAGCCATGTTAAAACAAGGTTTGACCGTACCACCCAGGTTCAGATACACACCTTTTGCATGTCCACTTTATCCACCTGCAGATACATGAGTCATCCTTTAGCAATGTAAAGAAAATCAGTGAGTGGTATTCAACCAGTGGCATTTGCCCATGAAGTCAAGCCCAGGGAATCAGCATCTTTGTGTGAGTACGGCCACTAAGTCATTTGTATATCCCAAGAGACCCAGAGGACTCACAGCAAATTGATTGTCCCTCCAATCTTCCCTAGAATGCCAATAAAGACTTCAGCATATGTTTTCCTCCGTTCCCGACCATCAGACACATGCATCATGAATGCAGTGCTTTTACTAAGCTTTAGATCCCTTGATCCTCTGCATTCTCCACATCCGGCCTCTTGTTTGGGGAGAAAAAAATCTGATGGTCCTTGAGCCAAGATTTTTGCAAAGTATCCCATCAATAGCAGAGAGGTTGCAGCTGTTAGCTATCTTCCGATAGGGTACTCTAGGAATATCTCTTGGATTGGTCACTCAAGTAAAACTCCACTTTGGCTCACAGGATGGTATTTTACATAAAAGGACATTTGGTTGATCTTTGTTTCGTGGCTCAAGAGTTGGGAGCTTGCCTTGTAATCGGAAGGTTGCTGGTTCGAGACCCTGCTTGGACAGTCTCGGTCGTTGTGTCCTTGGGCAAGACACTTCACCCGTTGCCTACTGGTGGTGGTCAGAGGGCCCGGTGGCGCCAGTGTCCGGCAGCCTCGCCTCTGTCAGTGCGCCCCAGGGTGGCTTTGGCTACAATGTAGCTGCCATCACCTGTGTGTGAATGTGTGTGTGAATGGGTGGATGACAGGTTGTGTAAAGCGCTTTGGGGTCCTTAGGGACTAGTAAAAGCGCTATACAAATACAGGCCGTTTACCATTTGTTTCTGTTCACAGACTGCAAAACTGCAGAGCTGCAATTAGAATAACACATGAGAGGAAACTCAGGTGAACCTCTGCATGCAACTCCACTGACTTAATACTGAGCTCAGAATACTACTGCGCTCATGTGGGAGAGTTTTAAAAAGCATATTTACAAATCACTCAGCTGTCACCACCTTGTCATGGAGACAAGTTCTATTTACCCTTGAACAACCAACAACTTTTACATTTTCCACCACTGTGCCACTACTGCATGCCAATTATCCAATGTGACTATGCAGCACCATGCATTGATATTAATGTGCGCAGAAGATGCTTGCTGACAGATGAATCTTGCTGTACTGGCCTGTACGGCTGGTTGGGATGAGGTTTGAAGGGGCTAACTTGTAGGTGACCATGGATGTATTTGTGTGTGTTTTTTGAAGGAAGCGGGTGATACCATGCTTTCTGGATATTTAGTTTACAGATCCTGCAGTGTCAAAATATCTTCAGGCAATATGTATGGTTGCCCTTAGAGGTCAATGCCACAGCAACACAAGAAATCCAGGGGAACTATTACAATTTTAACAATATAGCTGTCTGTACATAGCAAAGCAGCACAACAAAGCACACTCCTGCTAAACCTGCAACCCAATCTAGGTTAATTATGTAAAACTGGCATCTAAGGAAATACCACCTTCTCTAACCAAATAATTCCTAAAGGAAATTAAGTTTTTATTTAAACCAACTTACATAGCACATTTGTGTTTTTTTAATTACATTTTTTATGTAAATAAGAATCTTTGGTTTTAGTCCATTAGCGTGTCAGCGGTTTCTTATCCACCATTCATTACTTAAACCTTTAATGCTCCCAAGCTCTTTATTCTGCTTTTTTATATTAATTAGTACTTAAGGCAGAACGTGAGCTTAGTTTGACTTCTTAAAATAGATCGTTTGACCTTTCAAATCCCTCAGTGGCATCAGATTGTCAAATTTAAAAGGGTTGGCTGGAGTTGAGGAGATGATTTAGAGTTTCACCTGTGAGGAAGAGACAAAAGTGACTGAATGAAAGTTAAAAAGCAGTTTAGATGCTATAGAGAGAAGGCGGAGGTTCAAAGACCTTCAAAAACATTGTCCATAACTTTTAAATCCTACTTTAACTATGACTGAAAAAATCTCTTGGATGAGAATAAAGCACTATCTACAGGTTAGAGGTGATAAGGTACCACAGCCCATGATCCATGATACCATTTATGCACCCAGCCTGTTGCCAGCTTCACCACTGGTTAGCCAGCTCTCTCCAAAACTTCACTCCAACATCACGGACCAGCACTCTCTGCACTCTGCTTGTTAGATAGCAGCTGTTACTCTCTTTCCCGGTGAAGCAATGTCTGTTGTTGGACAAACGAGGGAAAAACAAGCAAACCCTGGGCTTGATCAGGGCCATGTGAAGCATGCGGCGTGTTGTACACCCTGCTCCGCTCCGCTAGCTACCCCATCAGCTAACCTTCGCCATGCACCAAATTAGAAACCCTTGCCATCAGGCAGACAGCTGGCAACCATCCCCCGGGAATGCCAATTAAGTTTGTAAAACATTTAGACAACAAAACTGTACAAGAGAAAAACATCCCACAGAGGCGGCCGTCCCCACAACTCCCAGCAGTCCTCACCATAACCTCCACTGCCCCCTCCCCATCTGCAGCAGCTCCAAGAAGCCTCACCTCACAGCATATACAGGCCCAGGAGAACAGCAAATATGTTCAGAGAAATACATGAATATCAAATCAAAGCCATTGATTTTGTCATGCTAATGTGTTGTTATAGCAAATTAAGAGATGATGTTTTATTAATAAGTTGGCGCCTACTCAGTTAGATAAAGACTGGCAGCTCAGTCTACTGCTGAACATTCACATACTAATTAGCAGCACTACAACGCTGGATTCCTGATACAATCACCTATCATGACAGTGGAGTCAGAAGACTAGGTTGAATACCTCGAATCTGCCACTGTTGGCTTCTTATGCTCTAACAAACAGCTTCAAACTTTAGCAGTGCATTTGATCAACTGTCCAAAGTGGTAACCTGAGTTGTTGGCCTTGGGGGGAAGAAACTGGGTAGGGATTAGAATAATACCTAAGTAGCTTTCTGAAAATCGAACCCTTGAGTAGGAAAAGAATATGTTGGCCTTAGGCAGAGAGTGTGACCCACGCTCTCTTGCTGAATGCTTGCACTCACATTGCTGTTTGTTCATCCAGACAGCCCACTCCATAGTTGTTTCAGTGTGACACACCAGGATGTGACAGACAGACTGACAGCGTGAGTAACTAATTGCGACAGGATGCAAAAAAAAAAAAAAAAAAAGATCCCCTGAGCTTTAAGTAAATGGAAGTGGGAGAATGCCCTCATCTCCCAGCACTCCCCACCTCTACACACACACAAGCACGCAGAGCACTATCCCAGCTTAGGGCATCTCTATCAGTGTTAATTAGCTGAGCAATGATTAATATAGACGCTAAATGAAGTTATTTCTTGTAATCTGTGTTTCCTTTGAAACATCATTCATTGTGTCAATAAAACACTGTTTGAATTCATTTAAGACAACATTGTTACAGCGAGAGGAGAGAGGTGACAGAGCTGAAAGCATGAAAATGAAGAAGAAACGCAGCGAACGTGGTCCACAAATTACAAAGTGTAACACGCGAGCCCAATTTATTAATTCACGACAGAGATTTTCTTTCATCTCGTTTGTTTGAACCAAAATGCCTGTCTTCATTTTCATTACTAATTAATATCGATTCTCACAAGAGAAGTCGATCTTCCACTACATCCACAGGTTTTCCATTTTCTACACTAAGGTTATCCAGAAAAGTCATTGAGGCAAACATTTAAACAAAACAAACAATAACATTTTGAATAATTAAAATTTTAAAAAAAAAACTGTAATTGTGTTGTGTAGTCCGTTACAGTAATCGCATCTAATTTAACAAGTCACGGTTATATTCCTGTTGCATATGAACCCACGTGACTCTACAGTCAAACTGCACTCATACCTGCACTACCACACAATCACTGCTTACATAGAAAAATGCTGAACCTTGTCTGGAAATCAGAGCAAGATGGCCTCACTTACGCAACAAGAGATAGTTTGCATCAGACGTTTTTGTGACTGGAAGTACTCTGGTGTAACCCAGGGTACCGACCAGCTACAGCGTGCAGGATGCAGGACACGTGATGACCACTTATTAGCTGTGAGTTCACCTGACTCTTACCTCAGATCATCACATTATAGCATCACGCAAACTTTCTACGAGTGAGCTGGCTGGTTGAAAAACGTTGAATCCGTCTGTATCAGATCACATGCACTGCTATTGGTTAATGTGTTGAAAACAGTGCTTTCTTTTTCTAATCAGGTGAACACGTCTAACAGATATCTTTTGTTTCAGTTTGGGCATCGATAGAATCACGTGTCCCAAAAAATAGGCCACATTAATTGGAAAAAAAAAAACTTAAATAAATACAAAAAGAAACCAAACAGATGCAAAAACGGAAACAGCAGGTCAACTAACAGTTTTAACAAGTATTGCAATAGAAAAATGAAATATTAATATGTAAATTTAATAAGACTTTAAACCAAACGTTTGCTTCAATTTCCACATTTTGCTTGCCATTGTGCATTGTGAGGGATTTGCGAAAGCTGCATTCAAATAAATGACAGTATACAGTGCTGTGAAAAATGTGCTCCCTTTCTGATTTCTTAGATCAATCGATAAAGATTCGTTGTCAGTTCCCATATGGAAAAGAAATAGTAAAAACATATATGATTTACTCATGAAAGTGGCCACTTTCTCATTACTTTCATATTTTTTTTTAGTAAGTATACAAAACATACAAGTTTCATTATATAATTTTTCATGGGATCTTATATGTGCTTTCACTCTTGTATGCTTTTCATACAAGTTTCATACAAGACAGATACAAACTTTATAAGATTTATATATATCTTTTCCATATGGGTTAATCTGATGATTGATTGCAGTTCTTGCTACCGAGGGTGGCATGACTAGTTGTTAGGTTTAGGGGGCAATTGCTTTTTTACACAGGGCCAAGTAGGTTTGGATCATTAATAAATATAAATCATAATTTAAAAACTCCATATTGTATTTACTTAAAATTTCAACCTACCTCTCTGCATTAGTAACATCTCGCACATTGTTCCCCACAATCACTCTTTTCTCCAATTCTAATTTGTTGGATGAGAGGAAACCAAATTATAACATTGCAAGAAGATGCAGGGCACTAAAATACTGAGGAACACAGTAGGCTGCTGACAGCTAGTTAACAAACAGTGACTCCATTCATTAAGTTAATTTAAAAAAAATATAGCAAAGTTACAACAATATGTATCAAACAGCTCAGAGGAACCTTATATACTTGCCATGGTGTGATGGCCCAGGAGAATGGGTCTTAGGTTTGTCTGCTTCAGTGCTATTAAAGAAAATGTGTAATGGGTGAAGCAAAACTTTGGCCACTGGAGGCAGCGTGGCACAAAGACTCTTAATCAAACTTCCCAAGGTTTCAGCTTTCTTTTAAATCAAGAGCAGCAATCAGTAGATTAAACTGTAGCCACTGTTAGACTCTCTGTGCCTGATTTTCTCCTCCTCTGTCTCTCATCATTACCGCTATCTGATGACCTCTCTTCTATGGATGGCACAAGAGCAGGCACTGACAGCTTCATAATTCTCCTGACAAACAGCTCAGTAAATGATCACTTTGCCACTACGATAAGTGCCAGAGTGGATGTAAAGCGCACAGCCCCAGGAATGAAGCCAGAATTTAATTTCTGGCAGCTGTGTGCCCATCGAGATATACTCTTATTAAGAAAAGAAAGCTGGTAATTTTAGATACAAGCGGAGTAAATGCACAGACAACTAATGGAGGCCTATTTTGCCCCTCTTTTTGGGCTAGCAGAATCTAATCTCAGCCTATTGTCAAGATGGACAGAGAGTCTAATCACTCTTAACCTTGTATCAGTGCCATAACCCCTTCTTTTTCTTTGCCCCCCAACAATTTTAAAATGATCTTAACATAATAACGGGACTTTTTTGCATCCCAGTGACTGCACCTTCTTCCAGAATCACCACGGCTAATGGGATCTAATCTATACAATAAGGGACATTAATATATATGCAAATCAGATGCAGCTACATCTCTCGCAGAGGAGACGGAGCCAGTTGGCACACACTTGTATCATTTCTGTCACATGTGTCACTTAGTTGTTAATTACTGTTAACATTCCTAAAATGCAAATATGCAGTTCTGCAAATACCGCAGCACATGTATCCTTAAGTAATAATGCTCTGAGAAGAAAAAGACCCCTTCCCCCCTTGAAGGTCCAGCAGTGTGGGGGGAATTTGAAGCGTTGGGGGGTTGAGGCTGCAGGTCGGCTGTTCAAAGCCACTCCGTGCATTGTTGGGCAGTAGGGGATTAGGTCTCTCCAGGCTGCAGAATTTGCTTTCTAATTAAAAGGGATAAGATGTAGAAAAATAGTGAGAGGCATTACTACTGTAGAAAAGAAAAGGGGTGGAAAGAGCAATGGTGAAAAGGAGGAATAGAAGTTTGTAGTGTAACCACTGGTGCTTGATCACAAGACTGGGCAAGAGTTACCAACCTCTTGTAGCTCTGGCCTCCATCTCATCAACTTGCACACTTTAACCTCGAAACTAAATATTTGTGTTATTGTTTTCCTTTTCCAACACGGAGAAAGCAACTTGTCACATTCACACACCAGCTTTTCTATGATTTAAGCAAATAATATAGTGTATAATGTGCTGTGGTTCCCCTCTGTTTCCAGTTCCAAATCTTTAATACTTTACTCCTTTTCTGAGGGAAGTATTACAATTTTTAAAACACTACTCATTCATCTTAAGACAAAGTATGTAACCTTTATAAATACTGTGTATGAACCAATCAAAATTAAAACCACGTTGAAGTACAGCATTTAAAGTTCAGACTTTCTGAAGGAGTACTTTTTAAAGTAGATTTTGCTGATAATACGTCTGCAGTTTTAAATCTTAAATCAGACATGATCAGTGATGAGTTGGGTCAAAAAATAAATACATAACTAAAAGCTTTTTCAGACTACTGAAACACTTCATTTGAGCAACTTAACTGTTTATTGCTGAACCCAGGGGGGCTGCTCTATGACCCAGCATGTGGTTTTATTTAACCCTTTACTCCACCCCTTTTGTCAGCATGCTGCTGTTTTGGTACCCTGTCCTCCAGCAGGGGTGCAGTGCTCCCCGGGCACCTTACAAACGAACCCTGAGTTTAAAGCATACAGAGGACTGATTCCCTTTCCCCCCCAATCCCCAGGAGGTTAACGACATGCCAACGACAAGCCAGTGGAGAGTGTGGTCTCCACCTCGCTCTCCTCCCCTCCTGGCCAACGCATGCACTGGAGTTTTGTGGTCGTTCTGCACCAGCACCAAAACCCCTCTGAAATCTCCAAGAACTAGAAAGTCCATCTCAAACTGAGCTCATTTCCTGGTAGTGTCTGGTTGCTGAAGCATCTCCACACCACCTCCTCCTCTATTTTAACCAAGCTCCATGTAGCTCTCACCTTTTGCTCCCAGGCAATCTGATCCTATTTGGAGTGTGTGACGAGGGCTATTCTCCATCACCTCACTGATCAAGAGCTCCCCCTGTAAAGTGGGCCCAGGGATGAGCAGGTACAGATTTGGGGAGATGAGGGAGAGGGGCATGTAGTGAAAGAATCTGCAGTGAGCCAAGGAGAAGATTAAACGGCAGCTAACCATCAGCACCCCACTCTTCTCCCCCCGCTTGCTTCTCCTCTCTACCTCACTGGTGTCCTGCGGGGAGACAGGGGGGCTTCCAGGGGGGAGGGAGGCGAGCATGAAAGCAGGGGGGAGGCCAGTGGCACAGTGGTAGCTGAGCCATCTTGTCATCATAGCAGGACAAGCATATTCAACCATGTCCTCTGTCCCCTCCCATCTTATTTCAGACACTCTGTTGACCTCCACTGAAATCCATCAAAACCTCTCTCTCGGCCCCTGCCCACCCCCTTGTTGGAAGAGTGCTCTCCACTGGTGCCTTTTCTTTTTTAAAGGGCAGAGATGAGTCCCAGGCTCTGCAGTCTTTCCAGGCGTCCAAATTAATTTGCGTCTGGGCAGCAACATAAGCAGCACGGGGCTATTTGATGAGAGTGTAGGGCAATGACATGCACTGGCAGTCATGCCTTGATCTCTTGCTTTCTTTCCTTGTCACTTTCCACCTAACCTTAATGCCAGATTCATGCCAGTCTAATCCACATGGGTGGCACACAAACCAAACCTTGTGTGTCTTAGTGGAGTAAAATCCAGTGCAGCTGAAAAGACACTTTCAAATTTCCGCTTTTGTGCACGTATCAAATATCTTTCTTGATCAAAGCGTAAATGACCGATCTACTAAGACTACCATTAAAAGTGCACCAATCATAAAGTGCATTGTCCTCACGGCAAATAAAATGAGCCATTTCTTAAAAATCCCTCTGCTAATTTCCTGATCAGTACCTCAAGAACAGATCCGTTTCACAACAATAAACACACTAAGGACATCTACAAAACAGCATTCCTTTAGTTTGATAAATGGATGTCAAAGTGAACTTAATGCAATTTGACATGCATTTGAAGTTGTGATCCAAAAAGGGGACCACAGCTAATGCCTAATTAGCATCATTAAATAATAAAGCAACTTAGACTAATAATTATTGCATGTACCCATTCTACCACTTGCACTGACAATTAACCTTTCTCAACTGGTGATTCGCAATTTGAGTAAATCCTGTTATCAGCAAATATAACACATGGCACGCACACACAAATGTGTTTCAAACACCACTCAAGGAAATCTATGCAGTGTTTACGGTCGGGAAGCAGAACAACAAAACAAACAGCAGATATCCACTTTCAGTAAACACCACCCAACCACTTAGTATCTTCCCAGTGGCTGGAGGGGGTGGGGAATCAACTTTAGGTGGCTGCTGCGAATGTCATTGAACTACTTGTGTTTACGCAGGCTTAATATTGCCTTGACAAGGTCTCTTTAAACACACAAGGAACGCTTCGGAATATATCAGCCCACCCGAGGGTTTAATTTTATAAATGCCTGCTGCTGCTGTTAGCAATATTTGACAAGTAATGTTTTCCAGCCTGAAGAGAAGTAGTTGAATTTAAGAAACACGGGAGGCGGGGAACCTCGCAAAAGTGCACTCGTCTCTGGTGCCGCTGACCACAATTCTGGCCAAATCTCTGATATTAGCTCACTGAAGCCAAAAACACGATTACCCAGAGACAACATAAAGGTGAAAAGATTCAGGATTGAGCACTCTCCCAAAATGTCTCTCCCTCATCCCAATTTGGCAGCACTTGGCTTGTTGCCCACTCACATTGTGTGGACGGCCCTGCCACTGTTGCCATGGGGATGTGTGGACCTGCACAGGGCCCTGAAGGCAGAACGGCCTGGTGGTGAGGTGGGGGTTATCATCAGCAGCAGACTACACTGGGCCCCCATCCAGAGGCCTGGGTGCAGGAGAAGCTGCGAGGCAGTGGAGGCACCTCCTAAGCTCCGCAGGGCCTCTCTTCCTGGGGGATTCTGCTGTTTCAAACCCAGCAGAGGATCTGAGATGCTACTCAGTAGCGCAGGGCTCCGGCCTGTCCACTGGGGGTCTGCTGCCTGACTCCCGTAAGCCTGGTCCAGACGGGGTGGGCTACAGTGGGAAGGGGCCAGGCCAGGCGAGCTGGACTGCGGCCCAGTGCGGTGACTGCCTGTCTGCCCAGGCGCTGGGCCACGCTGCCACTCCTCCCTGGGCTCGTGCCCCTGCACTTGGATTTCAAAGGGATGTGACAGGGGGGATTGGCTTTCCCTCTCCATTGCAGGATCTCTGCCCCACCAACAGCTTCTCCGGTGCCCCCCCCCCTCTAAAAAAAAAAAACAGCTTTCAGTCCTCAATTTCTCCCAGCCCCCAAATGCCCCTCCAACAGCTTTTCTGTTTCAGCCCTGAACTTAGACTCCCTCTCACACTGTGCCATTCCCACCACTGCTGCCTCACATTTGGGAGGAGAAGGGGGAGGTTGAGTTGCTACACTGCACCCATCTGCCCCATGTCTTTCCATGCTGTGGACCATGATGCTGCAGCATGGCTCTCTGGGCGCCGTAAAGACTTTGGCAAGTACACTGGGCCTTCAAGCGCCCCTCCTCCTTTGTACTCCATCTCCGCCACATGTACACACTGGTGCACACCATCTGATTTCAAATTTACTTACGCAAAAACACGAATACATCCAATCACGTTCAAGTGATGAATGTCCACTAAGACAGATGGATGATTTGCATGGTAAATAATGGGAAACATCTCTAAATGTGCTGATTATAAACTGTTGAAGCTACTTTGGTTATGCCCGCTGAACCTGAAAAGATCGAAGTCAGATGCGGTGCCACAGTGTCTGTGTGGCAACCAGCTCATTCAGCAACTGGCCCATCATCAGTAATCATCCTACGAAACCAAAATGACACTGACAGGCTGCGTTTCAATTGGCTGAGATATGCTTTTCTGTCTCTCGCTCTCATTTTAGGTTTCTCTCTTCATTGCTCTCTGCATGGCATTTCTCTGGCAGGTCAACCAGTGAAATTCCTCCCCTCTTGGTCTCAGCATTCCCGCAGCCCACCTCCCTAACTGGGCAGTGTGGAGTGGCTGGTTTAGGGTAGCATGGCAGTTCCCCAAAGCTGGTCTCGAGCTACAGCTACAACTCCAGCCCACAACACATTCCTCCAGCAGCTGACCAGTCCCCCCAGCAACCAGGAGTGAGGTGAAGAGAGGAGATGAGGCTTTGTAGTGGTGCTATGTTATTGCCTAGAGATCTAAATGAGTATTATGCTGTTAAAGAAATACAAGGAACACCTTTTTGTGCACAGCTTACCCTCATCAACATTCTCATCACTTTTTTGAACAGCTCTCAGATCATCTTAAATGATCTGTTTCTTTCTACTTCTAAACAAAAGGTTCAGCTTAGTGAAAAGCCTCCTCACTGGTTCACTGATGCTCAACAAGGTACTGATGTTTCTCAGCACGTTAACAGGCTGCACTCTCCTCCACATCTCCATCCTTTGCGAGGATGTGAAGGGGCTGCACATCACAGGCTATCTATCCAAAGCTACTCCTGGACAGCTCAAGCAGCAGTAGGACGGGAGCCGGACGGTCCCCTCCTCCGCTCCCTCCTACTTCTCCCCCAAGCCGAGCCAGACGCTGTGTTTACTCTCCTAATTACAGGGGAGGGGCCGGCTGACAGGCGAGCCATCACAGATTCCCCACAGGCCCAGGGCTGGGAACGCTACAGACACCCGCCGCTGTCTCCCAAATGTGAAGGCAATGTCCAACTGTCACTGGGGAGCCTTCACTGGCAAAACCCAAGAGCCCAAAGAGAGATATTAAAGACATGAGAGGAATTGGCAGAGTTGGCACTGACAGGGGGTACGCTTGAGAAGTCGAAGTGGGGGACTGGGGGCATCGCCAAAGTGTCATTCAAAACAAAGTGGGGTTTGGACAGGGCACAAATACTCATTTACTTACACACACTCACAAACACACACACACAGCTCTCGCTCTTATCAATCCAAGGCGGGAGAGTTACACACACCAGACACAAAATTCAAGTAGTAGAGCCCCCAAAATATATGTTCACACAGAAGTTCACTCCCTTTGGGCTCCTTCTGGAGCATCTGGCCAACAGCTATCGATTCTGCAAGTACACATCGCTCATTTTGGATGGTGAAGGATGATAAGCATCCACCTCGGCTCCTGCTTTGCTCCGCTTATTGTTTCTCTTCCTTTATCTGTTTGATCGTGACTTTCCAGATTAATCTCCTGAAAGGGGGGAAAGGTTCTCTATCGACATTTTATACGAGAGGGCAAAAGCAGTGAGAAAGAGCTCAATTTGGAGGGATCAGAAGTAGCCTGGAGCTGATACGTAACTTACAATTCCAAAGATTTTCTTTAGTAGGAGACCTGTCAGTATTTGACTTATCATTAAGGACCTTTATAGAATTTAAAAAGGAATATTTTTCTATGTCATAAAACATGCTTGGAGAGATTTCTGCATATTACACAACTGGCTTGCTACAAATATAAAATGCTGTAGTTGCACAGTTTTCTACTCAACTGCAATAAAATGTGCAGCCCAGTGTGCTAATGTATGACTGCGGCTTCTATAAAATATACAGCAAGTTTAATAAACTGTACCTACAGTGTGTGTGTGTGTGTGTGTGTGTGTGTGTGTGTGTGTGTGTGTGTGTGTGTGTGTGTGTGTGTGTGTACACTAACCCTCCTCCCAGGGAGGTATAATCCACTAGAGGTTGAAATGCTCCAGTGCTGTTGGGGGTCTGAGAGAATCGCTCTGGAAGCATGGTGCCTCACCCTATCACATATTCAGGTCAAATAAACAAACAAAAAAAATTGTTAAGAGAAAGGTTAAAACTGAAGAATTGTCTCTTCGCCGGCTCTGAGATCGCCTCCCCCATTCCCCGTGGGCAACACACACACCTCACCCCCAAGAGGCAAGACAAGAAAACCATTTGATAAATCATGAATAGTCACAGTTGTGCAAGTGCTGTGACCATTTCTAAAATTTATTATGGGGATTACACACAAAATCACACAATGTAACATTTCCAAATGTGTTATGAATGCTTCCCAGAATCCAATTCAAATCCTAGGTTACCAAATAAGCCTGAACAAATCCCCCACATTGAGTTCTTCCACCTTTGAAGACTTGAGAGGTCCGGTCTGCAGGGCAGGTTTTACCACGCCACGCAGACACCTCAGCAGCACACAGAGAAGAGGGCTAGGTGAAAGGAGAGGGTGGGAAAAGGAGAGCATAGTGGTGCTCTTACAGTGATGGCAACATAAATGTCTTTATTTGCATATTAACCTTGAATTAATTGCAAGTCACAAAATAAACAGAGGCGTGTCGATAAATAAAATTGGTTTAATTTTTCTCCAATGATACAAAAATAAAACATCAACTGAGCATCGTGTCAACTTGTAAAAAGAGCACAGATGCTATAAAAAGCAATGAGTGATGTGTCTTTGTGGCGAGACTGATAGTGTGAAGACGAGAGTTCATTCAGTCAGAGTTAACCTTGAGGCAGCAGAGTCCTCTCCCTCCTTGTTTGTCCTTGTCGGCTTTCCACCAGACTCGACTTTGTCTCCTCAGAGATGATCTGAAGGCGAGTGTGTGTTTAATTGCATCTGTTTTGTTTGTTGGCAAACTCCTGCGTGAAACACAACACAAACATTTATGGCAGCAATTAAAAGACATGTCATATTAATGGAAAGAACGAACTTGGCAAACACACACACACAGACACACACACACACACACACACAGAGCCGTGCCATTATGGCGGCACAGCATTTGAATTTATGGAGAAATGTGTGGGAAAGAAAGCCCAAAATTTCCCAAGTTTAGCACCAGCTTGAAAACTGGAGCACAGACTTATTCGACAGCGTGCCCGTCTCTGAAATTATTTAAACAGAACTTTCAGCCTAAATTCAACTTATAAAACTGCACATGCTTAAGGAGATCAACGTGCCTTGTGTGCCTCCGTGTTAGCAAACTCTTCCCAAACAGACACTGAATGGGGTTCTGCCCCTTTAATCCCCGGGGAGGGGACTGGATGTGTTTTGATGACCTCTGGGGTCACTTACATGTTACATTACACAAAGGTTTAGCTCTTTTGTGATAAGGGAAGAGTGCGGGGAAAGCCCTCTGTTTAGGCATCTTGCTCACTATGCAGTTGTTGCAGCAGCAGCAGTGGTTGCATGTATCCATCAAACCTGCCAGGCTAATTAAAATACAGCTTGTGATTATCCTTCTCCAGCTCATCTTTCTCTCTTTCTTCCTCTCTCTCTGTCACCCACACACTCACAACCAAAAAAAAGAAAGAAAGGGAAAAAAAGAAAAACACACACACACACCAAATATCTAGCTACAGTAATTACTGCCTGCATCATTGATAAACAATAGAGTTTAACCTCAATCATTACATTAACTTAACTCTTAGCTGCGATAAAAACAATTTGAAATAAAGTAGTTTAAAACTTCATTACTACATTTACATAACAATCCTATTTTTATTTCGTTTTTTTGGCAGTTGAATGATATCTGGATGGATGGTAATAGTTTTAATTCTATAAAGTAATATTTCTGTTGGTTTATACATAATAACTTTGTGTATTTAATAAAGAGGGGAGAAAAAAACTAGAGCATGTTAGCAGAAGTAATATTGAACGATAAAGGCTGACTGAAGTGTAATCAACCTTTCCTGGGGGTAAATTTGAAATCCTATGTGCAGAAGGAAAGGCTCTTCTTGACATTACAGATTATCATTTCTATATGAATGCTTTGCATGATTTTGTTCCCATTTTAAGTCTCTTTTTAAGCTGAGAATGAAATCCACCAACACATTCCTCGTATTCAGCCATGCGAATATGAAACTATAGGTGGGAAAAGAGAAGCGAAAGAGATGCGAGAAAAGCTGTTTTGATGGCAAATATGTTATTTGAAATTAAGGAAATTTACAAGCACCTTTTTTCCTCTTTTTTTTTTTTTTTTTTTTAAGTGCGTTCATGTATTCTATAATGTGTTGATTATTTCTTTTCCACGCCTGGATAAAGCACAGAGCAGTGAAATAGGAGTCTGTATTGCCTGTAATTATCCAATCTTAAAAATGCGATTTTTCCCCCCCTATCAAACAAGGGTCAAACATCCAGGGCCTGCGCAGTGCGTTTGAAAAGATGCATGGCTACGCATTAACTGTAGAAATCACAGATTGGAGCGGGCCTGGTGAAATCCTCACCCTCAGGTTGAGTGTAGCAGAGGCGGAGATAAAAGCAGTCGTCGTCAATTAGCCGGGAGTCAGTGGGAGCGCTGCTCGCCAGAGGCGTTTAACTCCTTCTCCTTTTAAACGTCCTTTTAAGATACAAAGTCCCCGAGGAGGGCCAAGCTTTACAGTTTAATAAATTATTTAGCAATTTAAACGGTGAGATCCAGCAGATAACAGCACAAGGCGTCATCATTTTTCACGCAGTTTGAGACCCTCTGCATGCAGCTGCCAAACATAAGGAAACATTAATAAAATATTTTTTTAAATTAAGGTTTTACTGTCAAACTGTTTTTGGTTGTTTTGTTTTTTGTTATTTGTTATTTAGGCGTGCACATTGTAACAGTCACAAGCACACCCTCGTGTGAAATAATGTGAAACCTCAAGAAAGTGCAGGACTTCATTCATACTTTGTGCGCTATGATGATTTTTGCTATGTTTTAGTAATAAAGCAAACAGCAACACAATTTTAAAAAAATACTTATCAAACAGTTAATTATTCCACCCGTTTAAATTTGCCTCTACGTGATAAGTTAAGTGATTAATAGACTCCTTTTCGAATAGATGAGGCAGTTCCTCTTAATCTTTCAAGAATAAAAATAAAAAATAAGCAAGAGTTGCAAAAGAAAGAAAGAAAGAAAGAAAGAAAGGTTACCTGAATGTGTCGCAGCTCCTGTTTCTCAAACATCTCCCAACTTTTCTCCCCTCGGCTGTGCTGTTAAAAGAAATCCAGCTTCGTGATCCACACCGCCGCTTCCCCACGATCGAAATCTGTCAACAGAGATGTCACTGAGTTTTGCAAAGTTGATAAGGTGTGCTGTGCGTCAGACTGTGTGAGCTCCAGAGGCTGAGCGAGAACCGGTACTCTCGGCAGCTGTCACTGCACCTTTGACTCCGGCCTTGCACACGAGCCACGGAGAGAGGCAAGCGACGAGTCATAAAAGCCCACGGTCTGTCTGTGTTTATAAATCTAAATCAATATTCAAATCTGTTTGAAGTGGAGCGGGTGTGTCCGTGCAAGCGCACAGTGTGTGTGTGTGTGTGTGTGTGTGTGTGTGTGTGTGTGTGTGTGTGTGTGTGTGTGTGTGTGTGTGTGTGTGTAGGTGTTACACAAAGCCTCTTAAGATGATACATTTACCAAGCCGTGACAAAAACCCTCGGCATATTATTTTGAGATGGGCACGCAGGTTCAAAATTCAAGTGACGTAGAGGAGGCTTATGTGTCCCTTGCAGCTTGTTGGTCTTCCAGTAAATATGAAATAACATCAACCCTGCACTAAGTAGCTGTTACTAGGTAAAGACAAAGGGAATAAATAAATAAATAAATAAATAAATAAATAAATAAATAAATAAATAGTTAATATTATTATTATTATTAAATCTACTAAAATGCACTTTCGGCACATGAAACAGAATTAAAAGAGGCCTACCTTCATATTCAGAAGTCTGTTTCTCTTCGAGCACATCTTCCTCCTGCAGGAACCGTTTCAAGTGCAGTCAGTGAAAAGTCGTTCCGCACGTCGCCAAACGGAGAAGCTTTTTTTGTGTGTGTAATTGCATGGCTGGCTGTACCCCGCAGGTGCGGTGGCTGCGAGTCCCCAAGTGCTCAGGTGTCTCCCCGGTGGGAACCCACCTGGAAATATTGTTTGTACATTTCGGTGCAGGGCCTGCAGCGGGCTGACGGTAGCAGACTGGCTGCTCAGTGGATGGGAGGACAGTTTTAAGGAAATAAGTCGCTCTAAATCCCCCTTTTTTACGACGTGCTGGAATGTGAGAGGACGGTGCAGCCTTGAAGCTCCGCTTTGGTCCCCCATTTTTTTGTTGTTGTTGTTGTTGTTTTTTTAGGGTTTATTTGTTGTTGTTTTGGGGGTTTTCCTACATATTTAATTCTACTTATATTTCCCGGTCTTCTTCTGCAGATTAATCTGGTGCCTCAACAGAGATGATAAAACATTTTATAATCGACTTTTAATATTGATCGGTTGTCTGGAAGCTTTCGTGATATTATTCTATAAAACATCGGTGGTTGTATTTAAACTGGTAAAGTAAAGACGAGAGTGTGAAATTATTAACGCTTAAAAAGAGTTTCCCACTAAAATACTCGACATACATTAAACGCTCTGAGAAGTCTTTATTTTTCGGATATGTTTCGCCTCTCGCCCCCCTTTTTTATTTATAAATTATCTCTTACTTTAATGCTTCCTTTGATGTCATGAAAAAATATAATAAAATGAGAAATAAACTGACTTTTCTTTGCTTTAAACTCCTTCCACCTCTCATCATCCAACGGCGTACCGTTTATTTATTATCAGTGTGCCCTCTCTGCGGTGGGATGGGGATGTTGTCAGTCGCCCTCTCGCTGCCATTGGCTGAAGACTGTGCGTCAAAAAAAAAAGTAGCTGGAGACATTTGTTTCCCAGAAAGGAAAAAAAAACCCTCCCCACCAGTGTGAGAGACGGAGACAGAGACAGACCTCAGCTCAGTCCTGCGGCTCCCATTGGCTGGCACTTTGTACAAAATCTAACTCAAACCACTTCACTCACAACACACCAACAAATCCTAAAGGCGTACATGCAGCCTCCCTCCTTCACTCCGCCGCTGTCGCAACGCTTCAGAACCTCATGTAGGCGCTCAACGCTTAACTTTTATCTCCAGTGAAGACGGCTGCTCCTGCTCTGCTCGGGTTTGTGATATTCTCCTTTTATGCGACAGGACGTCGTCGATTTCTACTGACTTTTATTATTTCTCCCGGAGGACACCAAGTAGACAAAGAATTTTCCAGTCATCCCTGCCAAGGTAAGTTCAGCTTTATTATTATTATTATTATTATTATTATTATTATTACACTACCGAAATTTAGTTAAAACCTGCAATTCCTCACCTGATCACTTCCTCGCCTAATCGTTTTCTTTAGAAGAGGAAGCAAAACGTTTCAACTGGTGCTAAAATAAAAACCCACGAAGACTCTAAAAGAGATCCCAGCGAGGAGGTTTCAGGTTATTTGTTGGCATTAAATATGCCGTCTTAAACCCAGGCTGTCACTGATTTTATGTGTGCACAAATACGGGTGCAATAGGTGCACACAACAAACTGATTTATTATATTAAAGAAAAGAAAAGAAAAGAAAAGAAAAGAAAAGAAAAGAAAAGAAAAGAAAAGAAAAGAAAAAACGGAAATATTGTAAATCACATCAGTAAATCAGTAACTGATAAAATTACATTGTGATAGCTTCTGATACTGAAAACAAGACCAGACTCAGCGCTGGGCTGAAGTTCTCTTGATGTAATAATGGGCTTTTAAATAATTAATTGATTCCTGGAGGTCATATTTTACCAATTTCACACTCACTCACTGATCCAGGACTGCTACAAGGGCGTCTATCCATGTTTACTGCGTTAAGTTTCAGACAAAAATTTCCCACACATACACACACACTGCACTCGTGTATTCTGCGTAAATTAATACAGGATAAGGGCAGCAAAAATGGGAAACTGTGGAGGCGTCCAGGCTGAAAAGTTCACCGGAAAAAAAGAAGAAGAAAAGAAGGAACATTCGGGCCTGCTACTGAAAATTATTCCTGGGCCTCCTCTGTCTTCTAGCTCTCCTTTGCCTCGGAAAATAAATAATTCATAAGACAATAAACCAACACTTCATTTGGATGGATCCTGTTTGGGGAGGGGGGGTCACAATTAGGAGTTTAGCTCAATCAAGCAAATATCTACGAGAGTTTAATTTCTTTACTTTTGCTGATACTTTATGCTTTTTTCCTACTTTATATCAGCAAATTTGCGATGAAATCATAATTAACGCACGAGGATTTGCAGGAAAGAAATATAAAGAAAGAGAGCCGGGTTTGCTTTGCAGGAAGCTCTGTGGACTCACACCAAACTGCAGCTCGGTTAGCTGCCACCTGGATCGCCTCGTTAAATTACGAAGAAAAAAAAACATTTCTGATAATTAATTATTGGACAGAGTAATTATTATCGAGCGTGTGTGCGCGCAATTGGTTGACGGGTGTGTTTTAAGTGTGACAGATTGGGATGAGGGGGTTAAAACCGTTGGATATTGAAAAGAAAAAAAATGCAACTAATCAAGAGGCTCAGTGGGGATAACGCGTGAGGTTCACTGAAGTTGAAGTGACAGCAGTCAAAATTTACCAAGGAGCAAATTTGTTTATTTAAAAGAACTGCAAAAAAAATGTGTATCGAGAAAGCATGTGTCCATTTTTCTTTCACTGGTTCAATATTTTAAAATGATCTCCTTCTTACATAAAAATAACACAATTTATTCACTAAACGAACCTGAAAATTCAGTAATTTTTACTCTAAATCACATCAATATGGGCGCATATTAATCTTCATCATAAAAATGTAACGTTGACTGTGTGCTTTGTCAGACTAAACGGACTCAGACGTTTTAGTAACAATCAGTTCAACTTCAGCTGTTTTTCTTCTCATCCAATCGATTATTACATACATACAATCTAATGTTAACATAAACTAAATAATATTCAAAAATAAAAATAAAGTTAGTTCCTAATAAAATAGATAATTTGCCAGCAACTTTTATTTATTTTTAGCTTTTATTTTGAAGAGATTTATCTTCAATTCATGGTGTTTACTGTATAAAGGAGATAGTGGCTTTAACCTGTTGCAATCACAGTGCTCCTTTCTTTTTATTCGTTTTTTTTTAAAAATCTTAATCGTGGGAGGGCGTGTGGGGGTTGCAAAGATGAGGACAGCTGGAGAAGTGGCTCGTGCTTTTTGAGGAGAGCCATGCGCTCTGGAAAGGACTTATTTCGCCACAGCGTCACGTAAATAGAGCCAATATCACTTCACGAGAATATCCGTCTTCCTCTTCTTTTCTTCTTCTTCTTTTAAACAGGTGCCAGGTGTAATACGGACCACACGGCGAACAGAGGACACCGAATACTCCTCGGGAGCTCCATCAATTTTCAAAATTTTCTCCAACTTCAGCACTCAGACAAACATTAGCATGATGTCGTATCTAAAGCAACCACCTTACACAGTTAATGGCCTCAGCTTAACTACTTCCGGCATGGATCTTTTACATCCATCAGTGGGCTATCCAGGTATGTTTAACCTCTTTGAAAATTAAATAAGATGTGATCACACAGCCTGAAAATGACTTAGGGCTCCTTGCTATTATGTTACAGCAATTAACCAGCCCTTCATATACCTTTTTAATTCACGAATTATTATTGCGTGTATTATTATTGTTATTCTTTCTTTTTTTTTTAAAGGAAAACAAATATGAAAAATAAATACATTTATTAGACTGACCAGACCAATACAAACAAAAGGTGATGGAAAGTAGTCTACAGAAAACTTCTAGCGCACACAGCTTGGAGTGAGGACTAATCCTCAAGTCTCTCCGTGTGTGATTTTATTTTTAGATGTGGCTCCAGAGGAAATTACTGGCAAATTACTTTGATGTTTGCATTAAATTTTTTGGCACGTTAGACTCAAAGATGTCAAGTGCTACAATTTGCCACCGGGTTTTTTTTTTTGTTTTTTTTACTCTCACAGGACTCCTGCGTAATTAGTTTCAAATTTGCCTTTGATGACTTTTTTAAAATTGTACATGTATACATAAATAACCTATGCGATTTTTTTTGTTTCTCTTGCACTTACAGCCACTCCACGGAAGCAGAGGCGAGAACGGACTACTTTTACGCGCGCACAGCTCGACGTTTTGGAGGCGTTATTTGCTAAAACTCGGTATCCTGATATATTCATGCGCGAAGAGGTAGCGCTGAAAATCAATCTACCTGAATCCCGGGTACAGGTGAGTCAACTGACGCCAAGGCATATTTAAAATATTGTTATATATTGTAGAATGAAAAAAGTGGCTTTGTTATTTTTTATTTTAATTTGAGAAGCATCAAACGAAACATTTCACTCTGGAACCTGTAAAGTATTTTAGTATTTTAAATAAATAGTATTTTACCTGTACTTGTATTTGATTTAATCTGGGGAAAATATATAACTCATTTGAAAGGAAACACAAGCATAAAAAAATTATTTTTTATTTTATTTTATTTATTTTTTGCTTTATATGTACTCTAAAACGCCCCCCACCTCACCCCGAACAGCAATATATTTACCGTGTTTTATAATATTTCAGTTATTAGGACTGTTCCAATTACGTTTAAATAATTTTACTGGGGCAAAAAAGCCTTTTTATACATATATATAGCCCCTTTCCTATTTTAAACGGTTAGTATAGCTTGGTTAGTATTTATGGGGACATTGTAATGAATGTGTTCAATTATGTTCCTGCTTTAGGTCTGGTTTAAAAACCGGCGGGCAAAGTGTCGCCAGCAGCAGCAGCAGCAGCAGAATGGGGGGCAGAACAAAGTGCGACCTGCCAAAAAGAAAAGTTCCCCAACCAGAGAAGTGAGCTCGGAAAGCGGGGCCAGCGGCCAGTTCACACCCCCCACCAGCACCACCACGGTCCCCGCCATCTCTACCAGCACCGCGCCAGTGTCCATATGGAGTCCGGCGTCCATTTCTCCCCTCTCAGATCCCTTATCTACCTCCTCCTCTTGCATGCAGAGGTCTTATCCCATGACCTACACACAGGCCTCGGGCTACAGCCAGGGCTACGCCGGGTCGACGTCCTACTTCGGGGGTATGGACTGCGGCTCTTACCTCACTCCCATGCACCACCAGTTGTCAGGCCCGGGGTCAACTCTCAGTCCGATGAGCACAAACGCAGTCACAAGCCATCTGAACCAGTCCCCGGCGTCCCTCTCCACCCAGGGATACGGGACGTCCGGCCTGGGCTTCAACTCCACAGCAGACTGCTTGGATTATAAGGACCAAGCGGCATCGTGGAAGCTGAACTTCAATGCCGATTGCTTGGATTATAAGGATCAAACGTCCTCGTGGAAATTCCAGGTCCTGTGAACCGAGCAATCAGCTATCAAAAAGTGCACAAACAGTGACGATCACACGAGACACAGCGCTGCCATCCCTCAACAGAACACTTCAGACTGGGTAAAAACGCGAGCCTGGTACACCGAGGCAGGGCTCTCAGGGGGGCCTCTAGTTTTTGGCATGATGGTCTTTGGTCCTCCTAGAGGAGAAGTTAATGTATTTTAGCACTGGCAAAGAGATTTCCCCTCTCCCGTTTATTCACCGGTTGTAGCCCTTCTTTATCTGTCAGTGCGTACCTATGTGCGTAAAAAACAGACAAACAAACAAAAAAACACCACCTGTTGAGGACGTCACAGAGTGGACTCAGAAAGAAAAACACACCACAGCCACGGAAGTAAAAGAACAAAACTCAAGTTAATAGTCCTGCTGAAGTGCTCGGGATGGACAGACCTTCTTAAAGCTTCTTAAACAACTTTGCCGCCCTGCCGGCAGAGTGTGTGACACGAGGATGGCGTGTGGACATGGATGCACTACTTTATTTAAGAAAAAAAAGTGTTTATAAGGAATCAATATGTAGTTTCTAAGAGACAATCAGTGTGCGTCTTATATAAATGGTACATATGTGGTTTCTTTTTCTTTCTTTTTTTATCTGTGCTAGCCTTCGAAACTGTGATCTGTTGTATTGTATGCAATTTGTGAGCCCCCCCTCCCCCTCGCATTGGACTCTCTGCTGTGATTTTATTAGATTTCTAACTTTTTCGTTTTCTTTCGTTTTTGTTTCTTTTGGGGTTTTTTCACCAACGAAAGATGCTAATGGTTATTTTTACTGCATCACAAAGAGAGACGAGACTTTCCAAGCACATGGTGGATGGTAGTAATAATCAAGGGTTAGCCATACTGGAAAAGACTCTCGGCTGCTGAGAGCTCTACACTTGCTTCCCCTCCATTGATCTCAACACACGGTGATTGTGGATCCTTTACTGGCTCCAAAGATGGTGTGACCTCACCGCTGAAAAGACATGAATAAAGGTCCTGTGAGCTTACTCTTTCATCAATAGACGATCTGTGTGTGCGTGTGCGTGTTGGAAATTAAAGTGGAACCCTGGCAATGTGCGCAAAAATCATGGTTGTTTAAGGGGGGGTTCTTCGTTTTCTACGACTTTAAGACCTAAAAATGGAACAGAACCTTTGTGGGTACTATTTTTTTTTTTCAATCGAGGCTGCGGTGGTATATGTGCGTGATGAGGCAAAGAGGGAAAACCAGAACTTTCGCATTAATTAAGCCAATAATGGCCGTCTGAGTAATAATTAGCCTACACTTGTGCGTGCCGACCAAACTCTGTTTTCTCACGCGTAATTAGTTTTTCTATCACGTCTTAAAAACAGCCCAACGCATTAACGCCCATGTGTTGTCTTTCGATGAGTTTCAGAGCCATCCAGTGTTCATAGTGGTAATGCGCCACATAAACTTAATCCTCTCCTTTCCCTTTATTTAATCGCAAAAGAAAAAAAAGAAGAAGAACGAATTAATGCCGCATTGTTTCCGGTAGTGCAATTCAGACAGTGAAAGAGAGTGTGCGGTTTGAGAAAGCAGTGTTTAATCCCGGACTCCAAGAGATGTTAATCCCAATATTTTACCGGCGGGGGTTTCTCTGGGGCGCAGGGCAGCCGTGGTCCTATTCAAAGCCCGCGCGGCATGGCTTTCCACGCCTGATCCCTGGATGAGCTCTTTAATATAAAGGCTAATATTTAGTGTTTCACAAGTGCGCTGATATGACATCAATATATCAAGAAACAACGTTAATTTGCTCTCACTGCCCTGAAAATAGACCAGTGAGAGATACACATAAGCGAAAAATAAAACATACAACACTTGATTTTGGTTTGCTCTGTTGTGGGGTTTACAGTTTAATAAGTGCTTATAGCAGTGCAGTTGTACAAAAGTAAGAAATTGGCTCAAAAAGAGGGCAAGAAAAACTCCGCACAATATTCCTGTAACTTTATTCCCACATGCGCGGTGTGTTTAATTAAGTGCAGAGGAGAGGTTATGTCTAAAGGGGGAAAAGAAATCAATACATTTTAGGACTCAAGAGGAGAAAGCTGCTTTTAAAAGAGGGTTTGTTGTTATTTACTTTTTATTGCTCCAACTTTCAAGTCCGACGTTACTCTTTAAGACGACAGACAAAGTCAAAGCGGGTATGGGATCTGTAATGACTCGACATGGTTGTGCAGCGGGCTAATTGTTAGAAGTCCAACATTCAATTAGCATCCTTGACATTGCCAATAATCTCTCTTTCATTGGAGTCTCCGCTAAAGGATCACACTAATTAAAAGCGTTGCTTGAAATAATCGAAGCGTTAAAGAGAAGAGCGACTTTGATTCCACTCCTGCGTGGTCAGAAAATAGGTGTGTGTGCGTGTGTGTTTGTTTTATGAGGTTGAACTGCAGTTTAGAAAGACTTAATTATATAACAGGCCGTATAACTTATTCAAGGTTGAAGCACAAACAGCAGATTATTTATGGGTTCTCACTGCTGGATGCTCCTTTTAATTTAGCCTATTACACACGCAGATTGCAGCGTTATTCAACAGTAAATTACAGCCTAAGTTCGTGCAGTGCACCGCCAGGTTTAGCAACATACATGTATTTCGTTATGGTCATAAACAATGAAGCAATTGAACTCGGAAACAATAGCTTTGGTTAGTGGGTGACTGAATATTCATGAGATGCGTCAACAACTCCTTCATAGAGTCTGCTGAGGATGGAGGGAGGGGGTTCAGACTGCAGGGTCACTTTCAAATGCCAGACAAGGAGGGAAAAACTGTAAGAGAACGAGACAAGGTGCAAGAAAGGGGACTGGAGAATAAGAAGCATGGCAAAGGTTTGAAGATGAATCCCTTCAGAGACTACCAAAAGGCTGGTAACCCTGTTAAATGTAATCATACAGCAGCACATCACAAAAAAAGTGTAGGACACTTAAAAAAGTGTGAAGAACCTACAACATTATGACAGAAACAATCTCAATCGGAATAAATGTACATTCTTGAAAAGGCATGATGAGTCCCACAATTACACTTAGGCGTCCGCACATGACATGAAGAATTATATATAAATATATACACACACCGTAAACATACTTGTCACTTTCGCATTTAATGCTGAGTGATTTAACCAATAGCAGCTGAAAGGTTCCTTTTCTCCGCTTGTTATTCTGACCCCGGAGTCTCGTGTCTTCAAAGTGCACAAGTCATGAGAGGGATTAGGCGTCCGGCCTTCACAATACTTCAATACTTCATACACAGCCTACAATGAGTTTTAATCAAGACCAAAGCAGTCCTGAGGAGCATATGGGACCAACAGACGCTGCATTAATCCCTCTTGGTTTTTGTCTAACAGCGGGCCGCGCAGCGCCCCTCATCCCCTGGTCTGCTGTCCGGTCTGTAACAACTGCGAGTCATCCTCTGCATCATCGGCCTGCGCAAAGTTTGCCGGTTGAGGCCTCAACGCCCGCGGGAGGAAATGGGGAGGATTACAAACCGAGTGTGTGGTCTGATCGGGGGTTGTGAAAATTAGACAGATGAGAGTAAGTGATCCTTTTATAAAATAAGGCAAAAAAAAAAAAAAAAGACAAAGAAGAGGAAGAGAGAGAGATAAATATTAGCTGCTGAACTCAGTGAATTTTCATTTAAATGCAAAGAACACCAATTTTTATTACTGAGGGAGATTATTAAAATAGCTGGTTAGGAATATTGGACAGGTTTGGAAAAAGTGTAAACAATATTTAATGGCTCTGAATAAGAAAAAAAAACTGTAATTCAAAAAAAAGTCTTAAAACATGTCTAAAAGCCTGCATGCTTTGTACATATAGTATACTTGTATATATTTATGGCTAAAAATGTAATAATTCTTTTTAAATCAATAAAATGATGACTTTCAGGCGAATATGTACAAAAAAAACTAATACAAAATAATAAATAAATATTTTAAGCTAATCCAGCAGTATCCCCTTGAAAGTGCTTATCCAGGCTTAGTCGACATTTTCTGAAATTATTTAAGTTTGTGACATCATCAATTAATTTGATAATCTTGTCAAAGATTAAATTAAAGGGGTTTTGTATAGCCTACATAATAACAGATTTAGATGTTTTAAAAAATGAAGTCTAAAGAGATTTGAAGTAAGCGCAGTAAAAAGCATGTTATTTTAATTTCTCAGACTGCTCACACAAATCCGTGGATTTACAGAGATCCAAAACTGATAATGATACTAGGAAGCTAGACTAGGAGGTCTCAAAATGCAAAGGGCCACACATTGTTCGTGCAGCAGCAGCAGCACCGCAGAACCTGTAACCTCAAAAATATCCTCAGCATTATTTGCTCCACGGCTGATTTATAGCTTTCTGTGGTAAAAAAAAAAAAATGCATGTCAAGAGACTTTTTAAAAATTCTATGGCTACTGGGTCAACGGGGTCCTTTGCCCTGGTAAGTGCTCTTTAAAAAAACTGTTTCACCAAATATGCCCAAACATTTGGCTTATGATGTTCATAAGCCCCACAGGACACAGCGGGCTTATCAGTTCATTAGCCACTTGATGGCCTATTTCAAGTTATAGTAGCTGGGAGGAGGGTGATGGATGAGGATACAACCATCCATTACTGGGGCATATTTTTTTAAGCTATTCAGAAATGTAGAAAAAAACCCACCAAACCCATAAGAAGATTACCAGACCTCAGCATATGTTAAAAAACACATTACTACTATACTTATGGGTCAACTTAATACCTAGTTAGATAAAGCTCACCTAGTTAAGACTGGGCATCCATCCATTATTTAACAAAACAATTTTAGACACAAAGGTATATATAAGAAATGATACATTTATACTCTGCAATGATTTTAGTTTTTTTAATTTATTTTGTAACAGTAACTACATTTAAAAAAAAGCTGAAATTCAGCATTTTTTAAAACTCTTTGGATTAAATGTTTCCCAGACATTAAAAAAAATCTCTCCACCAGACAAAATGGAAATACTTTCAGTGTGGATTACGTGTCATCCTAATGGTGCCGAACCACGAGGAGAGAAGTGCTGAAATATTAAAAGTGTAACTGGTGGTTAATATGGCTCAAAAGGTCACACATATGATTTCAACGCGTAATATATTAAACAGAGCCACATATGGCTTCAAGTGAAATACACGAAATTCTCATTATTGTCAGAGGGGTGCAAACTTGGTATCAAACGTGCACTGAGTCCTTAACAAATAAATATTTCTGTCTGTTACGAGTGCAAAAAATAAAAATAAAAAATGCATTAAAAAAATAACCAAAACTAATATTTCACAGCCTTCCTTTGATTCCCAGTTTTCTTTTAATTTTTTTGAGGAAGGCCTCTATATTGCATAAAATCTCCAGAAACAGTTAAATTTTTCCCCCACACTGCTGTCAAATTCAAACTTTCTAGCTCACAATATTTGTGCATGGTTTACTCCATAAAATGTAAAACATCAGCCAAAATGACTCATGGATATAAACTACTGTGTTACCCACATGCTATCCAGCTGAATCACAGCAAAGTGAGGATCAAGTGTTACTAAAAACAAGTACAAAACAATGCAAAGCACAAGAAACCTCCTCGATTGTGCCACTTAAAAACATTTACACAGCGAGTAAGCTTTTAATGCTCGTTTCTGTTTTACTTACTCAGTTTTGAAGGGGGAAATAGCGGGAACAGCTGACATTTGACATTACATGCAAAACCATGATCAAACCCAATAGTTAATGGCCTCAAACACACCTTTTGATCACAAACAGCTTACAAATTTAATGACTTCATGGTGAACTGAGCCAATTTCTCTCCATTCTTGCAGTATTCTCACCACAGGCGACGCAGAATATCAAAAACCCGCACAGTATATCTCAAAAGAGAGAAAAGAAGTTGTGCAACAATATACTTTAATAATTCAAATTAATACTCTGCCCTCTTAATTCAGCAGTGTCAATGAATTAATCCATAAAAGGCGATCTACTCCTCAGAGAATAATTCGCCATCACTAGCAGCAGAATGCTGCAGCGGTTTCCTCTTCCTCATCAACATCTGTATAGATCACGTAAGTGTTTCGGTTCCCCTGGTACCACTGAGCAGCGCACTAGAACAGATACCTGTGAAAGAGCCACTTCTCTCCTCCTCGTCAGGCTGCTAAGCCCACAAGACTCGTCGTTATAACAATTAACACAGGTACATGTGATGAGACCTCCCTGATAATTTACACCTTTCTAACCAACACTCTGTGGTTTAATCTCCTGCAAACATCCCTCTCTTGTGAGACAGGCCTATAGGAAGAACCAAAAATTAATTAGCTGAATCCAACAGATTAGAGCTCAGAGACCGCAGCTCAGATGGACAACAGCTAGTTAGAGTGCAGAGATGGCGGAGAAGCAAATCAGCCCCAGAGGAAGAATTTCTTCTTTGCTTATTTCAATATTTCATTGAGTGTTATACATCAATGAACTGTTTCAGGGTGTCATCGCACAAAAAGCTAAGCCTTTTGAATTCACGGCCTTGCAAGTGTACGCCTTCATCCAACGTGCCTTGAATACATGAAAGCAGCCGTCTCCATGACACACAAGTTCAAAACACATTTCAACTTCTAGAAAAATCAATGCCAACATGACGGCGCGGCTTTTCTTCCAGCAGGAGTCAATCTTAACTTTTCACTTTAGTCCACTGCATGGTTGAATAAATGGTAAAGGTGGTTTTTATCTCTTTTTTATGAAATATTTGGGACACTCTCAAGACAGATGGGATGGAAATCCAGTAATTTAGCAAAATACGAACACATTGAGACAGTAGAGACTTGGTTTTAGAAGTACGTATATAGAAATTAAGATACTTTATTCTTGTTTCCGAGCTGGAAAATGAGAACGTTCACATATTGGTGGTAAACTTGAAAATATTGCTGCTAGTTTCAAAGCCATCAACACTAAAGCACAGCTTCAAATATGTGAATATAGGCCTTTTCATGGCAAATATTCACACTTATAATAGCAAGAAAATCAGAGTTGTAATTAAAAACAGTAATGATGGCTGCAGGGTGCAGGTATTGTGCATGAACCTGAGCTTTCGTTAATGTCATTAATTATACCTGTGCACATCCTGTTACGACGACCCAGAATGTGACAAAGGCTTATTGCCACTATAGTATGCACACAGCACATCTTAGTATTAAAGCTTAGAGAATCTGGATAGAAGATCATTTGACAGCAAATGCTTTGACTTTTCATAGCAGACTTTTCAAACTTTGACTGTAATAGGTAACATGGTTCCATCTGGTTTCATGTGTGTTTTTAAAAGAAAAAGCTTTACTGTGATTGAAGCCAGTAAACAGAAGATATATGGAGCAGCTGTTCACTTAAAAACAGTTGATAAATCTTAGAATTACCAGGATTTCTGAATTTATTACTGATGAAATGTGGTATATTCTTCATCTATACAATTACACCCAAAATCAGTCTGGCTAAACCAAACATATCTTACAGCAAGACCCACATCAGATGTTTCCACCGCTGATAAGACGACTTGGACCTTGATAAGAACTGTTCTGTCAGCATTTCTGTTAGGTCTTGATTGAACAGCTGTCTTTTGGTGGTGCTAATTCATCTCAATTCTGTTAAGGTTAGACTTGGCCTTTTCAGAACCTTAGTTAATAAACTTCGGGTCATGGGCCCTAACATTAATTCATTGCTCTATAAGTGTTTGGTAGGCATCAAGGCCTTTAATTGGCAGTGGAGACCCAAACCATGATAATGCCTCCACCATGCTGCACAGTTAGGATGAGGTGTTTCCCCCTCCAAACATACCACTGTGTTTCTTTTGAAGTGTTTTTTTTCTTCTTCCTTTTTACAACATTGTTACTCAGTGATTTTCTTACAGTGGACACAGGAAGCTTTCTGTTACCCATTTTCTAGCACTTTCAGGACTGCATATCAAATTCACCCCTAAGGAACAAAGGAACAAGGGCAAGGGTCTTGAAATTTCTCAATTTGTAGTTTGTCTAACTTTGAATTGAAGGACACCCGGGTCTTTGAAAAGCATCTCTGTAATGCGTCTGTAATCAAAGCACAGCTCACACCAGTCAAACCAGCCAAAATAATCCTTTATATACAGATAAAGAAAACCCAGGCCGCCAATCTCATTTCTTTAACTGGAGCAGCTTTTGGTAAAGTCTTTAGCACAGATGTTAATTTACTTTGTCCAACCTAGACTGTGACATGGAAAGTACACTGCATACCTTTCGTAACAGGAAAAAATACGGAGATAATAATTTCTTTTATAAGTAATAAATCCATAAATCCTCGAATTAGTTGTAGTTTCCCTCGCAAATACTCTGTATCACTAACTGGCACAAAGATTTTTCACTTGTCTTCTAATATATCTTAAAGAACCTGCTTTTGTTTCAGTCTTGATGTCAGTGAAATACAAGATGCAGTTTGACTTAATACAAGCCTACATTTTACAGCACCAGTGATTATTTGGTCAACTGGGTAACACATAAACAGCAACAGTTGCCCTTTGAAGACGTGATGCTCTAGAGCCTGAGAGCCAATATGGCTGACAACAGGCAAAACTGCTCTTCATAATGTAACCCAGAGACTTAATATGGCTTAAGGGTTGAGAATCTCTTCTAAGCAAAATCTTCCGGGGATAATCAAATCTCTCTCTATCTTTATACAGCTAATTTGACAGTTTCAAAATCCTTCTCTGATCAATTTTACCTCTCTTAATCCCCTCTCACCCCCTGCACCTGTTAGTCTGGGTCTACATGCGTGCCTCCCTCTCTCCTGAGAGCATATGGAGCAGTGGCTGACCCAGAGAGTCGTTGAGTGTGGAGACAGATGCAGCCCACAACCCTCCACCCCTCCTCCTCTTCATCTACCCACCATGACCAGCCCAACCCTCCAATCCACCTGTTTGGGTCACAAACCACAGGGATGAGTGGCTGTGCGCGTGCCACACCAGCGGCTTGGCCACTGCTTTGTTATCCAACCCAAGACAAAAGGGTATTTAGGGAGACCGGCTGCCTGCCCAAGGGGAACACAATGCCATGAGGCTGGCAGGCCTGTGGACCCAGGGACGCCGATCACGTGCCGACTTTATGTGAATAAGCGTTAGGGGGCATCTGTTGTGTGTGTGTGTGTGTGTGTGTGTGTGTGTGTGCACGCGTGTGTCTAACCTGAAGTATTATGCCAGACGATGGGGAATTAGACAAAGAAGTATGATGTGGGAGTTAGAGGGAGGGTACTTAAAAACAATCACATCTATTAGAATTAAAAGAGGTCTACACTTGAATAGACTGCTGTAGTAATAGGAGGTCAACTTCTGCTGCAAATAAAAGGCATACTAAACTACTGTATACTTCTATATCACTGCACAGATCCATAAAACCGAACACTGCTTCGTGATTAATGAACTTCAGTGCAGGAAAATACATTGTCGCGCAGGTATTGGGGTCAAGTCATAAAGGTTAGCGAGGTTGGGTCAAGTCCGCTCATCCAAACTGAGGATCCTGACCCCCCTGCTGCGATTCAAGCTCTAACATTTGCAGCCATTAATAACTTTCCTTGAATCAGCTTTCATCGGAATAAGTTAAATGATAGAAATGTGACATAACTGCCTGCGATCAAGACACTGTTCATGATCACCAATGGCAATAATGGACAAAAGCACGTACCCCCATTTTCAAAGTTGAAATTTAGCATTCAAGTAATAACATCTATACTTGATCTTAAATCGGCCTTAAAATGCTGCCACACAAGTGTCAAAGTCTTGAGTCACACTTGCAACATCTGCAAACATTCATCAAAATACTGTGTATAAGGCAACAACAGAGTTTTTGCTGCTCTACGCAGCCTGATAGTCAGTACTTGATATGAGCTACTCTCTACACATATCTGGAATCATCACTCCATACGAGCTGTCGCCACTGATTTTTAGTCCAGTTCTTGGATCAACTGAAGGGCCACATGCATTTCTCAGGTCCCATGTTTGCTGGTTGTTGTTTGATTTTTTACTGTTTCTTAAGGACATGACGTTCAGATACTGTTCTTGCAGTAGATGTAGAGGGTTTATAATTTTTAGGCCTGCCACTTTTTATTTTATCCTCCATTTGTCCAGTTTCCTCAAATCTTTTAATGAACGCTGCACACCACACTGAGATATGCCAAACTGTCAGCTAATAGGTCTTTGAAACCACCTTCTTGGTGCTAAAATGCTATTTTATGCCTCTTAAACTGAGCTATCATTTTTCATAAATTCACTTACAGAAATGTGAACAAATGAGGTGTTCTTGGATGCTAGTAACAAAGTGCCTAAAGATACATTTTAAATTGGGTGCTTGTTAAGTTGTCTGTTGTATTTAGGCACAACACTGGCTCATCGCTTGAGTTAGGTGGCTTTTTATAGGCTTGAATAATTCATAGGTCAGTGTTAAGTGGTTTAACAAAAACAAAAAAAGAATTACTTCTTAAGACCCCATTAAAAAAATACAAGAATGTCTGACTCTGTCAAGTGCTTGTTGTAACTTTTTTTCACAAAAGTCTTGGTTTTATATTCCTTACATCAAACATACCAAGACATGTTGGTCTCAGAGTACGAGTCTCAAAAGCAGGTCATACAACTTGGAGCTGGTATAAATGTTTAAGTCTGTTATGATATGGAGTTCATTTGCCCGGTCCAAAAAACAAAAACACACTTTTTTCCCCCCCGTGTGCGTCTTTGTTCAGCCTAGACGATATTACATCATTCTGGCACGGGCGTTTGTATGTTATTGTGTCTATTGTGGCTTATACAGTGTGTCATGCTCTCTCAACAGGCACGGTTACACATGGCTTGTGGCGCCCTGACCTACAACTCCCCCTCTTGTTTGTCAGCAGTTGTTTGGCCTACTTTCATAAAGACAAACACAGCCATTTGTTTTGTTTTGCATTTCCATGAAAATGAAAAAAAAAAAAAAACACACAAAAACTAAAACGGGGGGGGGGGGGGGGGGGGGGATTGTTGTTGTTGCTGAAAGGATAGAGGAACTCGTGAACGCCCTTAATAGATTCCAACCCAAGTGACAAGATTTTGCCTGTTAAATTATGACTATTACCCCTGAAAAAAGATAATCAATTTCCCATCATGCTTTTAATTATCAACAAAACCTTTTTTTGTGCAAGTTTTAGGCTCTTCTTCAACCTTCTGGACACCAACTGAACTACGAGCCATTCAGCCGGCAAGCCCTCCAGCTGAATCTGCCCCTCCCTCCTCTTTTCAGTCTATGGACAGCAAGGATGCTACAGTTCATTAATGAGTATGCTCCGTAGCTCTTTAAGAGTCCTTAATTACACTGTGACACCAGTCAGCCCCAAACTAGGAGGGGTACAGAGGGGAGGCACGCTGGGGGAGGGGAACAAAGTCCACAAACCTCGTTTCATAGAAATCAAAAAGGGGCACCTAACCTAGTCAGAATTATCAGTCAACCAATCTCATTCTGAAGAAAAATCAATTGTTTTGACACGAGGAACTTGATCAAACAAAATTGATTAGGTCTTTCAAAAGGTGTGACATGGATAGCACTCTGGGGCTAGGCGATGGACTGTGGCAAACACATGTGATTGAAAAGCTTTAAATGGGTGTCAAACAAGCAGGGACATAATGTTTGACTTAAATTATCAGCAGTCCCACAGGAGGCTTGTGGGATCGCTCCCCGGAGCCGGGTGTGTGTGCAGAATACAAACAGGGGATTCACCGGTGACCAGTGGGTCAGCACTGGAAGAGGGATGGGTGCCGGTTGCTCCTGTGAGACTTGGCGACATTCCTACGGCAGCTTTTTTTAATTTGCTGGACATGACCTCTCCTAGCAGGCGCTCACAGGGCACACAGCACTTCTAACACACAGCCACGGTTGCTTTGAGTGCGTGTTTGCAGCGTAGGTGGGAGGAGAGGGGGGGGTGTTGTTGTTGGGTCCCAGATGGGGTAATAGGGAGTTTAGCATCAGGATTACAATGAAATAGTGTGGCTTTGAATTGAATAGAGATTACCCCAAGCTCACAGTGGTTACACAATAACACTGCTCCCCAACACCTCCACCAACAGGACAGGGTGTGGTCAGATATTTAATTCATACCCGTCAAAATTATTCTAAAATATTAGAGCATGATAACTGTCCTGTGAAAAATTACGTCTCGACCACTTTTACTTTACACGTCATTTTAAAACCAAAAACGTTTTAATTTAGCCTCACAAATCCCCAGTTTTAGCTATCAAAGTCAGTGGCAAGTACTGCGTATGTATAAAAAAATAATAATAATAAAAAGTCCCCCCCCTTCATGGTCACAGCTGGTTATTACTGCATTTTAAAGTCAAAATATGTAGTTGTAAAAATTGCAAAAGGCGTTCCTTTATGCTTTCTCAGTTATTCTCCTCTTCATCTTTCTTGCTTCTACATCACATACATACGCCAGGATGACTGACTAATCTGTTTGTTAAACATGTGTCTTGCCTCTGAACTCCCCAGCTGCTGGCCAGTCAGCCAGCCCAGGGAGATTGAAATGTTAAGAGCGGTGAAGACAGGTCCACTAATTAAATTCCCCAGGTTAATCCCAGCCGATCCCCTCACCACACTCTCCAACCCGCAAGGAGACAGGAGGAGGGCAGAAACCAGGGGGAACAACAAACAAACAAACATTAAGCGCTAACAATGGATGCATGAAAAGAAGAAAATCACAAAAAAACTGGATGAGGAACTGAAAGGACTGAAAAACCACATGTGGTGAGTCTCATTTAAACAAGCAAGCATGCAGACAAACATGCATCTGTGTGGGGAAGGGTGCAATAACTTCAACAAGCATGTGTAAAGCTAAAAGGCCACAATATTGGAGGAATCTTCATAAACAGCACACGAAAGCTCATCTACTGCTTCCACGTTGACAGCCATCACATTCCCAGGACTGCTTTGAAGAAAAGTTCATCAACACCAACCTCAGCCCTGTCATCGTCTCAGCATGTACAGTGGTCTCACGTCTGACCCTTTGCCACTGTACAACCGAGGACAGCTGACCAATGACTATCAAACTATGTGACCTTGGCAGCATCACAACAGGTGCTGCATTCCACCTCCTTAAGGTGTCGCAGCTTCAGGTTGCAGAAACTACTTTCAAGCTGGCCTAAGAAATAACAAACTGGCTTTCAAAGAGGTTTCATCGTGACAGAGACCAATAATTGATCGCCCAAAACAACAGACATGAGCATGAAGTAATGACGAAAGAAAATGAGCTTAAGTTGGGAGCTGTCAAGTCTTTATACAACTTTTAGGGCACAAACACCATTACAGACAGAAAACAAATCTTATCTGCCTTTCTACAAATCAAGATATTTACCATGTCGTGAGCAATGGCAGAACAAAAAGAGCACAACCTCTCCCAAGGCAGCTCACTCTCTGGACAGTATTTACTAATAAGGAAATAATACTGAATTTTTTACATATTCACTTTGTTTTCTTTTTTCTTTTTCAGCATATTTTAAAGAGGCTTTTAAGCACAGTAAAAATCAGATACTTTAAATACACAAACATTATGCAGATGTATGTAATGGGTAACAGGTACTGATTTATAAGTACCTGGACATGAATAACTTGAGCTCATTATAAAATATCATATAGTTCAAACTAAATAGGCAGAATATTCACTTTCTCCTGACAACACTTTCCTTAAAGCTAAAACACAGTTTTCAATCAATTTCAAAGAAAAGCAGATATGAAATGCAAAAGTGAGGTCAGAGGTCAAATGTGACATGATACTGTAATGTGATATTTATAACCTCCATATACCAGTATAATTTCATAAATGTTGTCCATCCAAGCAAAGGCAGCAGAATTTTAACCACAGTTGTAAAGATAAGATATTTTATTAAAGTTTGACCTTATTTGAAGAAGCGCTCAGTGCTCCAAAGTACTGTGATATTTACAATCCCCTCCATACATGCCCCTGTATCAATACAAACAATGGAATAGCTCTATATAGCATTAGTATCATTTTGACCTTCAAATCAAGCTACTGACGTTGGCGAATAGGTCAAAGGTCAGCTGTTATATCTTTATACTGCATTTTCTATATGTTGACGATACACGCCACACTTGTAAAAATCATAGTTGAGTTTGAAAGATTTTTGTCAATTTTCTAAAAATAAATGATTGAGTTGACCTTGAAGGCCTGAGTGGATTTAAGCCAAATTTTAATGGAAAGTTTAAATCATAATTCACTGAAAACTGAACAAACTGACACGTACGCAGGCAAACGCTACCATAAACATAAACATAAATAATTACTGTGATCCTTACTCAAGCACACAATTTAACTATAAATACCAAAAGTAACTGATTTTTGCATTGGCATATCATATATCATTATATGATCCAATTATTATAGATAGGATGATGTATATGTGTAATTATCATTTTCATTAAAATAGCTAAATTGCTAAACTTATACCAGTGAGCAGCAATTCTGGCTGTAAATGTAGCAAAGTAGAAGTCAGAATATATATTTCTGAAACCTAGTGGAGCAGAAGTATTGTGCTTTAATAAATGTTATGTTCAAACAACACCAGACTGTTATAGTTAAAAATGAATGAAAGACACGTGCAGAACTTTCTGATACATCCACAGCAGATGCTTCATAACAAAGAAAAAAAACTATAAAAGTGAAAACATTTATTATCGTCCCAACTGATCTACAGCGTTGAGCAGATGAGGTGAATGCAGGAAGTGTAGATTACAAAAGGAAAACTAGAGCAGGTGCTTTTGTACAAAGTGGGTGTGGTTTGGGGAAGATGTGGGTGTACGACACAGCGTAGGCGTGCTGCGTCACAGACAACACGCGCCTGCGTTGTGGCTTCGCTCAGAGGTGTAATGCCTGATTAGGGGATTACAGGAAAGTGCTTCTTTGCAGTTCTGTGAGAAACAATTATTAACATGTTGGTGTCTCTAATCCTGGATAAACACAGCTTTTCAAGAACAACAGCGAGTCTTTCTTCCCCTCTTTTTTTAAAAAAAAATCCATGTTTAAACCCTGTAGTCACTTGAACTCCAAAGCCTAACTAATACCAGCAGAGGAGACAGGCCAGTCTTGTGGAACATTGTCATTACAGAGGTTGTGCTCTTGGTGGAAGACATGGCTGGCCAGCAGGCCTTCACATCAACAGGGAAATCCAAATTTAGCTTGGGGAGAGAAAAGCATTGTGCTGAGCACAGCTTGTTGAAAGGGAATTAGACTGAAACATGTTCACAGCCTGTAATCTTTTATTTGTTTGTACACTTGTCTCATGTAATCTGCTTTCTAGTAATGCAGAGATGATTTCCTAAGTCATGCTGGGGAACCAGTGGATAATAGTTACAGGTGGGCTGTTATCACAAAGCACCGGAGGTTCGTGCAAATGTCAAGTTATCCACTTGCGATTGATGGACTCATAGGTCGCTACGAGTTTAAGAAGGAATTGTAACGAAACAGAAAACAGCAAGATTTTTCATAAAGTCGATGAGCCAATGCATAAAAAGCTAATAATTTTATAGATTTATGGGAATGCATTCAATATTATAAATGCTATTTAGTGCCAGTTGTGCCTGATAACAGTCAAGCAGGAAGCAATCAACCCACTGCTGATGCCTGAGCCACCAATCTACACACTTACAGACCTTACCACACACACAGACACACTTTATCATTTCAGTGTAGCCTGTGGCTCTAAAATACAGCACATCAAAACAACCTGTAAGTTTCATTTCTGATGCCCTTGAAACCTGCTGACTGGCCATACTGTCCACTACCTGACACTTTGAAGCGTGCCTCATCTCAGTCGTCTCCTCTGCCGCGTTTCTGTGAGGTCCTGAGAAGAAACGATGGACAACATGTCACGGCCTCGTTTTTCCTGCTATGTCAGTGTAACAAAACCCTCATGCACCAAATTTGAAAATTCAATCAGTGGAGAAATTGGTATTCCTCAAACAAACAAAAAATACATATCTATACTGCACAGACTGGATTTTTTAAAAAGTGTGTAAGCATATCAGTTTGCTTTTTTTGTCTCTCTTTTTTACCTCGGGTTTAAGTCAGTTTCCACAGAGAAAGGGGGCAGGGCAAAAGCAGTCCTAAAGGTGCTGGTGCTTGTATGTGATGTGGGGATGTGTTGTGCCCATCTGGCAGGACAGGGTTTAGCCCTAATCCCAGAGCCCCTCTGCAGGGGAGCCCCAGACTGTTGATCACTGCCCCCCTGCTGGTTCCTCCACACCCCTGACCTCAACACCACATAAACGCACAGACTGCTGGCAGAACAGAAGAACACAACACAACTGCACATAAACAGCAGAGCAGTGGTCAGCTTTACACTTCCATATTCCACTCCGGCAAATAGTGCCTTATGATATTCAAGTTGCAGGTCAGTACTGAGTTCGGTGACCACTAAGTACACAGAGGCAAAAGTGTCCGCTGCACAAACAGAAACACAGAGGAAGACGAGAAAGAAATGTGACCCTAACAGAAAGGAAAACAGAGAAACATACCCACACACATGCAGAGGGCACGGAGAGACTTGTTTTTGTGAGGCAATATGGAATAACTAATTTATCAAACACACAACTATAGACAGAGTAAATATACACACACATAATTACAAAAACATAGACGGATAGGCAAACACACAAAGACACCCAGAAGCAGTCACCCAGCCATACACACCACACACCTAACTACTGATAATCCCCCAGACACAGGAACACACACACACACACACTCACACACACACATACATACAGAGCATCATTATGTTTATCACTGTGAACCAGCCCACCGACACCCATCATTCTAATTCCATTTGTCTGTTTAGATTCGTTTTGCTTTAATCCTCCCTTGTTTGTGCACATCTGCAAGCACTGCAATAGTACAGACCGAGAACGAGAGGAAGAGAGAGAGAGAGGTACAGAAAGAGACAGAAAGCAAAACAGAGAGAGAGAGAGAGAGAGCTCACAGGGAGCACTCTCCCTCATGACATCCTGGTCCCTGTAGCTCCAGCAGAAGGGGCAGACAGGCGTATCTCCTTGCCCAGGGAGAAGCTCCCTGTCCCAGCCACGGAGCCGTCGCCAGGCCCGGAGGCCCCTATAATCACTGCAAACAGTCAAACATCCAGTCACACAGGCTCTTACACCAACACAACATTACAGGCTTTTTACACAGTATTACACCACATCTTATTATCCCATTCAAGTCCCTCTATTAGCTCAATTGGATGGTGGGATTTTCATTTGTAAATTGGGGGATTTCAGATTAGCTTGTCTGTCAGCGATGAAATGCCCCCTGAGACTGTGAATTATGTGACCAATCACATATGAATCAATGCTTACACATGCTGCAGCTGCATGAATGGATGGTGTCAGCAAGAAGAATTAAAACAACTTTAACCTAGATTACGTGTTGGGTGTACAGTACACATATTTAATCAATGGTCACAGCTGCAATGCACAAATGCCACCGTTTCAATGTACACCCCACAATAAGCAGTGTAGGCTTTATGTGGCAAATAATATTCAGGTCTAATGGGGAATTATTAAAGAGATAAATATTAGCTTCCGTACACACCTAGCAGCAACATTATGCAGAACTGAAGCTGGTTGGTTGAAAGGAAACGAATGAATTACCCCTCTTCCTCCCCGGGCCTTCCATTCAGATACAGAGTGAGGGAAAGAGAGGCAAGAGAGAGGAAAAAAGGCACCCCGAGCTAGTCGAGAGACCCGGCAAATTATGAAAATGCCTCTCTGTGTCCTAAATGGAGGCCGAGCTCTTTAATGTGGCACAAAATTAGAACCTGGGGGAGGAAGTGTGGCCCGCTTGATTGGCGAAACCCCTCCTGGCCCACTACCCCCCTTCTTCTCAAAGCACACTGAGATATTATCCAGTGCCTAGTGGCGCTCTCTTGTACTGGGAAAAGTGAAGGACCCCAGAGAGAGCCCAGGGGCGTCCATAAAGGTGCCTAATTTGTCAGTTTACTCCTCAATTATTTAAATAGATCTAAGAAGGGAGCGGAGAATGAGGCTTTTTCCTGCCTCTTCTCAGTCAAAGCAGAGAGACCTTTCTCCACGGTAGCCATTTTCAATTACGCTCCGCACTGCTGTCTTTGATATACAGAAGTGCTGTAGTGGAGCGGGGCTGTATCAAATAAACAAATGTGTGTACACAAGATAACAACGGGAACTTGGGGATAATATTCAGCCTGCTCGAAAGAACTCAAAGTTATTTCACATTTACAAATTTGCAGATTAAAACAAACTTTGTGGACACGTGCACACACAGGAAGCACACAGACACACGCCGAACGTTTTTCATCTGCTAAAATGTCACGAGCGTATGATCGTACACACCGTACATTTACACTTTTATCTGTGAGGATTAAGGTACGGTTTGGATACAGGGGAGGGACCTATTGTTACTCATCCCTCTGCTCTCCTGTCCATCTACACCATCAACCTACAACCTCATCTCCCGCTATCCTATCAACCACGCACACCCAGCTGGAGTACCAACTCCAACAGCCTGGCAATGCCACCTCCCCGCCAGAGAGACCACTGGAGGTATATGGAGCCTGGGGGCAGAGATTACCAAGCGGTTGAAAATTGATCCTGGAAATAGAGATGTTGTATTCCCCAACCCTCTGACCTCTAATCCCTCGGATATCTTCCTCTATTGTTTGGTTTGATTTACTATTGGGAGGAGTCTGTGTGGGCTAAAGAGGACCAGGATGCTGTGAAGCTGCAGGGGGGTCCACACAGGGTCCTAATGTGACCTGATCACTCACAGGTTTTTGGTGCAGGCAGGTAACGGACCCTCTCTTTCTCTAACAGCTGTGCCACAAACCCCAAGTGAGATAAACTCATCTCTCAAACAGTAAATTTCAATAAGCACTATTTATACGTAGGCAGCATTGGCAGTGCAGGATCCAGCTGCAGTACAACGGTATAGGTGCAACCACACAAAGACATGAGCAGGAAGACAATGTCAGTTTTTTTTAAACACAGTAAAGAAACTTGCAAATACAACATACAAACAGTAACACAATGCAGGGCACTACAAACACCTGTACAAATAAACTTGCACACATGCTGCACCTGACATGCAAACACTGGCCGCCACACACTGTGGAAACACAAATCAAGAGTGATGGCAAACGGAAACCTGAGAAAAGTCAATCATGATGTCAACACAGACTGATGTTAATGGGCCTAATTCTACGCAATACACATTCAGGAGAGCAGTTAATTTAGCTAAGATAACAGTAGTGCTACCTCTGAGAGAAGTTTAAGGTTACAGTGTGCCTGCTCACAGGAGTTGGTGTTTCAGACAAACCTGCAGGCAAATGTTGTTTTTTGAATACATTTGCATGAAGGAAGTGAAACTCTTGAGATTTAGAATGACTTTTGTGGTAAAGTCCAGTGCACACAGAGGCACTGCATGGGTCCAAACTCAGCACCTCCTTACACTTAGACAAAAGTGAGAACTGTTTATCTGCTTTAAGTCAGCTTTTTTACATTTTCTCATACATGTTTACTTGATACATACAGTACTGTCTTTTGGCATGGTGTGCAATGTGTCACAAAAAAACTGAGGAAACTCGATGACTAGAGGACAGAAGAAGTGGCAGGCCTCAAAACCATCTACTGCCTAACTAAAGGCTCATCAGAAAAGGTCTCAGTGGCTGTTAAGAATTCCTTCTTGTGGAAGGGAAGCAGGGTGAAAAAAACTGAGGTATTCCAACTTAGACAAGAACAGGACTGGAAATCAGTAGTGGAGGGATGAATGCAAGCCTGGCCTCCCCAGAGCCTGCACCTCAATGTTACCAAAGGAGTGTTGGATCATTTTGACAGAAGAAAAGGCAGACAGCATCCAGAGAAATATTACTAAAGACAACTTAAAGAAAATACAAGAAAGCTTGCCTACGAGAGTTCAGGCTGTGTTGAAGAATAAAAGTGGTCATACCAAATATCGACTTTCAAGCTTGTTAGAAATGTACAAACTGTTTTTACCTCATATACTGTATCTCCATGTACGCTTGCATGTTTCAATAAACTGCTCAGGACTTGGACAGTACTGTACCTGAATAAGTCACTTTCATGACTAAATCATAGTATGAAATGAAACATACGAGTCTTAGGAGGAAAAAAACCATTTCTTTTTGCATGGGACAGCAATGTTAAGCTAACAAATATGTGCAGACTTTGGTAAAAGGCATTGGCAACCTTTACAAGGATGGGTGGCACCTGGTAAACATCCTTGACACAGGTTTCTCATGCTTAAGAAAGGGATCTGAAGGCAAAGTTTTTCAGAGTGTAAGATTTTGCAAAATCTGTGGCCAGCTCAGTATATCATGCCTCTCACACCCTCTATTCTCTTCCCAAACACTAACCAACACACCCCAGCCCTCCGCCTCCTTCCACTCCAAGCTCCCATCCAGCCAGAGAGAGGAGTGGAGATAGGCCCAGTTGCTAAAGCTGTCTTTTCAGCCCCTGCTCCCGCTCGGTCTATCTGAGATACACAGCAAGCGGAGGTGTCGCTTTTCCGCTGGCATTTCGGACAGTATCTACTTATAGACGAGAGAAAAGGAGAAAAGAAAAACAGAAGGGGTATTATCAGGGAGGGATGAGAGCAGCAAAGGCATTTTGTCTTTTTATTCCCCTCCTAAGCCCTGGGCTTTGCTCCCAATCCGATTGGTCGATACGGCCAGGGATGTAAATGAAATGCAAAGAGGAATAAGGCTGGCTTCCCATCTCCAGTGTGTGCCCCCCTAAGTCCCCCGCCCCTCTTTCTCTGTCTCACTCTGTCTTGCTCTCTGGCTGTTTATGGCGTTGTGTTTCTGTTTCCCCATTCACAGACTTGCTGCTCTCCCTGTTTCTGTCTCACCCTCCTCACTCTGCCTCTGCGTCCTCCCCCACTTCGCGCCTCTCCCTGGCTGGGCTCACAGCTCTTATCTCCTCAGACGCCCCACATTCCAGCGTTGCCGTGGCTCCCTGCCTGCATCCCTGGTCACGGCGATTCCATGGGTTCCCACAATCCTCGGCAGCTTGCTGATTTAGGGTGGGCAAGTGACTCTCAGAAACGGGAGAGAAGAGGAACAGAGGGGTTACGGAAAGACAGAGTGAGAGGGGGTGGGAGGCGGGGAGGGTGGGTGACAAGAGGGGGATGATAAAAGGAAAGTAAGGTAAAAATAAGAGGGGATGAGCCATGTGGCAGCAGATAACTGATGTAAACATTAAACTACACCAATACAGTCAAGTGAAGTTAAAAAACACGATTTAAACTCGCATTATTAATTTGCCTGCAATGTCAAAACAACAAATATGATAACATTTTTGATCAAAAATACTACATTTGAGAACAGAGCACAAAAATACGTAAAAAAATCTTTATTGAAATATTTTAATCTGTAGAAAGCAGAATGACAGTTTCCCCCTTGTTTTTATGTGAAACCAAACCATCTGCGCTACAGCAGGTCGAACCTCATCATCCAGCCAGCTGACAGCCGCTAACCAGGCCTGCGAACACAGAGGGCAGATTACATTCGGAGAAAACTGCACATGCACTCACTGTCCCTCGCTTTCCGCTGGTATCTCAAACAGCAGGCTTCTTCGGAAACGTTTTATAAAGCTTATGGCAAAATGCTGATTTGACCTCTGCACAACAAATTTCATGGCACGAGGTTCATTAACATCAACACTAACATTTTTAAAAACAGTGTGTAACTGATGCGTCAGATACAAGGGCGTACTTCAGAGGTGTTCTTCAAACAACCCCGGTCCAGTCAGACTAAGTTTGACGGCACCTCTTCCCGACATTCACAGACCTGAGATTCCATTTTTCTGTGAGTCGAGTATTGAAAATCTTGCGTATCTGCGTTTGTCCGTGAACTTTCCATGACTTTGTGTCTCTCTAATGATCAAAGCATTTTGCTTTTCAGTGTGCCGATCTGTTTATCGAATAGGTTTATGAGCAATTCTGGCAAGGAGAGGGGGCTGAGTGGAGATTTAAGCATGTTCTCACACACATGCAGACCCAAATCAACATAGATGCCCACATGGGCACACGCACGAACGCACCTCTAAAAGGGTCCCTGGCATTGTGACATTTCACATTTCATTTAAATCCAAGAGGGATTACCGCCCTCATGTTAGGAAGGAAGAGAGAGAGAGGGGGGGGGTAAAAAAGCACTCATCGAATCCATTAGTTTTAAACATTTAAAGGACCATCTAAGATAGACTGATGGAAGGATAGAAGGGTGGGTGGGTGTGTAGGGCTGCCACTGATGTGGAGTGAGGCTGCGTGGCACAGCACAAGTCTGTCCTAGATTAAACAGCCGCTCTAATCCCCCATTTCTGCCCCCAAATTGGGTTTCCCTCAATCTCGGTCTTGCCATCCTAATGTGAGAAAAAGAAGTAGAGCAGAGGCTGAGGCAGAATAATCAGCACGTTAAAAGCTCTGAGAGCAGAATAGGAAAAAAAAAAAGGGGGGGGGGGAGAACGAGATGTAACGATAAAGCAATTGAATGGCTGACTTTAAGAGAAGCGTGCAGAGCTTGATTGAGGTCAGGCAGGGCTTCCTAAAGTCATGCCCTGCCGCTGGTCAACTGTAAACATTCATCAAATGAGACGTAGCACAGTGTTAGCTCTGTTTGGTAACTTCAAACAAGAACTTATCCACCAGCATTTCCCTTCATTTCAAATTCTGACATACAAGTCCAATTTGGCACAGTACATTTAGCCAAACTTAACACCAGTGCACCAGTCTTGATCCACATAGAGCGTCACCTTAAAACCACACAAAGAGGCACATTGGCTCAGCCATAATTTCCATTGTTCCAGCTCCGTGGATCTTATGGGGTTTGCCTCCGGCTCTGTCGGAATCTGTCTCTCTCTTGGAGCAGGTGAGTAATGGCTGAGCGGATGGCGGGTGCCTGGGGATCAGTGGGATCCTTCTCTAAGTAAAGACTGAAGTGCTGGACACTGCAGGTCAGTAGGCTGTCTGCACTGTAACCCCTGTGACCGGAGCGGAGCAGCCTCTCGCAAGCCAGAGCCAGGTTCTTGTCCCAGTTTGGAGGATAGTCGGAGTGGGCCTCAACAATCTCCTTATATAGCTTCCCGGCAATTAAAAAAAACAGAGATAAACATAAAAACATTCATGCTTTTCCTGATGCATTTTAATCTGCCCTACTGTGGTAAAGTGTTTGCAGGTGGGGGTCAGACTCACAGTGTAAGACAGCTCAAAGAGGCGAGCTTTCCCCTCTCCCTGCATCCTTTCAGCCAGGTCAAACAGAAAGAAAGCCGTCTTCATCCTGAAACAAAGCACGCAGGCTCAGGGCTAAGTGCTGGATGGATGAGCCATGCAGATCTACACTCTCAGACGCACCACTCCAATGGAGTGATTTATGTAGATGCCGGCACCAAATACATTGTACGTGTAGATGTTTTACCACACAAGACTGGTTTATGGAGATGTTCTGGTGGGGCAATATGCATCGTGACACATCTTTTTATTTATGCTCGAAAGTATACATCCACTTCAAACAAGAAAACTAGCATCCGCTGTAAAGCATTCAGCATACCTGGCTTGCCACATCTCTTCATTAGCAACACGCTCCCAGGATGCAGGATGGAAACTGTTCATACATGGGGAGAAAAAAAATCATTTCTTTATCTAATACAACCTTCAGGCACCGCGCTGGCTTATTCACAGTTCCACTAACTATAAATGATTATTTATGTGAATATATTGTTCCACTTGGCTGTGCAGGTTTTGATACACTAAACATCAATGTTTGCTGCATAAACATTAAGTGACTGAGCAACAATACCAGCTAGCACATTAGACATGGAGTAAAACCACATCTGCCTTTTTTTCCCCACTTTGTTGACTGTAAACACTTGACCTCTTCTTCAAAAGAATATTTTAGCAGGGTTTCCGAGCTAATATTTGGCTTGTGGGCATCGGCAGACACGCTTGTCGTGAGGGTGCGGGAAATAATGTCACAGTATTCAGCCGTGGATATCTGAGTGAATGAAGGGCTCCTGGCAACAGCAACAAAATATGGAGCTTTGACTAATTCCACTTTTGACACAGTTATTGACAAAACGCAATAAGAAACTCATTATTTTTCATCTTCAGTCTCATTTCAGATGGCTAAGGGCCTAATGTCTTGCTCTGGTAAAATTCACAAAGAGCTGGATCACAGCATGGAGAACAGAGGACAAGCCCACTAAGGGACGTTCTGTGGAGTCTGTGGAGGGACGACTGAAGACCACAGAGAGAAAAGTGAGCACTGAGATTTTTTCTTTTCACTCCAAAGGATTTGTTTATTTTCTTGGCCAACAGCAGACCTTAAAAATTAAACCATGCTAATTTTTAACCATTTAAAAATCAGCGACGCTGAAATGTTATGAAAATTCAAATGAAGATCAAAGAGATCTAACTTTTCTAAAAACATTTAACAGGTTAGGTTGAATTTCAGAGCAATGAGGATAACATGACATCCCCAACACCAATCTAAATATAAATTATTTTAATAGTATAATCCAGGCTGAAATACGCATGAAGGTAAGAGTTAACTGTTAACCTGTTGTGTGGATCACTCCAGTTATAGATATTGCGTGTACGATGAGCCCACTCTTCAGGGTGAAACTGCTTCTGAACGGGCGCTAAGTAGTCACACACACCCAGGGGCCAGCGGGAATAACTGTGTTCCCAGCTCAGGTCTCCATCAGGAAGCCCGATGCAGGCAAACACATCCCTCCTGCAGAAAAACAGAGACAAACTCTTAAATAGAGGCGTGCCCTCAGTTTTTATCTCCGGGTAGCTGTTTATAATTACACACACAGTGACAACATGGAGACAGAAATTTCCTCACATCCCAGCACCTTCTAGGTTCCCATCAGCCCTGCGCTTCTCACAGACCCCGAGGGTTAATCCCGCAGGTCAGTGTTGCCCCCACAGAGATACATATATGTTGGCCTGGCAAACACTGCCCCCTGGTGGGCTTGGTATTAACAAGGCACTATCCAATTTCTGGATCTCAGTTCCTCCTGAAGGAGTGAATCATGGGAGCAGCAGCAAGTCCACCAGAGACCGTTTAACCAAATCAAGTAGATTAGCTGACTTTTGTAGTTCATCAGACTCCTTTTATGGCCTCAACAGTTCTGTGGGCTTATCTTGTGCTTGCACTGTGTCGACCATTCTGCTGATCTCTGCCTCATTAGATCACCCACTTGTTCATTGTTGCCCTCCCAATTCACTCACTCTCTCTCTCTTTCCATTTAACATCCTTTTATTCCCCCTCTGCTCTTTTCATGTGTCTGAGACACTCACTGCGTGTTGCAGGACAGAAATTGATCGAGACTGAAGGTGCCTTTCTCCTCGGGGTTGACCGGGTCCCACCAGCGGCCGGGAAAGTGGATCCCAGGGTGGTGCTGTGCCAGCTTGGCCACATACCAAGCATATGTCATCATCTAGTGAGAACAAAGAGCACCACCAATCCCAGAGAAATATTTATAACCAGTCGATTATCAGTTAAACAATCATCAGTGCAATTAGTTTAAAGGGATTTTTGTGTCATTATATCTTAAAGCAACTGATGAATCATAGTGATAACATATACAAACTAATAAGTATATAAGACAACACAACCAATTTATAAGGCCTCTACTTGCTGACTTAAGGGTCTAATTTATGATTTCAATGAATTTCTTTCAGTTACCACAAAGCTGATTTTTACATTTTGCCAAAATATGTAAAACATTATATTATCATGAGAAATCACACTTCATTCACATTTTGTCCTTTATTTTTTAAATCTCTTTTGAATATAGTGCGGTTTTAATGGACAAGAAAAATAAGACAAAACAATTTCGTCATAAATAAAATTCCTTAACTTATATTATGAAGGAAAAATCTTTTCAATACAGGGAACAGGGAAAACCTCCTGACCTCCTGATCAACCAGGCGTACATCAGGCCGTACGCCCTGGCAGTAGTGCAGGTATCGCAGAGAATTTCCAGGCAGATCTCCTCTGGTCAGGATGATTGAGTCTTTGGAGAAGGAGGCCAGAAGCTCCCTGCCGAACCTCTCCACCACAGTGTTCCCACTCTGATCACACTCCCTAAGATCATCAGCACATATGCAAGCAATTACTCTACACTAGCATCAAAACAGAAGTTGCATTTTCTCCCATTTTAAAAATGGTTAAACACATCTTTACCCCTGCTCAGAAGTGTGTGTGAGAAGTGTATATGTGAGTGTCTGTAGGTACGCTTTCAAGGTGCTCTGAGGGTAAGTTGTCAGTGCCCCCGCCCCTTCCCCTCACTCTAGCTGCCTATCTAATCGTGGGGAGACAGGTGTGATGGGTCTGACAGCACAGGCCATGCTCTCCCCTTGATCAAAGCCGCTCAGTGATGGCTGTCTGGCACTCCCCAGCGCTACGCTGGTGTAATCTGCCTTCTCGGACAGCTAACATCTCAGACTGAGCTCTGAGAGTAGAATCTATGTGCTAACCGTGCCTCTCTTTAGCCCCTACCATGGGGTGAGCAGAGAAAAACCTGACATGTGGAGTTCAGACCTGCAGTATGAAGCGCAGAGAAGCAAAAGAGAAACAAATCAGGTTGACTCAGGAAAAACTGTGCATGGGGATTTTAGAAGGAGCTAGAAGAGGGGAGTTTTTACATCATTTAAAGTTTACAAAGCAGAAGTATTTAACTTCATTCTTCATATGCATTTGGGTTCAGTGTAGTTACTGCAACATGAATAATGTAAAAACATTAAATTGACAGATACATGGATTGCAGAGTATCTGAAAAGAAACCGTAAGACTCGAGCAGTCGGACACAAAAACACTATTAGAGCCTGAAATCACTAATAGCCTGTAGAAGAAAAAAACAATGCAGCTACAATAATTATGTCCACTGTGATCAAAATCTTTGCTGTTAAGAATTAGTTTTCTAATTGTCTCCAAATTCAGACGTTACAAAGCCCTAACTCAGCCCTTTTACTGCAAATATACAACAGTGGAAATGGAACTGTAAGGATTTTGTAAGGAGTTAAAGTTCGGAGCGCTGGATTTTTAAATTAAACAATGAGAATACATTTAAAGTGCTGCCTTTGCGTTCCTTTGGTAGTGTCTTCATTCACATGCAGTGCAATTCTGAGGCCGGGGCCAAAATGAGTCTAACTGCAACAACACAACAAATCTTCAAATTTAAAGTCAGCATTTTAAACTCGTTGCTTGAAATCTACCATTTTAGACTTGTGCAATGAAAACCACTGTTGCACACCACAGTAATTCCTGACTGTGTATCGACAGCACTGCAGATTTTCATCACACCAAACAACAGCAAGCTTGTTACTGTTAGCGTGTGCAATAGTCACCTGTGATTGGTGTGCACCATATGTGCCAGCAGAGCTGCAGTGAAGACCCAGCCTGTGGTCTTCCACAACCCCCCATAGCCCAGCCTCCTCTCCAGCCCAGCTAGAGTCCAGCTCAAGCCGAGGCCTGCCAGCACACACACTGCAGCATCGCTCTGGAGCCAGAAACGCTCAACCTGCAGGAAGTGACCATGCAAGTGTATACCACACACACACACACAGACACAGACACACACAGAGGCAAATAAGTGTTTTCTGTAGTTTTTTTTGCTTTGTTTTTTTCTGGGTTTGCTTTACCGTTGGACCAGGATCAGCATCAACATACAGTACGCTGCTGTCACTGTGGTTTTATTTCAGAATATTGAAAACTGAGACAAACTTGTAATTCAATGCTGAGCACAAGGTGTGATGCTTCAGCTATGATATGAGAAAAGATGTCTGAGAACATAAAAGTCTTATAGCTCACCACTCCGAGCAGTAAGGGTCTGCTAATGTCCAGGTTGGCTCTCCATGCAAAAAACAGCGAGTAGACCACCAGCATGACAGTTAACAGCCAGGACACTGAGCGACACCTCCTAGGACGGGACACCTCGGGTTATTCAGCGCACAAATATTTAACCAGCTTTCCTTTTTTTTCTGCATGCACAGTCTGCCATTTCAATATTTTTAGTCTAATGTATCACTTTGTCTATTTACTCTGTAAAAATATATTTGTTTTGAATAAGTCTGTAAGAATATTAATGCACGGACGGGGATCACAAGCCTGAGAGAAAACGTATCTGCCAGCAAGCTAAGAGGTTCATGATTGATTTTCTAATGCAGACTGAGTCATAATGAGCCGATGCCAACCGCTGAATCACAAACTCATTACAGTACAGCTGTAAAACGTTCTTATACACCAAAAAGAAAAAATTTCCCCTCGTGGCAAAAAAATAAGCCATCGTCCGAACCTGAAGAGACAAGCTTTCAGGTTTCCTGCCAACAAACTGATTTGCTGATCTCCGTCAGCCGGACACTTATAATCACTCAAGCTTTTCTTGATTTACGTTTTCCTTACTTACAAGCACCATAGCTAAAAAGCAAATGAAATCATATTTATAACCTTACACTTTAACATGGGGCAAATAAGCATTTGCCGGGTTTCCTTTGGGCAATCTATTAGACGACCTTCCTCTTCTTCATCATCTGTCTGTGTATGTAGCCAAGTTTATTGAAGTGCACCTCGGGAGAAGGGGAATAGCTTGTGCCCTGCGGGGCTTTGGGGCATTACTGGGGCTTTATCAGCTCCACCCAACAGATCCCAGCAAAGGCTCTCCTGTAATGAATTACAGGATCACGCTGCCACATATAGATGCATACAGGCAGTGATTTACTTGTACACACAAACATGATTTTGAAAATCCAAAATACACATCAAATCCTCTTGATCTGAATGTGGAGCGTGGTGACAGTTTGACAGTTAGGTGCCTCAGTGTTGTTTTGTATTCTTTTTTTCTAAGATCAGCATTTTGTCAGTGGTTTTGTTCCCCGTCTTTTACTCCAGGGGATTAGATTTTTGTAGTTGAAGTGGGTGCTGAGATGTGCGTGACAGAGTTTGGTGTGTTGCACGCTGGCATCCAACTCATCCTTACCTGTCCAATGAGGAGAGCGCAAAGCCCATTCCTGCCAGTACCAAGACAGGAAGTGAAAGTTCTGCCAGGGAGTGGTCCAACTGAGCCCTGCACACACAAACACACACAGAGACATGACGGACACCGAAGACAAGCTCAAGTAGCCTCCCTGCTACTGAACTCAAGGACACCAATTATTAAATGCCCTTCATCCCCTATCAAAACAAACTCCTTGGACTGTGCACTCCTCCTTTCAATCGGATTGACAGATACGAATGACTGTGTCATCCACCCCCCACAGCCCCATCCTCTCCTCACAGCGCCTGTCAGTCACACAGCGCTTGCTCAGAGCGGAGAGATAGTTTCCTGCCTCTTCCTTAATACCCATCTCTATTTGACAGCTTATTGAGTCTCTATATCTCCCAATGTACACTATGTGTGAATGTGCTCATGAGCGTGTGTTCGTGTGTGTGTGTGCGTGTCAGTTATTCCAGTGGGTTTACGTCTCCAGTGCGACATGCCTGTCATGTTCGCCTCTCTTCCCCATCTTGAAGGTGTGCTTGTCCATCAAGCAGCAGGGGTGATGGAAAGGGGTGGGTGCTTGGCAGAGGGGGGGCTGGTAGTGGGGGGTCTTAAGACGCACACGCACCCCATCCCGTCAGCTGGAGAAAGATACCAGGAATGGGATGACTGTGGTTGTGGTAGCAGAGGGAAGCAAGGGAGGGAATGGGGTGGAGGGGGTGGGGAGGTGCTAGAGTGGAAAAATACAATTTCTCAAGCTCTATTGCAATGTCTGTCATCACAGCTTGTCACGCTTAAACACCAGAGCTGAGTGATCATTTCAAACTGCTGGAGAAAGAGAACACAGTGATTTGGCCCTCTAAGCAGGTTCAGTTCTGCTTTGATGGGAGAGAGTGGAATGGGAAGAACAAAAGCTGCTGGGGAAAGTAAGGGAAGAGATGGGCTGCAGAAATGACTGTGGGCCCTTATAATGGCTTGGTGTGCGTGTGTATGTGGCTAAACCTGTGTAAATCACCAGAACCATCGCAAAGAGCAGTTGGGTCTTCCATCTCTAGTCCCAAACGTGCCCTCACTGTGCCTCAGATCAAATCGACCTACTTTCCTCCCTTCTCCATCCTAGATCCTACTGTCTAAATAGAAATGAAATACTCAAATCAAACATGCTGGGCAGTTTATGGATGAGAAACATACTGTTTCCTGCGAGATGGACTAAATGTGCTGCTTTGGCCACAAAAACTAGAAATTCAGTGATGTTACTTTGTTCTGGGAAACGATGATGTGAGTTTAGCTGATGGTCATTATACGCATTAAATGACCATCTTGTTGTGCCGTTTACGATATTCAGACCAGGAAGTTTCACGTGCAAACAGCAGAAAGACTGTTTACTTACTGCAGCATTGTGGTCAGGTTAACCGAGCTTTCTGTCTTTGCCTGCAAAACAAAAATCAATGTAAGCTAAGCCAACAGGGTCAGGGTCTGTTTAAATGCAGCGAGGCAAGCAACACTTACCAGACAGAATGTGCCATATTCAGCTCGCAGCAGGTGGGTCAACAGACCCGACAGGGTGGTCTGGTCACCCCAGCTCCAGCGGGCTGTGTTGAGGTAGGATGAAATCGGCAGGTAGATGTACGGCAGGAAGCCAGCGAGGAAACAGAATCCCAGAGATACAAGGCCACGCAAAGACAGCTCCTGTTTAAATACAAGGATAAGATGTTCTTAAATTCATGTTGTCCAAACCGTGAGCAAGAAAGTAAAATGGAACGTGTGCGTGTCAACAAGACTGGAGAGCCTTGTTTGGCCCTAAAAGCCCCTCTTTTCTTAGACCAACAGTAACTTTGAAGTTGCGCTAATTTCCAGCTTCATATATTTAGAATTCAGAGTTTAAAACAATCCATATTTATATCTATCTTAAAGCCATTTTAGCTCCTCTCCCTTTAAACCAACTTCCCTCTGATTGGCTGCACCTCACAAACAGCAGCTTTTAAGAGGATATGAGAGGAAAATATCTTGTTTTTGAAGTCTTTTTATTTCTGTCAAAAAACTGCACACAGCCTATTTCTTCTTTGCCATCTATAATTCTCTTTATTTAAAGAGACCCTGTGACTTACCTTTTGAGAGCACAGTCGGTAAAGGACCCAAGGAATGATGACCAACACATACAGCACCAGTGTGTGCTGGTTACAGAGCCCCAAGCCACAGCATAATGCCCCCCAGTGTGCAATCTAACAGGGACAACCAAAACAGTGCAGCATTGTGCGCTTACATTGAATAAAACATAACCTGTGTGTTGCATCTGTTGTGTGGTGTTTTGAGTTACCTTCTTCCTCTGCGTGGCATTTTCAGCACAGCGGAAGCTGGCGGTCAAGAAGAAGAGAAGGCCAATAAAAAGGTTATTGAGGGTGAAGACCTCTGCCACCATGGACCACTGCCAGCTGAGTCTGGACACAGCGAACAGCCCACCAGCCAGCACTGCTCCAGGACCAGGACCTGCCAACCTGAAAGTGTAGAAGAAGAGGGTTTTACTCTTTAGAAAGGACTGCATCGGAGGACAATGACAAGAAGTTAATTACAATCTGGTCAACTAAATTAACTATTGTACTAATTTAACCATCTGGATGTTTCAGTTGTTTAAAACGACTGCATTAAAATGAACCTCAAAAACAGTATTTCTAAAGGCTGCAGAACTTAAACTGCTTTTTTCAATTTTTTTTTTTTTATCTAAGCTGCACTGCAACGACACACTGAAAAAAAACAGAGAGAAAATAACAAAGTCAGCAGCTTCACACAAATTTTAAATGTTGTTGTCAAAAAAGCCACCACTTCCCTATAACTAATTTGGGGACCCATTATAATCTTCCTTCTACCCAAGTTTGCTTCTCGGACAAGACCTTGAAAAACACTCAGTGATTTGGGGTAATTCACATATCATGAGAAGTCCCTCTCGAGCAGCCGGTTGATCTTGAACAGACTGGCACAGAAACCACCGTGGTGGAGATAGCACTTTATCCTCAGCTTCTTAAATATAATGTGTGCACAAAAGTTTTCCCCTTCCTCCTCTCCTGTACTGTCTCCGTCTCCTCTGCGGTAATTGAAGCAAACTTGGGATAATCTGTCATACGCTAAGACCCACCACTTACTAAACTGAGAGACAGAGGGGGAGAGAGAGTGAGGCGACAAATGATGGGGAGAAGGGAAAGAAAAGGAAAATAGTGCAGAAAAGTGTGCATTAAAGGGGTGAGACAGTGTGCGGGATGTAGGATGAAATATAGAAAAAGGAAGAAAAAAGTTCAAGAAGAGAGAGGGGAAAGAAGAGAAAAGGAAAAAAAGGCAACCCAGTCCCCAGCATGCTGGCTCTGAAATATGAGCAGGCTCGACAATTAGGGAAGTCAGGCAGTATGGCCCTTTCCGCCATTGTGTGGAGTGGCTTAGAGTCCTCATCAGCCTATCAGCTAACTGACAGGCAGAGAGCTGCTCTATTCAGCACCGCAGATACAAGCTGCAGGCCAAACGGCTGCCAGGTCCCTTATGACCCCACAATCCCTTGCCGGTGACAGCTTCAAGCTCCATAGCAAATTAGGCGCTCTCACATTACAATCGCAGAAGACAGATTCCATTAACGGTATCTGAAATTGAGTAGAGAGCAGGCCCGTTATCAGACCTGACTCATAAGCACCGCCATTAATCACAAGGCATGATACCATTTATACATTTCCAGCTCTCTGCCTGCCGCTGTGATAGTCAGCCACAAAAGGCCTGATGAGACTTAGGCTAGGGGAACAATGGAGCTTTCTGAGGAAAGCGCGGTAAATCAGGAAAAAAAGGAGAGCGAGAGCGAGAGAAGGGTGGAAAAAAAAAACTTTAGCTTGCTGACTACTTCCCCTTTTATTCTTGGGTTTTCTCTCTGCTACTCTCCACTATTTTTTTCTGTGTTCTCTGTAAGGCAAGCCTGCTGAATGAGCACACGTATGTGTGTGCGCATGCACTTAATGGGGTTGGGGGGTTGTGGCGTCTAGGAGTGGGTCTTAATAAGCGATAGCACCGACTTCCTCGCTGCACCGCTCCAGGAATTAGTTGTAACTTGAAGGAAAAATGAAGAAGGGTGGCGTTTCTAGAGGGGGGTGGGGGGATGCAGATGGGGACTTTTGTTGAGGTGCAGAGACCTCCCGCACCCATTATTTTACCTCCTCACATGACAATTAACCCACAGCTCATGCACCTAGCGGGGGGCTGGTTTGGGGGTGGCACGGGGTGCAGAGCAGTCATGGGGGTCCCAAAGAAGGGGTTATTACACCAAGTCTGTTCCTCCTTCTGAAGCTCGTCTGATAGCCAGCACTCGTCACATATTCAAAGACACACACACAGGCACACACTTCTGTTCCTGAACTTCTTTATTCTCCCTGAGTGCCTGACAAATCTCTCTGTTAGAGCTTGTCAGTCAGTAAGAAGCCAGTGATGTGTGTACAGTGCAGCCTGTAAATGACCTGTCTGTCTGCGCGGGACCACCTGGGTCCCAGTCAGCCTCTCCACAGCTCATTCTCCAGGCTGGCTGCTCCCAGGGCGCTCGGATAAAGCAGGACACATTTTGACACCAGTGTGGCCGTGTTCCCTGTTATCACGACTCAGTGCTGTGCAGGATGCTGCCGCTGTACTGAAATGTTGTGGCTCAGTGACAATGGACTGGTTGGGACGTGGCAGGAGAATAACACGGCTGACAACGAGACTATTCAACCCTGAACTGATCCAACCTGCCAAAAAATGCCTGCGTCATCACTTGGGTAATTAAGGAATGACCAATATACTTAAAGCCTGAAACGAAACACAAACTTTGAAATAAAGTAAAAAAAACTATCCATAATTCAACTTGAATAATATGAAAGAGGAGCACAGGCTGAAAAGGGAGGATTAAAGGTAAATAAAAAAAAAAATGACAATGATACGAGAGACAATGTCCCCTTCAAGGACACAATAAAGGCTCAGTATAATCACTTTGAAGTGTCAAAATGAGAACCTGCCTCATTTACACACTCGGTTCTACAGTATGGGCCAGAGACATGCCAGCATCGGCCGTCTGCGCTAAACAGCATCACACAAAAAACCTACACCAGCACTCTGCACTGAATGAAGCTTCACAATGGAGCTGGCTAAGAGAGCCGCTGTTACACACCACCCCGGGGAACAGACAATACCACAGCTGTGCCATCGCGGATCAACAACGCACTGTTCTCTAACCGAGTGGTGGTTTGGGTTAAGCGGTGCTGGAAAACAATCACACATTCCTGAAGAGGGTAAAAAGCCCGAGAGAGAGGGGGTGGCCTTGCTCGGGCTGAGGCTGAGGTTTCCAGCTGGCCCGAGCAAACACCCCAGGGCTCCCCTCTGGCCGGGACACCAGGCAGGCTATTTAGCAGCTATTATATGACAGGGGTATGATGTATTGCTTTGAAGTTTCAAAGCCAATCTGCAACTGATACACAAACATTAAGGGATGTCAGTAAATCAAAGTATTGGCTTTGATTTAGTACTACTAAATGACCCAATGTTAATTTTCTTTCAGAGGAATTACATCATGACAGTACGATCGAACTGTTTTACGATTTTATACATTTCTGCTGTTTCGAGTTCATATAGGTTAAGTTCTTTTGTCACATGAGAGCAGAAAGATTTGTAGATTTCTGGGTTATCAACAAAAGATGCACTTCAAAAAACACGACACTGGAGTTTAAAATCTAAAAAAAAATATGCAATGTGCAGTATTACATGTAGAGTCAAGAGCTTAATTCATGCTTGAGAGTAATTGTTGTTGTGATTTTTATAAATTCATCATCTATCAGCTGCACAATTGTTTAGGTATGCAATGCTATATTTATTTTATATGGTTATTTAAACAGAAACATAACAATCGTGTTATATGGTGATATTACTGTTGATATTAGTAATATGGCAGCACTGACATCCATACAGTTACCCTTTCACTTCCCTTTAATAGATAAAATATTGATTATAATTACCTATCATATATATTTTAACTTTGCTAGCTGGTGGAATGACCACTGGAATGACGGCTGTTTATGATATTTTTCCTGATTATTTCATCTTAAACTACAATAAGAACTAACTGAGAAAATCTGATTTCTAACTGACGTCCACACTGTATGTTTCAGGAGGGGAAAAAAAGTCTATCAAGTCTCCAAACCAAGCACTTCCCCATCTTTCCTTCCCCCGTGCGGTGTATGAAGAAGACGCTGTCTGTTTGCGCTGAAAGGAGGGTAAACACGGGTCCTGGCTCTGCCGCTCAGACACCCCTCCTCCAAGAAAGCGCTCCAGCGCTACAAGTGCGTGTAAAATTAATCACCACAATTCTGTTCAAACAATGCAGCCACTGACATGACAATTTCTCCCAGAATGCCATCTTAATCTCCACCCAACACACAAAAATTACAGGAAGAGGGGGGTGAAAAAAAAAAAAAACAATTTAGAAAAATCCCGTGTTTATGCAATTCACTGAATGCCATTTTTTATTGCTGCTTTTTTCCAACAAAGTCATTAGGCACACACCAGTGATACATAAATGTTGCTGTATAGATTCCATTAACTAATTCTGGGTGAATTGTAATTGCCGAGTCTGATCCGTCTCTGTGCCTGGTGCCTTATTAAGACTGCCTGTGGTGGGTGAGGAATGTAATATTGACGTCCGAAGCAGACACAATCTCGGGCCCACGGGCAAAAGGAATATTAAACTGGTACTGTATTCTGCTGTCTATCTAGCCCTCCTCCCTCCTCCGCTCTATCCCCATCCCGTAGCCAGTAATGAGGAAATAACATCTTCATTAGACATCTGTTTAACTGTATTAGAGGATGAGTCCTGGGGGAACCATTGGTCATGCTGAGGAGGGTGGGAGTAAAGGAGGTCTGTTGGACTACAATGTGACGGATGAGATACTGCAGAATAGGAACAAAAGGTCCAGCGATTGAGGCCTTTTAAACAGACAAACTTAAAATTGTCTTCTGCATTTTCATAAATAAATTTCAAAAAATAACAGTAATGGGTGTATTCTCTATGGATACTTGGGCTGAAGATTTTATCCAAGAGTAGCAGACGTGAGAGGGAGGGGCATCCTTGCCACCTACAGGAAGAGGTGAGAGCATTACCCAATAAAACAACTCTGTTCAGCTGTTTTTTGGATACAAACCCACATCAGTGGTTGCTAAAAACAATTCCCCCACACGTCGCTCCTGACACGACCTCAACAAGACACACACAACCCCACCCCTTTGGAAAAACAACCCACCTGAGCAAGGAGAGAAAGCACCATCGGGACCATATGGTGGAGGTCCTTATAAGGAGCTGGGGATGCAGCATGCGGCAGGGGATGGCACCACGCCCACCCTCCCGTCCACTGAGGTGTCAGCTGTGCCACATGGGCTAGCTCTTGGCAGGGGAGCCTTTCGCAGGTGTGCGGTTTTTCTCTCGAGGGCCGCCGGGGAAAGAGGGAGGCCAGACACGTTTGGTGTGCTTCAACGGGCCTGTTATGTAATCATGTGATCAAACCGAAAAGTGCTGATGACTGAGCGGGGCGAAGTTGGGGGGTTTTTCTGCTGTGATGGCTGTCAGCTCGCTAACGTGTCTGCTCGCGGTGTCTCGGGATAAGCTGGGGAATGGAGAGAGATTCCTCTCAGGTAGCAGAGATTCAGAGCAGCTTTAGCAGATAAACTATGAAACGAGAGAGCACAAAATACAGAGCTGTCTGGATTATCCCGCTACGCATTCCTCCAGAGACTCACAGCTGAGGCCTTTAGCATTCCACCAGCCAAATGTTTCTCTCTGTGAACCTCCAAGTGCAATCGATAGTAATTATCATTACGTCCACCATCCTCAAAGGCTTGTCAGGCCGTGGTGTGAAAACATAACAAGACATGCAATTCGGCCATCAAACTATATGATCAAGCAAAGAAAACTGTAATTGACAAATCAAAGGGAAGCTAAATTGCTACATTTAAACTTATGCAAGAGAGAGAAGTGGCTTCCAAGCCTATCAACTTACATTCCCCCACATTAAACACGGCAATCTGGCCGACTAATTTAAATTGATACATCAAAGGCTCACTATGTTGGGTATATTCCAGATGAATTTCAAGGTCTTACCATTTATTATTTGAGAGAAACTGACTTCGAGTACCCGTATTAACTTCAAAATATTTTGCCATCTGAACATAATTTCACAAAGCAATAATTTGTTTGGGAGGGTGAGGTCGGCCTATTTCCCAGCAAATGAAAAGCAAAAAAATGAGAAGTAGTTACAAAAAAAACTGTTTAGGAGGGCCAACAAAGGGACAAAAACAACAAATGACATTTAAGAAATTAATTATGTTGGGACACAGCACACTCACTACAAGGGCAGAGCAGGTATGAACGGCTGGTCAGTTTTGGCATTTCATCTGAGGGAAAGGCCTGAACAGAGGGTCTCTGCATGGCCGTGGCATTTATGCCAGTATTGTTGACAGGGTTAAATCACACAAATGCCCTGCACGCCAGAACCAAGAAGCAGGTCTCGACCATCCGGGAACCCTCGCCCAGTTCTCTCATCTTTTGCCCTCTCCAGTAACCCCCCAGTAACCTGAGTGTGCCAACTGATCCACAGCCTCATAGCTCATCCCAGTCTAGGCCCTGAACAGATAATGACTAAAACCTTTTATGCTTATTTCTCTAAACTGGAAGCGTAGATTATACATTCACACTTAAGAGCTTATATGGTGTAACTGGATGAAGTCCTCACCACTCATCAACCCTAGCTGGCGGTTGTGGGTAAGGGGGGTTGCAGAGCCTTTTAATGACTTTTTACTTGACCATAATCCACAACTGGATCTAAATCCCCCGAGATTATAAACTGGGGCTACGGTTAACATGCAAAATAGGAGCCAAATATCAGCAGACAGCATGGATATTTTCGGCCCTCAAAATAACTGTAAATGTCTGGCCAAGAACGGAGTCCAATCAAAAGCCTGAATACCAGGGAAGCAATAAGGATGTCCAGTTAAAGCATGACGAAGAAGTGCAGTGTTTTAACACCCCCCCCCCCTTTTTTTAACCCTCTTTTTATTGTTTTGTCCTTTTTGCCTTGTCCTGGGAACACTGGTGAAAGCTGGCAGCCGTTGGTTCACCTCTCAGAGACAGTAAGACAGGGCAGGGTCTAAGACTGATGCAGTCTGGGCTTAAGGCCAGTCCCCTGGGTAGCGCTCCCTCTCCAGTCCCTGCCCTACTTCAGCAGGGATGACCCTGTACCCTGACCTTCTCCAGACCTCCTGCCACATCGCACACACTGGCCAAGCACACAGGAAGCCGGCCCAGCACTGCGCACTTTATAACACACACAATTTCATTTTCACTTGCTGTCCTCCCGCTATCACAGAGTCCTCACAGCCTGCCAAGGTGTGCAGCAAGAAGAAATTACATCATATTCAACAATTTCTATTCTGGAAATAGTAACTTAGAAATATATGACATGATTGGAAACAGCCCAGTATGCACAAAGAGGGACAAAAAGGTAAAATGTTGACACTAAGCTGCCACCAAAATGCAGTGTGGAAAATGACTAAAATCAGCAAAAAGTGTGATGTAAGGCAGTCTGGTTAACCATGCAAGATAAACACACAGACAAAGCAGGAAGGGGTAAAATACTCCTTACATGATACGGTCAGCAGCAGGCGAAGCTGCAGGGTGGGTAGATGGCAATGCGGGGACCGTAAACTGTGTTTATGACTGAGCGAGGGGAGAGGTAGTTGACGAGAGGGGAGAGGGAGGAGCGCAGAGAGTGATCCTGTTCCTCTCAGACCCAGGAGGCAAGAAGGGGAGAGATTAGAAATCGTGCCATGTCCCGATTGGGAGCATGCTGGGCAGTGGGGGGGGGCAGAAGAACAGGGATGTCAGGTTTGGGGGGGTGGAGGGCACAATAATTGGGATATACATACACATACACGCATTCTCACAACGGGTGGCTGATAGGTAAACAGGGAGGGTAAGGTGCTGGGAGGGAGGACGGCGACTGGGTTCTGCTTCTGAATACTGAACAGAGGATCAGGGAGACCACTGCCTGTCAGTCAGGGCCCAAAAATACCACTTTCTGTTCCAGACAGCTTCACGATGCAAAAAGTCAGTAGGGGAATGTTTAAAGACTGCCGCCACTCAAAAATGTCTTCTTATTATTGTTACTTCCCTTGATGTGAGTTAGTCACCAGAAGGCTCCTCTGCTGAAGGAAAGAGGCTCTTTGTGCCTTCCTTAAAGTTCTGTTTGAGAATTTAGTACTTCAGTTACTGATACCTACTCGATTGCAGAGTGCACCAATGTAATTTTTTATACAATAACTAAAATCCCAGAACAGAACATAATGCATCAAGAAATTCTGGAATTGGGAAACACATTTTTCATATGCCTACCTGCAGACAGTAATGCAGAAGCCACCACAAGCTGCAGCCCCCAGGAGGCTACTCATCAGGTTAACGCTGTGGGCTGGAGAGAGTGAGGGCAGCAGACGCATAGCCATGTGAGCCAGTAGAGTGAAGAGTGGGTATCCTGGAGGATGGGCCACCTAAAGACACAAAAACAAAGACAAGGGCCATTTCACACGTGAACTTTTTATCAGGTGCTCCTTTCTTACATGCAGCATGTAGCTGGAGATGCGTTCTTACTGCTATACTAGAGGAAATACTCCATTTGGTTTCGGAAGCTTTGATAAAGTGAGTAAGGGGCAAAAACACGTGATTCTGCTCACTACTGTTAAATTCAGTGATCTGCTATTCACACACTGGCACAATCCCAGAGATCTGGCAGGCAAACCACTGATGTTTAGAAAAAGAGCTGCAGTATGTGTAAAAATAGCTCACAATGTGATGCTATCACAATAGGTTTACCACGATGATGATTGTATCACAATACCTTATACATTAAGAGACAATAATCAATGATATATGCACCTTAACTGTGCAACTTTAAAAAACAGAAGACAAATAGAAGAAAAAATTTATTTATTCCCTGCAATGTAGTGCCAGTGTGCATCACTATGAATTACTTTTACTCCATTTCAGTAATGAAACTGTTTAGTTTTTCAGCTCTCTTTTCCCCTTTTAAATTTCTTCTTCTTCAGCTTCTGTTTTCCCTTAATTATGTGATAAGCGCTGGTAGTGACTCCGGTACATCGGGACTGTGTGGAGAGTCCCTACAAAATTTACTTTTAAAAACTCTGATTTTTAACAACAGTGTACCATATCTGTAATTCTATCGCACAAGAAAGGGATTTAATATATTGCTGTATCAACATTTTATCCTCAGCAGGTAAGCACACGTGAATTTTGTGAGGAGTCAGAAACATCCTGCTTGGCTTTACTCTGACTGTGCTGTCATACGAGAGCCCTACACTCCCTTTCTTTTCCCCTTTTCTCACTTCTTTGCTGCGGGCCTCTTCCCAAGGACAGTGCAGCTCCCTAGAGCCCGTGGTATAACACGTGGTGCTCGCCAGCCTCAACCCCCAAACCACCGCAGAGCCGTAGTCATTTTCGCCTGGGAGATCTTGGCAATCGCAGCAATTAGCCACTAAGTCTCTTCCACCCAGATAAGGACTCAGTCATTAAACACAGACTCATTCCCTGGCACAGATAACACAAAGCATGCAGGCAGTGAGAAGGGGCAGCTCTTCGAATGAACAGAAAGCCGAAAGGTGAGAGTGTGACTGACTCACCAGTTACCTCGAACACGGCAAAGGATCTTTTTGCAGACATGCAAACAGCTTTGCTAAAATTTGAGTGAGGAGCTGGAAATGGAAAAGGCGCGTCGCAATAACTCGATGAGCAAAAAGCGAGGCTGTAAATATGAGAGAAAGAGAAAAGCTCCAGCAGCGAGAGTGGTGAACTAAATGGTAGCATCACGCAGGTGGGTAACGTCACCAAAATGAAGAGCGATTAAGAGCATGAGGAAGGACTGTGTGGGCTGACAGCAGTGTACAGACATGCAGCTAAAGGACAGCTGAGCGATAAAGGCCACAGGGAGCAAAGAGAAGGAGAACTCTCAAGCTCTGGGGATCAGAAGAGGGGGGCCAGCAGCCTGGGTCCCAGAGATGGCCTGCAAGGCCCTGGGGAGGCCTGAAAGGCAGACAGGCAGGCCACACGGACTGCAGCACTAACGGCAGGATTACTGGCATAGTGACACCGACACAGCCTCCCTAAAAGGATCACAGCGGCGTAATAAACTTTATTAAATAATAAAACTTATTATAACTGTTAACCCGATTTAGTTCATTCTTCGCGGCTTACACACACACACAAAAAAGAGGGGTGGATATAATAAGCCTTATACCGTACATAAGGCAAAGCCTACAAAAGCCATCGCCTTACCATTGACTTTAATTGGATTTGAAAAACGGGTTGCAAATTATAGCATTCTCTACTTGCAACTTAGTAAAATAAGTGTATAGAAAAGAAGGGGAAAAACCTGTGGACTGAAAGTAAATTAATCTGCTTTCTGCCCATGCTTAATTAAACTTCCTTAATGCTTATAAGAGTTAATGAGTGAATTGATTAAACAATACAGCTAATACTTACCCCCAGCTCACAAGCAGTGGTGATCAGCTCTCCTGTGGAAGAGAATAGGGGAGGAAATTAATGTAAACCCAATAATTATTATTAAGAGACAAGTCTGCTCCCAAAGTTTTCCCAAATCAAATACTTGCACTGGGGTTTTGCATTAATTTGCCAGGATCAAAACCTGCAAATCTTCCCAGTGTGACATTTCCTAAGCGGCACGCTCATTCTCTTCATCTTTCACTTCTCCCCCGATGCCTCCCTCCCTTCTCCGGCACATACACACAGATATAAACACACGCACATACACACAAACCATTAGACTCCCCCTCCAATGCCTTGTCACACAAAGACACACATATGCAGATCTGAGAATAATGCTTCCAGTCCCATCCTCCCCATGCATTAGGGTCCTTTCCTCTCCTCTTTCTTCTGCTGCTCTACGTGCCTCTCTCCTGCTCCCACACTCCTAATGTCTCAATGTCTCGTTTAGTCCGTTGGGCACAAACAGAAAGGCTACGCCGGTGACAGTCACAGAATGAAGTAAGCTGTAAAAATAAAAGCCGGCTGCACAATTTTTTGACAAGCTCTGTGTGAGGCGCAGCACAAAGTGAAAAGAAAACCCCTAAAAGCTTTTTGAGGGAGCTTTAATGTATCTGGGCACAAACCCATTTGTGCCAGAATACACCCAGAGCATTTCAAATTATACTGATTTCTCACCCAATGTTTGCATCTCCCACTCATGAAAATTGAAATTTGGTTCAGATTAAATGACATTGATAAATGTTTAGGTTCAGGACAGCCCCCTCTACTGGTACCAGACGGGTAGTCCCTTCCTCCGTCAAACACATCCAATGAAACGCTGGCCTTGTTTCTTGCAGACTCTATCACTTTTACAAGCTATGTCGAATCCGTAAGACACTACACGCGACTCCATTAAATCACATTAAGGTAAATTAATTTATATTGCTCTCCTGTGTTCACTGGTTTTCAAACATATAGCACGTAAGAAAGAAGAAAAGAATACAGCTGTTTCAATCTGAGCAGCTGTTGGTGCTGTTACATATATTTAAAAACAAACAAACAAACATCTGCACAGTAGGGACATGAGCAGGGATGCAGTAACAACCTTTACAAAACAGAAGGGCTGGATTTCAGATGGCACTGGTTTCCTCTCATATTTTGCAACCTTGCTGATACAGTGAATTACGATGCCTAAATTTCTGCCACATGAGGAGCCCTAACTCTTATCAGTCTAATGGACCATGAAGTCAGAACTCCTCCACCTGCACAGCTTAAATGTTTCCACAGCTCCATTTCACCTGGCATGAGCCGCCAGCTACCTGCCATCATTTAACATCACACTTTCTCATCCTTCATCGGCTTCTCAATTTCACTCATTTTCCCCTTAGAAGTGGCACACTTTTACACCATTCAACACTGAAACTCAAACTAATACCAAGCCAAAACATCCATCTCAGTGCAACAGAGATGCAGTTCTGCAGCCCCAATACTAAAAAGGGAAAATATTGACTCAACGGGGTAGCAGCATGGGTGCCAAGAGTCTTTGTGATTGTGGAGCATGGGCACCCACACCAGTCTTCCCATAATCCCCATCATTTCCACACTCCACATTCCTAGACAACAGCGTACCCGCGGGGCTGCGCTCAAGCCTCTCCAGGGCACATCACACCTAAAGAGATTAGGACACAGAGACGGAGACCTGGAGAATTCGGAAGGGTGTTCAGCTGGCACTATCAGAGCGGGCATCCTGCACCGTCCCTAAACACTGTGGAGAAGGGGCTGGCCATTTTTTCAAAGGCCCTGTTCGTTAGACAGCAGCACAACCAGCAGGGCTACTCAGCACTCCAATTGCCCGCTCTCGCTTCATCTCTCCTCGCTTATATCTGGCCGAGCTTTTCTTATGCTTTCATTCTGCAAAAATGCATTCCCTTCTGCAGCTCGCACGCCAAAGCAGTAAAAACCTAACAAGCAGAGCCTTCATGCCCTCAAGTCCATAATTTACAAGTTTGTAACCTTGGTATCACTTCTAAACACTGTTTGTAATTGTTCAAGGCACTCCTTCATAAACTGCATTACAAGAATGTTGGGAAAACACATCGGAAGGTACTGAGTGGAATACATTCAAGTCCACAGTAAGCCGTGTTAAATGTAAATTAGGTTTATGCATGCACACAAAATATTGAATTTAAATAAACAAGGACAATTATTTGTAGTGAGTGGCTGTCAACAGTGCTTTGTCAGCAATTATGGTGTCTGCGTTACCCAACAGTCAGAAAAATGAAAAAATGCATAAAATGTGGAGGAAAAGTGCAATTAGGTGTGAGTCAAACATGGTTTGCAAAAACATCTAGCAAACAAAAGGTTGCTGGTTTGGTCTGGCGAGAGACACAAATACCTTTTGGGATTGTATCAGGAAGAGCATCCGTTGTTAAAAAATTAATTAATTAATATGTCACAAAATAAAATGAAAATGTTAACAGTTCTGAAAAACATAATATGCAATTATTTGATCTTTTTTTTTTGTTTAATTGCAATTTTATATTACAGTACCATTGTACGTATGTGTAGCAGGTAACATTGGGTCAAAGCATATTTTTATAGTAACGACTGAATCACATTTAAGTCATTAAAATGTTTCCTTTTCATTCACTCTTAATAAAAATAGGTGTGAACCAAACTGTGACTTTGGAGAACTGTTATACCTCTACAGACTTCAACGAAATCCAAATAAGTTATGTCATAGAATTACAAGTAAACAAGTACAAGTACAACTAAAAGCAGCTGAGTTTAAAGAACAGAAAAGCATAAGCTACATTAAACTACATCATCCCAAATAGGACAGGAAATTGTTCTTTACAGCACCACCAACTTACGTCGAGATAATTGACGTTAAGATATTTTAAAAGAATAAGAAAGAAAACAAAGAAATAAATACAGATAGTCGTGTATATTTTTGCATTATTTGTTAATTACAGTGACTGAATATTATGAAATAATGCCTTTTGTCTTTACCAGTCAGCGTTGATTCCAAAATCAGCCTTAAACACTGGAAGTAAAAAAGGTATTAGTGTCTCATTTAGAGGTTTTCGTATTTACCGCGGACGATTTAAAAACATGAATGAAAGAATGATTCTTTCAATTTATATATGTGTATCTCAAAGTCTGGCATGTGTTTGTTTACGTTGTCACGTCGACAAACGTCGCTTTACCTGCACTTGCAGCACCATGGACAGCACCAGTCAAGCTGCAGCGGTTTCATCAACAAGGTGCAATATGATTGGCTCCCGGCAACACAACAAAGCCACGTGACCAAATGAGCGTTAGCTAGCCTGCTAGCACCAACCTGAGTCTCCACCGGGGACCGTCCTCTGCACACAGGGCACATACAGAGCGGCGACACAAGCGACCACGGTGCCTGTCAGTATCCAGCTTGCTCTGTGCTCCGCGGACATTTTGTTTCTTTCAGGGGAAATACGGACGATTTTCACTGAAATGTCTCTTAACTAGCGAGCTAACGTTAGCGTCCATGTATTCCAGACCCTTCGGGGTATAAATAAAACTTTGATCTACGTCTAAAACGATGTTGGGTAGAGATTAAGTAAATTTAATTTAGTTCTAAGTACAACCTTTGCATAGTCTTCAGCACACTTGCAGGAGAGTGTGCTGAGTTAGGTCCTTCCTGCCCGCGGAAAGTAGCAGCCACATTCACGCCGACTGGCTAACCTCGCGATATTACCGGACACGCTTTCCTCATAAGTTGCATTACTCATTGAATTGCTGTTTCTTGCTTTGTAAAGGGAAACAAAAACGAGCGTTTCAAATGAGGACGACCAGTGTTTTATCTCGGACGTGTTGGCCAAGCAACATGGTTATGACTACTTCCTGGTTCACTCAATGTCATTCAGGAATGTACATCAGTCTTCTTTCATCACTTGTATTCACAGAGCTGAACGGAGAGGGGTTGGGTCTGCATCTTTACGCTAGCACGACAGTTTATTTTTCTGTCAAAATTAGTCTAAAAATTGAAAGCCTTTCCTTTTTGCGCTTTACTCATAAATTTTAAAACATACTCAAGTTTTCAGGTTTTCTTCCAAGTATAATATTGTGTGCTAAAATGTACAGAAATGGAAAGAACTCTCAATCTGGCTAACTTGTAAACTGAAACTACATATGCTAATGAAAAGTATGTGTTAAAGTCTAAAGGTTCAAACCAGCTGTTTGTGATTACTATTCATTGCCAGGCACCATTTTGAAGGATCAACATGCAAATATGCATTTTCTAATGCATATGATTTCTCAGTGCATTTCAAGAGCTTTAGTTGAGAGGGACTGCTGAGTATCTCAACTCAAACATAGCCTGCCTTCCCTCATTTGGAGGGGTTGTTTTAAGCCTTACAGTGAAAATGGCATTATTACTGGATTAAAACATTATTATATTAAAGCTGTTACAGTACCTGCTTCAAATGCACAATTACGTGCACAGTAGAGCACTAGATTATGCCAGAAACAAGATACACGAATTTGTAAATGTAACACAAGTGTCCATATTTCACAGGTTGAGAGGTGACTGTAATAAAGAAATTGCCCTATTGAACTGATAATAATCCCAGCCCACCATAAATGACTCTGATCCTTCAGTAAATTGAGCCCTTGGTGAGGTGGAGTGGTGTCAGCACCTAACCAACTCTCAGATGGCTCTCTAATCCTCCCGTCCCTCTCACCACCACCCTCACCGTCTAATCAGACTTGAACACACACATAACACTCACACCCATCTGACACACACAAACCAAAGTACTCACCCTTCCTCATACTGGGGCTCAGCCATCTCTTCAGTGTGATGTCACTGCTAATCCAAGCTTGGTTATCCACTGGGGTGCAGTGCTGGCAAGAGGGATGTGGGGAGGAGATGGGATGAATTTGTGGTGGTGGATGGTGGGGGGTGAGGGGTAATCAGGCACGTCATAAAGACTTCTCTCTAAAACCATCACTTCCATTAGCCCCTACCACATAGAAAGCTAGTCTTGTACCCAAACTGTACACATATGCGCAAATGCTCATTGGAGCGCCAATATGGACACATTTCAGCTCTGATATTTGAGATAAAACACAACTGTAGGCACATTCACAGCCATGTAGCTCATATTTGGGGCACAGAGAAATCATTAGAGAGCCAGCTGGATTAAGACCCCCCCCCCCCCCCCCACCCCCCGTTCTATCCCATGCATTCACAAAATAAACGCAGGGCCTTTATATTGACAGCTTGTCCAAAGAGAGGAATTACCCACATGGTTGAGGCCCTCGCTCCATATGGCGGCAGGCTATTAACAAACATTAGTTGACTGTAATAGCAGCAGTATTAAATTCATTATCTTTTTCAGATTATATGTGAGGTGTGTGACTTTGTATGCGTGTGTTTGTGTTTGTGTGGAGTGCCCACACTGTGTGCCAGCGTGTGTGATTAGAGAGTTCTAATGTTCCAGCTCTGGGGATTTGTAGCATAAGATAAGAAAGGGCATTAACGGTGAATTGTGACGGTCTAGTGGAGCAAAACTGTTGTTTAAAATGTGCGTATGCTTTCTTTGCCGAGTCCTTTTTACATGAAAAATTAGCATTTTGTCTCAGATTTTTGTTGCTGATTTTTTTTTAACTCAATGCTATACATACAGAAAAAGAGCAGCCACGCATGAGAAAGTGGCTGACTGCAGTTCCATCTATTTGATTTTGTATTTTCCTCACTTAACCTACCACATATCTGTTTTAATCTTACCTTAAGCATCCTTGAAATGAGGTGTAATCCACTTAAGCCCGTTTGAATCTGCTTCACAGCCATATTACACCCATTCGTCGACTCATAAACATTCTCTCTGCTAAACAGCTGCACATTGGCGGTGTCCACGAGCCAAATTGTACATTGTGTTGACGCAGAAAGATTAAAACTCTGCAGTATTTGCACTTGCAAAAAGAGCAGCCATGTTTACTCAACCTTCTCTCGCTTACAATCAATGGGCAGCATGCAGACAGGGTGAGAAATAACTGGATAGGATGTACTTTTCATAACATTGGCTCTGTGGGCCACTGCAATGCATATGAAATAAAACAATCAAGATGCATTTGATGTGCGCACTCTCAGCTTTAATTGAGGGGGTGGAACAGTTTTATACACAGCCCTACCACCTCCTCCCCCTTTGGCAAAGTCTCAGATGCAATTGGACAAATTAACATAATCATAAATAAAATGCTAATTTTTAATACGTTGTCAAGAATCCTTGGCATGCTGCGCCGATTGGCTGAAGCCTGGAACCCACAGACATTAACCGGGGGAGTGGATCTCTTGTTGTTGTTTCTGGTTCTTTCTGACTTATTTGTCTTCATTCAGATGCATGCTGTTAATATATCAGCCCATGGATATTAGTGTACAGTGAGCACCATAAAAGTGTATAACATGTAATTACAGTACATAGTGCCAAACTACTTTTCACATCCCTGAAAAACAGTCTCACTTTTTTGTCCAATAAAAAAACAGGTTAATGCATGTTTGGTCACATCGCTCTGGGAATATCATTTGGAATCGTAACGAGGTAATTTTATGTTTTTGTTCATGTTTTGTGTGTTTTCAACAAAATTTGGTTAATAAAGTTAGATCATTCTTCTCTGTGTACGTTCACTGTGTCCTTTCATTTAAAGCTGCCTCTCTTTTGCTCCACACAGCCTGGCCCAAATACTAGTCAAAAGACAAAGCTGCGAGAAACAACAAGCATTAACGCTGTGCTCTTTTGCAAGTGGAAAAAATACAACCATTCCCTGTAAAATGTACATGTAGCGAGGCCTTGAACCACAGAATAGGTCTTCAGAGAGATTAATTCTCCTCTGTGATCCAGTTCTCATTACAACAAGCAGGGGACTCAAACACACATAATAACAGGGCTGACTGCTGTTCCTTTGTAACATGTGGCTACTTAAATGATCCTAAATAAGATAGATGACAAGGATAAAGCAAATCATAATCGGCATTTTGCACAATGGAACATAATAGTCTGCGGAGAACAAGGGACAACATACAGAGCTCCTGTTTTCATCGCCTGGAGCTGCACACCTAGTCGAGAGCAATTAAAATGAGAGGATTCAATTTTGTCAAACACCAGGAACCTGAGATAAATCTTGTATCTCATTTTCCAGCGTGAGGACACTCCCTCGTGTCGGTGCTATCATGTTTGTTATGGTATTTTTAAGAAACAGCTGGCTGCCGACAGACTTGGTAAAACAACCCCACCCCTGCCACCCTCCCACCCTTTCCCCAAATCATGCTAATCCCAATCATTTCAGTGTGAGACGCAGGGGTGAGGAGACGTTAGAGTCGGGTGAGGCTGTGAATAAAAGATGGTTTTAGACTGAAAATTTAGACAGAGCAGAAGGGGGAGGAGGGAGAGAGCAAGGCGGCACGTCACTGCATGGTTTCCATGTGGGAGCAATCCACTTACTTGAACTGATAAAGATTTAATTAACACAAGACTCTGCAATTACTCCATAATTAAAGTAATTTGTCCTCTTGTTTGGATGAGTAGGCAAGACGCCGCATGTGCCCGTGTAAGAGCAGACAAGAGAGGAAAAAAAAGGGGGGCGTGAGATGCTCAGAGAGGCAAAGTATGCCCCCACTTTAGTATTTGAATTTAATGCTTGATTTTCCAAACCTATTTTTCCCCACATATGTTCTAATGAAATATTTGTATCGGCTTCTCTTTAGCCCTGTGTTTATTTGCCTTTTATTTGACAACTCATTTGTTATTCATTGAGAAAGTAATAAGCTGAGTAGGCTAAGTACAAAGTATCATCAAGAGCCACATGAAATAGTAAATAGGCCTGATATAATCATAATCCTCTTCAAACTGCACTGCATACAGCTTTGAATTGTGTAGTGCTACAGAGCTGGCTGCAAGCTAAAGGAGACAAATGCACGCACACACATACAAAAAGTGGGATGGTTTTGTTTGACAACTCAAATTGCATGACTCAGAAGTGAGAGGAGAGTCCTGTGTGAGGTGTTTGACCTTGGGCCTGGATAACAAAGGCTGGACCTGACTTAAAGTAAGACATGCAGGTGTTTGATTGAAGCAACAATTAGTGACTAATCACTCGAGACAGAAATAGCGAGGAATTAGCAGCAAAGTCCAATATGTGGCACTGTGCTGTGGCAGTCCAATTTGCAAGAAGATTTAAAAAAAATAAAAAATAAAAAAAGACCTGCCAAGTTTACTATTAAAAAACCAGGGAGACAAATGTGTCTTGTGTTAGCTTCTGAGGGTTGTATGTGCTGTTACTTAATTTACACGAGGGGAAGAGCACTATCTCTTATTTACAGATGATGATCTGCATATAATTTGCCTCAGTTGCACGCTGGGTAATTGAGGTAAATATCACAGCATTCAACTTGCCAGCTGAGGTATCCCGCTGATAGCTTGGCGTACAGCCCGCAGCCACCTGTGGCATTTCACATGTTGGGTGAAATCACAGGGCAGACAGACAAAAAGAAAAAGAAAACATGTAAGGCAACTAAGGCACAACTCTGAATACAACCTTCAGATGTGTAACAGCTGGATGATTGACAACTGTTGTTGACTTTAATCCAATAACCTATATATTGCTGGCTGTTGTTAGAGGGGGAAAAAATCTCATCTAAATATCTGAGGAAGTGGCACGATCACTGCTTAAAAGTTTCAGTGTTTTTTGGGTTTTTTTTCCAAGGCTGCATGCACTTACAACTGATTGCCCCCCCGCCCCACCAGCCACATTTTGAAGCCAGGCCTTGAAAACTGTTTGGATTTCATTACTATCACTATGTGCAGGGGCCTACCCAGAGGAGTGTGGAGATGTACAGCATATACTTTTTCACTGATCTCTGAGAAATAATTGCATTAACCCTATACCTATATAGTTTGCAGCTCACTTCTCTCAGCTATCAAATTAAAACTACTGGAATGCTTAAATACTTTATTTAGTAAGAGTGAATTTCTTTTTGCCATTGCCCACCCAAAAACTCTAAATGCTCTGTCTGGATACAGGTAATGGTTTCCTCTTATGCTGTTAATATTCTTAAAGACGCCACCAATATATCATTACAGCACTGGATAATAAAGTTTCTTCTAAAACATCCTAATTTTCCTGTTTGGAAAACTCACTTAACAGGAGCAAACTTGCAAGCTATCATTGTCAATACACCATCTTGTTTTAGGCAAATATGACAGCTTTGTGCTCTCTGATTGCTCAGTCAACCAAACAAAAGGAACTTTTTAGTACAATTATAATACAACGACTCCCACTGAACTGCAAAATGGTCCCATAAAAGTTAATAAAAAAGGGGGGGTGGGGGGATGATAGGAGGATCATCGTTTGTGTAAATTCTCAGCATTAGTGCAGGACATGCACCTCATTTCTTACTCATGAAACTGAGAGAAGGGAAAAAGAAGTATCATCCTGCTTTATTTGCATAACCCAGCCCTGCTTAGGGGCAGGGGGACCCACCAAGTGATCTCAAAATTAGCATGCTGTCACCTTCAGTGTCTCTTCTGTCATTAAGAAAAACAGGCAAGTGTGCAGACATATGAACCTATTTCACATCTACTGCAGAAATGTTAATTAGGAAGCACGGCATCCCACAGCTCCGTTCCCCTCCCTGTGCCAGAATGACATGTTATGCATTTAAATCCTTTTCATGCGTCCTTATTATAGAGAGGATGAAGTCACATGCGAATGATGGAAAATATCATCATGGTACAATATTTTTGCATGTACACTAAAAAAAAAATAAAAAAATCCTAAAAGCTAAATATTGCACACAACTATGCACTCCTTATACATCACGCCAGGATTTAGATGGGGATAAAAGACTATTATAATTAATTTGACTGCATAAGCAAAAACATATGGTATGTAATAATTATATATTTAGTTTGAACTGATTAGACTGTTCTGATAGCCTAATTGGAGGATTTTAGTCCTCACTGGCATGCCAATTTAAATAATTCAATTTCTGATGTTTCATATGTATTTTTGATGCATTTATATTTAGTGTTTTTCATAACCAACATCAAACTTTTATTTATTTGCTGTGTTTTCAAGCTATTGGATCCCGCAGGCTCAGTAGCTTGAGAGGCATAATGCCAAAGGCGCTATTGTTGAGGAAACAGTGCCCTCCTGTGGTTTCATAGGGAAACTGCATACTTAAAAAAAACTACTGAAAACAAGGGGCTACACTCATGCAGTCATTCTCTAATAAATATTAAGATGAAGCTGATAAGATAGAACAAGAAATGTGAATAAAACAGACTTGAAGAAAATTCTCTGCCTTATCTGGAAAAAAAATACTGATAGAGCAATCACAATTCAGAGCCATTTTGGCAACCAAGATAGGAGAAATGCTCATACAGAGGAATGATGAAACACATATGTAACTGTGATTAAACATTGCTGCTATGTTGGTTGTGCGAACACAGCTGAGACATCTGGAGTGTTCAAAGGCAGCCACTAAATAAAAACCAACAAATCCCCATCAGCTGCACGCAGCCCTTTAAAAATCGGTGGATCACTTTAAAAGGAGTCCCTGAACATTACCCACAAGTATGAAATAGAAACTGTCAGTCAGAGTGAGAGAGAAATCCAACTTGGTGCAGAGTGTTTTTAAAAAATATTTTATTCTTTGCAAAGGAGACATTAGGAGCATCAGTGCGTTCTATGGCTTGTGTACAGAGTTCCTGCTAGAGACACAAAAATAATAATAATAATCATAGAACAAGCCCTTGGGTGAACTGTGGGCCCCACCCATGTTTACCGAGGAGGAATGTTTGAGGCAGCTACTCTTGCAGCTGTTACAGAACACAGTCTTAAGCAATGGACACAGTGTTTGAGCCGAACGCACGTGAGGTTAGAAGGGAATGCTACCGTACAGTATGTGGCCTAGTGCTTGACCCAGCATGGCAGTTAAATAACATCAGCAGAAATCAAGCGAGTCTGAAATGCTCTGTGGTTAGAGGAAAAGTGTAATGCTGCTGACATTCTTAACAATGCCAAATATGTTTCTCTTCAGAGGGAAGCGGAAAGAAAAAACAAAATAAATTAAAAATACCATGTCCAGGACAAAGGCAGATTTCCTCCGCCTCAGATATACCTCTGAATTTTTTAATTATCATAATAAAGTCTGGGAAAACCTAATGCTATATAATAGAACATCGCCCTTAACATCTCATTGTTTTAATGCTCACTATTGTATTTCATAATCTAATGTTGGAAACGACACTCGTTTGGGCACAGTCTGGAAAGCTAACATCACGGACAGATTTGTCCCAGATTCTTCAGTTTTCAATTCATCTGCTACTTTTGTTTTGGACAACTTGACTCATCCACACACAATAGAACTTACCAAATTTGGCACAGAGTGTGATAATATCATTGTTCCCCATGAAGCGACTGAACAGCCTTGACTGTAATCCAGAGCTGTCAACATTCCACCACAGCAGCAGCAGCAGCAGTTTGGGGGTAGCATTGTTTACAGAAACACTTTGGATTGGAGGAAAAAGTGGCCGTCGCATCTTGCATGCGGAGAGAAAACAGCTCCTCCTTATATTTGGTATAATCTCTGGATGCTGCTGAGACTGTGCCCAGGTTCGACAGCGTACAAATCATTGGATCAAACCCAGCGTGGGGATAAAGCTAACAACAGTGCAGATTGAATACAGTGTGTCTGTGTGTGTTTGTGTGGGGCAGTGACAGCTAGCAAGCAAGCAGGTACGCTTGATTCATATGGTTGTACGGCTCCGGCGATTTATTTAACTGAAAGCAGGCTTCGATCACACCTTGAAAGCAAGTTGTATAATCAAAGCACCACCAGCGAGAAGGGTCAATGCATTTCAGTACATTCATTGTCAAGCCCCTGCGACCTTGTGTTAAATCCTGCGTTCTCTCTGGTAGCGTTTTGGGGATCGGGGTGAAGCGATGCAGGGTGATTTTAACGGCCCGAGGGCACCCACGCAGTCCAATCCACACGCACACAATCACACAAACATGCACGCACACATACGCTCAAGCATTCTCACATACATTATATATGCTGGAGAAAAATATATTAACATTTGCATTAAAAAACAGTACAAGGGCCTCAGTGTAATAAAATACCTCTGGTGTTAGAATCTGTGTGGGTCGTTATTTTTCTTACACCTTCTGCAAAACTATCTCTCTCTTTACCTTCAACAAAATATCTTTTTGTCAACTATGAAAAATATTCCCATAGTTTGATGGGATTTGAGGCACTGGATTATATCTCTGTACATAAAAAGTCTTCCCCCCAACTCTCCCTCAAAGTTTGTTCGGCAGTTAGAAACCGCCTCCGGAGAGCTACAAGATGTTGATGCCGTTACGGGTTAAGGACCAGGATATCAGTGTGGACCATTTAACAAGTTAACTATTAAAACTTCCATCTTCACCTGGCTTTTCTCTCAGCCAACAGTCCAGCTGTCTGGCTCTGTAAAATCTTGGTTTCAGGCCCACCAGGAACTGAATTATATACCCTCCCCCACCCCAGCCCACATATTTCCCAGAAGACTCAACTACACCTGCTTGCTATAATTTGGTTCAGTCTGATTCATGAGTAAATTCAACTCATTCCTTCTACAACCTTAGTGTTACAGCCCTCTGATGGAAAACCAGCAGGCATTGTAGTTTACAGCCCAGCACTGGAGCTTTGTTTAAAGAGGTTTGTTGGCAGGACAGCTAAAACAGTATTTAATTCTGGAGGAGCCGTGCGTCTGTGGTCCAGTGTGCTTCACATCTCTGTATCCTGCAGTGGCCATCCAAACAGCCACAAAAGGCCCCGAACAATCTGTAATGGCTCTCTATTGTCAATCCACAGTACATGACCAGAACCTGAAAAAGGCTCGCTTCGTTCCAGAGCTGGCTTACATAAATGAAAGAAAGCACAAAATAATCTTTCACTGCATGTCAGCATTCCTGTTTAATCTCCTCTGCCAGAGCAAGACCCCTTAAACTCAGTCCACCGGACCCTGGAAGATTAGCTTGGAATAGCCCTGAGTTGGGCCAAGTTGGGTGGCGCAAAAGGGGCAGGCTGCGTGGAAGGCGTGAGTGCCGTGGGGCAGAGGGATCTCTGACCAGTACTTGACCGACTTCTCTGAACACACATGTCCGCATGGCACGAAGGCGTATGTGGGTGCACCTGTGTCCACGTAGAAGGCCGGCTCGCAGCCCAGCCACAGTGGCACGTAGGGCCCCACCACCCGGCACATGGGACACTCTCGCTCAGTGTTGGCCTCCTGCTCCGAACGGTGGCCCCAGTTGTGGTAACCGTGCACGTGACCGCACGCCAAGTACACCCAAGGCTGCTTGTCTTCCAGAGATGAAAGGGCACGACTCCGGTGCATGCTGGGGAAGGCGAGGGTATTGAGACCCACAGGGCACTGGGGGCGCGCTGCATTGATCTCCTGCCTGAGTGCCTCCAGGTGCTTTTGCGTGGGAGTGTGGAAGAGGCCTTCAGCAGTGCGCCACAGCAACGTTGCTCCACACAGATCCACCAGGGAGCCGTCCTGTAGAATATTGCTCTCATTCTCCACCTGCGGAGGATAGTGAAGTGTGCACACATTTACCTTCTACATGGGAAAAAAATCCACTGCCTATGACATGCTGATATTTCTTATTACTACATTGTACTACAGACTGACAACCTTTAGTTCCTGTTACTGCTGAGTTTCAGACATAAGTCCCACCCAAATGCCATTTAAACCTTTTGTGTACAATAGGCGACTCAGCAAACATGGATTATTTCAGACTTTGGATCAAGATAATTACTTATTCTGATTTGGGACTCATTCAAAGCTACTCTAAAAGTGGCTGTGGAAGAATTAAAATAATAAACATAACAGGACCACTTTAATATTCTAAAGTATTTCTCTAACATCACAGTGTCACTGCATACATACACTGATACATTTTAACTTTTCAACTACTCACCAGTTTGCCTGGGGTCTGTGCTGAGCGGGTCTCTCTCAACGTGTAAACATCACCACAAACAGAGATCTCTCTCCACACGCCGGGCTTGGACTCCTCAGTGAATCCCCCCTTAGGGTGCATTACCAGCACACCATTGGTTGTTAAGCCGTCCATGTGACCATCAGGGTTTTTCCATTTTGCAGCTTTTTCCTACAGGCAAGACAGAAAATGGATGATGACACAAACTGACATGATGTGTGGCATTTCACTTTTTACGTAACAGTGCATATGAAACAGTGGTTTTCTTTATCTGGTTACAAGCTTCAAGGATTAGAAGCACTAAAAAAGAAAAAAAAAAAAAAAAAAGGCAGCCATGTAACCTTACAGGCTAAAAAAAGTAGCATAGATAGAGATGGTGCATAATCACAATGGTACACCGAGTTGTAATTACCCCAAGGAAGATGTTTTTGGACGTATCAAATCCGGCTGCATAGATGCGAGCGGTGTAGGGCGGGGTGCGTTCGCAGACAATTCGGCAGGCAAAACGAGAGATGGTACTCTGCGTGATAAGAGTCTCTTCACCCTCCTGACCCCCTGCTATTGTATCAGTCACCACAAAGTCTATGGGACTCTCAGTAGAACGCCCAATCTGCAAAAACAACACAAAAATAATAATTAATATTATGCTGTACTGCACAACAGTTTCGAAAGAATCTCAAAATAGTGCAATCAATGAAGAAAGGTTCTTTTTAATTCATACCAGACACAGCAACTGTTCTGCATCCTGCTAGCTTATGTACGTGCACAAGCAAACACACACAGAGTATCCATATATATTTTAATGGGCATAATTTTCAGCACTTGGAAACAGTTCAAGCTGAATAAACAGAGGCAAAAATAGGCTTTCCTCCTTTCATTTCCTCTTTTTCCCCTTACACTGTCCTGAAGTTTTGAGTGGCTTCCTCTTCTCTCTGGTGCGTTCAGTATTGTTTAGTCACATGGGGAAGATAGGGTGCTGAATATGAAGCATGTGTCTGTAACATTAACATCCCTTGGCTCATCACTGCCTTGCTGTACGTTCAGATTAATACTGGAGCAGTGTAAACCGGGCACAGATGATTTTTATTTATATGATTGGACGTGTTTTTGAACATTTATACTTTTTGTGTGTCTTAACTTGCTTTTCTGCTATTACAACACTTAATTTTCTTACTTACTTTACTTATTTTACTCTGTGAAAAGCATTTTATACATAAATGTTTAACTTTGCAGTCTAATCAGGTGGTTGTGTATAACCAAAGTGGCTAAAAGAGCCCAAAGACACCTTGTCAATCAGTCAAATTAAAGCTTACATCCATATTTTCATTTATCCCATTCATAAAGAGCCATTTGAAATGACAATCTAAAGATATAGCAATTACTGTTCTGACAGCCTTTGAAGCCCCTGTAGGCAATATAACAGAACACAAACAATAAAAGGGCAATAAAATCTTTGCAACAACTGTCAGTCCTTAAAAAAACAAAACAGGTTAAGTAGCATCAAATTCAAACAACATGTCTTAGCCACAGAACTAGCAGCTCTCCTGCTGTTAAAAATACAGCCACATGCTGCCATGGGAATGGGGAACAGGCTCTGACCATTTTTGGCTGTCAGAGAGGAAATACTCCTCCTGGCTTTACTAGATCGAAACTGGTAATGTTAGGTATAGAAGTACATTAAAAAAAAAACCAGAACAAAAGCCTTTTTGTTCTATGTTTTCTGACTATAAAGAAGTACTGTAATCGCTGAGAAACTAATGTACGGGGTGTGAATGTATCTGAATGCAGTTGTGTGCCAAAGTAAAAGTGAACGGACTTTTACCTGAAACATATCTGTGTCTTTATCATGGCTGTACTCTACCACTACGGTGTGGTTCCTCGATAGCGTGTAGGAGATACTGTGCTGACCTTTACAGCTCACAGCCTGAAATGTGAAAACAAACAAACAAAAAACCCAACTTGTTCATAACAAAGTACACAGTGCAACAGTATAATAAATCATCATCCAATCTGTGGCTTTATCACCGGATCTGAGAGTGCCAAACAGCACAGCAGAACTACAGTAAAACCTTCCTTGCACAATCCTTTCCTCGTTGGTGAGGTTAAATTAAAGACCAGAGCAAAAGTCAAACCCACTATTAAAACACATGGCACTTAAGTGATGATTCACTTCCTTAGAATCAACAACTACGAGGTGCTCCTGGAAGAAAACATGTTATTGTCCTTATTTTTGTTTTGTTATTGACAACTTGGAACATTTCTATGGATTATTAGCGTGCATGTGCGGTTTTTTACAGCTCACAATTAAGCCAAAGCTCTACAGGCTTATTGTGTAATTTTGTCATGATGTTACCAAAATCCTAAAACCTATTACAAGAATTTTTTGGGAAGCGGAACAAAAAAAAAAAAAAAAAAGACTGTGTAAAGTCACACTCGCAAAACAGTGACCATAAACTCCCTGCTGGCCTCGGTTAACACAAGCTCGCCAGGCAACTGAACTGCTTCATGTCAGTGTAGCGAGGAAGGCTTGGTTAAAGCCCGGCCCCAGCTTCCATCAACACTGTACCACATGCCATCTCTGCTCTAATCTGCAAAATTCCATTTCCTAAACATCCCCCTCCTCTTCGTCACGTGCAGGAGGGAAAGCGGGAGAGGGAAAGTGGGTCATCAGAGCTGCCACGGTCTGCTGTAACATCAGATGCACACGGGGACAAATGTCATCATCGCATGCAGTCTTGTCTTGACTGCGCTGCTACAAACAAATGGTGCTCCACCTGTTAAAGAACTAAAAAAGGAGCAGTGCACACACAAATATGTATTTTTTATAAACGCTACGCCCCCAAAATATCCTCCCCCAACCTTCCCGAGTGGTAGGAGTTGGAATCATAATGTTTTGAATACGAGGCTGGCAGTGGCATCAGGGGAGCTCCTCATTATCTGCCATGAACACTAGAGTGTGCACCGACACGTGAGCTCTCCCTCTCAGCCGCAGAGACTCCTCAGCTCATTCGTATGCTGCACTGGAAGGGAGCAAGAATGGGTTACAGGGGGTGGGCTTCATTTTAGTGATTCACCTCTTTAATACCCCCTTCTCCTTAAAATAAGCTGACCACCCAGCTCGTCTCTTACAGAATGGCCCTTTTTTGACCGTTTATACACCTGGATGAGCCAGGTCAGCATAAAGCAACAACCCCTGAGCTCATCCTTCAAGTCCCATAACACGGTGCCAGGGTCGAAGTGGTCAGTGAAACAGCCAGTAACTAATGTAATGCACAGTAAAAACAGCCACATCTAATGCAGATAGCAAACTATCTGAGACGTAATTTATGATGTGGAGCAGCAGAACACTTCAGCCATATTTCACAGCACACTGCAGCTCAAACTCAAACAAAATAAAGCGCAATCTCTGCCATGAAAAGGCCTCTGTCACTGAATCGTCCCAGAGCAGATTTCTGGATTCAGCAAACTGACAGTAACCTGAACCAGACAGCCTTTTAGCTAAATATGTCAAACACTGGTCTCCAAGTGGTGCAGAGGTAAGTGGGTCTTGTCTGATGTTTAGCAGTTTCGCCTAGGAACCGAAGGTAGGAATGCAGGAAGGCAAACACGTTTTACTGGATGTGGCACTTCCCTGCAGGCAGTCTGCCGTGAAGAGAAACTCTGAAGCCCAGCGAGGAACTAGTCATTGTAGTGGAAATGTCAACATTAAGGTCTGCCAACAATAATGTAAAGTGCTTTTCACAGCACAATTTACTAGCTACCACAATCACTAAAAGGCCATTCAGCTGCTGTGGGAAAAAAACAAACAAAAAACCCCCCCAAAAAAACAAAGGGGGTTCATTTATAGAAATTATGCTTTCAACTTCATATACAGCCAAATCTTCTTATGTATATATGCAAAACCAAAACCAAAAAAAAAACAAAAAAGACAAACCCCCAAACTATTACCTAAAAAAAAAAAAAAGAAATATCACCTCTTCTTCTGTTACGTTTTTGCACACTTTCATACATTTTGTCTGAAGAAGAAAGGCAGACAGATGTTCAATCCCACTGAGAGCCTGTTCATTAAATCACTTTAAATCATCCTTCTGTACCTTGGTGGCCTGGGGTGTGTTGAGGACGTGCACAGTGCTTGGTGATACACCATTGGGTTTGATTCTCTTGTATAGAGCAAATCTGCTTTTCCGTCTACCGCGATCTCCGTTGGGCAGGGAGCCATTGTACCTGTCAGAGACGGGACAGGGTGGAGAGAAGGACAGCAAATTGACAGTTATTTATTTATTTCATCTGTGTGAAAATGCTAACAGCTTCCATAGCTGCAAAAAGATGTGTCTAATGAGATTTACAGGCAAAAGTCTTGTAATCATATAAGAAGTAAACACGGAGAATTAGAAACATTCGTGTGTTCTGAAAAGGAGATTTGCCACGCATTACATCACTGACAATCTAATACACCCTATTAGTAATCTAAGCGTTACCTTGGATAACGGCTCTTATTACATAATGCACTCTGGTGCTGGTGATTTCAGTGTGCGTGCACTGTGTAAACTGCAGCTGTTCTTTTGCTCTGTGTCCCAGGCAGGAGCACGTTTTAAGATGCATGTCAGGTTTGCTATCATTTTGGGAATGCACGGTCTGGGTGGATGACTCAGACACATTCTTTCAAAGATGAATTTTATACACGGATACAGCTTACAAAGCTATCTGTTCCGTTTCCAAAATCATTTAATAACAGACTCCAGTTTTGCCTAAGCTGCTCTTTGTGAATGAAGAAGCCCCTTCCGGTACAACTGGTCTTCTTTCTATCCACCAGCTGGTTCCTACAGCTGGGACACCCCATGCTCGACTATCATCCAACACACAGACCTTCTGTCACACACTCACATAAACCACAAATGTGCTGAACAGACACTTTGCACAAGATACACATTTATATTATATGCCTCAAGTTTGCACACCAATGTATCGGAGGGGAACAGAGTCTACGAGCCAAATGTAATCTGACATTTTTCCTTTCTGTTTCTGAACAATAGCAACAGAACCTCCTTCTGCTCCTTCCCACCTCCCTCCCAGGCTAGTCCACCTGTCCCATGTCTCCACACGGCTGGCCAGGCAAAGAAACACATGGTCCTAGTCAGCACAGTGCACAAAGCTGGCCTGTAGGACAAGCCACCCACAGAGAGCTAGAGAGGCACTGGAAGATTCTATGGACTAAATGCAACAAATACAAAGACAGAAAGACAGGAGGAAAGTGTCAAATGACAGCAGACCTGCTTACCTTCTCTCCTAAAGTGTTCAGCTTTTACTTTTAGTGGTGATTACTGTCTGATCGTACTCCTTTCAAGGCCATTTCAGGGATTCTATTTCCATGTCATTAGACCAGTGCACACTTTAAATGCAGACCCTTACACAGTTGTGAAATCTTGGGCTCCAAAAGCCTGAGCTGGCCTTCTCATGCTGCTTTCAAAATAAAGTACAAGTGTACAAGACATAAGTTACATTAAATCTAAAGAAAAATAAAATAATGCCCACTTTCCCCCCATTTATATAGTAATTGTGTTGCTTTCATTTACAAGTAATCTGTAAGAGAAAACAAATAAAGCCCCTTTATTGATGCACACATTCCTAAGCTAATTTCACATGGTTTGTTCTCTGTACTCCACTTTTATTTGACCTGCTCTAAAAACACCCCACCTAAATAAAGACCAGCCAGCCCTACATAAAGATGTCTTTTCAGTTTAGGGGGGTCTACTGGCTGGCTACCTGCCCCTGTGTGTCTCATACAAAGCACACAATCAAATGCTATCCAGCTTAGTGTTTTTGCCATGATGAATTCTGACTGGAGAATATAACCCTAGCTCTGCAAGAAACGCAGCATATGCTTTCAATTATTCAGCATTATACCGAGGAACAATATTCTGTCATGCAGGAACTGCCACCGTCACATTAGCTAGGACAGGCTCTTTAAAGCTGCGTTCCAACTAATTGTGATCGCTTTCCCTTTTGACCCGTGCCAGACAGACAGCGGATTTACCTTCCAATACTTAGCAGCAGGGATTAGAAGACTCTGGCATATCACCTATCCTCCAGGGTTGCGGTAAGGAGCCAACAGCACCTCCTACTTCCTATGCTAACATGAAAGGCTAGTGTTCACAGAATGAGGAGAAGATATGCTGAATAGCTGTAACACTCATTAGAAATACAGAAAGTTAGGTTAGGCTTACAGGGTCACACAAGATGGTTTCTAGGTCACTAGGACTTCATCTAAATCAATCTAAGCTGTAAAAATACATAAATAATACATCATTAACAGACAACCAGATGGCATGATGAGCAAAGACAGTATGAGTCAACTAAATGAGCATCATCCATCCATTTTCTTATCCATTTATCCAACTTAGGGCAGCAGGGGTGCTGGAGCCTAGCCCAGGCGTCACGGGGTGAGAGGCTGGGCACATCTTGGCCAGGCTGCCAGTCAATCACAGGGCTGACCCAGAAAGACAGACTACCACATACTCTCCAATGCATATTTACAGCCAATTCACAATCAACAAAAATCCCAGTGGCTCTCAAACCTCTTCTGGCATACCCCACTTTACTTTATATACAAGTAAGCACAATAGCATTAGCCAAATCTTGTTTGGTAATAAACAAAAGTCTCTCTTTTGCCTAGTTGTTCATGCCCTGCAGTTTCTGAACCTCTGAATTACCTTAACATGAGTGTGTTTGGACTGTGGGAGGATCCTGCTGCAACTGGAAAAAAAGGAAAAAAAAAAAAAAAAAACCTACGCAGGCACAGGACGTACATGCAAACTGCACACAGAAACGCCTCAATCCACCAAGAGGTTTGAATACTTGTTGAGTGGTGATCATGCTAACCACTGCACCACTCTAGATTAAACCAGTTACACCTGAAATCTTTAAATGCTTCTATTGTAGTACTGACAAAAAACCCCAGAAAGAGATGTCTCTTCTCTTTATACCATTTAAATTACATAATATTAATAAAAAGGCACGATCTATGTCAGTCTGTACCAAAGATGCTCCCAAGTTGATTTGTACACTTTCCTTTAATGAGTGGTTCTCTAAGGCAAAATGTAGAAAGTTCAATCAATAGGCCTAGTCTCCCTGCCACAATGGACAGAGGAAGCTGAAGAGAGGCAAAGGCTGAGTCCTGATCAATCCATCCTTTCATTTGCAGGATACCCATGCAGCACCCCCTCCTCATCCTGCCTCCTTTCACTGACCAGCACCAAGCCAATCTGCGGCGGCAGAGATGGAGGGGCAGCCATGCAAGTAATAAGAGCCACCACGGTCATGGCAACAAACCACTGAGGGAACTGCTGCTCAAACAAGCTTTGTTCCATGCTGTCAGCTATCTTGTCTACCATCAGTTTTATCAATGGGATGTGATGTCATGGCAGTGATTATACACCCGTCACATCTGATTCACATATGTGTCTTTATGTCAGGAGAGGGAACAAAAGTACCAGCTTCAAACATGCCACATACCGAGCCTGGGGTAATAAGCACTCAGCACTTTTTATCCCTTACAATAAGCACTATGACTGCGAGTGTATGGGTGGAGGGCAGTATACAAAAACACAGTGTAGTCTGCTCTCTGTGTAAGCCATCATTTCAGCACCTTATTTCAAATACTGTAAAGATGAAAGTCACACAGCCGCATGGACACCAGTAAATCTGAACTATAAAAATTTTATAACTTTTATAAGCGCCTCAGGACTGGCCATTGGCCAAAGTTCAGTCACTCATGTTTTCCATCATCTGTTGGCCAAGACAATACAGACAGGACGAGAAGGTGACTGTTTAGAAGGATAGCTTGTGGCAATTTGTCCTAAATGAATTCTAAACAACCAAACAAAAACACACAAAACAAAATGAAAAAACAAAACAAAAACAAAAAGAGGACAAAGCAGTTATGATATAATAAAGGTAAAAGTTACACTGGCTTTATTCGGTGACAACACAGATGTGAGTAACTGCTTATTTTGTTTGCCTTTTTACATTAACAGACTGTCTGTGTACTTTCTGATATTATCCAGTACAAGTGGCAACTGGATAGTTACAGAATGAATGCCAAATAATTCAAATACTTAACAGGAGTAGGTGTGCTCTTCTACAAAAGGCTTTTAAATGTAAAGAGTGATGTGAAAAACAAAGATTACTTCAACAAATACCTTGAAAATGACCAGCGCATGCCAGCTATCAATACATCTGATGGGCAAAATAACAGACGGACAGAATATTACCATCTTTTTTGATAAATAATGCTTTAAGTCATAATTCCTTGGCAGTTTCTTTCCCATGTTTTATATTTACCTGAAATTATATCAGTAAATGTATGAGACTGACTTCTTTTTTTTTTCCATTGGGTAAATTACTGATATTTTATTGACAACAATACAGTTAATGGTGAGGCTCTTATCAGTTTCTGTAGAGACTCCTGACCAGTTTACTATATAGAAAAAAAATGCACGTCTACACAGGTTCTTGACACCAAGGCAAAATTTCCACTGCTGCAGGTTTGACGTAATTGTTCTGCAATGTGAAACTGTCAGAAGAGCCTTGTAAATACCTTGAAATAAGTAAGCGATAAACTTAAAGGCAAATAAGTATGGAGGCTTGACAATAAGGAACTGATTACTGATCATCTACTGGTTGGGCAAGAAATGTAAAGATGCCAGTAAGGCTTTTAAGAAGCCACATAAGATGATTTAAAGCAGATGAATAATAAAAAACACATAAATAAATAACTAAAGAACTACAGCTCGGCTTGTTTTCAACACTCTGTGAAAACATGGTGGTTCTGTGCCTGCCCAACAAAAATTACTCCATACTGAGATATAAACAAATACAAAGATGGAAAAAAACAGCAGAAAGGTAGCTTGACTGAGCAGCCTTTGATGCTGTTCCCATAGGCAGCTTAGACTCTGCTAGTATAAAGCAATTTAAGAATATATCCTGTGAGATTAGATAAACTTGTCCACTGCTTTCCCTTGTTTCTCTGACTTGCACTGGAGCATTGTGGGTAATGGCAGATACTGTATAAGGTATGGAAATCAGTAACCGACTCCTTACTACTTACTATACAGTATAATTCAGCACATACTTTGGCTGATTTTCTCTATGAACAGAAAAAATGTTTTACTGTATAAATAACATTTGAATGTTCCCCACATCAGGTAGCATATCCCAATATCATTTTATCGAATTACATATATCATTACAGAGTACTTCATAAGGCTCTCGCTGTTATCCGACATTTAAGCTCCCCTTGTCTGTTAAATAAGGAATATAAGGTAACTTTTTGCAGGTCAAGGAGTGTGATTTTAAACTCGGAGAACAGCCGGCAGTATGTGCGTGCGTGACTGCAGAAGTTGTGTTAAAGGAAGCACCCTGGGGCTGGGGGAGGGGACCATCACTACTTCCGAATTCCTAAAACCCCATGAATCCAACTTTAAGGTAAGAAGGAGCGTCCGGTCAGAGTTGCTGAATAAATTTCACTGGGGTTCCCAAAGTTGTCCCAAATCTGTCCTATTTCACGGACACAGATATGTAGACACATGCAGGCAGTTTGTAGTTATCAGGGTTGACAGGGAATGGGATATTTAAAACGTCCACATTTGTAATTGCGCACGTGTCTGATTTGTGGGATAACGTGAGCTTGTAAATTTCTAAACAGAGCTTGACGTGCTCCCTGAAAATCATCACAGCGCCTCTTTGATGTTATATAATGTCGCCTGTGTTGGAAGTTGATCTTGAATTTAAAAAACAAAAATACACAACGCATCACTGCTAACTCCATGCTATTTTCAAAAACTTACAGTCATGTAGCTTAGGTAGCAGTGTGAGTGGCCGTTTGTGAAACTTAAAAACAAACACTCGTTTTCAGTTTCATGTCCACACTTACTCAGAAGCAAATACAACAACGATTCAACTTACCCCAGAACCACCAGCTCTCCGTATTTCACTAGGTCTATGGATGGGGCGCAGTGCTCCTCTTGGCTTAACGAAAACATGAGGCTCCTGGCTTCACTTCACGGTTAGCTTTACAGTAATAACGGTTCACAAATTACCTAAAATTCCTCCTTAAAAAGCGCGACGCAGACTCGCTTCAGATCGCGTACACGGCAGCATGTGTTTCAGTGTCCTCACGAATCAAGTTTGCTAAAAATAAACTGGTCTGAAACTTCTTCGGCGTGACATAGCAAAACGTAACTTACTTGGCGGTTGAATGCGCTCTAAAGCAGATACAAAAACAGCGAGGACCAGGGCCGGAACGTACCATTCACTTCTACTTTACTTTGTATAGGGGGGGCTCTCTACCTACGCCTTGGTTAAAATGGTATGCCTGGTCAAATTTTATTGTATCTATTCATTAAACACATAGATAATAGTACATGAGAATGCTTCATCTTTAATTAATTCTCGTGTAGACAAAGCAGTTGAATCTACATTGTAATAATCATTTTTGAAACCACCCGTCTTGGTTTATGGATCGCACCTTCTGTTATGTAAACAAAGAGTAAAATCTGGGAATTCTTAAAGGGATCATACTTTTTCCTGACGTGATTGCAGTTTCCTATATTTGACGGAAATAAAGGTTTAAACGTTTTGTCATTGTATTTACATTTCTATTATTTACTGTTTCAGCAAAATGTGCCAAGGATCACATGATTTATGAGTGCAGTAGTTATGCCTACCGAGGACGGGATATCAAAAGTGGGAAAAGACATGGTTTTTTTAAAAAAAAAAAACTATTCAGAATCCTCCTGGTACATTTTCAGCGAGTGTGTGAAAAAAAATAAATTGTGAAATCGGATTTTGTAATTTTGCTGGTAACCCCTTAGGATCTTGTGTTATTTGATTATGACTTTATTGCAGCTGGCTAATGCATGTGATTGATTGTGCAACTTAATGACATCACTACGGATGTGCATGCCTCGAGGTTTTATTTTCACCACACCATTGCTCATTTTTGTCTCTGTTTTCAGCATGAAGCCTTTTGTTGGCTTCCGGTCCGTGAGTGCATGCTTATTTCATTCTGTAATGTCAGTCAACTGGCTGATGCGCATTTGTCAAATAATAACACCAAGGCCTAGTAATTTGGCTAATTGCTCTTCTGAGACTGACTCAGAAATCTAATTTATCCAAATGTCCACACGTGACGCTACTAAGAACCTCTCAGCCTCTAGTAACACCTCTTTTAGTACATCACACATTCACTTTTTTTTCCCCCTCATGCTTTTCTGGTGAAAGTGCCACTTTTGTCTAGCAGTCTCCTCCACGCTTTAATGGCTCTGTCTTGTTTAACAGGAATCTGCATGGCTGGAGGTGCTATTACTGCTTCAGCCCTGTTGCCTCTGCAGTAATGGCCTTCTATTTGAACTGGTGTCCAGTTTCAAAGTGCAATAACACCTACAGAAAACAAAAGGTAGTCAGGGAATACAGGAGCCGGAAGGGGGGAAAAAGCCTCCCCACCCTCACGAACAACAAATTTAAACTTCACCACAATAAGACAGAGTATTGTGCATTTGTAAGCATTACAAGTCAAATAGTTGGCATTTGTTGAATCCCTTTAATGGTGCCACTGATAGCACGGATTAACATCAGCTTCTTCGGCATTTGTGCATAGGGATCAAGCTGCATTTGGCCTGGAACTACAAGGGCCAGGGACTGATCTTAATGCTGTGGGTATAATGAATGTTTACTCCTTTTTTGTGTCACTGTCTCCTTTCTCTTTGCTTTCATCCGCCATTGTCTTTGTAATAGAGCTCTATGGTCGTTTCTGTGTCTGTCTGATTCACGTTCCCACATGCATACCCACAGAAATACATACACAGATTTTTTTTTTTCAGGGGGGGGGATCAAAAGCTTTCTACCACATACCACACTGATAGGGAGCAGATGCAGGGAGTGGGCTGCTTTTCTGGAGCTGTGCTGGTGTAGTATGAGTGTAAATCTGTGTTTAGGGGGAGGAGTCAAGCGTTAGCAAGCAAGAAGCATGCAGAGCAGAGGCGTACTGCAACAAACTAAATTGCACAATTGAGGGTATGAGTGTTAGCAAAGGAAACACAAGGCCCCTGTCAACTTCCTCACTGCTCTTTGGCAGGCTTTACGTGATAGCATCTCTATGCAAGAGGTGATTTGCTATTTTATCTAGGGATTGAGAGTAACGTAGTTTCTATTCTCTGTATGTCCTGTACATGTGGCAGAATTGACAATAAAGTTGACTTTGACTTTTGACTTTGAAAACAATGAGCATGTGTCTGACAAAGTGAAACCTCAGATTTATGACATTTTAAAATCTCTGCAATTTCCACACAAAGGACATCATATTGATTACAATGGCGGAACTGTAGAAAATATCCCTCATTTTAGATATACTATCAAACGTGTACATTTTTAGGCGTGTAAGCAAATGACTGTATAGTAGGAAATACCCACTTTGCAGTCAGTTGTGCACACATGGTTAAGCAGTCTGCAACAACAGGCTGTGAAAGGTGCTTCCTGCGCGATCCAGTTTAACAAGCATATCAAAGATGCTGTGAAGCATATTTGTTCGCGAGGTTTCCATGAAGGCAACAGCTAGACCTCCAGTCAGCTGACTGGAGCATGACAGTGTGGGAGAATGTGAGGAATGTGCTGATTCCATGTTGCCTGTGTTCCTGATCTGACCCGCACCCCTCCTCCAGGCAGCACAACAGTCCTGTTGTTTTAAAGGCCTTTTAACATGCAAAAGATGAGAGCAAGAGCTTTCTGCGAAGAGAAGTCACAGTCAAGTCATGTCTAGTCGCATGCAGATTTATCCTTTTGTCAAAAATAAAAAGCCGGAGGTGGCAAAGAAAATATGGAAAATTTAGAAAGAATACACCCAGGCCTTTGTGCCTTTATAAGGGCTCAAGTAGAATAGTAAAATTTCACTTTCAAATGATCACAGTAGAGTGGTACTTTCCAGCATTACAGGTGTCATCCTTGGAAGGTTCTAGATTTTAGCTACTAGTTCTTTCATAAGAGTTGTACCGCTGATAGAATTTGTAAGCCTCACACAAAGCAGAAAAAGTGTCCCATAGTGAGGGATTATACAGCATGTTACTATCACAGGAACCTGGTCACACCCCAAATGTTCCATTATTGAGGGCACGCAATATCAAGCTTTTTTACTATTATACAAAAACACTTACCCAGAATAACGCCTCTGCATGATGGACATGTTTATTCTGCATTGTCATGCTGAATTTACCTGCTAGCAATCGCACCATTAACAGAAGCTTTGACTTTTCCTTTCCCCATGTTCAGGATTGTTAAGGCTATAAACAAAATCAATTCAAGTTCCAACTTAGGTTATATGCTGCCCCACTGTGGCGAGAAGAGGGAAGTGCATTGGTAGAAGGGGGGGGGGGGGAAGCAGCACAGGAGGCTGAACAGATTTATCAAGCATCCCTTTTATTAACATCACCCGTTACAAAAAGAACAAAATCTTCAGTGTTAATGATCTTAGCAACAATATAGCGAGTGCTGATTACAGATGATATGGGACGCTTATTCCTAGAGTAGTTGCAGTAGGATTAAAAACCCCTACACTGTTGACCTGGCCGTACACAGCCAGGGTCACACACACTCCCTTCTGTTTGGAGCTACAGTACAGACTTGAGTACAATTTGTCCATGCATCTCCATAGTTACAGTCACGTAGTGACCCTTCAGATATGCTGAGACCTCTTCTGATCTCCCTTCTCCCACCCAGTACTGAGCCAAGGTATAACATGGAGCTATGAATGAATAAATGCATAATGGATGCACAGTTGGATAGTTTTCTGATCAGGAGGAAAACAGATCAACAACAGTGTATTTCAGCAGGTCCTAACTGATACATTTAAACACTACATATCTTTAAGTTAAGAAGAAAAGGACTGAAAAACCAAAGTTTGTTTAGTCGAGTTGGAAATTCGTATCACTGCCCTCTCTTAACACAAATAACAACAAAACTACTGCAGTACTCAAAAGGATTTCAGTGAAAAATACAAGCAATTTAAAACGGAGGAATGGTTTCCACATAGTTTAAATTATGCTGGATGTCATTAAGTTTAGAATAAAAATTAACTGGCATTGTTGCTAAAAGAAGAGGAATGTGGTGGGAGTGGAATAGTGTGTATTTTGGTATAGTGCCTGGAGTTAACTGTAACCTCTGCCTGCTCCTCTGTGGCCAGCAGTGAGTCTGGGAGTGGTTTGCCAGCGTTTTGGCCAGAGTCAGTTTGAGGCTGCCTACAGTACAAGTGCAGTGATAGAGGTTGAAACGGAGGAAGTGGCTGGGTGTGACAGTATGCTGTGATGTGGTCAGGATGAGACCGAAAGTCAAAGGTGGTCTCTGTAATACAGTCAGGGTGGCTGCGTGGGGGTCTCACTATACCTTGGGCAGATCTTTATCAGCCTCCTGAGGGAAAGCACAAACATTCAATTGCAAAGTTTAATCTTCATTGGCAAGAGGAAAGACAGGAGTATGATACCCAATTGTGAATAACAAAGCGCACGATCAAAAGGCCTCACCCCCTCCTGTCTCTTAGTGAGTTGCCGGCTGACAGTTTGTAGCAGCTGCTGCAGTTCGGTGACTGTCTGACCCAATCCCGCAGTCATTTTCTCGTTTCTGTCAATCTCCTCCTGTCACAAACACAATTTTTTGGTCTTAACATGACATTAAAAGGATCAGATGTCACTACATAAACATTTGGTGTCACAACAGTGTTACAACACTCAAACTGCCCTTACTCTTTGTGATGACAGACTGCTGTTCTCGATCAAGTCATCAGCATTGTCTGTCACTTTTGAGAGCTCCCCTTGGATCAGATCAACAGACTGTTGGGCCTGCATGAAGGGACAGCAATTTCCACTTGTTAGCATTGTGGTTGGCAGTTTGACCTTTATCAGAAGTGTAATGAAATCCAGATCATTCCCGTTACCTTATACAGGTCACCAGCCACTTTTTGCCTCTCGTTTTCTTCTGCCTCCAGCTTCGACAGCGTCTCAGTGAGCTGGGTTTTCAGCTGGAAAGAAACCAGACATTTAGATATTTTGCACTGTTGACCTGGCCTTTGAGTCCCGCTTCTAGTTTTTCAGAACATATACAAATCCTCCTGCCAACATAACTACATTAAACAGTTCAACATTTGCACAGATTTCATTTTTTCCCTGGGCCTGCTTAGACAATGTTCAAACCAAAAATAGCACTAAGCTCATGTGGGCTTTTTGGTACAAGCTGAGAGGATGAATCATAATCCAGGAAGTCCTGTTTAAGTAATAAAGTAATTCCCTAAATTTTATCAGACATCGCAATACTTCGTGTGTACTTCAGAAGAAATGACTGTATCACTGATAACTTTCCAGACTTTGCACATTTGTCTCAGTTTTTCCACAACTGTAAGATAAATCCAGTCATTATGTCAATCACTTAACACAAGAACAGAAGGAATACACACCAATTGGTATGAACCACATAGCAACGTGATCGTCATTCTTATAGTGCTATTGTTGAAGTGAACACAGCCAAAATATTGCTTAAAACTACTAAAGATTCATGACCACCGAAGACATTCAGTGACTATCAGACAAAACAGACGCAAGGCTTGCCTGAAGGCATCAGAGAAGTTAAATTATAAGTGATAGACAAAGAGGGGGCATACTTTTGGCCTGGCAGAGAAAGAAGATTTTTAATTAGCAAGCCATTTGTTAGACACAAGTAGAGTGCAGGTGCAGAAAAAGAAGAGTTAGTATTATAACTCAAAGTAAAGGTGAGTCATCACTCAGAAGCTGGAAATCCCCCCCCCCAATCTTATTCATGACTCCACCATACAAGTCCAAATCTACAGAGTTTGTGAATGATGACCCACAGTTTTGCAGTAGATAGAGAGAGAGTTCTGTTGCAGTCAGTGTCGCGCCACTGCTGAGTGCAATAAAGGCTAAGATTTAAAGGAGCTCTAGCTAGAGGGTGAGCAACGCTTACCAAAGTCAGCTCCTCATTCTGTCTGATAGCCTCTGTATATGAACCATCAAGTCTGGTCTGCAATTCAGTCAACAGATCTTTGAGCTGAAATTGAGTTTGACAGGGTTTTGTTTAATGTGGGTCTGTCATAGGTGAACCAGGTCAGCACTACCAGCACACAGTTTATGCAGTCATAAGGCATCCACAACTAAAAAAAAAAAGGTCATAAATGAAGCAGAGGGAACCAGTTGTGCATGACTGCAGATAACCAGATTCATAAGTGATTAAATTCACACAAAACAAAAACCTGTGCTGTGTGAACTTTATATTCCCAGAATAAACAAACGGTGGGATGCCACAAAACACCACACATGGAGCAGTTTTCACACATGAACTTTGGACAATTTCAAGACTTAATTTGGGATATTTCTCACAGTTATCCGTTTCTCAGATGTAGCACAGAGCAGAAAATGCTGAAATAGCCTAAATTGGACACATTTGCACTCATGGAAATACTTAAGTCTTTTTAAAGTGAGGGGGCTGTGTGGGTAGAGCCTTGCACATGACATTCACTAGCTAGTGGTGAATGCACCAGGATGTTACCTGTGCTAACCACACATCAGTGCGATCCGACATTACAAAGACTTAAACTGCCATCTCTGTAGTCTAATGTCCAATCAGACTGCATATAACATTTGCAGTCTCAACGCAACCTCTGTTGGGTGCTCTCTGCAAATGTTCAGGGTAAAGGTGCATGTGTGAAAACAGCTCAACTGTTACACAGAGGTCGCACGTTCACCTCAAGAGGTTAAACATGACTGAAGGAGTCCAGTTTCTGCTCACCTCTCTGACTTCTGTCACATAAGTGGCACTCTCGCGCTCTGCCCTCTCCAACTCAGACTCCAAGTGCTGTTTTTCTCTTCTCAGCTACAGAGCACAACAGATGAGCAGAGATACAAATGACAGCCGCTCTAACAGGACATTTGCGAGTGTACATTGTAGACTTTTTGTGTGTTTGGTTTACTGACATTTTCCAACTCTGCTTCATCAGTTAGTCTCTCGACCTCTTGCTCCAAAGCTGCGATTTTCTGGCTCATCTGAGATCAAAGAAAGAAGAACGATCCAGTGAGAGAGAACTCTCAATATTTCACTTCAGTGACTGTGCATTTTGGAGTTTTATCTCTTGCTAAACCTGAATCCATACCTCTCTTTGTTCTGCTTGCGATAGCTCCAGCTTCACCCTCCAGCGAGACTCCTCCTGCTCCACACTGTTCTGGAGGCGCTGCAGGATGCCCTCCTGTGGACACAACAGAAATGACAGCTCCATTTGGAAGGGAGATCACTGTGCTGCCATAATGGGAACTGATGGCAACTCCCTCACCCCCCTAAAAAAAAACTAAAAATAGAACCCCCCCAAACAAACAAACCCAAAAGCAAAATAAAAATAACTCTTACTGTCTCTGCCAAAACCTTCTTGTACGTCTCACAGTCTTTCTGTAGAACCCTTTGAGTTTCCTCAGCTTCTTTCAGTTTCTCAGCCAGTTCCTAGAAAGTGGATCGTACTTACTGATGGACTCATTTGAAAAAGGAATGATGTTCAACTTTGCATTTTTTCCAAATTTACCTCCGAGTCTCCTGATCCAGGGCTGGATTGTGGAGCTGAGTTTTCACCTGCTGCCCTTTCAAATCTTTGGAGCCATTCTTGATGGTTCTACAGGACAATTAAGGTGGAAAAATGAAGTAAACATCAACCACAAAACATGTAGCTGTAGTGTAAAAATGCATTTAGCATAGAGGTAAATGTTTCCTCTCATACCTGTTCAGAAGGCAGAGGCACATGTGGCAGAAGTCTGTGCAGAACATCTCGGCACTCAGCCTGACATACAGCCAGCGCTGTCTGGTTCTCCTAGAAGGTAGGGAGCAAATTGTAAAGGAATAAAAAGAGAAGAGGAGATTAACAAATGACTGTTTAAATACTTAAGATATTTTCGATGACAAGGTCCAGTGGTCATCCAAGCAAATATAACCACCAACTTTCTCTTAACCCCCATCAATCTGTTTCAAACCAGTGATCAGACTGCTTCAATCAAAATCCCACAAATTTTATAATGCCAGCTCGTTATTAAAGGACAAAAAAACAAAAATCTCACTCCCAGTTCCATTTACTCTGAGAAACCATAAGCATCAATGGACCACAGCTAGGCCATGTGTCACATCAGATTCAGAGCATCTCTCATTTGTGTTCACAAATTTACCTTGATACTCGCCAACAAACAAAAAGTACTGATCAGTCCTCTAATAACACACCATCAACTCTGAGGTCTGAAAGGGGGAACGCATGCCATACACGAGCCAGCTGGCTGTCTAACCACTGTTTGCATTAACACGCTGTCACAAGACAGCTTTGACACAGAGTGTGGAGCTGAATACAACCAACCAGCATGCACCGATAGCACACAACAGCTGCCAAGGAACTCCCTGGCTCAGGCGCGAGAAGGTGCTTTCTACTGTACTCAAATGGCAGGAGAGCAGCTGCTGTGCAGATAGTTCGGCATGTACCCTCACCTAATGTAGGAGGATGACTGAAATAAACGTTACTGTAACTCTTAATAGCACAGCTATCTGGGAGCAAACTCTACATGAAGTAGAAATGCATGAAAAGAACAGCTGATTTAGTTGCACTTTGTTCACCCTGATAGAGAACAAAGATGTTTCAGTTGTGAGAACAGAGCATTGAGAAACATTAGAGGACTGCTGCATATTCATTACAAGCTTTGAATGTTAACAATTCTCTTATACAAAAAGGGAAAAAAGGACTAGATTTGAATTAAACAGATTTTCTTTGATTAACTGGTGATCTTAACAGTACAATGTCACAAAGCATGCCACATGACAGAGAGACGACAGGAAGCTGCAAATGATTACAATGAATCTCAATCTAATGACATCTAGTGAATTTCTAAGTCACTGCACACTCATTTCCAAGCATCGACCTAAGCTTTGGGTAAGGAAAGGAAAAAATAAACCTCTTACACTTAAAAGCGTCAAGGAAAGTTATGTATACACACTTAAGAGGCCAATATTTGTTAAATAAAGTCGGAGATGCCCGAGGGGGAGCAGATTACTGTAGTTCAACAGCTCAAAAACAGCCAATTAAAAAGTTGAGGCCAAACAACAGAGCGGGAGGAGTGAAGGTAAATGAGTATGCAGCGTTGTTATGGATGATGGCAGAAAAGAAATTTCACTGGGTCGATTATGGCAAAACACAGCGTTTCGGAGGGGGATGCATCAGATTGGAACTAGAGTGAAGCAGACTGAGGTGAGGTGTCGAACCTTGACAGCTTTGCTGAGTTTCCCTTGAAGCATGGACTCGGTGGCTGACAGAGCTTCCATTGCACTCCAGTTTTTCTCCCGAAGCTCCTGTTTTGGTCAGTTCCAGAGAGATACTACTTTCAGTTCAGCCTCGGGGGGGGGAATGCATTCAGTGACCCTCAAATAAAGACTGGTAGAGTAACAAAACGAACCAAAGGCATTTCTCATCCATGCTCCACTAGCTAAAAATATGTAAAAAACAAAAAGTCTTGATAGTCCTACTCTGACACCATGTGTGGTTTAAAACAACATGCACAGCCTGCACAGGTATATTTAGTAAAAAAATATTCGTTTTATTTCTAATTAAAATAAGTGTCTTCAACTATAGTGTGCATATAATAATACAAATATGTTTATATGCTTCTCAGATTAAATAAACCTCTCAAAAATAAGAGAGACGAGTTTCTAATGCTCTGAATCACCCACAAGCACAAACAGGCTTGCTGAAACAGTCATGGCCAGCGGCGAGCACAACAAGAGTAGGCTGGAAGCCCTCTTATGCAATGCTCAGCTTAAGCAATCCAAAACAGACACTGAACTGATGTGTGTGTAATCGTGTTACATACACAACCTGAGCTGAAGAAAAATGTGTATTTGGTTTAAAACAAACAAAACAAGGAAAAAAAGCACTATTTAAAATGAACAAAAAGCGAGTGGCAGACAACAATAGGCAGAATGAATATATGCAGTGTGCAACACTGTGGGGGGAGTGCTTTGTGAAACACAATGGGCAGGGCTGATTGCTCATAGGGTTTGACCTGTGCCATTCCACAGTTCAGGTCATTGCTATGTGAAACCTACATCATTCTTCTTCCTTTGAAGGTTTACGGTGTTCCTCAGCTCAGCCAGCTCAGCCTGCAGAATGGAGACCTGTTTCTCCTTCTCTGACAACCTGACAGAAAACAGCAGAACCACACATTACAAAACTGATCACACTTCCGGTACAATACAGTAAACAGGCCTAAAAAATAAAACAGCGTTGGTATTGTTTTGATATGCCATGCAATACTACTCACGCTGTAAGGAGCTCAGGGCTTGGCACTACCGTGTGGGACTGCTATATGTGCGGGAGAGAAACAGACAATGAAAACCAGCACTGAATATCTCATGACACTAAAATAGGAACAGCCAAATAAAGAAGCTATAGCATGACGACAACCTTTAACATAGTAAAGAGAGCCCCCCCCTCCTCAAATGACATCTGGATGATTTTAGCCAGAAAATGTGTAACATGAGCACTGTTGCTGTACCTGCTGAATCTTCTCGCTTAGCTCCTTCGTCCTTGCCTCCAGCTCACTCTGTAGTGTCTGGATCTTCTGGTCCTTTCCCACCAGCCTGTTGGTCAAATGTTGGTCATCAAAAGTCGGATTTGAAAGGCGTGTGCGTAGGGAGCTTACACTGAGGTGCTGATTTAACTCACTGAGCCTGGAGTTCTTGGAGCTGAGTAGCAGAGCTGGTCAGCGCTTCTGCTGTCTCCTTCTGTCTCAGCTGCTCCATCTCTGCCTGCAAGGCAGCCAACTGCTGCTCCAGAGCCTGTGAGACAAAAACTGATTCAGACAAGAGCCCAAACAAGGACAACACTGAAGAACAATGTGAAGAAAGGGTCTTTTGAAATCTGCCAAACTGTTTATACTGATACAAGGAAAGGGCTGCACCTCAACTGTCTTCTCTCTGGCCGAGCTGCTGTCTTGTGCTGCCTGTAGACTTTCCTCCACCATTTTCAGCTTTGTTTCCTTTTCTTGGATCCTTTGAAGCACAATAAAATAAGGGTCATTATATTGTAAAGCCTGTGAAATCTGCTTATCTTCACAATATCAACAATGAGAGGACATTCAACAATAGACAGCCTCTTGTTCCAATGGGAATGGATGTTGAAAGAGCTACTATGAGGGGTGTGTCTTAGGAGTGTCCTGGACTGCCAGGGGGAAGTCGTTTTTTTATATGCTTACAGAGTCAGTAGTAGCCTTTGTTTTCATGAATAGGATATGGTTGGAACTAAACCTTTGTACTAAATAATCAAAATAAACTTTATTGATCTTACTTGCTCTGGAGTTCTTCCACCATCAGCTCTGAAGACACCTTTAGTTAGAGGGAAGAAAAAAGGAAAAAAAATATATACAGAATAGGAATCAAAAATTCAGGAAATACTTCTTAATAATCATTTTAGAACCCACCTGTTTATCCATCTTTTTCTTAAGGTCCTCAATTTCTTGTTGAAGTGACTCATTCCCTTTCCTTGCAGTCTATATTAGGGGAAACAAATTAGTTTAAGACTTCATATCAATTAAAGATTGTGGTTAGCAGGCCAACAGTATTATGCAGAGTCACTTAGGGGAAGCTGTGGTCAGATAAATATGTTTATATGAGCCAGCATGTTTTGATTGTGTCTTTTAGAGAAAACAGATACCTTAAGCTCCTCCTCTTTGTTGGCCACCTCAATCAACCCTTTCTCCAACAGGCCCTCTACAGTTTTCATGTTTTCCTCCTTCTCCCGGACACTGTTCAAAGAATTATGGATCATTTATTTCATAGACAGATTAAGACGCTGATGTATTTAAAATGTGTTCCAGTTCTCATACCCACCTCTTCTGGAACTGGTCCAAAGCCAGCTGGGATGCAGTCTGCAAGAGGACATCCAAAAGTAGATTGTTTTAAATGAAAAACAACCTCTCAAACAAACAAACAAAAACCCACACCAACATATAGTGGATTCTTTTTTCTTAAACAGTAAAGCAAAGCAACACAACTAACCTGATCAGAAATCTGTGCCTGCAGATTCTGAATCTCTGCCTTCAGTGACATGTTCTCATTGTGCAAGGCCTGCAGATGAATACAGACGACACTTATTATGCCAAGACAGTGGAGGATCTGACATACTGTGCAATCACTTGGAAATTATAAAGAATTCCTAATTCTGTCTTAGGTTTACAATACCAGGAAGTGCATTAAATCAATTTGTCATCTGAACCCAAAATATCTGCAAATCTGAGCATGCCCTCTTCCCGTGGGGAAGAGGACTTCAAAACTACATTTCCACTCAACACAGCAACACATTCCTGCAAACTAATGAACCGGTACAATGTTAGTAAGAGAAGCTGTAGTGAAGTGCTCTTCTGAAAATACCTGCATGTTAGTTTCTCTACTAGCCCCACTGCTCCTCTCAGCATTTAGAGAATCCTCCAGACTTTTTCGCTGCAGCTCTTTTTCAGCCAGACTAGGCAAAAAAGAAAAACAACAACAACACAGGGAAAGATGAAATATAGCTCAGTGATACAGCCTGGAATGTGATCCACAATATCTGAGAAGATGAAATCTTTCTTACAGCTTTTGCAGCTCCTCAATGTGGGAGACATGAGTGGCCTAGATATCAAACAGAAATGTCATTAGCCTACATTCTCTCTCTCTCTCTCTCTCACTCACACACACACACTCACACACACACACACACACACACACACACACAGAGCCATCTAGGTACTCATCCCATATTGACTTTAAATGATAAGTGTGTGAAGTTGACCCATTTACCTGCGTAGAGATCTGGACCTGAAGACTTTTGTTCTCATTCATAAGTTCCTGTTAAACACAAGTCATTAGTGAGCATTAGGTTGAGGACTATAAGATCATTCACATCCATTTTGATATCATTCCATGTAACTACAATAACAGTTTCATTTTTCTTGCTGCAGGTTTGGCACTGCGAGTTGTGAGCACACCTGAACTCGGGCCTGGAGCGAGTCGTCCTGCATACTGTGCTTGGACATTTCCATCAGCTCCCTCACTTTCTGTTCCAGCCGGTCCTTGGAGACCACAGCTTCAGTCAGGCTGCTGTGTAGAGTCTGGATCTCCTTGTTCTTGTTGCTCATCTCAGCCTCAACTGCCAGCAGCTGATTGTGGAGCTCTGCAACCACACGACAGCCGTCACTGAGCCACCATCATTTTTTTTTTTTAGGGTTCACAAGAATTAAAACTTTTGTTTGGTGCAATGTTATGTTTTATCACCTTGTTTGGAGGTCTGAATTTTCTCTCTTTCGGCATTGACACTGTGGATAAAGTTTTGCAGCTCCTCCCAGCGGCGCTTAGCATCCTGCAGCTGTGCCTGGAGACAGATACAAACTCTGTGAACACCTTCCTTCCATACATTTTCATTGGAATTGAGCGATCGTATAAATTTTGCAGAGGAAATTAAAACTTTATGAAATCCATCAGAATATCTAGAGGCTTATGTGCAGATTCTTTCTCTGATTTTTTTCTACACAGTGTAATTCTCGCACTAAGGCTCTTTGCCAAGACTTGTTTGTGTCGAGCCAGCAATTTAAATCTCCATCTTATGATCGTGGTCTGCGACAAGCCGGGAAAGGCTCATCTGAGTGTCTAGCAAGAAAAGTGTTGTTTATACACAGCAAAGCCTCAAACATTCCTGCTTCCAAAGGCAACAAAAATCCTTCCAGCTCAGGTTCTGTTTCCCATAACCCTCACCGGGACTTCCACTACAACCTCCTCCCATTTCCCGAGTAATGCTGCCACACCCGCTAACCAGATTTGAAGCATGACCAGGTTTTGCACAACTCGGTTCATTTTTGTCTCAGCTGGGGAAACTGAAGCACAGGCTAAATAAACACGCCGTGCATCTGGATTAGCGTACCTCCAGCTGGGACACGTTCTGCTTGTAGCTGACCTCCAGTGACTTCCTCTGGTGCTCCTCCTGCTGCAGCTTGCTGTTGCTGTCTGATAGCTCTTTCATCAGGCCGGCATACTCGGAACGCAACTTGTTTAGTTCGGCCGAATTCCTATCAAGCACACGTACATGACACGAAAATGCGTTTGTTAAGGGATATGTATGGGAAATTGCAGCAGAAGCATTCTACAAATAGCTTAGACTATTGTGTAACGAAAGATAAGGTAAAAAGACAATGAGGTGACTAAGAGAGATAGCTGGAATCACTATGCTTCACTACGCTGAGCATGAGAGATGTATGGAACTCTAGGGAGCGTGAACAGCTGTGTAACACTGACTTGCTCTCCATCTGGTTGGTGGCGGAGCTGACTGCGTCCCTCAGGATGCTGTTCTCTTGCTGCAATCGACTGATCTGGCCTTCCAGCTGCTCCCTCACCTGCTGAAACTACACACAATTAACAGTACTGAGTCTTCACCAACTCTCTCTGGAGTGCCAAAGAAGCTGCCAGAAGTTTTTTTCTTCATATTTTTGAAATTCCTCATTTCTTAAACAACACTAGCAGTTACCCAAGTGTTATCAAGTATAATACAAGCCAGTACTTGCTGTACTGAAAATAGTTGAAATGTAAGGCTTCACCTTTATTTGCATTGTCTGGAGCTCTTGGTAGGTGCCCTGTGCTTTGACCTGCATACTGCCCAGTTCTTTCTCCATCGCTGCGCGTTGCTCCCTCATCATTGATTCCACCCTGTTTGTCTTCTGCTTCTCAACTTGCAGCTCCTGAAGCAAAGTATGAAGATAAATTAAGCATTTTACTGAACCAAGCGGAATTATTCCAGCATTACAGAGATTAAGTTGGAAGGAAATCAGTCATGTCACAATCATTAGGGGGAACAAAAAAAAAGAAAAAAAAGAAAGAAAAAGATTGGACTCTAGACCTGACTGAGCTGTTTCACTTTGTCTTTGGCAATGGAGGCCTCCTCCTGCAGAGTTGTCAGAAGCTTTTCCCTTTCCTGGGCAGTCGGGTCAGGCCTAGTTGAGGACTGTCAGCGAAAGAGAACACATTTTAAAAGAAGGCATAGAAAGTCCAACTACAAACACTGGGTGGCCTGCCAAATGCAAACAGTGTGGAATGTTGTTTGTGACAGCACCCAATTCAGCTTATCTCTTATTAATCTCTCACCTTGTGCCAGGCGTCCACGGCATTAGGGCTCTTCTCTCGCAGTAGAGCCATCACACTGACGGCCTCTGCATCTGACAGAGCCAGGCTGGACAGACCGGAGAGCAGCTCCTTCAGTTTCACCTCTGTGTTCTCTGTTAAGGCCAGCAAAAACGAGAAACTGAGTTTAAAAGGGCTTACAAATATTTTGGGATTAAAAACCCACGCTTTCACCTCTTACCCTTATCAGTCTCATTTTTCTGCTTCTTGCCAGACCCTTTGGATGGTGCGTCATCGTTATGGGCTGTCTGGTGGTTAGCAGAAGCTGCTGAGTCTGGCAAAATATGGGCTTCATCAACTGGATTTCAGAAAATACTCTTTATTAGATTTTGTCTTTAGAGTCTTAATAGAGCCAAATTCTTCAAATTTAATGTTATTAATTAATAATGCAATATTTTATCATCATTACCATGATCAGTTTTCTGCTTCTTGGCAGAATTCTTCTTTTTGCCACTGGTCACGCTTTGAGTTGCACCATCTAAAACTTTGGTTTCAGCCACAATGGGAGCTTCTTTCTTGACAGTAGCTGGGGCCTGCTCCACTTTAACCTCTGTATGCTGCTCATCTGCTGGAAAGACAGGACGGCAAGTTCAGAAAACCTTCTCAGGTTGCCTTGATTGATTAAATAAGAATGCTCGATTATCATTAAAGTTACTGGCACAAATATCCGAACTTGAGAAAGTAGCAACTACAGCAATATATCTTCTCAATTTCACCACAACTGCTGTAATTTCAAACAAATACTAACCAAATGAAACTGCTACTTGCAGTTCTCATGTTTTTTCAAAAAAAACCCCAAAAAACAAAACTGCAACCATTTTAAACATTACCCTTGGTTACTAACCAGACTCCACTTTTTGTTTCTTCTTTTCCTTCTTTTTCCCAGAAATCTGGGGAGGTGTCTGAGCTTGAACGGGAGCCTGAACAGCTTGGATCTGGACCTGAACCTCACGTTTCGGTGAGGGTGTGCTGGACTGTTTGCTTGCAGCCAATGGTGCCTCTGTCTTGCAGCTGACTGGCTTGGAGCCGTTCACTTCTGGCTCCTCAGAGGGAGAAACTGTGGTGGCGGCGGTAGCGGAAGCAGCAGCGGCGGCGGCAGCAGCAGCTTTGGCAGCCTTCTTCTCCTTCTTCTTTCTCTCTCTCAGACCAGTAGGAGCCTCTGGTGACACCGAAACAGGCACGTAGGGAGTGGGTGTAGGTAGAGCAGGATCAGGGGTAGCAGCTGACACAGGTTCCTCCTCTACCTCCACAGTGGAGCTGTTGGCACCTTCAGCCACATCGAAATCCCGCAAATCCTCCTCTGACTCCCCCCCACCTCCGGTTCCTCCGCCACTTCCCCCACTGGAGCTCTCCTTCTTCTTGCTCTTCTTCTTTTCATTCTTTTTACGGGGGTCTGGCTTGCTTGGTGGCAACTTGAGGTCACGCTTCTGCTTAGCAAGCACCTCATCGTAGGAGGTTTCTTTCATGAAAAGCCAGAAGAAGAGGAACATGAGGGCGATGACCAGTGAAGGGGCCAGGATGAGCAGGTACTGAGAGTCGTAGATATCCACCGCCATTCTGAAAGTGGACAATAACCCAAGAAAAACAAAACCAAGCTTAGTTTAGGAAACTTATCTTGTTCAATTTACACTTAATATTGGTTTGAAATTTTAATAGATAAAGTCTAATAGACTGATAAAGACAGCTAAATAGCAGATCCTGAGGGGATAAACTGCTCAAACATTGAAACTGATATAATGAGATTTATAGGATTTATACACTCAGTCAGCTTGCTGCTGCTTTCCATCTAACAAGTCTGGCTGGTCTCTCAGCGAGCATATTAAGTTTCAGTCACAGGAGCCAGAGTGATGGCTGAATGTGACAAGTGAAGGGTGGATCCCTCACAAAGGCTAAGAAATTGCATTCTCACAGGCTAGCGCTTTTTCAGTCACACTGTAAAAAAATATCCCAGTTTATCTGCCTTTTGATTTTAATGGGGACTAGAATACGCAGAATGAACAACATGCTGCATTCACAAAGATTTGAAACTTGCAACTGCAAAAACAGACTCAACAGGAAACTGCTTACTGAGCTCACAGACAGGAGAGTGAAGGACAGAGCTATAGATCTCCTTGCAAACTGACATCTTTTTGAAAACAGAAAAGAATCCCGGTTTAATTCACTTGGACACTGAATTCACTATTCAGACCCTGAAACTGCATGCATCTTTACACAAACTCTTTGGTTATAGACCTCAGAACAGTGTTCAGACCTGATTCTCTAGGCAGAGTTCATGAGTGGAAATTGATTATGATAGGTGTACATAGGGGCCGGAGTGTAAGCACACCAGTAATGCTGAGAAGGTAGGAGAGGAGATTCTTCTTCTTCACACCCTGCCCCCTCTTAGCAATATGATCCAATTAGAAGACAGTCCCCCAGCCACACAGCTTAACGTATGTACACATGTGTAACTTGTGTACAGAGAGACACGCCTGTGCCTAAAACACTGACTGTGAGACTCAATTTTGTTTGCCCTGGTTTAAAAGGGGACCAAATAGGTCAAGATCATTAGAAAGGCAACTAGGCTAAAAAGAAAATGGCTCACGGTGTCTTAAATAGTCACCTCCCTCTTTCAGCCCCCACAAGAATGACACGGTGGTTATTCTAAACTCATATCGGACCGGATTTGCAAGGGGCAAAAATACACCTACGTCCAAGTGTCACAGGATGAGATCTGCTGCAGCTGCAGTTCGGCCCCCGCCTGCATAAAGCCAAAAGAAGATGATGTTCTTCCACCCCAAACAGAGTTTACAGAGTCAAGTGGTCCTAAGACATCATCAGCTTTGCATCTGCCAAAGATATTTCTAGGAACTATGTGGTGAGTTTGAGCTGACTCCTCAAGGCTATGCAGCAAGAATAAACTAGCACAAACTGGCATTTTCCCCCCTAAATTTCCCCTTTAGGCTCCAGTTTTTCCTCCCTAGTTCATATCTTTTTCGCTTTAATCGCCCCGATAAGATGTTTTTGTCACATCCTTTGCAAATTTCCAGCAATGGCAGCAACTTTACTAAAAATAAATAAATAACGAACCATTTTACAACATTGCTGCAAAGTACCTCTTGCAAATCAACACACAATGACACCACGTGCAAAACGGCGACTTATCACAAAAATTAAACCACCGTGTTTTGACAGTGGGGGTAAGTTAAGCCCTGGGTGACGGCAGCAGTATTGTGTCTAACAATGCAGAGTGGCAGCGACAGTGAGTGACCTGAAGTGCGACACAATCCCACTATACTCAAGATTTGTGGCAGCAATACAGCGTAGGAGTCACTGTTGTAGAGCAGACGTCTTTAGTAATTTGGAATAAGCAGATTACCCATGATAATACATTTAAGAATAACTTTCCACTGCAGGGCTTCCTGTGGACTGGCAGGCTTAGTATAATGTTGATACTGTTTCACTCCCTTCTCCCCTCCCTGCCTCGCCCAACCCTTCCCATTACACGCAGCACATAAAAACACATCAGGCTCATTATGACTACTATTTGATCCAATTTTGAAAAATTGTTTGTCTTTGAAACAGCACGCCTTTCCTGTGAACAAACTACGAGCTCCCCATTATGTAACATCTTTGAAACATTTTTTTTGGGTCCAGTTTTTATTATATAACATTTTTACTTTTACTTTGACTCAAATACATCAGATTGTCTCATCTTAATAATTGATTGAAAATGGCTGTCTTATTCAACCAACCCAAGGACTGAATTCCTTCACACTCACAGAAAACATAAACGGTGTGCAAAGACATATCTGTGAAAGCATGCACCAAGATGTGGTCTTTATAAGAGATTTTACTCTGTGCTGGTCTTTTGTACAGGTATCTTATCTGTGACCTCATTAGAAAATGTGCCATTCATTCAGCGTTAAAGCTTTACACTTGAACCAATAAGAAACACTTAAAAACCAAAAATATATTTCACAGTTCTGGATGAGACTGCCCCAAGCATTAACTACCTGGAACACACTGCAGGTTTTATATATTAAAAAAAGGTCAAAACATAAAGAAGCCCTTTTAAACTATGTACTACAAACACAAGTTTCTAGTGTAAATAAAATCATTAACTTTCAGTTGCTGCTAGATCAGGAAATTGCTGATTGCATATTAGAGGACACTCCCATGCCAGAGTACATTATGTGCCAAAATAACTCCGCGTTTCTTCCTGGTATTTAAAGTGTGGGTGGGGTAAGCAGTATGAAGGTATGAGGCTTGGTTGCTTTGAGTCCCTAGCCTCAGACTGGAAGGTGCATGAGATTTTTTTTGTACGGCCTGAGGCTTGTTCCAGCATCAAAATGAGCCCGCAGGACAAAGCCCTCCCGGGTTATTGGCTCCCCGGAATCTAACCACTTGGCTGGCCAGCCCTCTTGATTTTGGCAGACATGGACACAGAGACAACTCCTGATAACTATCAGATCCAAAAAGCAATACAGAGAGTAATTGAAAATCAGGCCATGCATACATAATAAATGTATAATAGACAACAAGTCATTTTAAAACACATCTATAGTCCAGGACACTACAGAAAAATTGAGCTTTTTTAGCAAGTGTGCAGTTTCTCTACAATACATTATATAGCCAATGTAAGTTTAATAAATACTATGAAAAATGAAAACTATTTTTCTGGATCAAACCTACAGTAGAATGGTGGGGAGACGGCCAAATGAAAATGTGTTACAAAATGTAATTAAGTGGTAATAACATAATAAATTCATATAATCGTTATGACTGTAACGACTGTATCTGCAGGATTTTTTATTTCTAGCAGCAAGTCAATGTTCACGACAAACTGTAGGAGGTGCACTAGCAGTCACTTTACCTTTATGTTTTAATGTTATAATTACTTTGAAATGATGAAGAACATCTTTGTAATGAAAAGAAAATTGCTTCTTTAGAGTGCGCCATTTTCAATTCAAGTTTAGTACAGGGTTACAGCAACAGTCACTTCAAGACAAAGACTTTATTATTAGAGGGGAAATTCCAATGATTAGATGGTCTTCCCTGAGTAAGCACTTGGCGACAGTGGGAAAGAAGACCTGCTTTTCAACAGGAAGTGACATCTGGCAGTACTAGGGTCAGGAAGGGGCAATTTACAGGCCCTACCATTTGGAGAGTAAATGGGTAAGAAGACAGAAAAGAGGAGCACAAACCACAAACAAATGGGGGGTTAAAAATGGACCACTGTTTTTTCTACTTCCTCCACCATTGTCTAATAAAGTAAACTCTTGAGCGTGGGGGGTTTTTTTGCCCTTCAAAGGAGATGCCATTATATCAACCTCATCTCTACATGTCATTTGTATTTTATTTACATGTTTTGTGTCTGTATTCTGATTTATAATAATTGCATAGATTAGCTAGACTGTTGTAATATGTTGTTTTATTCTTAAAATTTAAGAAATATCATATTCACCAACAACACCTTTTACTCACAAAGAGTCTGATAGTCAGGCAATTAAAATAATCTACCTTAGATTTATTGTTAAGTCAAATGGAAGTTGGCTCTCTCTGAATACTGACATTCATCTTTATCAATCTTCTGGCAATAAACTACAGAAAGTACCAAAGTACACAGTGACTGTGGTTTTGGTTTTATTAGAAAACATTAACAAAAAGGTTATCTGCAAGGATATGATCCTGCCTGTCAGGCTTTATCCAGGAAAGTATGTCAACAGTAAAACACTTCAGATTAGAACCCATCTACAGACAGACCTCAAAGAAACTAAAACGAGCACTGTTGTAAAGCAAAGCTAACAATGCTTTCATCAAAAGAGAGAGGGAGCTGAGGCATAACCCTAAAGGCTTTTTAAAATAGGGGCAGTGAGGTCTTGGAAGAAATCTCAAGCTCCTTCAGAGACGTACTTTAGTTTTGTGTTTACTTAGTGAGTAAAAGTCAGTTTAACAAAGTCTCACTTTTCAACAGTAACGTGTTTGGTCGCTAACCCCATTATAATCCCTTTTTATTGTACTTGCCAGCACCTAAACTTGGTGATATAGCCCCGAGTCACCTCAACATTTACCAGCTGAGCCCTAAATGTCCCAGCATGCTAGGTCATGCCACACGTAGCATCGTGGGCCTTGTGCTGACTAGTCAGCAATGGCAGCTATTCTTACACTTAGAGGAACACTGTCAATGATCGCAGCATGTAATCACAGAAAAAGCAGAAGTGGCCTAAGCTAGCCCAGCTAGATCATTTATCACACGTCATACTCAAATAAACCTCGAAAACGAAAGAAAAGACAACACATGTCACAAAGATGACTTCCCAGAATGACGAGCAATAATGTCCAACTGCTGGACATTAACTGTGTTCCGGCCACGGTCATAAACAGTTGCTACTGTGTATAAATCCATGAGCGAAAAGAGCCGTCACCACTTTTTAAGTTCGACTAGGTGGCTATAGCTCAACACTATGAATGGGCTAGCTAACTAGCAAACTAACGACAGCAAGGCACTAGCCTTAGCTGCCCAATCCAATTAGTACAGAGGCGACAGAACTGACCACACAAATGTTAGCCGAAATACTTTGACTCTCTTTCACACTCTCTGGAGGGGTGGACATTTGCCCACACGGGCCTCATTCCTCCTCAGATCCTAGCCTCCGTGTCTCTTGAAATCTCTGACCCGTCCCCATCCTTCCGTTAAAGTCCTGAGGGCCGTTCCCAGGCCTACGTGAAGAGCTAAGCTGTGCTAAGTACGGGATGAGCAGCTTTTTTCACAAGAAACGAATAGAAGATTTCCAGAAACAGCCGCTAGAAATACCTGTAGCTTCAGTTTGCTGTTCCCTTAGCTAGTAGTGAAATGGCGTTGCTCTGCGTTGACACCAGCACACTCCTGCCTTCCCAGGGCAGCTCCAACCCGGCTTTCTTCTGCGCTATCCGTCACAGAGAATCTGCTGTTTCTGGTTCGCGGGGGCGGGTCACAGTCAGCCTGCTAAGGAGCGTTCATTTTGAGACTCGTGGCACACCGAAGGCCACATGTCATCACATTACAAATAATAAGTAAAAAGTACCGCCCTTTCGAAACATTCTTGGCTCGTAAATCTTACGATACTGAAAGAGGAGTGGTCCAGCGCACTTCCCCAAAGTCTACAGACCAGAGTACTATAATTGTATGACAAGTTCCAGCAGATCTTTGCTTACCATTATGGCTTACGGCAATATTTATGTAATTGTAAACTAAGAGAGTGAGATGTTATTAACTTAATGCGCATTCTGCTATGTTTTACTTTGCATTAAAAATCACAATCACAACAAATTTACACAGAAACTATTTATTATGACATAGTTTATAAAAACATTTGTATATCTGTTTATGTCAGATAAGGTCATCTTTAAACTCAGGGTGTCATGTCGAGATCACAGACAAAAAAGAAAGTGTATAAAAGCTCCTCCATGCTGAAAGGCTTAGAGTCAAGTCACTGCTCCTCTGCAGCCACTGCTTGTCCTGCAGTCTGAAGCTCTGCCTCATACTGCTTCTTTAGCCCTTTCAGATACATCCGCAGGCTATCGGGGTCTAGTCTTGAGTTTCTAGCAGTCTGAAGCAGGCGTGTGGAGAGGTGGTACACAGCTCGCTGCCTCTGAGTTTCTGGATCAGTGTGATGTCTAGCCTGAAAGAATAAAACATGTTAGGTCTTCTCTTTTTATCCAGCAATTCTCTGAATTCTCTGGTTATTATCAATGAAATACATATTTAGCCATGATACAGCATTTGTCTCTCAGTGTCTAACGCTGGCTTTCTGTTGATTATAATTTGTAATACTGTGGCACATAAATGGGACCTTCCATATAAGCACAGGTAAAAATGAACTGTTAATTTTAAAGGCACAGAGACGACGTTGACGACCCAAAGATGTTAGGACAAAAAGTCAATAACTGAACTTTCTAAACCATACCAAAAACTGCTGGCTAACTTTTGAAGCAATTGTCTTTGCCTCTTGAATTACGCTTGAAGGAAGGGCTGTCATTTCTGCTGCTCTCAGTCCTAGAAAAACAAAAACAAGCTCTGTGACTGATTCCATGAAAATTGCCAACAGGGCTGTTGTTGGATTTCACTGACTCTGTACCATAGTGTCTTTCTTCAGAAGACCCTCGATTCAGCAAATATGTGTATACCACGCTCTCTGCACCAGTGTCACCACTGCGTGTATGCTGAATCTGCATGTGCTGGTTTTCCACGTTCGGGTACAGAGACTCCAGCTGGCACAGCTCAAGGAAGTGTGTAGCAAACAGAGTGAACGCCTGCAAGAAAGAGGACACACCTTGAAAATTAGGAGAATGCCCAATCTCTTTGTTGGTTCTACCGTTCCACTGTTGATCTAACAGGTGTAACAATAAGTTATAATAAATTAAGTAGCTAATATGGTGCATAAGAACCGGAACCATCTGGTTTTCAGTTTAGAGAAAGGAGTGGTGATGCAGGGCTGTATTAGGGCATACTCTACCTTCAGGCCAAGGAGGAACTCGCAGACTGAGTGACAAATACCAATCCCTTCCTCAGCACTGGTACCACGCCCCAACTCGTCTATAATAATCAGGGACTTGTCACTTGCATTGTGGATTATGTAAGAGATCTTTTGGACAGACACACTCAGTTAATTACATATTAATGATCTTTTTGATTGATGTTTTTTGTTTTGTTTGCTCAAATATAACTTAGGAATGTGTACCTCCTTCATTTCTAACATGAAAGTGGAAGAGTTGGTTTCAAAGTCATCATCTACACCAATTCTGGTGAAAATCTGATCAGCAACACGAAAACAAGCATACTTAGCAGGGACGAACGAGCCTGAAATAAAAACACACAGTGTTGAATTAATGCACAGAAATGACCAGGCCTACATTTAAAATTCACATGGGGAAGGTGGGTTTATAACTTCCTGCTGACCTATCTGAGCCATGATCTGACATAGCGCCACCTGTTTGAGGTAAGTGGATTTGCCACTCATGTTGGGTCCTGTTATGATGACAAAGTTGCTGCCCTCAGAGATGTAGCTATTGTTCGATACGGGCTGCTGTCTGCCAATTCGCTCCAGAATTGGGTGACGGCCCTGTTTGATGGCCAATGTGTCTGTAAACTCTGGACGCACTGGCGGGCAGAACAGAAAAACACAAAACAATAACTCTGTTTACATACTGAGCCTTACATTCATTTCTAATGTTTCGTGAAAAAAAACATACACACACGTGCCATCTATAAAATTATATTTATATACACCATTTATTACTCGTTCACTTAAAGGTGTCATAACATAGTAACACACCGATTTCTGCTAGAGGTAAGGCAGTTAGCTCCTCTGCTGGGTAGATTTGCCTCGGTATGTACAGCACATCAGTGCGCAGTTATGTAAGACGGGTAATCTGAGTACAAGCTGGCTGGGATAGAAAGGGGGCAGGCAGTCAGCACGTGTCTATAACGAGACACTTTCAGACAGCTGAGGGCCAGCACTCACCACCCACATGGCTGATTGGGTTGGTGCTGCCCACGACAGACACAGAAAAGAACTAGGGCCAGCAGAGCTGCCAGCTCAATAGAGGCGCTTCTGGCTGTCATGTGTGATGATGGCTGGGTGCTGCCTTGTGCAGCACACAGCACACCTTTAGACAACAGTTCAGGCTTTGTCATGGTTAATATGACAGTCTGACTGACTTGAGAGCTGGAATCAACAGTGATTCATGCTTACCGTAGTCTGAGATGGTGCATGCATTTGCCAGGGACAGCAACATGTCCAACATGGATAGAGCATCAGAGAGCTTATAAAGGCAGTGAATGTGCTCATGGATAGTTCTCAGCAGCTGGCATATCACCCTGTATGGAGACAGGTTACATGATTCAGGGAAATAAAAACTGAACTGAACAGAAACTATGGCTAATAAACAGTGCCCCCTAGTGGACAGAGAGTATAATAATGTTTAATAGATATGTCCTTAAAAGCATAATTAAAAACAGAACTTGGCCACAGAGAAAAATCTACATTCCCCAGTTTATTGCATGAGTTGAATAATTGGTTTTAAAGGAGTTAAGTAACCCCTTAAATAACATCAACTGGTAAAGATCAGTAAATCAGATCAAAGTTCTGCAATTACAATACTGTGCAAAAGTCTTGACTCAACCCTTATTTCTTCATATTTTGCTTCCAAAGAGCCAAAACTTTCTGTAATTTTTCTTTTATTTGTCTTGAGTAATAGCTCTCCAGGCTTTCTGAAGGTCTTTCAAAGTTTTTCTTTGGACACTGGCTGATTTTTCACAAATTTTGTACTTGACCATTTTCCCACGAATATTGTTTTGCTTGTTAAGCGACTTATGGCTGATCTATGAATCATTTAAGCATTAAAAAGGATCTAACGCTTAGCAAAGAACCCATTTTAAATTGTATATTTAGAAACTTTGTTACTGACAGCCTATCACAAAAGACATATTTTATTCCAATGTCTTTAGGTGAATCTATAAAATTGCCAAAAATAATAAAGTTTTACAACGTAAAATACTTTTGCAGCAACAAGGTGATTCTCAAAAGGCTAAAACTTGGCACATCTCAGCATGGTGTGCAGTGTGTCTTTGATAATGAACTTGATATGAAATTTGATAATGAACAAGTGAAAACAAACCAAATGGCCTAAAAGACTATCTACAGCAGATGAACAATATCTGAAAGTTGAGTCATTAAGAAATTGGGAAAAATTCAGCAAAGACCCCACACAGGACCTCAGAGATGCACCTGGACCTTTAGTTGATCCCTCTACTGTTCAATGACGCCTCATCAGAAATGATTTCAGTGGCTGTTAAGGAGCCATGAAAGAAAACAGGGAGGAAAAGAACGAGGTATGCTTGAATATCACAGGATTGCACTGAAAATTGGTGGCGACAGCTCTTATGGAGAGTTTAACCCAAATTTAAAAGTTTTGGCTCTAACTTTTAGTTTTCTAGCAAAACAAAGAAATGAGGGGCAACTCAAGACTTTTGCACAACACTGTACAAAACTGTAAAACTGCTAAGAACAGTCATGCCACAAAGCTATATTCCTTTACCTCAATTTTCTGTTCATGTTTGTAAGTCACGAGATAATGATCAACTCACACATAAGATATGTGAAAGATTTCCCTCAGGGCCTCCTCACACCGGCTGTTCTTCTTCATCAGGTCTGCAGTGGTGAAGCCACAGTTGTTCTTGTGCTTAGTTACCTGAGGTGAAAAGATGTTGAAATGCAGGTTTGTCCCTCTTCATTCAATGTCAACCTTATTGTCCCACCGGCGGCAATTTAGCTTCCTTTATTAACAACTAATGCTGAGTTCGATTTTTTGCTAAAAGTCTGGCTGCCTTCAGTGGACCTTACTTTGATGAACTCTGAGGGGAGTTTCCCTTCTGGTAAGGTTAGTCCTTCAAGCTTCAGCTGGATGAAAAAACCTCGAGCTGTGCTGAAGCTAGTACGCATTGGCAAGCCGTATTTTTCCCCCAGCTGGTTCACAAGCTCTGTGCAGCACAATGACATGAAGCATGGCTAAAGGTAAGAACAGATTACCTAAACATCGCAAGACAAAGTTATCTGGTAAACACTAAACATTAACACCTGCAATGTCATCCACTATCTCAGTGTAAGCTTTCCGGGCAATGTCAAGAAACTTGTTGATGTTCGGGCGCACAGCGTAACACTTCTGGGTGCGCATTTTAAAGCTATCTTTGATGTAAGTTGTGTCATAATTGATCACAGTCTTGATCTGCTCCAGTATCATGTCAAACCTGAGGCAGACATAAATGTACACAGTGGAATGAGTCTGTAGACAGGAGATTGTAACTAGCAAATTCAGTTCATCGTACATAAGCACAAAATTTACAACCTGTTATCCTCAAGTGTTGTACTATATGCCTTGAGCAGAGCTGTGTTCCCGTTCTTCAGCAACATCTGTTTAAATGGTATAACACTTTAACAAAGACTCAGTATTTGCATTATAACTAAGTCACAATTAGCTTTTAATGAATTAATTGTTTTCTTATTCTGTCCATGGCTACTGGGCGATTTTGTTTGAGGATGTTAGCGGCACAGACCCTTAACCTCGGCACCAGGTCCAGTGTGTATTTCAGCTGAATGATATGTGCAATCTTTGCTTCAGCGACTTGAAACTGTCGAAGAAAAAAGTAACAGTAGTGACAAATGCACAGAAGTAAACAAACAGAATATTGTCACAAGCACTGAAAGTACTGCACGCACTGTTTCCTTCTTTGGGATTTGGACGAGAACTGAGAGCAGCTGATCAATGTCAAGGAAATGACTTATGGCTAAAAGGGCCAGAAGAACAAACAGTCAATGCAGATATGCTCCAATTTTCAGTATGCAACCTCAAACTTTTTGTGCCTGCTTCCAACCATTCTTTAAGCCAAAGAAAAGCTCCTCATCTTCCAGCAGCTCTTGTATGGTGTCCAGGCGAGTGTTGATTGTTTCCACATCAACTAGAGGCTCCAAAATGTTGGAGCGCAACCTTCTGGCACCACCAGGTGTTTTTGTGTGGTTGAGTACCCCGAAAAGAGTATGGTCACTCCTAGAACGAAAAAAGAAAAGGCACAGTCAGACTGCATGACAGAGGAACTACATAAAAAGATGTTGTTCTTATCATCGCTTTCCATCTCACCTGTAGTTTCTATTATTAACCACCAATTCCAAGTTAGAGGCAGATGCTGAGTCAATCATGGCTGTCTGCTCACTCCCTTTAAAGCTCACTTTAAGGGACTTGGCAACGTAGACAGAGTTCTGGAGGAACTCTAAGTACTTCAGCAAAGCAGCTGCAGCTGCTAGGCAATAGTACCTAAAAAAAAAAAAGTTATTACATTGGGTAATGACAAAATTATTAGGCTACAGTATCTCTCTATCTATCTATAGCATACTTAGCTTGAACTTCCATAACAACAGTGCTGAATTCTGGGGCACACAGCTGCTGAATGTACTCCAGCCCTTTCTTCTCATTAAAATACTTCCTTTGCACTGGAGTGAAAGGTACACCCTAAAGAAAAAACACCCAATAAAATTTAGTTTGCACCACAGCAACTCAGTGAATACTTAAGCACAAGTTGGCTACTCTCTACTTTAAGTGGAAATTTGTTTAAAAGAATTGTGTGTTATTGTTGCATTTGTACCGGAAAATTCTCAGTGATGAGATTGAACAGCTTTGTTCCTTTCCCCTTCTCACTGGCTGTGTCTGGCATCAGTATTTCCACTGGGACCAAGATGTGAATCTTGGTTGTGACCTTCAGATGAATAACACATGACTGAAATATCAATTCCATGTGTCTTTAAGTGCTAAATGACAGTAGGACATGGGTGTTTTACCTTGGCATATGTTCCTGTATCTGCAAACTGAGAGAGAACAAGCTCTGGGCATTTCAAATCGAGACTAGCCATGCCAATCTCTCCTCTGGCTAAGCCGCGTCCTTCAACTACTACCACAACCACAGAAGCACCAGCGTTTGTGGATCCAGATGAGCAACTTGTTCCTGCATAAAAAGTTCTTTGTTAATAGTAATATCTTATTTTAAAATATGCTTAATTAATACCAGAGTAATCAATAACTCTGTGCAGGATATGTACCAGTAGGTGCCCCAGCAGACCCTGGGGTCCTTCTATGTCTCGACGTTCCTCCACGGCTGTGGAAAGATGAGCTCTCTGAACAAGATGAAAGGAGCAATGAAGCTGGCTTGCCTATTCTACAGCTGCTCGGTAATTGACCTATAGCAATAGGAAACATAAGAAAAGAGGTGTAGTACAGTTTTATTACTGCTGTGTCATGCCCAGAGCCAAATTTTGCCGGGTGCCCCAACTGCTCTCAATTAAAAAAAAATTGATCATTTCATAACAGAAATGTCAATGTTAGCAAGTTTTTTGTTATATAATCTCACTCTCCCCCCCAAAATAAAACTTGCTAATGTTAGCACATCACCTGAGGCCGTTCCAGATGATGGGCCGTGGCGGGAGCTCGTACTGCCCTCATTTAAACTTTGCTTTGATGAAGCAGAGGAAGCTGCTGTGACACAAGAGGAGGTTTCGTTCAGTCCACTTTTGTCCTTAGGTACAGTACCCCACGACTGTTCACATGCTGAGGCGTAACCATCAGTTACCTCCTCTGTGCTGCTGGCAAACATTTTAAACCTATGCAGAGGCAGGACAACTAACAAACACAGACTCAGATGTACATCGGTAATATTCAGTTACTACACTTCGACAAACAGTATGAAGTTGCTTCTCAGCTGCTAGTTCTCTCAGCTAGCAAGCATAATTACCGCCGCCACACCAATTGCAGTGGCGCGCGAACACGTCACGGCTTCCGGCACGTCAAGTTAATTGTAGTAATATTAATGTATCTATTTTTTAATATTATTTTCTTTTTTCGGTCATTAATAACAGTTATTGTGAATTACAAAAAAATAACTACAAATAAATAAACAAATAAATGTTCAAAAAAATTCACTTCAAGTCGGGAAGACACAAAACAATTTTTATTATTATTATTTTTATTGTTGTTGTTATTATTATGAGGTCAAAAGAAAATAAGAAAAAAAGAAGAAATCCCTATAAGCCTTCACTCTCTAACAGAAACCATGGTTCTTGGTACGCTTCAAATAATTTTAAATAATTTTAAAATGTGCTACGGTGGAAGGACCCGCTAATCATCGCTCACGTTCATGTCTTTAATTTAATTTAACTTAACTGTATTTTATTTTTAAATTTTTTTGCAACTTCTGTTTAAATTCTGTTTGATTTTTTGCTATTAAAATGTCATTTTAATTGTATTATTTTTTTAATAAATATTAAGATAAGTATTTCTTGTCGTATCTTGTGATGCCATAGAGTTTTCATTGTTTATGATTGTATCTTTAAAATAATAAAATAGAAATATTAGAAATACATAACTTTTTAAAGCATCAAGCACAACTCTGTGCACCAGTCCTAATGTTGGGCGAGGTAAGTCTTTTATTTAGAAAAATATATCAGACCGGAAGTTCTATTTCTGTTTCTGTTTTGGCCAACATGGCGGCTAAGGCGGACGAGAATGAATATTTTGTCAGAGAAATAGACAGAAACGACGGTTGTGCCCTAAAAGTTAAGCAGTGCTTCTTGGGAGATGTTGGCTGCGTTGTGTGGGATGCAGCTATTGTTCTCGCAAAGTATTTAGAGACAAAGCAGTTTTACGATCCGTCTTCAGGTGTGAACGTTTGGTCTGGTAGGACTGTGCTAGAGTTGGGAGCTGGTACGGGAGTAGTTGGTCTTATGGTAGCAACGCTAGGGTGAGTTGTTTTTTATATGTGATCTTAGTGTTGTGTTTAAATATCAAAATATTTAAACGTCATTCCTTGCACTACTACTATGTTTTAGTAATCATATGGGAAAAGTCAGTATTGGTGATTTATTAATATTTTTTAAAACAAAATTCCTGCAGAGCACAGGTAATAGTAACAGACCTAGAAGATTTACAGACCCTGTTGAAGATGAACATCCAAGAAAACCAGGCGCTTATTAGCAGTGGATCCATAACTGCCAAGGTACTGAAATGGTTTGTACTTACATTTCCTATTTGTCTTATGCTCCTAATATAAATTTCACAGTAATACTTCAGCGGGACATTCAGCATATGCTTAATATTTTATTTTCAATATTACAGGGGTGAAGATGTGTCTGAATTCTTGCCTCACCCAGATTATGTCCTTATGGCAGATTGCATCTATTATGAGCAGGTACTTTCCTGTAGTTTTCAATCCATTATGATCCCCTACAAGATTGCAACATTACAATCATTCTGAAAAAGTGTTGTATGTCTCATTGTGAGTCATCTTATTTCCATACAGTCAATTGTTCCACTGGTGGAGAGCTTGAAGCTGCTTTGTGGACCAGAGACCTGCATTGTTTGCTGCTATGAGCAGCGCACTGAGGGTGTCAACCCAGAAGTGGAAAGGCAGTTTTTTGAGGTTAAATTATGTTTTTTTTCCCCCCACAAACTAAGTGGAGATATTTGTCATAGCTATCGTCTGACCTGCTCTCATTTCTTTTTAAGTTGCTGCAACAGAACTTCTGCTGTGAGGAGATTCCTTCAGAGAAACAAGACCCAGAATTTAGCAGTCCAGACATCCACATTCTGCACATTCGAAGAAAAGCCTGATTATCGGACTCCGATTGTGACATTGAAACTTGCAACAGTGTACTGAGCTTGTTTAAGATATTAAATTTTTTAACTTTTTAAAGGGGAGCATGCTGTTAAATTACTGTGTGTGTTATTTGACTGGAGCACACATGATTAAATCAACACACAGACACTATTTTTTCCTGCTCTTTAAAACAGTAGAGTTCCCTTTCAGTCCATGTAGTTCTGTTGCTGTGAAGCTAGATGGCAGACATGTGAAGGACAGCTCGGAGAAACAAGTGCATTGTTTGAGCAAGAGGCATCATCCCCCTGGGTCTTTGCAGTTCGTCTTGTTTATACAAAATACAGTTAAGCAGATGTGAAAGTGAAGCCTTTACGCCCTAGGCATCTGCAAAAAGCTGCAAACATGAAACCTTTTGGACTTCTGCTCTTGAGCACAGACATATTTTCCCATTGTATGTCATTAAACTTGGAATATTTAGCAAGTGATAATTAAATAATTGGATAATATGTACAATTACATGTTTACATAAAAATATAGATAACCTCATGCAGAAATAAGCACCTGATGACAGTGATAAGTGGTGTTTAGAGTGGTTTTCTTTGTGATTTTCATCTTGTGAATTATGTAAATTCAGACACTTGTAAGAAGTAGTTGCTTAAAATCTGAAACTTAGGAAAGGATTTAATTGTGTGCACTGATTAATTAAAGAGCCAGGCTGCTCGCTCAACAATTAAATATTAAGATGTGAAGACAGTTTTGTTAACTTTTCATATGAAGTGAGGTTAGGGTAACAAATCTAATGTATAACTAAAAATTTCAATCTATATCTTTATGTGGGGTCCCCAATCTTTAAAAATGGAGGACAACAGAGATCTGCAATGCCAGCTTTTGCCGTCCATGTGAGGGGAATTCCACTCAAAGCCCCAGATTAGGTGGAAGATTATGGTTCCTTTTCAAGCATAAAACCATGAAGTACGCCCCATACTCCCACAGGCATGCAGGGGCCCCCTCACAGCCTTTCATGCTGCTGTCTGTTTACACAGTAGAGCTGTAGGGTAATGAGCACGTTGTCCTCAAACACTCAGGCCAAGTAAAATGTTAATACTGAAGTTGACAGGATGAGATCCCCCTAAATACTCAAATTGATTTATGAAAGAAATAGTACGATAGATCCAAGTTTGATTACACATTAATGAAATGGTCCAACATGATCACTGGATGAATGCAACACTTACCTATTTTAATAGGCAGAAAAGCCCACTGTATATAAATTTCCCTGAATTTAAGAGTTGGCGTTATTAGTAGAGCAGAGCAGTGGCTAATAATACTACATGTGCAGGTGCTTTAGCTTTGTGTATAGAGTCAACATGAAATCAAGCAATCTGAAAACATGAAGAAAATTGTATGTGTATACCTTTCTGTTCCAGCTAACAAACCAGTTAACCAGCATTTGATCAAGAGAGGCAGAGGTGTGGTGGGATCGAATCAGATTACAGATGTTGGTCGATGAGAATGCCTATGAAGAAAGGAGCAAGTGAGTTTAATTGCTTTTTAATTTTTATTTACAGTTACTATAAATAACTACAGCGGATCATGTAAGATAATCATTCCCTGTGGCCCTCCTGTGCCACTCTCACTTGCACATTGTGCAGCTGGACCGTTACAGTCAGAATTAACTTGCGGTTAAGGTCTGCTTTGGTTTGGCTGGGACACGTTTGCCTAATTAATTTGACTCACAGCTGGGAATAAGTCCATGCCCCCCAGTGTGGTGGGGACAGGACCCAGAGGGGTTACTGAGGAGATTAGAGGGGTAAAGGGGAGCTCCATTATTCTGTGTCAACACTTTCTCCCCCACCCCATCCATAGGTCTTCCACTTAAGTAACTCAAAATATATTTCCCCATCCCTGGTGTTTTCCTTAAATGTTAACCAAAAATAATTAAAACGGTGTAGTTGTGCTGTTCCTGTAGATGACTAATTAGGCTCACACAACAGGGGAATAGGAAGGCCCACTGTAAATGAGGACAGCCCACAGTGAAGCAGCAGCAGTGTCTCAGTAATCTGTTATCATATATATCAGACACACATGCACATGACTGTGGATTCTGGTAACCATCAAGACAGAATGGGGGCATTTTCTGCCAACAGATGGTGCTATAAGTAGGAATAACTCTTAATGGTGTGGAAAACCTGTATTTGGAACACAAGTCCATAGTATCTAATGCATACTGGGATTTTTTTTTTTTTTTTAAAGTTTAATTATTGTCTTGGGCTAGTGAACACCTGCAATGGATTCCATAATCAGCATTCTTGTAAAACAATTTAACATGAGGCAGCAGTGCAGCACTCCCCCCAATACCAGATGGGTGGAGGAGAGTCTGACTCCGGCAGTCCGTGTGGTGTGCTCAACTCTGCTGCATCACAGCCAAGTGACACAGAGGATCCTTTGTGTCACCATCATCACGCTGCCTGGAGCCAAGAGACACTGCTCCAGAAAGGAAGACTCATTTTCTCACAAACTTTAAGGGAGTGGCTCAAGAATAGACACCAAACTGGGCTAATTAAAAATAGAAGAAGGCCTGCATGAAAGAGTGACTCCTCTGATTCCGCAAAGGTGTATCCACAGACATAGACACCCCCCCCCCCCCCCCCTCCATTTTACATAGCAATCTGAGCCCGACTGAACTTTACGGTGCACCAAGAGGGAGCAGGCCAGACCTCGCTTACCAAGCACTGTATTTGTTTTCTTTCAGCTATCTCTTTATCCTCATCTGGAAAGATGGGACACAACAATGCTAATAATCTGCAGCACTCATTGTTCATTGGATCTGAGAGCAAGAGGTGGTACCGTGCCAGGGAAGCAAAGCCCAATGGGACAACTAGCTTATAGAAACACAATGCTCCCCCCCCCCCCCAAACACACCCCTGCAGGGGAACAGGGGGAGGGCGGGGGTGCTGTTAAGACAGCTGTGCTGCAGTTGAGAGGGGAGCACTGTGAGAATACTGCACACACTTTACTCTCCTTTCATCCCTGTTAGTGCACTAATGTCAGCGCTATGCCTGTAATGACATTTGTTAATCAAAGGTCATTTGATTGTCTTTGTAGGCAATATTAGGTTTTAAAATAATATGCATAATATGCACGCACATGTATATATACATATGTGCAGTGTATGTGGCACAGTCATGGTCATTTACTGATGTCAGCAAAAAATGTAGTAGTAGTTTATTGATCCCTTGGTTGAAATACCAAAGGTCCTGTGACTTCACTTCCTGTGACTGCTGTCTCCACGGCATACTAGAGCAGTGATGAATTTGTCATTTTAAAGATGTGTGGTGGTCCAGGACAGAAGGAAGAATTTTAGAGCAGGGAAACAGTGTGGCTGTGTGCTTTTGTGTAAAGTTTCCCTGAGTCATTACCTCATAACAGTCTGAATCCGGACTGCGTGTGTGAGTGAGTGTGTGTCGCATCGCCTGGCTCGCCACAGATCTGAGACTTCCTTCCAAACCCAAACTGTTGTTTAATCCAGATGCACTGTCACGCGAAACACTGACTCTGCTGTAATTACAGCGATCTTGTCACATACACAGATGTAGTCAGTCATGGAGTGTGACAGTGTGGCGGCGAGCTCCTGAGAAAAGTCTCTGATTTCACTTTGCATGGATCTTCATCATCCTGTCAGCGAGTGTGTGAAGGCTGTGGGTGACTCCATGCGGTTGGTGGATACTGCTCCTGGGTGAATGACTTCTGTCTATAGTAGTACACAGTGCAGTGTTATAATCACTGCTTAGTGGCTCATCCTTTAACACTGTGGAGGTCAGTGTTCTGTGTACTGTATGAATAGGCCTTAGGCCAATGCATTAAATAAGCAAGTAATCTAAAAAAAACAATCAAACTGATTTCATTTTACTTCAGAAACAGACTTAAATTTCTGTTCCTTGCAAGCAAGACGCTCGAGAGGCCTCAAACTGCAGCACCATTTATGCCTGCCCCCCCTCCTCCCAGTCTGTAGCACTTCTGACACCTGAAAGCAACGATGGTTAACACTCTTTACTCTATTTGTGGTGCTGTTCAAAAAGCACAGTACATTGTTCCACAGTTCAACTGGTGCACACATAAACATTTTATCACTTTTCAAGAGTACTCTCTGGACACATTTATGTGTAACGGAAAATAAATAGCAGCTCTGAGGTTTAAAAAAAACAAAAACAAAAACTGAACAGATTGGATGTCAGCCAGCGAAACGGTTTTCTTTGTGACCTAAATTAGTTAATGCCTGTATGAGCACTTTGTCTGTGCAATAACAAACAAATTGGATATGTCAGGTGGACTTCCAACACTTAACAGTTATTTTCTGGTTCTCTGAATTTGCAGTTTCACCACAGTAAGCAACCCTCACTTCAGATATGAATGGAATGCGTTTTGGACTTATGCCCAGAGTGCACCTTGGATATCACAGCCTCATATTTTCAACCTCATGTAACTGGCCTGCACTGCACAGCATTACTCACTATCAAAACCACAACATGCTTGTAGGAAACCTCATTTATGAGCAAAACCTACTCCAAAACACCTGCAATCAAAACAAATTCCAGCCCCAGCTACGGTACCGAAAGAGAAATGCAGCATTTACAATGGCATTCTACAGTGTTAACCTCAACAGGAAACCTAAAACGACTTTCAGCCACTTCCGGACCCGTTTTAAACTGAGCTCTGTGCAGTTCATTATTAACAACGCACTCAAAGAAGGGGCACGGGATTTAACCAGAGGACAGAGAGCAAGTGATAGAGGGTAGTTTCATAACCAAAGAGGCTGTTTTATTGTCCCTGAGAATAAGCCACTGAACTAAGCTCTGCAAACCATGGCTTAAAGTAGGTGTTCCCTCCTACCATTTGGCAGATAAATAATAATGGTGTTTAGTGTTGTGCATGCATCTCAAATCCTTGAGTGATTAGCTAGAAGGGTGTGGCTGTCGTCCTGCAGGCCAACATTAAAGTGGCGATGACTATATTCAGGGCCTGCAGTCAGAAAAATGAGCATTGTGAAGGTAGCACCTACCTTCACAAATGTTATCTGCAGCTGGAGTTTAGAGGAAGTGAAGACAAGTGAGGAAGACAAACCACACCCCTGAAAACCACAAGCACAATTCAATTCTAAGCATGGGAGGAGTACAGCTACAATACTACCCACAACAGATTCTCCTGAGTAGTTTTGAAGTTGACTAATGAAGGACAAGCCGTTATTCAGTTTAAAAAATAAAAGGTATTCCAATATTGCAGAACTTGACTTGCAAAGATTAGGTTATCTTTCGATTTCTCCCCACTCTTCCTCTTTCCATAAAGAGTAGAGGAACTCATTGGAAACGTGCAGCAGCCAGCCACCAGTGTGATACCAAAAACACCAGGCCACACTGGCAGAGGTCCCATCAGGCCGTTGTCCTGGGAACCACACCAACAAACACGCGTTTTGGCCGGCTAAGACAAATCTGTCATACACATTCTTGCACAGATCAGTGGAAGTTTAAGCCCTACTTATTCTGCAAATTATGACACTGGTGACTCATGAGAAACAAGTGCTGATTATCCTCATTTGCTGGTGTGGTCCTGATAGAACCTGTTTCTTTGCTGCTGTAAAAACAGTCAAATTTGCTACATTTTTTTTTTTTGCAAAACCTGACAACCCTAATGCTTCATAAAAAAGAAGAACAAGCTTCATTATTCATGATTTCTGTGACCTAACACCCATTTCTAAGCTATCCTCACAGGAAATGTAAGGAATTTTTGCTGAGCGCAGAAGGAGTTGACAGAAGGGCCGGGAGGTCTCATCTTTACAGAGAAGAGGTCATAAAACCTGCTTACACTCTCTGTCCTTGCCCCGGGGCCCAAGTGTTGCCAATAAAGCTGTAAGGATCATATGGTTGTAATGAAGTGGTGGGAACCAAAGTGGCCATTACAGCCCAATTAAGCTGCCATCAGTGTCTAATGGAGGCCCTAGACCTAGCTCTTACTGAAAGCAACTATTTACATGTACCCTTCGAATACTTTGAGTGTTTGTAGCTGATCATAAATCACTGCTGCTTTACGTATGTGGGTTGCGTGAAACATCAGTAGAAGCAGAGTCATATTGATGTCACCTGACCTGTCTGACGGAAACCTCCGTTGTGCTAAAGCAAACATCCTGAGGCCCCTGCAGCAACGCACTAAACACCAAATTTTCCACAAAACAAATGCTGCCACGATAAAAAAAGAAAGAAAAAAGATAATACATATGAAACAGAATGCATCACCTTGCAGTAAATGCAAACATGCACTTTATGACTAGCTTTCATAGTGTCAGTTTCAATGGAAAAGACACAAGGTCATTAAGCATGCTGAGCCAAAAAACTCTAGGACATCTGTAGAATAATGCTAGCTAACCTTTTGTTGCTCTAAACACAGCAGCTAGATGATTGGTGAACACCAGCAGTGCTGTCTTTGGCAAAAAAAACCAAAAACATTTCAATGGAAACATTTGTTTTCCATGTCCTAACTGACAAATTAAAATATTTACAAGACATACTTTGCAAAAATATATTCTATGAGGAATACTAACCCCTAAACATTTCAGTGACAATGTAGTGTACAACTATGTCTGCTTAAACTAGGAAGTAGTGCATACAAGCAGCAAGAAAGTCCATGTTTTAGAAGTATGAATTGAACAGACTGCAAAACTATTCCTAGTCTGCTAGTTGGTACTTATGTTTGTGTTTATCTTGTAAGAGTACACACTGATTATTCATGGTACTTCCCTTGTTATACAGCTTTTGGCATTTTCAAAGGATGTAGAAATGATTTTAACGTGGTCATGAGAGGCTCCTTAAAAAGTAGGACATCTGTTCCCATCAGCAGTTTCTCCGCTATATCCAACAGGCAAACTATATTTTCACTTAATCACAGAGCATTACTCAGAGTTTTCATTTCTGAACAGCAGGGCTTCTATTGGGCAGCTTGAATAAAAGCAACCAAGACTTTTTTTTTTTAAACTGCTGGTCCCAAGCAAAGGCAGACTCAGGAAGTTACAACTGACAGCTCAGCATCAACTTAACTATGGCTCACAAGCAACATGCAACATTCAAAAAGAATTCGCAATTCAGCTGTACATCTCCGCTGCCCTTCCAAATGCCATGCAAACTACCATGTGGCTCTGTTGTTGTTCCAAAAAGAACAGCAGTCGGGACTTCCTGTTTTGTACATCCCCCCCCCCCCATTTACTGGCAAGGGAACTGAGGCCAGCAACTTAGTCTAAGGGGTGAACATATAAACATTTATGGAGAATACCACTGAGCAGAGGGAGAATTTTTAACACTTGAATTGTAAGCTTGAGTTTCTCACACATTGAAACAAACTTCCTATTACATTTTTCTGCTTTTAAAAGTTTACCAAAACCTGAAAATGTTGCGTCAACCACCAACTACATTTACTCTTGAAAAAACAGAGACATAGAAGATTTAAAATCACTTTTTTAATAAGACATTACAATGACATTGTTCTGTACATGGTACCCCCCAGTCAAAATAGGAGTAAGAGCTGCACCACGAAGTGTCATTCAACATTTCACCAGTAAACAGCTCCCTCTGACTGCGTGACAGATGGATTCTGATGTAGGGTTAATGTACTTTCGTACTCATGCTACAGATATAGGCTATCATATAATGTCCCATTGCTGAGGCTAATCAACTGTGGTATCAGATTGAGAGCTCAGAACTGAATGACATTCCTTTGGAAAGATTGAGTCGACAGACTACGCATTACCCAAAAATCAAAAATGCATCCCGACAAGCATGTTTAAAAGTTACTGGAGGCCTATTTGTTGAATATTCAGCACAATTAGGTATCAAGACATGACACAAAAAGGTCAATCAGTTAAATATATAGCCCACATAAGGGTACCGAGAGGGGTAACAAAACATGTCCAAAGTCATTATTTTCCCTCCTCTGATGCCCCAACTGGTGAGAATGAAATGTAAGCATTGGTGAAATTTTTTTTTCTCAATACCATTGAGAATGAATACTTTTCATCACAGTACTGTCTTAAAACAAATGTCAAAGTCCTCCATGTAGGCTACATAACATTAAAGAGCTCACCTTAGAAGAAGAAGAAAAAAAATCCAAGTTCAATGCAACAGAGACCGAAGAACCTTGAAACAAGCTTTAGTCCAAGAATTAAGATAAAAACTTCAGCTTCATTATAAAAATTATACAAAACAGGAGAAAGAATAGGCAAAGGCGGTGATTTCTGTGGCTTCAACCTTAGGACCAATTAACTCAATATTCATCAAGCAAGCCCCAGAAATAATGAATGTGATATAGGCCTGCTACAGAGTACAAGCGAATTTTAAGCCGGCAAACCCAGTTAGAGATAAATTAGTCATGGGGTAAACATAGTAATAAAAAATAAATGGGAAATAATCAACTTTTCTTAACCATACTCATTTTGAGAAGTTATTTGTTACTTGCAACTTTATTATAGTTTTGACCTAAAACAGTCAGCAACTCAATCATTAAGATTTGTAATTTGAGGTTAGCCATGTCAAGCCCTCATATAGTCCATCACCTGTGGTCGCACAGGAGGGCTGAACATACCAATTCCTATCTCTGATGCGGGTCAATCCGAGCTTCTCTTGGATTTCGTGTGGCTTCATGGCATCCGGAAGGTCTTGCTTATTGGCGAATATCAAGATGATGGCATCCCTCATCTCCCGGTCATTAATGATGCGGTGAAGTTCCTGCCTTGCTTCGTCGATGCGATCCCTGTCCGCGCAATCCACCACAAAAATTAACCCTTGGGTGCCCGTGTAGTAGTGTCGCCACAGGGGGCGAATCTTATCCTGGCCTCCAACATCCCATACGTTGAACTTGACATTTTTGTAGGTTACAGTTTCCACATTGAAGCCGACTGTAGGGATTGTGGTCACAGACTGTCCGAGTTTCAGTTTGTAAAGGATTGTTGTCTTTCCAGCAGCATCAAGTCCAAGCATCAATATTCTCATCTCCTTGTTGCCAAATATTTTTGAGAGCATTTTCCCCATTTTGAACTCTTGTGCATATATATTCTGCGCCTACTGAGAAAAGTTTCAGATACCGTTTTGGTAATTACTCACTTAAGATTACAACTTCAGTTTTTATAATATATTTACTGGTGAAAACATGTCTCTGAAGAGCGACTGAAGGTTAGAAAGTCAAAAGTCCTTAAGCATGTCAAACCTTATCAGGACTTCGGGACTTCTCGTTAAAGTCTGTCAGGATCCTGTTGAGAGCGGGGACATTTACCTTCAGTAAATCACACGGGTTTCGGGGCCTATACACAACATGGCACGGTGAGGTTAAGAACTTGACACCAGCGGCTGCTGTGCGTTCATTGTATTGTGTAAAACAACACAAAGCGGTGTGTGAAATTTGGGCACAGTCGATTTAAAAAGTGAAGGGTAGTAGACGCTGTGAGTATATAAGGCCTCCCCTCAAAAAGCCGCGGTACTTGTGAATTCCTTGTGGTGTCGGTGTCTGGCGGTCCTCTTCACCGGGTGCGCCCTTGTTCTCTACCAAAGGAGAAAAGCTGCTTTCTGTGGCTACTCCATCAAGCGCTGTGCGGGGAAACTTTGCTGTGCAGGAAGGGACGACTTCGAGAATAACCTCTGTGACTCAGCAGCACATGTACCCACTCGCGTAACTCCTGTCCCCCCTGAAATGAGATTCGGTGGGAGGGTCAGACATGAAAAATTAGCTAGCTATCGCTCGTGGCTGTTTCACACAGGTAGTAGGCTAACATTAGCTAGCTTGTTGCCTAGCTAGCTAACCGCGGGCTAACTAGCTAACGGTAGTTAGCTTAAGAAAACTAATCTTATCTGGACGAATAATACACACGTCAATGACAAAATGACTGGGACATATCTTTATCGGTTAAACTGTTAATTCCAATATAAGTTACCTACCTCTTATCTATCCCTCCTTTCTCCAGAAATACACCCAGCTCTCGCCTTTCTCCTTTGAGTGGAGCTGGTCGCAGTGCTGCTACACCGGAAAGGTGTGGAGCTGCATTAACAGCCACTTCCTCCCGTCTGCTTCATTCAGCTACTGCCGCCTAGTACAGCACTGACTGTCTGGGTCATGAGGATAAACTATAGACAGTATTAAAACGCCGTTTACAATCAAATTTCACTTCTGAAATAAAAATAAAACGTAATCTGACACTGCTTTCTTTTACGCCGTAAGTTAACAGTAAATTAGCTAATAACAATTAAGGTAACGCCGCAACGTGATTCCTTATTCCAAACTGTTTCCAATAACGATATTAGTATCACGTTATATATGAAAATGTTCTTTGTTAACACACATAAATGGAAATACACTCCATGCCTAACATGTTCAGTTCCCAATGTTTCTATCTGATAAGTCTACTGACGCTGTAGTAATGTTAATTAAAGTAAAGTAACACCGCCCCCTTGTGGCTGTTTAAAGTTGCTATCCAAACGTGTGATTGGCAATCATTTTGTGCAGTTCTCTTTGTCTGTCCTCTGTTGTATGGGATGCAGCAGGACAGGTGTTTTACTAACCTTTGCTGCGTTCGTTGCTGCCGCTATATATAACCATGTAGAGAAAAAAAGGTCTTGCATTTACTGGATTTATATGCAAACACTAGTGAACCAGCATGCATCCACAGTGCACCACTGATATCTGTCTGCACTGACAAATGTACTTAAACCTTTAATGAAATAGTTTATGAAAGCACAGTGATTTTATTAGATGTTAAAATCATCAACTTGTACACTTTAAATTGTCTATAAAATAGTCTAGGAGAACAATGGTCCTTTTTTAATTGTAAAATGAACAGTGTTTAAAACCACAGTAACTCTGGAGATTTGATCATTTGCCCAGACTGTGTAAGTAATCAGACCCATGGTCAGGCAGGTGATTCAAGAATCTCATAGTCGTGTGAAACAGGCCTTAGACAGAATAATGTTTTTTTTTAGTAAAGGTCACATGAAAGCTTGCTTGGGGTTTAGCAAACAAGAAGGAATGTCTGGTTAAAAATCAACTCTTTAAGCAAAACTCCAAATACTTTGCCTGCAGTACAAAAATCACTGCCATTCTATGGATGAAACTCAGTGGGAGTAGCATTCAAGGAAAAATGAAGGAGTGACACTTTATAAAAATATCACACCATTAACTATTAAGGCATTAGTAAGGCTCCAATTTATCATTTATAAGGCATTACTCCTCCCTAGTATGAAATTTATAAATACAGATAAAAATGTTTATATTTTTATGCATGTCCATTTAAAACAATAACCCTATAAAAAAGAAACAAAAAAATAAAATAAAGTCATGATGAATATTAAAAGATGGAATACTAGAATACAACAACTGCGGTGCCAAAAATAATGTAGCAGTATTTTGGGAATCCTGATTTGATTTACATTATGGCCATTAAATATTGCTATTTATTGATTTAATTCGGTAGCATCCTTGTTTTACAGGCTAGGGATTTTAAGATTCCATGGAACATGCCCATTGATTTGGGATTCTCCATGATGAAGGAGAACCACTTCTTAACCTGATCACCTCCTTACCCCAAGGAGGTGCTCTGAGTTTTCACTGAATGGGAAGGAGGAGGCGATCATCCACTGCTTCTTTCATTTCAGCTGAGTTCACCTAATGTGAAAGCGCTTTGGAAATGAACGTGACTGGACTTAGCTGACTAAAGCTGGCTAACAGAATACAAAGCAGAGGAAAGTTGAACTTCAGGAACAAACTAAAGAAATTCCAACATCAGAGATATTTTCCTGTATTATCAGTTTAATGTGAGGGACGCTTTGTTTATGGCGTTTACACTTGTTTGTGAAGTAACTGTAACCAGTAACTGTGTGAATTAACCATGAATTACAATGTGAAATGAAGTATTTATCTTCTCCACCCATAAGATCCTGGTGTACTCAGCAAACCTTCAGACAAAAACTGGTTCAACCCAGGACAAATTGGGTGGACCTAAACACAAGCTGAACAATGTTGTGTAAGAAGTGCAATGCAGTGACGAGTGCTCAGACTCGCCCAGGAAACAACAGAATAACCACAGACACATGCACGACATAGCAGAGCCAGGACCTCAGGATAGGACTCAGTAGCACTTAAAGGACAGGAAATATCCTTAGAGGTTACTAAATGTTCACATTTTAGACGGAGAAGACAGTTGGTTTGAGAGAGATGAGTAAAGATGGCCGTCTATGTCCACTGTGAGTGGCCAGCACTGAACATGGGTTGTGGTCTGTCATACTAACTATCAGCCGTCTATGAGATGTCGGCTATCTGGTGCCTCTTCTTAGGCAATTCAGCTCCCACTCACACCTTGACCCTTGCGACCTTAATGACTCAATGATGACAGGTTGGGTCAACCACCTGCAGCACCACCTTCAAGGTAAAATCCCCACTTAGGTTAAATATCCAGTCCAGTTGCCTTCAGCTAAAACACTTAACCCTGTAATGCCTGAACCAGGAAATAATTCCCAGAAAATGATTATTATTTTTTAAATGGAGTGTTTATTGAACCTTCTCTGGATCATATTTGCTACATCCAGCATTTTACTGCTTAAAAATCTATTGTGCAATTTATTATTATTATTATTATTATTAATTTATTTTTTAAAAATAATTCTCTAATTAATTCTAATTCTCTTCAGTAACCTTTCTGAATACTTTATGAAGCAGCTTCATGTTTACTAGTAAGTTAATCGATTTTATTTATATAACACATTTAAAACCAAAAATCTTTACAATAGAAGAAACAAGGTATTTACATAAAGTAACACAACAAGAACTTTTCCTCCATCCACGTTTCCAGAGATCAGCTGCTTCCAGAAGCTTGACATACAGGTCTGTTTTCAGCTCAGATTTCAAGATAGTCACGTTGATGCTTGTCTGAGGTTACTTGCAAGATCATTCCACAGTCTCGGCAAAGGCACACACAAGACACTTTACTGTTTTGATTTCAAACAGCACCAATTTATACCACACTCTCTAATGCACATAGAGCCACTGTAGGCTGAAGTAATCTGAACTCTCTTTTGTGTCCCAGTCAGTAATCTGGCTGCAGGATTTTGGTCTAATTGTAGACGAGCAAGAGATGACTGAATAGCTCCAGTATACAGTGCATTACAGGAGTAGATGCAACAGAAGTATCCATGATTCTTTTCAGATGGGTTCTAAAAATAAAGATTTTATTCTGAAGATTGTGCTGAGCTGAAAGAAACTGCAGTTCACCGTGGCATTATTTTGTGTGTCATAGATTATCCCAAAGCTTTTAATCTGTGTTTTTATAGCCTTCCCTTTTTTTCCAGTCTGTCATTTTATTATTTATTTATTTATTTTAACACAGACTTTGCTCTTAAAACATATAAACTGATTTTATGTCAAAGGCCTGATACTAGGGTATTTTGTTAAAACATCAAGATAACAGACACTGCTATGCATCATCACAAATTTATAATAAATGCACATTAAATTTCAGTAAGCCCACATTTCTTTTACAACCGAGTTTTAAATGTTAATTAAAAAAAAAAAAAACTAAAAATATGCATAAATTTCATGATGCATGTATATTTATTGCCCCAAACAAAAAACAGAAATTGCACAAATTGGAACAATTGCACAAAATTATCCAGAAGGCAGGAAACTGAGTTGTCCGGACTCCTTGACAACACAGTGTCCTCCTAATGATCATAGGAATCTACCTTCATGCATAAGAGTCAGAAACTATAAAACAGTAAACGTTTTTTAAATGAACTCCAAATGTATTTTCTTTAGCTCTCAAACCAAAAAGTGGAGCGTGCCAGGCATCCTTGTGGTTGACCCGTAGGAAGTTGACCCTCTATTAATCATGTGCGTCATCACACTCACAGTTTCAACTTAAAAGGGCCCGATTTGTCTGTGTCAGATAGTGCATGCTGAAATAACCAAATAAAATATGCAGTGAAAATGTCAAGCTAATGTCTTCCTTCTTTTCTATATTGTACCCAAAACAAAGCTTCCCATACAGGTTAACAGGCGGCAAAGGCACCTTTCCGCATTTATGAGCCCACATTGTGAGAAAGGTGCACACAGACATTTCTCTGAAATACACACATGCCAGAGGGTGTTTCTCCCCCCATGTGCCTGCGAGGAGCTTTACAAGGAAGTTACCTGCCTGCATTCTCTGTGCTCACTAACTCAGGCCCCTTGAGCACAGTGAAAAAACAAACTAAATAAAAGAGACAACTAAATAAAAATGGCATAATAATTAGTTCTCATGCTGTTTGGGTGCATTTTACTGCACTGTTTTGAGTACAGAGTACCCAAATTAAATAAACAGGTAAAAGAAACTGTGGGTGGATGGATGGATAACATTTCAAAAAGGATTACAATACATTACAATACACAATAATTGTAATGGTAAGATTTCCTTCCAATATACAGCTACTACCTGTAAGAATTGCTTTTAATGGTAAAGGTCGAATTGTTCTGGAAGTTATTATCAGAACAGTTTTTCTACACGTGGAAATAATTGTTCAGGAGATCCAAATGAATTGTATGAAAATATATACATTTATTATGTAAACTGCTTCTTATCAAGGTGAGAAGAGCGACAGCAGTTATCATCAGCCTTGTTCTGAAAATCTTATCTCACACAGGTTTATAGACCCACTGTGCAAATAGGAAAACACAGTTTAGCTGCTATTTGCCCTTGGGGCCCTCATGGAGCCGAAATGAAAGGGATGACAAACAGAAGACAGGTCAGTGTACGTCAAAAGGATCGATTAGGTTTGATCTTTTATAGTTCCTCCCTAAAACTGTGTTTGTTTTGTTTTATTCCATTAGTTTGAGCATGCAAGCAGCAGTCATTTAGGGAAGACAGAAAAGTTTTGAACTGCTTTGCATTTGGACACTGCTTGACCTCCACACACCCAAACACACCCCCATACACAGAAACACAAAATCTTTTCCTGGTAGTACAAACATTAACCTTTTTGAAGGTAACACACTCTAAGACTACTAAAATAGTACCACACAAAGTGCTTTACTCCAGTAACTACTTTGATAGTGATATAAAATGTGCATCTGCAGCTTTATAACAGAAAAAGATCCGTTTGGTGCTGGTTTTGACCCAGAAGATTTTTAGTGTGGCGCGAGGGATTTATGTTGTATACACATAACTACAAGGCTATAAGGTTACATACCATATTTTATGTAACTATTATTTAAGTATTGCAAAAGTCACCCTCACAAATGTACTCTACACTCAAGAGACACAGTATATTTCAACAACTTTATTGCAAACCGTTAAGTAACAACGTAAGTTAAATCGCCAGCATGATTCATGTTGTAACAGCAGGAACAGGAAAAGGGGGTGAGAGTGTCATTGTACTCTCAATATTGGTTGCTGTGGTTATAATTCATAATATAATCATAACCATATCAGCCAAATAAAATATTTCCATATAAAGATATGAAAACGTGAACATGATGGGCACACGGTATCAGGAGACTGTCCGCATAAAGAGTTTACATCTAGGTCATTCTTTAGCTTTTCTACAGAATTCTTCACTGCGTAGAATTTGTAGATCAGCCTAAATAAAAATTCCTTGAACCAAGACCAAAACTTTATTACTGAGAGACTCGTGCAGAACACGCCCACGTCACTGACGTCAGAGTGCGCTCTGAGGAGTCCGAGAAGTTGAAGAGTTTAAGTGGGTGGGGAAATTAAAACATAACGGTAACAATGAGTCCCTCCTCTGTTTACTAAGCCGTTTTAACTACGACGAAAGCCGCTCTCCGTGTATAAAGGCAGACGATCCTCATGTAACCCTGCTAACAATAAAGAAACCCGGGTTTTGAACACTTTTCTTAGCTACCGCATTTAAAGAGACAGCGCCGGGGCTTTCGAAAAGCATCATGGCGGACTCCAGCACCAATGGCCTCACATCTCTCGCGCGGGCTTTGTCACAACCATCTCTGGATCTGATAGAAGTTAATGATGTTTCCCCTCCACGAAGTCTTCAGCTTCATCCAGGACGAAGGAGAAAGTTGTCCAGTTGCAACTCGATTGAGAACGCCGACCTGGTAACCTCACCTTGCGCCGCGGAGGCGCGGGTCCTCGTTATCAATACTGGAGGAACTATCGGCATGACTCTTCACGAAGACGGTAGCTATGGCAATCATTGTCATCAATTATTCGTTGTTCTCCTCTGTAGCAGTTAGCTAGCATAGCCGGTGGCTTCCTCTTATTGCATGTTTGCATGTGGGTCTGAACACGAGGCGTGACAACAATCTGCACGTGCATCCGAAAATAGACTTGGGGTAAACAGCTTACCTACACAGCTGATGCCATGTGCGACTGGCGACCTTCCAAATAAACTGAAGATGAAGATGCTAAATGAAGCTTGGTTTTAGTGAACAGAAATGCAAAGACGAAAGTTGAGATCAGATGTATTTACTCTGCGCATGATTCAGGGTTTTACAACAGACTTAAGTTTCGAAACAGGAGAGCAGCCAACGCCAAACGTACTACAGTGAAAACAGGTTCTCTCAATGAATAACTGAATGTTGACATTAGTTACTGTGCAACATCTGCGGTATTCGGACTTTTAAAAACCACCTGTCCCTATTTTTCAATCCATAATAAGCGACCTACTCATTGCTTTGACATTTGCAATACAACTAAATATTCTTATATGTTATGGATTTTCTAAATAAGCTGAACTTGCCTTAACTATATTTGGACAAATACCTTTCATTACTTTGTACACAATAGAGTAGATATGAGAATGTTACAAGGCCATTGTTAAATCCTCCCAATTCTTTTGACCTTTGGGCTGAAGGAAGGACAATACTCTGTGGATAAATGCTCAATCAACAATTACTTTATTACATACAATTCAACACTTTATGAGCACAAACCATCCGGATGGGGAGACATGCATGAAGAGGGTCACAGCAAAATCTCAAACTGGTGGAGGATTACTCAAACTCTTATAGCCTCTAGTGGCCCCCAGCTAGTTGTAAAAACCTAAACATTCACATTCTTTCTAACTCCAAGCGAGCCTGACTTATGGCCTTGTCTGTCTCCTCTACTATCAGAAAAAGCAAGGTCCTGACTCTCTGAAAACAGTGTTTCTTATAACTCAGCAGTATAATGCATCATAAAACAATATCATTCATTCACACAGAATCAGCAGTCTAATGCAATACAAATCAGTTTAATAACTGTAATAGTTATCACCTTCTTCTAATTCAGGAGAATAATACAAACTAAAACTACATAATAATTTCACAATCTTTAATTAGGGGTATAACATAGCATAAGATAATATGCTAATATATACCATCCATGTTCTGGTAGCAAAGAAAAGAAAAAAAGCAGCCGGAAAGCCATTTAGGCGAGGGTCATCATCCACACTTGTATTATACGTATATTATACTTATAGCTAAATAGAGCCCAACAATCAGAGTGAACTCATCAAACACAGTGCTAGATCAGTCGCAATGTACAGTAGATCAAGGTGGTTTGTTGACCAACTGAGATATTGACAAGTGATCACAGGATTTATACCACAGCAGAAAGATCTTTTCCTCATCTAATCTCTCCCCACACCCTGGCGTTCTCCCAGCTCAGGCTTCATCAATATTCATGTCACTAACACCCAAAACCAGTTTTTCCTCAGTTTTATGCCAAGGTATGTTCTTTATGGTCTGTTTTTCAACAGATAAACAAAAGTTAAATTAAATACACTCTTTAGACATTAAATTAAGAATAAAATGATTTTATAGATTTGATATGACACTGTTATACTTACATCAAACACTGTAACTATCCTTCATTGTAGCTTAGTAAATGACTGAAATCTTTTCAGTGCCAACACACTGCCTTTGTTGTGTTGTTTTGCTCGACTCATGCTTCCAAGCCTTCTCCATCACTCTAATTCTAGCCTTTCTGTTTTGAACGCAGTGAATAGTTTGGAGCTTGTGATGAAGGTCTTCCGAGGTCTTTTCTTAATGGCTGACTTGGATAATGATATTCCTGCCTTCTGGAGAGTCTTTTTCATTTACATGGATTTTCTGAAGTGGTTTCTTCTTTGTCATGGAAAAGATGCTGTGACCATTCACAGCTATGGTGATCTGTGGGGGGTCCAGGCCTTTTTATTATTTACAGAGCTGACCAGTGTATCCTTTTTTCTTAGGATGTCCCACACTTTTGATTTGGCCACTTATAATATCCCCATTGTCTCTATGATGGGGTTTTTTTGGAGCCTAAAGATGGTCTGGTTTTTGAATCGAGAGCTTCTTTGATTACATATTGTGGGTTTTATAGCAACTGCTTCCAAATACATTATGCCGTTAGAGCTGTAATTACTATACTCTTCCTACAGTTTGGATGTAAACAGCCTCAAATTAAAGCTGAAAGTATTACTATTGGTTGCAATTGTAACTTGAATATGTTTTGATAAAAGGCTCAAATAACAAAAATTGCACGGACTTAACTGTAGGTCAGCTCCCTTAATATACAGTCATATGAAAAATAGTTTTCACACGACTTCTTTACAGCCCTGTGATAATGTAACTACACCCTTGTTGCTTCCGTACAATTTAGAGGGAAACTACGAGCCAGCCACTGCTGACAAATTGCACTTGATTAATTGATCATCATGAAGTGCTGTTGTGGAGGATTAAGTTTGTGTTAACACAATATGAATGATCTTAGAGAAGGAATTGTTGCTGCCCATCATTCCATCATTCTATAGTAAGAAAGATTATTCACAAGTGGAAAACATTCAAGACAGATGCCTGGATCCACAGCAAATTCAATCCAAAGTCAGACTGTGCAAGAGAGAAATTGCAAAAAACTCAAGAGCTACCTCTCAGATGCTACAGGTCTTGGTTAGTGTGTTCAATGTTAAGTTTGTTTGTACAGTATAAAAAGGCTGAACAAATATGGCGTTTTTGGAAGGGTTTCCAGAAAAAGAACATGGCAGTATAGCCTAGGTTTGTCAAACCACACGACTTCTGGAACGATGTCCTTTGGACAAACCAAACTAAACTAAATCCAGAGCGCCACATGTGGTGAAAACCAAACAAAGCATATCAACCCAAACACCTTACCAACCGTCAAGCACGGTGGTGGAGGGGTGATGATTTGGGTTTGTTTTCCAGTCACAGTACGTAGGCAACCTTTCACTCACTGGGACGATCAGGAACTCCTCTTTATACTAAACTATACTAAAATCAAATGTGAGGCCATGTGCCGGACAAAAATGATTGTTAACTGAAATATGATAATCATCAGTTATTCAGATTGCCAGTTTAAAGCTGTATTATTTGTGTGAGTTCAATGTATGTTTATTTTGCTTGACAGTTAAGATTGCATGTCCATATTATATTCTGTCTCCTAACCTTTGTGTTATTGTTTCTAATAGTACATTTAATGTTGTCCTTTTATGTTATACTCAAGAAGATCATGTGTTTTTAAAAGTGTGCTTCAAGTGTATTTCCAGCCGTAATGTTATTTTTTACAATAACCACTAGGGTTCAGTATGAGAGTGTTGTTGTGGTGTTGAGATGACAGCATATCCACTGTGCTCGCTTTCTATTAATAGTAATCCTACTAAAAGCAAACTGTTAAACATTAAATATCTCTGTTGTTTTTCTGCTCTTTAACCTACAGTTCTTGCCCCACAAGCCAATGCTTTTGTGAAGAGCCTGCGTAAGCTGCCCATCCTCCATGATGAGACATATGCTCACCAGACCCGCATGTATGAATACTATGGATCTGACACCTTGGTCCTGCCGTAAGTGCACCCATTAGTCAACATGTAGATATATATATCTGTATTTAACAAAATGAAACCACATGCTGTACTATTGGTTGCCATATGTATCAGAGGAAGACTACATAACTGTGTTTGTAATATTTTAAACATGTTTCCTTATCCTTATTTGAAAACAGAAAATTAACAGTATTTTCTGTTGTCACAGCCATGAGGCATTAGCTCATAATTTGTCTTCATTATTAGCATCTTGTGAGGCCTGTGTTACTGACAGAGCAAGAGTAGGTCAACAACAAAGAAAAGGATCACATGTAAATTTGTAATGTTGCTTATTTTGAACTAAAAGTTTGAAATCCTGTGTGTTTTTATTTCCTTTATACCTAATTTATTACATTAATTATGTCATTTATTTAACTTGAGACCGTCTCACTTCACAGTGAAAAAATGTTGCACTTCATCTAATGTGCAGTGCTTTTCCTGAATGGCTAAACCTGACAGCTATTTGGATCTTTATAGATCCAAACTTTGTGTTTATAGTATGTGCAGACCGTCCTCAGGACAGTGAGATATAATGTATTTCAGGTGTTTTTGCAAGAGCATTCGTTATACAGGCTAAATCGCCCTATATCTTGGATCTGCCCAAGATGGTAACTGCACACAGTGCAAGATATGTTTCCTATCTGGAAAAGCAGAGGCTGAAAATAAAACAAGTTACATTCCTGTTAAGAGATGCACTTATTTTTATTACCCTTAACTGCTTTTGTCACTTTAACAGGAAGCCAGCGCCCCATCCCGACCTGCACTTTCACGGGTGTTGTAGTACTGGTTGCATTGTGTTTGACTTCTCCCTGCTTGAGATTGGTTTGATGTCTCTGCTGTACTTAACACCACTTGCTTGGGTGTGCTTCCCTGTTGGGAAGTGCATGCCTACGTGTCTTTCGGCAGTTGGAAAAAGTTGCTTGTTGCTTGAAGTAATTCTGTGTCTCTTACTCCGGCTAATTTTGAACTCTGTAACTAACAAGGCAGCTGTACAGCGTCTCGTTCCTGATATAAGCAAAAGATAGATTGCAGTGTTGCATGTTTAACTTTATTTTGTCTTGTTTTGTCATGCTTGTGTGCAGTTGAGTGAATTGGGCTCGGAGCCGATTGACAAGCCCTTTAGGGTCTTCATCGTCAGTAGAAGTAGCCTTTTCCAGAGACACTAATTTCCTCTCTGGCCTCATGTTGACTGCTATTATAAAAGTGGGTTTAGTCCTGTATTATAGTAAAGATATCAAGGTATCTATGGCCCTTGAAATGGTAAGTATTTTCTAAAGATAGGTTGTTAGAACTTCGTTATTTTATTATCTGTGAGATATATATATGCCATCTTCTTATGTTTTTCATTAATATTCTACTGATTGAATGTTTTTAGGTGTTCAGCACGTCTTAACACTTGCTCATCCTTGAGTTTGCAGTGTTCATATCAACTGAATTAAACTCACATGCAAATTTAATAGGCATACCGTTGATCTTATTCAAGAGCTGATCCTACGTCTATTATTTCAGAGGGGAATTGGTTTATTGATTAACTGCAAAGCTTTATTCATGTGATGTTGAGAGGCAATGCCACAGGGCTGTTTGCTTCCACCTCCAGCGTCCTTCCATGCGTTTATTATTCTGAGCATATGAAGTGTCTTAGCATGAGTATGGTAATGTGTAGCTTTGCTAAACCTTAGGACACACTGCCAGATATATGAATAATTGGTGATTTGAATAGTGTTTTTTTTAGGCACTTTTCTTCTAGAAGATCGACAACATATGTTCTTGGGTCATGTGTCGACTTGAGGCTAATTAGTAGAGTGTCTATAGGACCCCTGCTTGGATGGACTGGGGCTCACCCGCTCTTCCCCCTGCTGTTCCATTCACCTCCTATCTCTATGCTATAAGGCTGCCCTATGGTAATGTGGGGGGTGTTCTACGGTGTTTCTTTAAAAGGGAGATTAAAAAGAAAATCGCTTCATGGCTTTTCAGTCAGTCACGCTGCCTTACATGGAGCGTGGCAGGTGGGGCTGTGGGACGCCTGCGTTAAACTGCACTTACAGGCAGCATAAATATGTATGTATGAAAGACTCCCTCCCTATTATTTGCAATGAAAAAGAAATACAGGCTTTTGCTCCAACATGATACGAGTCACCAAAGAACCTTCAAAATATATCGGATAAGCTATCTTGTGTCCATAAATGTAAGTGTTCAGTCATGTAGCTGTGCAGGAAATTGGGACTCTACTGTGCTAAACAAAAATGCTTAACTTTTAAAGTGCTGCACTGTCTAACTTGTGTGACTTTGCCCCTCCCTTTTACCCTTTGAAAATTCTTTGTGTGCGTAAACCTGAAACAGGTTTTGGCGCCCTGTTGCTCAGACAGAAGGCCCAGATTTTGAAGTCAGCGTTTTTAACATTCCCTTACGCTTCTTTAAGCTCACATCTCCCCTTTAACCAGAACCTGATCCAGCTTTTATTAAATGTTCACCACAATACATAATACGTAATAATTTATCCCAGTAAAGACTTTAATTGCTTGTTGACTGCGTGAACTTTTGAAGTTGAATATTTGTACTTGGAACGACCAACACCGCTGCTTTATTATTGGCTGTATAATCTGTCACTGTTTGGCTTTGTGTAAATGTTCCTATAGAGAATGCAGCTCATAGATAAACTGGACTGTTTTCTCTTCCAGACTGAGTAAACAAAATAAGAGGATAGTCTACACTATCTTGGAGTACAATCCTTTATTGGACTCTTCCAATATGACCACAGATGACTGGGGTAGATTTGGAAAGGACATTGAGGTACTTGCTACTCTTTTTAATTTGTTGTTGTGCCTTTATATTACTTAAATCCTGCTTTTAAAATCTATCTGGCCATGTGAAATTATCTCCATTATGATAATTATTTTCTTATTTCACCCCAGAGAAACTATGAAAGCTACGATGGTTTTGTGATTCTTCATGGCACAGACACTATGGCTTACACAGCCTCTGCCCTGTCCTTTATGTGTGAGCATTTGGGCAAACCGATCATTCTCACGGGCTCACAGGTAAGAGCTGCTATCCTCAAGTCACTAACTAACCAGCAAATAAACCAGGGTTTACTGCTTTGTTAAAATGAGACACTTTCTGTCTTTAGGTACCCATCTATGAGATGAGGAATGATGGCAGAGACAATCTACTTGGGGCATTACTAATTGCTGGACAATTTGTCATTCCTGAGGTGAGATAAAGAAGATGGTTTATAGCTGCTAATTGACTGCAAACCTTATTAGAAATGTTGGATTGTGAGAGAGAAACTGACTGAATGTAATACCCTGATAGCCAGTTGTTGCTTTGTTTTCTCTTAGCTCTGTTATATGTTAGTGATTTAATCAATCAAGAAATAAATTATTAAGTTCATCTTATGAACATGCATTTGTTAGGTGTGCCTGTATTTCTACAACAAACTCTACAGAGGGAATCGTGTGACCAAAGTGGATGCTGGGAGCTTCAATGCATTCTCATCTCCTAACTTGGCCCCCTTGGCCACTGCTGAAGTGGATATTACAAGTAAGGAACCAATAAACTGCTTACGTAGAAAATAAATCACTTTTTGTTTTTAAAGGATTATTTTTTTAATGGAGTTTCTTCAACTTTCCGCCAGTCAACTGGGATACAGTGTGGAGGGCAAACACCACAGCAAAGTTTCAAGTCAAGACTGAGCTGAACCGCAACGTAGGCCTGCTTAGGCTATTCCCAGGAATCACTGCGTCTACTGTAAGTTTCAGGGAAATGTAGTTTATTTAACTTTTTATTAAAGTGGTATAAAATGTCATTTTTTGTTTAATGCTACTGGTGTAGCCTGTGAAGTGGACCATGGATGTAATTTTGGAATATTTACCAGATGTTCTGAAGCTACCGCTTGTCATTATTTGGATAGAAGAATGAAAATGATAAAAACTAAACAGCTTGCTCCTTAGAGTGCCTCACTAATCACTCAGAGCGGCCGCCCTGACAGTTGTGTATAACTTTAAGTCTTAAATGCAACCCTGTACAACCTTACAGCTAAGGTCACAAAAAAGATTAAAACACTCACTAGCACCATAAACAAACAGCCAGCTTCATGTAACTCAGCAGTCGTATTGTCTTCTCCAATGTTGTCCTTTTAAACATGGGAGTCTGTTTTCTCACATTTTGAGACAGCCTCATTTGGCTGCTTGAGGAACTGCAGTATTTGGACTTGAGCCTTGGCTTCATTTCTAAGCCTCAGAGGTTCCAGCTTACTTACGCTGTTTCCAATTAAAACCAAATGACATGCAGTCAAGTGCTGAAATGAGTATGTTAAAATTGCCGGCATGGTGCAAATCTTTAAGCCGAGAAAGTTGTAATTGCCTCCTTTTTTTCTGTTGTACTAGATCACCTGTTCTTCAAAGGTAACAGACTGTTGTTTTGTCTGCAATAAAATATAGTTGACTTCAATGTAATTGCGCTATTAGCCTTCTTCTGTTACTTTCCCAGTCATGTAAGCTGCCATCAAAGCTCAAGCCAGAGAAAGATGAGACGGAGTTATGGGCCATGTCCAATCCCCCTGTAAAGAGGGAGGGTTGCTACAGATACTGTAACATTTAGCTGCACCTCCCCCTGCAGCGTCTGCTGGGGGAGCGACTTTACTGTCTCAATCTGCTCCCACTGCCCAACTCTGCTATCAAGGCTTTCTTACAGCCTTTAACTGCTTTTATGAGGCACCGTTTTGATTAGGCACTTGGCTCTCGTGTGTCCGCACTCTGCAGTACGGGAGCTTCATTGGTAATCTGTGTCACACCTTTCTTGTCAAACTGCTTATCGCATCAAAAAATACTGAGTGAACCTGGAACTTTTAATGTCACCTTCTTCTCGCATTTTATGGTAACTGGCACAAACTTGCCAAGTGACTTTATGCTTGCTAACACCTTCAGATTAATTGCTCTCCTTTCTGCCATTTGAGTCATCTGCCATTCTAGTCATATGCCATGGCTAATGATGTGGTGTAGGGCTTCCCAGTGCCAACCAGCCAACCAGTGACTGAGATACTCTGGTTGCAGAGATGGCACCAGATGGGCTTTTAGGAGAGTGAATGGGTTGCATGGAGTTAAAGGGGCTGCAGGAAAAATAACACGGAATACTAATTTCTCATCTTGATTCTGCACAGTTGAGTAGCCAGTTAAGATGGCCATAAATTTTGGGTGTTTATAACCTGAAACTGCGCTCATCTTTGTCCAGGTAAAGGCTTTCCTGCAGCCACCCATGGAAGGAGTGGTCCTGGAAACCTACGGCAGCGGAAATGCCCCCGATAACCGCCCTGATCTCCTGGAACAGTTAAAGAAAGCCACTGATGCCGGTGTCATCATCATCAACTGCACGCAGTGTCTGAGGGGGTCGGTGTCTACATCCTACGCCACTGGCAAGGTAGTTCATGACGCTTGGTAATTAATCACAGTCTTGTTAATATGTTCAGTTGAGTTGGAGAGAGAATGAATCAATCAGGTCACTTATTCCTGTGATTGATACTACAGGTCTTGATAGAAGCCGGCCTGATAGCAGGAGGCGACATGACTCCAGAGGCTGCGCTGTCAAAACTGTCCTACGTATTGGCCAAGAAGGAGCTTGCTCTGGAGGCGAAGAAAAAGGCTGGTGGCACTTTCAACACTTTCTTTTCCATTATGTGGAAGCTTTTAAAGTAACAAAGTGCTAAAAGATTATTATTTTTTTGTGACTCTGTCCAGATGATGGCAGAGAACCTGCGAGGTGAAATGATCGCTGACTTGGCAGGAGCCAAACTGTGCCTGAGTGACAGCCGTTTCATCCAAGTCATTGCCAAGTCTCTAAGCGTCAGCTGCAAAGAGGTAAGGGTAGCAGTGCATTTCCGCAGACTTTCAGCTCTGGGGCTAACTTTAGGTTATTAGGAGCTTGTCATTTTGCCATACTTGATGACTTGTTTTCATATTCAGAGAAATTGCGGGTTTTAAAATTCTTGGAATCTGGTTTCAAAAGGAGCTGGAAGCCATCCGAGATGCTCTGACTCCCACGCTGGCATGCGCCGCTGCTAAGATCGGTGACATTGAGGCCTTAAAAGCCCTAAAAGAAATGGTAAGCAATCCTACGACCTTCACCACATGCTGTAAAGTTAATCATTATTTCCTGTTTTTGAGTCTCCAAACACATTTTACCCATTTCTTTCCTGGTCATGTTTGGCTATAAGGTCATTGAACTTTGGAAAACTTTTCCCACTGGTAGATTTTCAAAACATTTTCAGGGTCACACTTCCATTTTGTATTAGAGCGGTGTAGTCAACACGCAGGCACTCAGACAAGCAGAACTAGAGGACAGACTGGTAAGGCAAGCCTAGAGTTGTCTCCACAGTCGCATGTACATGTCTGTATGTGGATTGACTGGTATGCAGCTGCTGCCTAGATTACCTTGAAGTTTTCAAAAATATATTCTGCCCTCACGTAAGGGCATTGGCTGCTTTTCACTCATTTTTGGTCCAGACCTTGTTTATTTTTATTTTTTGTATATTTGTTAAGCCACTTAACACTGACCCATGAATCATTCAAGCATAAAAAAGCAGCAGATGAACAGTATTTGAAAGTCATGTCCTTAAGAAATAGTAAAGAAAATCCAGCAAAAACCTTCCAGTTGATGATCCCTCTAATGTTCACTGAAGCCTCTGCAGAAATGGTAGAAGGGCGGCTGTCAAGCAGCCACTCTTAAGGAAAGTAAGCAGGGAGAAAGGGCTGAGATATACCACATTAGACAAGAAATTTAGTTAAAATCGGTAGCAGCAGGTCTTAAGAAGTGATCAAATTGAAAATTTTGGTTCAAATCATTGTCAGTATCTACAGAGGAGATCGAGAGAGAGCTACAACAGTGAGTGAATACAAGCACGGTGGATGGTGACGTTGTCAAAATTGATGCAATTATAAACACAGAAATGTGCTGTCAAATTTTGATCCGATGTAATGCTAATTGGAAAGCATCAGATTGGCAACGGCTTCATTTTTTCAGCATGACGGTGATCCCAAACACACTGTCAAACTAAAAGCATACATGGATAAAGACAAACAAAAAAACAGTGGGACACTACCAGGCATGGGTTGGCCCTCAGAGCCCAGACCTCAACATTACTGAAGCAGTGTGGAATCATCCTCACAAAGAATGGAACAAAAAGCAGCAAACATCCAGAGAAGAGCTTTGAATGTCCTTCAAGAAGCCTGGAGAAGTATTCTTGAAGACTGCTACTCAAACAGTTTGGCACTTTAGATCCTCAGATGAGTGGAAAAAAAATCAGCCACAGGTTTGGCATCGCCCAAATCTAGCAGTGGTGTAAGGCTTTTCGATCATTCTAGTTGTACACTCAAGTTTTAGTCTTTTTCAGGAGATTTTTTATTATTATTTTTGTAATTTTGTTACGCTGTCTGAAACAGGTTTCTCTTGTGATTGAGCATTGAGTCTCACTGGGATTACCCGTATAAATAAAGATTAAATAAAATCAATACATCATCTCACCACACTAACCTTTAAACCACCAGCACACACACTGAGGATTTTCCCTTTCCACAGGGCAGTAACTTATGTCTGGTGGACTACGATGGACGCACACCCCTTCATGTTGCTGCCTGTGAGGGCCACCTCAAAATGGTGCAGTACCTACTGAGTCATGGAGCTTCGGTCCACACTAAAGATCGCTATGGTGACACACCCCTATGCAATGCTGTGCGTTTCAGGTAAGACTTGTCTTGTTTCGAAACAGTAAGGGCCAGTGTGTCTGCCTGTATCTTGCTGTTAAAGTAATATTGTCATTTATGAATTTGCAAACACAACAATTTAAATCCCCCCCTCTTGGCAATTAGACATCTGAGGATCTCCTGCAAATATGTTTAATAGCTGCTACAGAGAGGACTTCATTACATGAGCTGCTGATAGGTTTTGCTCAAATGGCAAGAAAGCAGCAGCGGCTGGGGGGAGGGTGAAACCAGGAAGGGGCTCGTAATGGAGTTTAGAGGCCGGGCAATAATTATAAGCTAATTAGGCTAATTGTCATCTGACAATTTAGGCAGTGTTTATTTTTACCAAAGCTGTATTTTTAATTTTGTGTCATTCACTGAGGTTGCTCTAAACGTCTGTCAGGGAATAGCCAGGCGTAACATTTCAGGGCTATGTTGAGCCTCAGGGTGAAAACGTTGTGTGTGTCAGAGCTGCGACAAATGGCTCATCTCTTTCAACGGTTGGTGCTGCAAGTGTGGACTTGTTGCCTTTGTGATGGCAGAGGGATGCACTGGAGCGCAGACACCTGTTGTTACACTTCCTGTAATGTGCTGCACAGCTTGAGCAGCTATTCCCCTTCTTAATATTTTCACTGAAATAACAAAAGTAATAAAAGTGGAGTTTTAAGTTGCTGTCAGGGATGCGCGAGCACATTGTGAGCCACATTTCGTACTGTATTAAGAGCCTAATGCCCATATAAGGAGAGGCAGAGAGGACAGAGAGAGAAACCTGAAAGAAATGTGGGGAGTGCCCTCTGAACCAGTCCTACCAGCTTGCTCCCCGGTTCATTGATGAGAGTTACTGGCTTATGCTCCGCAGGAAGTCCCTAATAGGTTCTCTGGCTGTTGCTCTCCATACAGCTAAACAATTAGGCACAAAATTGAGCTCTTACTAGCTTACCCTGTCGCTTTGTCACACAGGTCTTATTCAGAAAGTCTGCGGGTCAGTTGTGGAAACTTTTCAGCCTTTGCTTTTAATGCACATTTCTTGTCACCGTGAAAATCACTGCATGTGACTCCTGCGTGGGCGGCTCTTTGCGGGGGACAACAAACTTGTTCGTACTTGCCAAACGACGATTACTGCCACACAGACTCTTTCGCTCCAAGTCTAAATTACAGTGTGAATGAAAATGTTGTTTAAAATTAGCATTATATCTAATTACACTTAATAGGTAGTTATGTCTGTTTCTTCTGATTCAAACGAATATGCTTATTAAACATAAGCCCTTTTATTAATGAGATATAGGCTCTCTGGCATCTCGCTAAGAGACGGAGATGGAGTGCACGAGCATTATTTGGTTCACGTGCAAAGGACTCGTCACACTTGTTGTAACTGAGATTGTCATCATCACTTCTCTTGAAGTCTAGCCAAACTTCTGAGTATTTGGGCCCATCATTAATAGCAGGGTCTATGTGCGTGTGCTGCAACAGCTGCTCTCGATTGGACACAGGCACCGAGAGGGGAAGACCTGACTTTTGAATTGAGAATAGCAAAAATGCACCATAATCTAATGTCCTAATACAACTGCAATTAGAGAGAGATTTATAGTCACAATGTTGTGTTGTGTTATTACATTCCTTGAAACTTGTACCATGTGGAATATGTTACTAGCTCTGTCTTAAGGTTTGCAAGAGTTACAGAAAAGTGATCAGTTGCGATGCCCTTTTATTAATAGAAAAGAGTGCATGTGTGAATGGTGATATACAGTAACAATAACTCTGTGATTACATGCTCTCTAACTTAGACACAAGGAAGTTGTGAAGCTGCTGAGAAAGACCGGAGCTCATTTCTCCAGACATGAGTTGGACGAAGCAGGAACTGAAATGTGCAGGTCAGACACAAAAAAGGAAGTATTGTAACAATTGTACACAGCCACTTCGTTGCTCCACCGTCACTAATGACCCATCCTACATAGCTGACACAGGTGCAACCAGTTGTCCCACTCTTACACAAACTGTAGGAATGCTCCCTAACAGCATAGCTTCAGATCTGTTCTCTATCTGTAGTGTCAGTGAGTACGTGTTGTTTTTTTTTCCCTTTCTTTCTTTCTTTTTTTTTTTTAAATCTGCCCGAGACACTAAACAGGTTTTGTTAAGACCGTTCCAATTTCCAGTTTCAGGAACACACCTTTCATATGATAAGCATTGCATGTGTCACTATGAAGATAAACCTCAAGCTCCTGTGGCTCATGTGGCTCAGTAATACTGAATGTTCCATTGATATGCTTTTGCAGTCTTTCCACAAATTTCCTTTACACAAGCTGTTCTTTGCCCAGTGTATA